>NC_137655.1:19387175-20017175 GCF_963422515.1 Blennius ocellaris | reverse complement strand
TGAAACTTTTTCTCTACTGCAGCTGGCCTCCAAAGTGAAATTTCTAAAATCGGTCCCAGATCTAAAGTCCTTGAGGGATTTCAGAGGGAAACAGTGAGGCCTGCTGGGGCCAGTGACCAGCAGTGAGTGGCGGCGGTCGGCTCACACAAAGACACTGAACAGAGGGAACTCGGACTGATCGGGCTGCAGGAGGTCGACAAGGAAGCAGACGGTCCCCGACAGGCCTTCGAACAGGCTGTAGACGCTGGTCACTGAGTGGGAGCCCGACTTGAACTCCTCGGTAAAGAGGAACTCTGCAAACCTGTGGACAACAACAAAGAGAATCAAGGATTTCAGCTGTTGAAACGGAGCTGCATAATATAATATAATATAATATAATATAATATAATATAATATAATATAATATAATATAATATAATATAATATAATATAATATAATATAATATAATATAATATAATATAATATAATATAATATAATATAATATAATATAATAGCACACATATGTGGGAAGACATATTTTTGGTGTTAATGTTTTCGAGCAGGTTTTTGAAAATATGTTTATTCCTGTTGTTGAGGAGATTGACAGTAAAACTGTGCTTTACAGATCAGATGAATAATTGGATGTCTTCATAATAAATTGTACTCTTTAAGAAAAAGAGCCCATGTGTTGGACCACAGTGATGTTTTGTTTGTTTTGTCAACAGGCATGGATGGGCTTCTGTTTACTCTATAGTGCCACAAAAGGCAGTAAGGGCATCAACAAATTCTATTCATTGGGTAAAATCATCTCTTTTACCCAAATAGGGGTGCTGCAAGCCCCTCGGGATTTCTGAGGAAACTGAAGACGTTATTCACCTTTAAACATCCATTGTTAGGTTTTAATGTCCTTTGAATAACTAATTGTGCATCCCTATACAATTACAGACAGTTTTTATTATAAAGCCCAATATATATGAGGAAAAAACTTTGATCAAGATGGTCCAGCAACATGATTATTATTATACAGCCGGCAAATATTTTTAACACTCTAATCTGACATTATTTTGATTAGTCTGTTTTTAAATTACATTGTTCCTGATTAATTTGATTATAAATCCAGAAAGGACACATCTGGCACATCCTTGGTCATCAAACTCTTTTACAAATGAGGGTTTTTTTGTTGGCTTGTGGAAAAAAAAAAGACTATCTTCTGTGTCCCCGGGACTATAAAGCAGAAAAGCACAGATGTGTGGTGAATTGGTGATTCTCCAGGAGGCTGTCTCTCTGCGTTCGCCCCACGATGGACCGACGGCTTCAGGATGCGACCTTCTTTCACCCACAGTCAGCCGCGATGGGCTCCACCGCCTCACAAGACCTGGGAGGAATAAAAGATGGATGGAGCAGGAGGAGCGTCTTGCCTCTGAGCGCGGTAGATATATTTGGAGTGGCCGGTCAGTCGATAAAGCAGGAGGAAGACGTAAGCGCTGCCCGCGACTCCGTGACAAATCCCGGGTCCTTTCTTCAGCAGACCTTTCTGCCACACGAGCTCCCCGCTGCGGATGCAGGTATCCAGGTACTGAGGCTTTCTATTGATCAGATAGGCTTTGGCAAAAAGGTACGCCACACCTGCACAAGAGGATGGAGATTAATCTGCAGATTAAACACAGCCCAATCCTTTTAATCAGGTGAAAAGGAGCAGGCAGGCATGTGAGTAATGTGGGGGGGGGGGGGGGGGGGGAGTGTCAGGGTAGGAATAGCACTGGGAGTACCAGGGGCGCCGTGGCACCAGTGCACCAGCTCGTTCTCTCTCTCGATGATGGCTCCCAGCTCCGCGGGCCAGTTACAGTTCTGCTCCTGATTCATGAGGAAGTCCACGCTCTGCCACACCAGGTCTCTGTCCGCCCCGCTCAGCACGTCCTGGTAGCTCAGCAGCATCTGCAGCACCGACGAGAGGCCATGGGCTGCGCCTGGTCAGAAGGATAATATAAGGGGGAGACGCGATGCAAGGCAACCACGCAGGCACAACCTGAAGTAGCAGGATTACCGGAGGACTTGTCTTTGTCTTAACCTGAAGCTCACGTTACATACTTGACAGCTGCAACTGGCAGTGAGGAGGAAGTTCTCTCTATGTGAGGAATTAGCAGCCCAAACTTGGAAAATGCCACAGTAGGTTATTGTCTGTCAAGTACATAAGCAGCTGTATGACCTCTGTCCAACAAAAACAAGAACAAAGATTTCTAGACATAGAAGTTTGCCCAGAAATTACATGCTTCACTCCAACTGCAAGAAAGTGGAAATACCCCAATGGACCAGCAAAATGAGAGTGGTAAAAATATTCAAAGTTATCTGGAGTCATGCTGGAACTTATTAATGAACTGATCTCGAGTTATAAAACACATGCGTTCAATGACAAGAACCAGTAAACGTGAGAGTATTTACAGTCTTTACAGTCTTCCAAGCACTTTTCAAAAGTCAAAATTATGAATAACGCCACAAACAAAATGAGTGTTACTTCATCCGATGCCAATGCTTTCCATGGTGTACAAATTAATATCGTCAGTTAAGTTAATTGGAAATGGGGGAGGTCGGATAAGAGCGCTCCCCTCGTAGCAAGAAGGTCTCCAGACTTTCAACTGAACTCCTGTACGTATGAATGTGTGACTGTCTGTGTCGTTGTATTTACTCGGCGATGAACCAGTAACCGTCCTGGAATAAAGTGCCGTCAGCTGGATGTGCACACAGCGCCTTGGAACTGTAGAACAACTACCAGATAACGTAAAGCACAATGCCCTGAAAACACAAATTAATCTATTTCTCATCTTTAAGACAGTCATGCTATTGTATTGTTTACTTGGATTTATTTAATTCTCTCTGCTGATTCGGCAAAACAAATTCACTGGAGAATACCTCCTCGCCAGCATGAGGTGCAAATGATAGCATTTAGCACTATTCATCAGTGAAAGTACTAAGCTACGCTAAATCACGTTTCTTTTATTTATTGATTATTTTATCCATTCACACGAAGAATTTAAATTTTTTTGCCATGAATTCTAACAAAAGAAAAAATCATTTAACTCTTCTACACACTAAAGTCTCGGCTCCTTGTTCGGCATGAGTTTTCCTGCATTGGCATTGAATGTAAATCGTAAAGTATAGCGCTATTGAATATAAATTAAATACATTGAGATGCTGCCTCAAGGCTTCCAGATAAATGCTGACCACATGCAAACCGCAGCTCTCTGGGGTCGGTGGATTTAGTCCAGTCCCAAAAAATGAGTGATATCGAGAAAATCAAGTAGAAACTCCTCGGTATGCAAATCTTTCAGGACAGGCAAACTGTAACACATGCAGCCCCCTCAAACACTTGTGTTCATTTCACCTCCAGATATTACTCATTTAGAAAGAGTGTCATTGAGTTGATGACAATATTGTCCTCAAAGCATCGTATCCATGCAAAAGTGTCCAGCGGGGCTATGCTTACTATGAGCTTTGTGTTGTGTTGAAAGTTACTGAGGATCTCCAACCCTTGACGGGTTTCTTCATCTGATGCAGTCGAGAAAAAGACAGTTAGCTTTACACATATTGACACACTAATGCTGTGAGTTCAGGAGATCCTCTGACACTCCGTCAACTTCAGCTGTGAAAGTCTCAAGAGGAATGGGTCTGCTCATCAGTCACCAAAACAAACTGATCTTCTTACCAAGATACTCTGTTCCATAGTATGAATACATGAGAGGGAAAGGCTTCCTCTTCCTCCGGGAGTATTGTTTTCCCGACTCGATAATGGCTCGGCAAATATATTTGAGCTGGTCTTTGCTCAGAATCTGCAGACGAAGGTAAAGGGTGTCGTTATTTGCATGCGTGACATAAATGACAACCAGAACACAACCAAGGATAACAGGACTGTTCGAGGATGTGCACACTCACACAACGGCATGACCTACTGATAAAGTTTTGATCAAACTGGTGCAAACATGCCTGATGTATTTGGCAGGTATGGTTATTAACGTTTATAATGTGATTGTTGATTTAGTCCAATGTGTCGTGGCTCACTGAGGGTTTCATGGGATGTCGAAAGGAATTGAGGAATTTAGGCATCAAGAAAACCAAAATATCTACAGACATAAAAATCTGAATTAAGATTTGAATACACTGTGCTGAATACTTACCGTTTTCTGAACGTTTTCCTCTTTTTACAACCACAACTGAAAAGTCTCAACTAAGAATCTTCCTTTAGTTGACAGATAAATCAGTCCCAAAGAACATCCCTAATCCAAACACACTGTGTGTCTGCACTTAGATTATTAGTAATACTTTTATTTAGATCTGATGTTAATTTATATGTGTATTTTAATTTGGGGGAAGGCTCAGGATCACATCATCAGCTCTCTCTGGCCTAAATATCAAGCATTTCTTCCTCCTACACGACAATCAAATCAGTCTGTTTTTTCCACCTGGTTAAGCATAATTTGATTGTTGATGAAAACGTCATTTTACATTTTGTTTGTTGCAGGTGGTCCAGGGATTGGCCCTCTTTATTCCCAACGTTCAAACAACAGGTTGAGTTGAAGACGATGGATGGATGGAGAATTAAAGCCCGGAGGTGAGAGACTTTGACTGGAAAGGTTTGAGTCACACTGTCCCCAAATCCAACTGAGGTTTGTGTCAGGACAAAAGGTTTTAATGTGAAATGTGTGCCAAGTCATGCACATGGATCAAATGATCCATGGTGTTAAATCCTAGAAGGGAGGAGCTTTATGATAATCTCATAGTGAGACCTTGTGTCTGTCAGAAGTCGTGAACTATGACACAGAAATAAACAACACGTGATTGAAGGTATAGGTTCAATCCGCTCATGGACTCAAGGTCAGTATAAAAGTTGGTGAAACGAACGTTTTGAATCAATTATTCTTTTGGGAAAATCTAAACAGCGTATCCCCGGTGACCTGTTACAAACTCAGCAGGTCGATGAACAGACAAGAAGCCTCGAGGCCCGGTGAAATCCTTTGAGACAAATCATCTATTTCGTGCCTCCAGAGAATTATGTAAAGTCACAGAAGACCTTATGCAGCTTTTTCCTTCTTCCCCATGCAGTAGCCCTCCCTGGAAGAAAACTTTGCATTGCAGACCTTCCAGGGAAAACAAACACAGGCTATGCATAGAAATGCAATTCAAACATACTATATGTTCACCTGATTTCAGACTCATAAATAATTACGTTAATTAATAATCTTATAGGTAGCTAAAGTGACTTATAACAAATAAAACACATTTGTTCTTGTTGTTGTTTTTATGAGATGACTGATTAAGTAAAACAATGAAAAATAAATAAAACAGAAAATAGCTGATGGTCGATCTGCGCGATCGACCATTGTGTTCCATTAAACAATTTGTCTGTTTGTCGACAAACAATTTGTTTGTAGATATGGGCTGTATTTCATAGGTGAGTGTCCTCCTGCGAGGTTTTCAACTTAGTTTGGTGCTGCGGGCGGTGCGCGCTCACCTCTATGCCCAGCTTCTGTCTGAGCACCAGGGCGGCGCACAGGTACCCAGCGCGCCCCACGAACAGCTCGTCGGAGCCGCACTCCAGGAAACTGATGGGCGCGCACACCTCCCACAGGTTACGGAATTTGGTCAGCGGCTTGACGAAGTCGGCCAAGCCCAGGGACTTGTACACGAGGGCGGCCACGGCGTAGATGCCCGCACCGCCCAGCAGGAACGCTGCGCGCATGTTTTTGTCCGGCTCCGCGTCCGCGTACCGCACCGACACGTCGATGATGCGCTTGGCCGCCTTCAGGTAGACCTCCCGCCGCCCGGAGAACAGCGGACACTCGCTGACGTGGTACAGCATGTAAGCCACGCCGGCCGGACCGTCGTACAGCCCCCCGTCACAGTCGTCGACGGGAACCGTTTGGAGGATCTTCTCGACGGTGGCGACCACCGCGTCCTGCGCGCCCTGCCCGGGCAGCAGCGCGCCCTTGTAGTCGGTGAAGCGGTTGGCAAAGCAGCGGGTGTTTTCCATCACGGATGCAATAGACATAATAATAATTTTAAAAAAAGCAGCTCTCCTCTTCAGGTATCCAAGGATGTGAGAGCAACAAACACTTTGCTTGTTCGTCCAATCCCGTCCGTTCTCCGCCGATTGGACGCAAACAGTGACGCTCAGCCTCATATTGGCTGACGGATGGGACACAGTGCAGCGTGCGTTCATGATCACAGGCTGTTTGCACAAACCATGAGCACAACGTCAGCCTCGGTGGGTTTAATCGGGGGAAAAAAAGGGTTCAGGTCGAAATTGTACACAGCCGGGAAGCTCTTCAATCAAAATCACATCAAATGATAGAGAACTTCACACCCAGATTGCCAACATGGTGACCAATGATTGACCCACCCGCTCTCCAATCTCCCCCCGGTTTTCACTGTGGTCTTCAGAACCAGCCAGTTCCAAAAGCACATCTAATTCTTACAATATTGTCTTTTAATTCAAATATTTATACTTTTTTAATAACACAAATATCGGTAGGAGCTGATCTTTATTTTCCTCAATTTTCACTATGTGAAGCCTTACATTGAACAAACAAACACATGTGTACTCTAAACAGGTAATACACACCTGTGCACATCTTTTTCACACTCAACAAAGTTATGTACTGTTTACAAATACATGCACATTTTTCACTGCTGGTGTAAATAGAAATAGTGCAAAACAACATCCTCTTCTCCTGCTAATATAGCCCAGAATTAATGGCCCTGGTCTTTGCTCTCTATACAGACTCAAAGATTATTTAATTACATCTTGGTTGCCAATTGGACACTGAGGAATACAGCTATACACAATTGTCAATTTTTTGACACCCAAAATGTGTTTATTTATTTATTTGCCTAGTTTAATGCACCTCTTGTCCTCCCGGGTCAAACTTACCTCGTTTGACAGCCTAAATGTTACATAAAACAGAGTCTAATTTTAAAGAAGAAAGCAGAGTGAATTATTATGGGATTGCAAACAGAGGCACACACGTTTTGTTTAATGTCACTGACTGAAAGAAGACATAGTTTAGTCGGGCTATTGCGTTGACACTGCTTTTTATGACAGAAGATTATTGATATTTTCTTTATAAAACATGCGTAACACAACAGCTATCATCATAATTCGAATTTGAACTGTATGGTATCAGTCCATATAAGTTATGTTTACTTAAGAAAGAAATAAAATTGTCAACTTAACACATACATTGTCTTAACCTTCATCATACTTATTGTTTCAGTTCATCGTCTCCACCACTAGGTGGTGACAAAATGCCACAGGAGCCTCCGGTCACTGTCCATGGTGCTGAAAAATACGTTTTTAGTGTTACTGGTTACATTTCTTGATAGGAAAATAATAATGAACCCTTTCAGGGACATTCATTGATTGATTTGAGATCAGAGTGTCTCGAGGTAATTCAGTACTCCAGGATCCATGCTATCCACTGCCTTTGTCCTGTGATATATTGTAATATCTGCACAAATGTACCATAAACATGACTTTTGTATATGTCTGAAATCTTTAACTAGTTTTATGTGTATACTGACTTGCTTATGTGCAGGAATTCAGAGTTCTGGTAATAATAATAATAATAATAATAATAATAATAATAATAATAATAATAATAATAATAATAATAGAGTTCTGTAACACAATTATGCAAAGACATGAAGTACAACAAACATCTGCATATACAAAAACGTGTTGAAAGCAGACAGTGTAGAGAAGTGTTGCTTGTTGTATAAAGATTAAATTAACTTTTAGAGGACAAAATAATTACAAATTGCTAAAATAACCACTGCAAATATCCTCAAAACGTTCTCAAATGTCATAAAAGCTCAGTGCATTCACAGAATCTCAAATCTAAACTTAAAGCAGCTCAACTAGAAAATGGTTGCAGATGACCTGAGCTCATTTTCAATTATCAGCACTGTCAAACAAAGTTTTAATCTGGATCGCGACAGTTAGGATTGTGATGAATTTTCCAAATGAAAGTGGGAGCTGGTCCCACAACAGGGACAAACGATTTCTGAAAGGTCAGCCTCCCATTCTACCTTTTGGAAACTCCAGGTACCTCCAACAACCAGCAGCATACACTCAACAGCGATGTGTTTAAACAGGGATCGAAATTCAAACGTATGACACACAGCGGTGGGAAACCAGTAGTCATTGTTCAAATGGAAATGTGCATGAAATGGTTTATTGATTTCATACTGTGACGTGACATTTGTCAGTTTAACACTGACTTGATAGCAGCTGGATGCCCCTCAAAAGTCTTTATATTGTAGAATATTGGACATACGTCAAGGCTTTTATCTCCATGAATGGAACATCAAGTACAGCTTTGACATACATTCAACCACTACAGTATGTCCAGTTATATTAAAGCTATTGAGAGGGTTCATAACAGGTTTTCTTCATCTTGAAAGGTAAATATGTTTGATTATTGCAGACAAATCTCAAAGGAAGCAGGTGACTCATGTAGTCATTTATGTTCCTGATCCCTGAGTAATTTTCTTTCCATTATTATTACTTATTTCTCTGAAAGCCATGTTGTGTTTCTTCATGTAGCTCGTCTTTCTTCAGCAGTTTCTTTGCGCTTTACAGAATCAATACTATACTCCCAGAAGCCGGCTACATGTTATCTTGAAACCATCTCACTTTTAGAGATACATTAAAGCCACGTGGAGGTCAAATCTCAATATCATTTTACTTCTAAAAGAAAAACACTCCCGGTAATAGGATGATGCGAATATAAATGTAAATTGAAAACAGCTCTTCTGTGCACTTTTCTTCAAACACTGAGTGTGAGATGGATGGAGACGAGCGACTATAGGAGGCGTGAACACAATTGGAAAGCAATGTGTTTATATCTTGGAAAACAAATTATTCAGTCCATCTAGTTATTACTGGGGAGAGCAGAGAACGGAATCACTACCAGCGTCCAGAGTGGATTACTGCTTCTGGTAAAAGCCTGATTCAAGTGCAAATAGGCATTTTTTCTTTGATGCCATCTTTGCCTCGCCCGTTTTTCTTTCTATAAATACCAGAAGGAAAAAAAAATCCAAATCGAAATGGTTCAATTTGAACTCTGGGAATCTTTTTGTGTCTTTTATTTGCTGCATCGATATAAGAAAAACAAAATTTGCATCTATATTATAAATGATTAAGCGCTTTTTCGTTTCCAATCTGATGTGGCGGGAAAATGTGGATGGAAAAAGAGCAAAGAAGCTTTTGAAGAGCAGCAGGAGCTCTGACCTTGAACACCATGAGTGAGAAAGCAGAAGGTAAACAGTAGATCAGACACAATCGACACCAGGCTTCTTCAAAGTTTCTAATTAAAATGTTACAAATTTTTTTTTTTTTTTTGTAAAGGCGTGCATCATATTTTACAGCCACGTCAAACATGACACTGAAAGGACAGACAATAGTACCCTGCTGCTTCAAACCTCGTTCATTTAAATCAGGTGTGTTGGAGCAGGAAGACACACTCATGATGTGAATCCTCAGAAATGTATGTGTCCTTGTCTATGTTTAGTTCTTGTTCACGCATTTGAAAAATGGAAAATGTGAATGCCATTGTTGTTATTGCTGTCATAGTCATATTATTAGAAATTGATTTTATGTGCATTGTGCTGTGGTATAGAAAAACAAATAAAACCAGTCAGAAGTTGAGCTCTTCATTACCTATAAATGACTAAACAAACATTAAATTAATCAGTATATTGACTTCAGTTGGTGCCCTCCACCCAATAATTGTCTAGATCCACCTCTGGTTTAGAGATGGTCATTTCTAGTTAAAGCGGCATTTTTAAAAATTTAATATGAAAAATAAAACACTGGTGTTTTTTCCAGTAACATGAGACTTATTAAACATTCAGACAACACAGAATGGAATGAGTTGGTGCAGATCCTTTGGAGCAGATTGTGAGCCCACCCGGCTGGAGGCAGAGGTGGAGCTGCACGTTCAGTCAGATCAGCCTCAACACTCCAGCCGTTCTCCTCCACCTCCACCGTTTGGCTCCAACAGAGCAAAGCGACGCCGACAATGTCTCTGGAGGACCCGTTTCTCCTGCCCCCGGAGGAGGACGGCGCGTGGCTTCCCCTCAACGTCTCCGCGGCGCCCGGTAACGCAACGGGCGCGCAGTACGACATCTGGACCCCCGGGATCGGGATCGCCGCCGTGTACGGGCTCATCATCGCGGTGGGACTGGTCGGGAACGTGACCCTGATGAGGACGTGTCTGCTGGTCAAGTCCATGCGCACGGTGCCCAACTTGTTCCTGTCCAGCCTGGCCCTGGGCGACGTGCTGCTGCTGCTGACCTGCGCCCCGGTGGACGCCAGCCGCTACCTGGTGGACCGGTGGCTGTTCGGGCGCGTGGGGTGCAAACTCATCCCGTTCGTGCAGCTGACCTCGGTGGGAGTCTCCGTGTTCACGCTCACCGCGCTCTCCGCAGACCGGTAACCCGCCTCACACGCACACCGCACCTCCAACTTCTCTCCGTTTTCGTGCGTAAAAATCATCTCTAACGTAGAACAGTAACTCTATTCTCTGCTTTCTGAAAAGAATGTTTGAACTTTTCAAACATTTCTCACAGAGCAACAGGTTTTACTCTATTCTTCAAACAAATTTCACAAGTTTAAATAAAACACAGCTGGGAGATTTCGGATAAACGTCAAACCACTTTCCTGCTGTGGCGCAGTGGTTTGCACTGTTGCAAAACAGAGATTTTTTTTGCAGGTTTGGGGACTTTTTGTTAAAATAGCTGCACTCTCTAAATGCACACTCATGTAATTTTATTCTATTAACTTATTTTCTTCTTCGAACTGTGTGAAGATTAGATAAACAATATTGCAAATACAGGGTCTTTATCGCTGATACTGGAATTTCCCTGCTGTGCGATTAATTAGGTTTCATGTTATCTTTTCTTTTCATGCAAGATAAAATAAACCTGCAGTGACCAAATAAATAAATAAATAAATAAATAAATAAGCAAGGCCATGTGAAAAACTGTGCCATGGTTCTGTTTGCTTTTTGTTTGTACTATATATGAAATAGATTATTGTGGATAGTTCTCACCTCATAATGAGAAAGCTTTGGCTAAAGTCTTTATGAGCCCTTATTGTGTGTAGTTCACATGTTCTCCCTTTGCGTATGTTAGTTGTCTCCAGAGGAACAACTGCAGTGATGAAAAAGTCCAATTTTAATACTCTTGTTTTTTTGGGGGGAAAAAAAAACCCTCAACAGGGATTCATCTTCATGCATTACTTTTCTTTGTGAAGGTACAAAGCCATCGTCACACCGCTGGACCGGTCCGGTGCCACCCTCAGCGTGGGCCTCCGGGCCGGAGTCATCTGGCTGCTCTCTGGTACTCTGGCCATCCCCGAAGCCGTCTTCTCCGACCTGCACACCTTCACCACCAGCCACACCAACGAGACGTTCGTCACCTGTGCCCCGTACCCCCACACAGGGGACCTGCACCCCAAGATCCACTCCACCGCCTCTTTCCTTATCTTCTACGTCGTCCCGCTCTTCGTCATATCCGTGTACTACTGCTTCATCGCTCACAGTCTGGTGCGGAGCTCCGCCGACCTTCCCGCCGAGGGCCGGCTGCACCTCCACAGACAGGTCTGGCTCCTCCTCTCCTGTGTGTCACACCGGCTGGTTAGAAATATGAATGTTCCCGAATGTTTCTGACGGCTTCGTCATCTTTCGTCACAAGAATGAAACATAGAGGTGAAGCAGCGATCGGTCACATTAACTGAGGGATATGAAGTTTTGTTTTATTTGCCAGTTATTTCAGTGTTCTACCATCAAACCAACGTTTTGTGATGCGTCTCGACACCTTAATGCTGTTTGCTAAGGTACTATAGGATGACTCGTTATTTTATAACTTTTCATTTCGACTTTAAACACTGAAGAAGGTCTGATGCCGACTGGGTCCGGTGACACCACCTTGATTTTGTATTTTATTTGTTATTCGTGACCAAAGTATGTGTTCAGAATTGGCAGGTTTGGTCCATATCAATTACATTCTTGCCCGTGTGCTTCGCTGGCTCATTTACTGGAGTCTGAAGCCTGAACTCATGTGTCATTTCAATCTCACACCGACTGTGACTCGCTCCACAGGGAGCAATAAGGTATCTATCTATGCATCTCTAACTACCAAGGCTGGTTCTGCTGCTGCTGATGCTTTGTTTTAAAGATTATGTCTTCAAAGAAAGGGGCTCAGAAGCAGTTTATTTCTATTCCAGAAAAAGCCTTATTTGGACAAGAAAAATACAAAAGCCCTGCTACGGCTGTGCTGCTAGCTGTAGGAAATAATGTCGCTATACTGTACATTATTTAGAAACATACAGGTTTGTGCAAAAGTGTTTATTTTCTCTCCTCCACGAAACAAAGAGGAAGAATAAACAGAAGATCTCGGTCATATGAACACAGTGGCTTTTGTTCAACGCAAACTCATTCATCACAAATCGAAACACATACAAATACACACAAACACGTAGGCCTGTTTGTTCTCCGGACAAGAACAAGAATACCGATAAACGCAAACGTGAAGACGGAGATCCAGGCTGCGTGTGCTCAGAGGGAGGTCTGGGATTATGGCAGAAGGGCAAATCGACGGAAATCATATAAATGAGCAGCAAATACAATGTGAATACAATGAAAGGCAACGCTCCAAAATGTATGTGGTGGTGAAAGCTGGTGTAATGAATGTAATTATGTCGTAATGGCAAGACCGTAATAAATCATTCAGGACAGTCGGTTGCACAGACCGACTTGAGTTGTCTCGTTCAAACCAAAAGTCAACTCAACAAGTGACTGTGGATCAGCCACTGACAAAGAAAAAACTATCTTTGAACAAATGGAGTGTGTTTCTCACCCACGTCAAAACATACTAAAGCCACATCAATAAAATATCTAAGGTGACATCAATGATTGCATAAATATTCATTCCCTTCACGTCGGCATTCGGTAGATTTGGCAGCAATCATGGCTCTGAACGGTCTTAAACGAGCTCTCGCATCTGGACTCTGTAGTTGTTTTGTTCTTCTTGATTCTTGCTTCCAAATCAGCTCCAGCTCTCAGGTTGTTCGGGGATCAGGCATGAATGAGCAGCTGTTTTCAAGTCCAGCCACGAAACCTCCATTGGATTCCGATCGGGACTTTGAATTGGCCACTTCAAAGCGTTCACCTAATTGTCTTTGGCACATGTAAATCTTGATGGTGCCACCAGCGTGCTTCATTGGGAAGAAAGTGCATCTGTGGCAATGGCAAATGTTTGTTTCCCAAAGATCAGTCTGGTCTGATCTGGTCTGAGATTATTTTTTGTTGCATACTAATGAATCCTCTCCCGGACGATCGTGGATCATTGCCTCTGTCTCACTCATCAGTCTGAGAACGAAGAGCTCAAAGCAGCTTTGAATAAGTGTCTGAACAAATTTGTTGATGGATTTAACTGAATCCAATGGTGTTTCTTTCTTTTTTTTTCCTGAGTTGCTTAGAGTGTTTGTTTTTTGTGGCAACTTTAGCAGGATTAGTGACGAACCCAAGACCGAACCTCAGAACTGCTGGTGTTTTATTCAACAGTCACTCATCAGTTTCTATTTCGTTAACTGTGACGCTATTGCCATGAACCAGCGTCAGTTGCATCAGGCTCGTCCCTTTAAACTGGGTCAATATTATACCAATACTTATTTTAAACTGTATATTTTAATTACTCAAAATCACTCTGTAAAAAGTGATGTTCACGTTGACTTGAAATAAACTTTTGTGGCAATTTATTTACAAAAAAAGCTGTTTAAAAAAAAACCTGTGACTATTATAAATACCAAGGAGAGTGAACTAAAAGGGTGTCAAATACAAAATACAACATCAACATCATGGCAGATCCTTCTGACTCCTGAACGTTATGCTGCTCAGCTCCTCTTCAACTGCTTCAGGTCAAAACGCTGGGACTGAACTTAATACCAAACGTGAGCTTGCATCTGTTACACGCTGGAGAGACGACCTCAGTCGCACACGTTTCAGATATTAAAAAAAAAAAATTTGTGATGAGGAGTCGAGACCGGAGCTGCATGAGCCCGAACACGTGAAGAGCTCCGGGTGTCAGAGGGTCCAGGTGAGACTGGGCAGGTTTGCACTTTAGAGCACTTTAGGTGAAGCTGCAGGATATAATGAGAGTTTGTCGAGGTGGACATAATCGTATAAATTAACAGGAAAGTGCGGTAAGAAACCGAGAGTGACTCACAAGCAGGAAGTGACAGGGAAGCTAATGTGAAACAGTTTCACAGTGACAGACTGTCAATGGTCATTTTTCTTGCTGTCAAAAACACTTACTGAGTCAATTGTTATATTACTGTACCTTAAAAAGTAAAATCAGTACATCGACTTTAGTTAATAGTTCTATCCATGTTGTACTTTTCTTTTCTGTCCCCTCTTGTCTCAAGTGTCTGGTGACTCTGCCCTCTGTACTTCTTCTTCTCTGATTAGATTTGAAGTGTTTCCGCCTGTGTTGCGTCAAGTCTTTCCTCCCGGTTCGTGTATAAGCACTCAGTTTGTCTTTGTCAGTGTTGTTATCTGTTCCATTGCTACGAGTTTTGATCCACTTTTCTGCAGTTCCAACTGACAAATTCATCTCACTAGAAGAGGCTGTGGGCTTTGTGCTTGGCTTCTTCTAGCTCTTCCTGAAGCCGTTAAGGTTGGATTCGGGAATTCCACCAACGTCCTCCAAGCAAACAGATTTACAACTATAAGCAAATGTCCTTTGTTTTAAAATGTCCACTCTGATGTTTATCTATATTGTAATAAATAATAAAGCACCCTTACAGTTGCAAGGCAGCGGCACATCTCCCCGTAAGTCTTCATTTCATTTTTTCATTCAGAGCGACTTGTTTTGCTCCTCTGATCTACGCAGAATCAAGTTATTATGGATTCTTTTAGAGTTTCTCTAAGCTTGAAAGCTCTAACTAAACAGATTTTATTCAGGAATATTAGTGTAGTAGGTAGTGTGTTTGCCTATACCTCTTTTTTCTGCCCTTTTGCAGTGCTCCTTCTCTGAAAGCCAGGCCTCCCAGCATTCACACACGTATTTCAGCTGAACATCGTTGTTCATTGACACGTTCTGGACGATCCGTGGTTTCTGCTGTTGCCGTTCCTGTTGAAGCCGCTCATGCCTCTCTGCCATTTCAGGCTTCTCATGCTTCTGTAGGCTTTCTCATGTGTCTGTACCACCTCATGCTGCGGTTCCTGCTGCTCAAGCTTCTCTTTCATTTCAGGTTTCTCATGCAGCTGTACCTCCTCACGGAGCTGAACCTGTTCTGGCTGCTCAGGTTTCTCTTCCAGTTCATGGAGCTCCAGCTTCTCTCGCTGCTCATGTTTCTGAAGGTCCTCATGCTGCTCTTCCCTCTCGGGCAGCTGTTGCAGTTTAGTCACCTGTACCTGCTGAGACTGCTGTTCCAGGTCACTGCCCTCAGGCTTCTGGATCGGTTCAGGCTCAGGCTGCTGTTCAAGCTCATCCTTCTGTACCTCCTCAGCCTGCCGTCCCTCTTCAGTCTCCCCAGGCTCATGTCCATGTTCCTGCTGCTCCCTGGTGACACTCACTGTTTCTTCTGCACTCCATCCTCGCCTTCGTCTCCATCACCTTCCATCTCCTCTCCTGGAGCTCCTTCATTGGCATTCTCCTCAGCGTTCTCCTCGGCATTAGAGGAATGTAATTAATCCTGAAGATGATCAAACAGCGTGTCGTATTCCCACAGAAGGGGCGGTCTGATTCTTTAGACTTATCGTTATAAGATTGTTTGAAAATCCCCAACATTATGGAAGAGCTGGATACAAACCTCAGAGGCCACAATTCAGCGTTTGTCTGCATTTGGTCTGTGTATATTATAAGTCAACCCGAAAAGGCTTGGACTTAACAAACTGATTTGTGGCGTTAAACGATAAATTGTTGAATACATTCCTTTGCATGCACACACCGAGACAAAGATAATAGTCCAATTGAATGGACTGACTCTATGAACTGATATTTAATGGGCGACTCGATTCAATTCTAAATGCTTATGAAGGAAATACTCTTTTCTCTCCCGTCAGATCGAGTCCAGGAAGCGTCTCGCCAGAACCGTGCTGGTGTTCGTCGGCCTGTTCGCCGTCTGCTGGCTCCCGAGTCACATCATCTACCTGTACCGCTCCTTCCACTACGGCCAGGTGGACACCTCGCTCAGTCACTTCATCGCCAGCGTTTGCGCCCGCATCTTAGCCTTCACCAACTCCTGTGTGAACCCGTTCGCTCTGTACTTGATGAGCAAGAGCTTCAGCAAACACTTCAGCAGGCAGCTGTTGTTCTGCTTCACATCCAGAAACCTGCACAGCCAGAATAGTGGAAGCACGCATGTGACCACCGTGTGAGGGAGCGCTGTTTAAGAAGGGCCTGTTGGCCATAGAATGCGAGAATCGACCTCTCGTACTAAAACACAAATTTGTAATGTGACTGTAATGTTCACATTTCTTGTCAAGTTTCCCAAATTGCCCCAACTGTTTTGTCTTGTAATACAAAGTTGGACCACTAGGTGGTGTATTGCACCATTTAACAAAGTCGCAGGTGTGACTGAAGCTTTTGGCCTTTTGCACAGTACAGTGGTCGAATAAGCAAGTTTACACCATTTGTCCACTGGATCCTATTTGTCCTGAGATTCTAAAATACAAATTCATTTTCTCTGCTGGTGACGTTGCATTCATCTCGGTGCCACTGTTTTTAGCTCTACGTGTCGCCAGTCCACTGCTGAAACACAGTGTTGCTTTGCTTCAGAACGACTTAAAAGAGAAGAAAATGTTCTTTGGAACAGAGACTGACAAAAAGAGTTATTCATGGGAAAAATTGTTGTGGATTAATACAATAACCTGCGGCCCTCATGCCGTGTCCTCATGGGGGTCTTTTACACTTCATCAGTTCCTTTCAGCTTTGACACCGACATAACTTCAGAAACGCAGACCTTGCTTTATAACTTGACGTTTCATGACATGTATTAATCACGAATAACAGCCGACACTATATATTTACTGCCACTTTACGTCTTGTGAAACATTTGTCATTCTGCACTCCTCGTCCACATACCGTGACCGCCACGGCCGTCATCTGTACATCTGTCGCGTTTAACCAAATTGAAAACGATGCTTGGGCCACAAATGTTTTCTAATGTACACATCGGCTGAAAACGTGGAAACGTTCAAATCAAATCACTGACCTTGTTGCCTTCTGACTGCAACAAGGTCATTGTATTGTTTTTTTTTTTTTACGTGGTCAAAATAGCAACAAATCTACATAAGTCATGGCTTTTGTGCCGTTTAAAGATATCTGGAATTATCATTTAAACAAGGACGATTTGAACGTGATGAGCTTTAAACGGTGTAATAAACAGGAGAAAATGTAAATCCGGGCAATTCGTCCTGAGCTGTAAGAATAAAACGCTATTGAAGATGATGAATGGTAAATGGATTTCAGTTATGTCGCTTTTCTACCGCGTGGGGGGGTCCCCAAAGTGCTTTACACTGTTAATCACATTCTCCCATTGACACACAGCTGCACAGGTCGTCAATGTAAACGTTGGAGGAAATTATCGGCGTACTATAGGGATGCAGAAGATTAAGTAGAAAAAGACAGAATGACAATGTTAACAGCACCTGTGATGTTACCATGGCAACACGTACGTAAGTAACTTACTTTGTATAGATGATTACTTTGCTATGGTCTGTTGGCAGGATGATGAAGGCTGCGTCCGCCTTTGTTTGTAGTCAAGTGTTTGTTTTTTTATATTAACTGTGCATGTTTTACCTCAAACTCCTTATGATCTTCATGTATTCCTTACGATTAAAAAAAAAGGAACTTTCACGTTTCTCTGGAGCCATGAGAGCAAAAGCAGCGCAGTAAACTGAATCAAACTCCATCTGAAGCTGCCTGCTTTAAGAGCTGATGCATCTATTTCTGTGAATGTCTCTTGGTCGTGAAACGGTAATAAACGTGTTAATCGTCTGTATTTTACTTCTGTGGTAAAGTGAGACATTATTTCCGTTTGGGTGTCAAAATTAAACAAAGGATGGTGTTTCCATATTAAGTGAGGAAAAGAATCGCGCGCAGGGTTAACCATGCCGGAAACAGCTGTATTTATTGTTTTTGTGATCTTTTTTTATCTGTGGTTTAAACGTGTCAATAGAAACGTGGCGGCGGAGCAGCTCTGTCCTCTCACAGGGTGAAAAACATTTTCAAGAATGTTGTTGTTCTTGTTGGTAATATGTGTGTAAAATCGAAGGCAGGAAAATATTTGTGTCTGATTTTTCAAGTGTCTATAATGAATTTTTATTTTGATTGAGAAAACTGTTCTTAGTTTGAACTAAATCGAATCACAATCTGTGTCATTACTAATTAAAAGTTACAATAACAGCTTGTGTGTGTGTGTGTGTGTGTGTGTGTGTGTGTGTGTGTGTGTGTGTGTGTGTGTGTGTGTGTGTGTGTGTGTGTGTGTGTGTGCGTGTGTGCGTGTGCGTCTGCGTGTGCGTGTGTGTGTGTGTGTGTGTGTGCATGTGTGTGTGTGTGTGTGTACAACCTCAACATCCCTTAAAAACAGGTCAAAGATGCCTTTTGAAAAGATGTCATACATCAATACGATGAAACATTGATTTTTAACTTCTGCTTATATACTTGAGTTAATTTCAGAACCTGTAGTTTTGTTAATTTTACTTAAATGAAGAAGTTGATTCTCTACTCTACTACAAAGTAAAGTGACACTGTGTTACATTGTGGCGTGATGAGAACGTTTTTTTGCTTCGCTTACGTTGTTAATTTAATTTTAGCTGCTGTTTGCTGATCATCAGTGTTTTGCAAGAGTAACACATCAAGATATTTTCTGTGTTTATTGATCTGGTCTTTGATCAGCTTGTTAAGTAAAAAATGTAAACTTACTACAATTCTAGAGGTAAGAATGAAAACCTAGAGATTCAATATTGAGTATAGTAGCCTTTGTACCTGTGATGTGTGTATAACTACTAAAACCTTCGGGATCCACGTGGTCACAATGTGCACGAGACGACACTATTTGATGTGAAAACTTACTGGATTGTCTGGATATTTCTGTCAAACTGAACTATGTTTGTCCCATTTGGTTGCTTTCTGTTGTTGTTAACCCCTGACAGTGAATAAAAATACAAAATCTTCCGCAGAATTGATTTGTATCAAAGTCTTTTATCGTGCTGCTGGTGTGACCTTTTTCCCCAGAGGGCAACGCAACTGAGTGAAGATTCAAGTCACGGGCTCAGAATGAATCCTCGGTTCGATTCCCCGCGTGAACAGAATCATCACAATAATCATTTCTGTCAGCGGTCAAGTTGGGAGACGAGCAGCAGGAGACCCATCGACAACACGGACAAATGAAGACACACCATCACATGGCATGACCCTGTTTTAAGAACGTCTGCTGAAGGCTCGGGCATTTCTTTGCTCT
The DNA here is from genome assembly GCF_963422515.1 of Blennius ocellaris. Taxonomy (NCBI): domain Eukaryota; kingdom Metazoa; phylum Chordata; class Actinopteri; order Blenniiformes; family Blenniidae; genus Blennius; species Blennius ocellaris. Next base: position 19,997,672 of record NC_137655.1, on the reverse strand, counting down.
TTAGGTAATAAAATGTCAAGTTCAGTCAGTTCGGATGATATCTCTCGGGTTCGCGCAGATGTAACCTTTCTGGGTGGCATTTGAATGCAGGAGATAAATTCCCCTTCAGCAACTTGAGCCACAAAAATTGCAGTTCTTCCCTTCAGTTCTTTTACAGCCACCGACTCTCACTGCTGCTTCTTTCCACTCCAGCCACCTATAATAACTTCCAACTCCCTCGTACACAGAAACTCACTCGGAGTTATGGTGAGCGTCACAGCTTTGATAAACACGACACAAGTTTGCTCGTAAAAAAAAACGATTTGTATCCACCACAGACAGAAAACAAGGGATCGAGAAAGCATCGGGATCACTGTGCTTTTGCAGACCAAGGTTTTGGTGTGCTGAGACTGAAAAAAATGATTTTTGAAGGAAATTCAATATCTGGCCTCATTTAACCAACTCGCACCACCTGAAGCATGTCGTCTGCCATTGTTGTTGTTGTTGTTGTAGTGTCCAAATTTCTCCACATGGGAATCCGTTTACGAAAATAAAAAAAATAAACGTATTCAGGCTCTTGAAACGCAGCGCAGTGCGGTCGGTCGACCAAAAACAATGCAGTTCTCATGTGGACAGGCCCTTTTCTGCTAAATTTAATCGATTCTTGTCAAAACTCAAACTACAAATGAGGCACGAAGAACCAATAAACAAGTTTAATAAAAATTTTTATGTATACAAATACAATCTATGTGCTGCAAAATCTCCCTCCACACACCGTTTACACGACAACCAATACGAGTTTACCTGCTAAACTTTATGTGCGAATGCACTAGAGGTTTTTATACAGGCTCAAGTGGTGGAGAGATTCTTTCCCCCCTTCCATCACTTGTAAACAAACATGGCGGACCGTGGTGGTATGACTCTGTGTCCATATTCTAATTTTATCTACCACATCAGTAGTTTAATAGTTGAGACTCACCCCTGATAGCATCTGATGCGTCATCAGTCCATGTGAATGTTGGGTGCTCTCCATTTTCTTCACGTTTATAGTGTATTGTTCTTTGCACACCTCTGTGTGGTTTCATTACAAAATCAAGCAACAGCGGCTTCCCATGGCCCGGCATGTAAACTGCATGGTTGTCTCTGTGTCCGCTGCTGCAGTGTAAACTCTTTTTTTTTTTTTTTTAACATATTAGGTGTCACATGAAACAAATGGGGCCTTATAAATACACCATTTCCTGCTACGTTACATAAGCTGTGTGCTTGGAGTCGCGTGTTTGATCAAAATCAACAAGAGTGAAAGAGAAAGTATGCAGTGTAAGTATGCTATGTAAAAAAAAAAAAACAAAGGTGGAAAAGCTTGCAGTTGGGAGTGAGCAGGATGGGCAGGATTGAAAATAGATCGATAAGAGGGACAGCTGAGGTTGAACTGTTCGGAGATGGAGCTGGAGAGGCCGGGCTCCAATGTTGTAGACATCTGCTGAGGACAGATAATACTCAAGTAGATAACACAAAGGATGCTGGGAGATGGAAGACGCCTTCAGAGAGGACTCATGGATGTGGAGGTGGTCGGCGTGACCGTAGATAAGGCAGGAGCGAGGTTGAGATAGAGGCAGACGATCGGATACCGGGATGGCCCGAAAAGGTAATTTACACTGCAAGTTGTTCAATGTTGCATGACTGAATTGATTTGACATTCGCCTGCAGTATCACTTCGCTAAGATGAATTCCTGCCAACTCTTCCCTTTGTGTGAAAAGATAAATGCATCTCGCGTAACAATTATTTTCTCGCGCCAACTTCTGTACAAACAGTACAAAGTCATTGTCACAGGTCAGACCGTCAGTTTCTGGTGACGAAGATCCTTCTTGAACATCAAACAGACCCGTAGAGCATGTACTTTATAACACCATTTCAAAATAATGTGCTGAGATTCAAACTTTTTTTTTTTTTAACTGTTTGAATTGGAGGTAATCATGCCTTTATAGAAGGACCTACAGTCGATACGTGATTTATTTTGAAGTAAAAGTTTTTATCGACCACATTTTATTTGTGTGGAGGAAAACAGAAAAACGTGAAATTCCTTCGGAAAAGCCGTCCTCAAACAAAACTTTGCAATGTAGCATATTTTGTTTTTGATATTCAGTGACACCTTTCACTCTTGATACGTAACTGGCTCTGCTTGACCTGGATTATAAACGAGTTATTGTGTGTCTGTATGTTAAACAAGGTAGATGTGAAACTGCAATAAAAACAATCAGGTAGAGGAGCTGCGTCGAGCAGCAAAACACGTTTTACATTGAAAGGAAAACTCTTCAGCCTAAATTTCAAATGACTAAATGTTAATTTATTCAAATTGATTTCTTTTTTTTAATTTTTCTTCGCTCTTAAGCTCATGTTTTTTTAAATTGATTTATACATCCCTCACTGAGATTGGCTCCAGAGCCCTGCACAGGATAAACAGTATAGAAGATGCATGGTTTTCTATCAGTTTTTGTCGCAGTAGTCATCATAGTCAGGTTATTTACAATGAATTTCTTTCTTTTGAACCTTTAATATTCAATCTTTATGATTTTTTTTTCTCCGTTCTTGTCTTTCCGTGTTTTTATCTTCCTCTAACTGCATCAATCCTGCTGTGAGGCACTTTTAATCCTAATAACTGCATTACAACGGCTCAATAAACAAAGACAGATTGATTACGGCTGCAGAGTATTTCCAGCTCATTGTTTGAACCGTGACTCCTGGTTGATGATTATGTATCTTGGTGTGTGTAGGAGGAAATTGTTAGTTTATTCAGGACAAGCGGCACACTGATGGTATAAGTAGGTTTTCTTTCAGATTTATTGAATGTAAAAATCACAATGTTTTCATAGGCAATTTCCTCTACATTGTTTCACAACCCAGCAATTAAAATATGTAAAATTATGTACATTTCTGTTAGCAGAATAAACAAAAGCAGTAAAACGTTCACAAAGTGCAGAAACAGAGCTTGACCCATTTCTGCTCCTATATTTTTTCAGGTTACGTTATCCTGGAAAAAGAAAAAAGAAAAACATTCCCCTTCCTTCTTCATCACCAAAGTGAAGGCCAACTTTACCCACAACGCAACTTCTTACAGTTGTAGATGTACATTCATGGGTGCAGGTAGCGTCTGATGTAACCTTGAGGTAACAAACACAACCCATAACGTCACTTCTTTTTTTCTTTTATATATCCCTGGTCTTCACATGTGTTTCAGACCTGTACAGTCTCCACACAGCAATAATTCAAGCAAACATTCCCACAATTCCACAAGGAGCAACGTGAGGTTTTCTACAAGAGCAACACCCGTAAAAACGACTCCGACCTGTAAAAAAAACGTGACCGTCTCCCTTGAAGAATGCCTCAACCTCACGCTCAAAAATTATGTTTCCTGAGCGATTCCTATAATATTGAAAGAAATCATCTGAATGCGTCAATCTGCACCAGAAGCCCCCTCCAGCAGGGCGGCGACTTCTCACTGGTAGAGGAGGAACTCCTTCAAGAGTCGAGGGAGGACGAGGTCGGGGATCTGCTGCAGGCGATTCGCTCCGACGCTGCGGCGAACGCTGACTCGGCACAGCTGGGCCAAGGAGCAGATGTCTGGGGAGGACAAGAGAGGCATGGATGGTCAAACTTGGATGGATGGATGGATGGATGGATGGATGGATGGATGATGGTGTAAAGCAGGGAAACAGAGTTTGATTTCAGCAGTGTGACCAACTGTTCCTCCACACACCTCTCTTCGTCAGTGCAGCCCTGACCGCGCTGTTTTCCTTCGCCAGGTCCAGGGGAGTCAGTCCGTTTCCGTTCCGGTGACACTCGTCGGCGCCAAAGTCCAGCAGCAGCGCGATGATCTCTGCAGCGTCGCCTCGAACCGCGGCGTGCAGGGGGCTATCCCGCCCGCTACCGAGCCTCACGTCAGCTCCTGCATGGCAGACAGGAAGGAGTCAACATCTGATTGTAGTTTCTGACTGGGAGGCTGTTTAGTGGTGAGTACTACTGTTTTCTTGGTACTGCAGTTTCATTCCTTGGTCGAAACACAAGCATTTAAGGTTGACTGGCAAGCTTTACCTATTCTTAGCTGGATCATCAGTCCATACGGATGTTGGGTTCTCTTCATTTTCTTCACATTTACAATGTATTGTTCACGACACACACATCTGTGTGATTTCGTTACAAAATCAAGCAACAGCGGCCTCCCGTGGCCCGGCATACTAACTACATCGCTGTCCGCTGCTGCAGTGTAAACACACTCCCTTTTTTTTTAACGGTGTTGTCACATAAAACGTTGTCGTGTAAACGGGGCCTTGAGATCGCAAAGATATCCAGCTACTCACCGGCTTGGAGCAGAAACTCTACGCAGTCTGACGCCTGGGACATGCAGGCGGAGTAGAGCGGCGTCCCCACCACCGGCAGCTCCGAGTCAATGGGAGCACCACTGTGCAGCAGCAGCCGCAGACACTCTTTATGATCTGGTGAGAGAGAAACAGCCCTTTAGGTCACAATCGGATCAATTCCCGAGAAGCTTGAAGTTTTCAACACTCAAGACGTGTTTTGCGCGACGCACTTTTCTTGGCGGCCTCGTGGAGGGGGGAGGCCAGAAGGTCGGCAATGTGCAGAGAGGAGCCGTGTTCCAAGAGGAGCTGAACACAGTCGGCGTTCCCGCTGCAGCAGGCGTAGAACAGAGGCGTGGCTCCATCCAGGGTTTCTCTGTTCGGCTGTGGAGAAGCACGGAAGGAAGGTGAGCAGCTGGGCGAGATACGGGAAAAGTCATTACAGTCAGGTGGAAACACTGAAAGGTGTTGCTCAAATCCAATGTTTTCGATCTTTGTCTGCGTTTTAGGCTCTCATATGCCTGCCTTTTGTTTAGATTTGTGGTATTTTAAAGTGAAATGTGAATACAATTTAGATACAATAGAAATCATTGGAATGAGCAAAGTTGACCAATGTAATTTTATCTAGTCTTTTAAAAGAAAAAGAAAAGATCTGATTGACTGACTGTCCTGAGCCAGAAGGGAAAAGAAAAGCAAAGAAACCAAAAAGGAAAAAATTGTATTAAAAAAAAGTGGAAAAACAAAAAGAAAGCTTTTCCTTTCCAGTTGTCATGACAATACATGATAATAGCATCCTGCCAACATCATGCAGTTCCCAGTGGTTTGTTCTGACTGTTACTAATACAGTAACTAAAAATGCAGAATACATATATGCTAAAACCTTAAAATGAAGTTTCTTTGCCTTTATTACATATTTAAGTGAAGTCGTCACTCAGGAAAGCAACTCATGTGTTACGTCTTTTTTTCTTGTTCTATTGTGTTACTGTGACACATAAACACTGTGAGTCAGTCTGAAGACTGACTCTATTCATCACGTCATCAGAAGTTGCGTCTGATCATTGGAGGAAGATGCTCTAAAAACTGGATGTTTGCAGCTCTTGAAAGAAACCGATCCGGAAAATATTGAAAATATGACAAGAAGCAATAAAACAGCTGAGGTGGAAATGTTGAAATTTACAGTTAAGCTTTTTTTGCTTTATATTTTTAAGATCTTTCCCATGTTAAATGTTAAAGATCTTTTTTGTGTTACCATCAAAGCATTTGTCTTCAACGTCTCTGAGCTAAAGAGTCTAAGCATTCGATTCACATGGGAACATTTTCATTTCCATAAAAATGAAATCATTTTTCTTACGTCTGCGCCGTTCTCCAGCAGGAGCTTCACACACCCGTAGTGACCGGCGAGACAGGCCTCATGGAGAGCAGAGACATTGTCCGTGGTGACCGTGTCCACTTCAAGACCCTGAGGGACACCAGAGGGTAAAAGAAAAGAAAAAAGAAAAGTCAATTCCCTCACATCTTCAACTTCTGTGTTCCGTAATGTGACAATCAGACAAAGTGAGGTTTACATAAGTGAGAAGGTTCCGCATGTAGTCCAGTCGGCCCTCGAAGGCCGCGATGTGGAGAGCAGATCGGTCCGTCCAGTTGCCTGGAACACATGAGAGGGACATGAGGAAAAGGAACAGTGCCACAGTTCCAACTGAGACCAAACAACGAACCCCCACAGCTACGCTTTCAGACATTTGATTTGTCTCTCAACTCACCAGCCATCACTGGGTTTGTGACCGTGCGCGCACGGATCACCAGACTCCTGAACCAATTCCGAATGCACTCCACCTCGGCCATGATCAGCAGCTGACTCCTCCACCACTGAGCAGCACTCAGGCCTGGACCTGGACCTCTGCCCCTTTATAATCTGGGTGTTTGACCCCCCCCCCCCCCCCCCCCCCTCCTGCCCACCTCTATCTCCACCCATAGGTGCGATTCACCTCATGTGCATAAGAAAGGTCTGCGGAGCCCCCGACCTGCCACCTGGAGAAAAAAGAGCTGAGAATTATGCATGCAGGGAAACTGCAGGAGCAGTTTGAGCCAGTTTCACTCTGTGTCGGAACCAGAGCAGAGTTTTCTCTCAGTCTGGGACAGAATCGCAACTATTGAGTCTTTACAACTTGTCTTGATTGGTTAAATGTATCAGTTTGAACATGGGCTCATTGAAACATTCTGGAAATCTTCACTTCTTGCTAAAAAAAAAAGATTGTCAAAGCAAAGCAGAAACGTCCCAAAACAAACTTCATCGATTCTTTCAGGTGAGGATTCTGGGAGAATTCGCCCACGAGTTGTCCGCACACCCAAATAACGTCTACCGATTTTAATAAAGAGAACTGGGAGTCTCCAAGTTGAAGAAATAATAAAAATACTTGCGGGGTGTGTGTGATGTTTTCACATTTAAATACACAGTGAATCAGTAATTGCAGGGTGGTAACAACATGAGACAAACATACTGCAGTACATCACCACAGAGGAAGCGGCTCAGATAATTGAGTAAAATTACTATGATTGGTCCAGAAGACTGAATGATTCAGGCCCAAAATACATTTCCGATCTTCTGCTCATGACCAAACAATGAAGGTGCTTCTAGTAATTCTACACAAAAAAGGACGGCTGCACCTCGGTGTCCTCAAAATATCACTTTAATGTTTCCAATTTGTTCTGTTGTTTTTCTCATTTTGTTTCAGGTCATGTTCCTGAAACATCCCTTTTTTTTTTTTTTTTTCTCCTGTAAAACCAAAAATTAAAACATTAACGCTTTTGCTGCATGTAGCGTTGACGTCACCGCGGCTCTGTGACCCGCAGCTCTTTAGCTCCTTTTTAGTGGCTCCCTGTGGCTTCCACACATTTCAAAATGTCTGTAAATAAACATTTTAATCATCTTTTTTAATGTTGCTCTTTTCTCCAGGTGACAAAAGTGACTCAGGCACATCATTTATTAAAGAATGGCTCATGAGTAAAAGCAGTTAACTGAAATATGCCTCACATCAGAATGATGGTGAAGGAACATAATGATAAAGAAACTGAAAATAAAACTGCTGAATGGCAATACATGTATGAATCAGATAAAAAAAAAAGTGAAAGAACTGAAACAGTAAAGACAGGAGAAGTCTAAAACACAACATTAAAATGTCAGTAAGTCTATAAGATGCCACTAGTTTATTTTTTTTTTTGTAAAAGTTTATTTGGCTATTCGCTAAATTGTCAAAAACAAAAACACCAGACGTTAAAGGTTGCAGATGAGGTGGAGACGTGGAAAGTCATGTAGGAATTGTACTTTACATAACGCATTGTGTTTAAAGGGGGTTTGCATAATGCGGTGCAGGACTCTGTTCGCACTCGATGCAAATCCCCATTGTTCAGCCTCGACCCCCCCCCCCCCCCCCCTCCTCCTCCTTCATTCCTCCCCCTGTGTGGTTAATAACCTCTACATCCTGACCTTTTTGTCAAGCGTCTCCTGTTTGTAACGCGTGTGGACACATCGCACATCAGCCCGTGGAAATCTAATGCTTTCCAATGTTCCTGTGAAAGTCGCACTCTCGTTTTGAAGAAAAATCCCAGTTTTCCTATAAATATGTAACATCTGGAATAAAAACAACCCCATAAAAACTGCACAACTTCACAAAATACACTTCCATCTCAAAAAGTTTAGTGCTTACTTTAGAAAATGTCTTTTTTCTTTTTAAAACTGCATTTTTGACTCATGAGCTGATAAAGAATAAATAAAAAGACTTTTAAAAAATCTGTTTATTTGTAATAAATCTCAAATATTTGCAAGTTTCACAGTTTCCATGAAAACATAGTCATTCATTTATATATAACTTTTTTTTTTAATGTATAGATGTGGGGGTTTTTTTTTGTTTTTTTCCCCCCCAAGAGAGTTAAAAGTTGAATTCAGTGTTTAATCACCCTTTTCGTCCTGCTCAATGCAATAAACATTCACCGGCCTCCCCATCAGTACACAGGTTCAACCACGAGTTAACACAAATCTATAAAAACTCAATAAATGGCCACATCATGGTGGATTATAAGCAAGATCAAGCTGCTGAAGTTCATCCTGAGTGATGAGATGATGAAGAAATATTGAATTGACATGATTGAGAAAAAAAACAAAACACATGGAGCCACTTTTTTTATCCAACTATCCTCGGGCGTCAGAAAACGGTTGAAAAAAAATAAAATACCCAGTGAGAAGCAGCTCTCTGGGTAAGGATGTGGTGTTGAGTGAAAGCAGCAACTTCATGTGGGGGAAAGAAAAAAAGATTTCTGCACAGATAAAAACCCTGAAGCAGGAGAGGCAGAGGAGTGTCTGCCTCTCCTGCAAGATGAAAACAGGAAACCGAGGCAACAATTCACACAGATTCACCAAAATCAGACAGGAAATTAAAAACAGTAGCTGGTCTGATGAGTTTCAATCGCTGTTACAGTATAAAGCGTCAGTGACTAACGGAGCGTTAAACCTGTGATTCTCAAGAGATCCATCCGTAACCCTTAGTGACAAATTAAGAAACATATTAAACTCTCATTGGAATAAAACGAGGTGCAGTTGAACTGACCGTCTTGGGTCCTGGTTAAAAAGGCGCAAAAAAGTTTCAAAAGAAAAGCTTCTGGAACTGCGAAATGGGGAAAACAACCAAAATGTTCTCAGTAGATTTTTAAAAAATTAACTATTTCAATCGATAAAAGGCTAAATTTGCAAAACATGACAAAATAATATAAAAGAGGTTAAATATCTGGAACTGCTAGAAAAACAAAAACAACTAAAACCACAAGAAAAGTTTTATTTTTTTGGGGGGGGGGGCTAATTTATTAAAATGGTCAGAATTGGCTCAAGAGTAAAAACCAGCAAAACTTCTAAGTGTGAAAACAGTTCAAATGGCTAAAATGGTTAAAGCCTCTTGAACTAAAGAGGCAAGACCACATTAACATTGACTGCAAACGTTGAAACAACCTAAAATATGACAAGTTATCCACTGTTACAAAACTTAAAATACAGCTTTTGCATGTTTACAGTTACAGATGTTTACAGTGTTTTTTTGCATGTATTGTAAAACTACAACATGCAAAAACACTAAAATGTGCACAAAATGTGTCATTTCCGCCGTTCCGGGCGACTTCAAGCAAGAGTTAAGTCGATGTTGAAGTCCTGGAATGAAGGCACTTCTCAAAGTGACGGAGGTTCTGCTCATTACCAGCGTCGTCGAGCGCCACCAATGTGGCAGTGTTTCTGTGCGAGTCTGCAATTATTGAGATTTGGTAAGAAGAAAGCATTAAATATGTTCCACAGTTCTAAAAGCAGGCGTCAGGCTGTGGTCATGGCAGTTCACTTTTTTTTTTTTTTTTGTAAACAAACTATAATTAAAAGCAAAACGGCGAGCTCCCGCTGTCAGAGCGCCGTAGCTGTGGAAGCGGAGCTTCCATTCGCCACCGTCGTCTTTGAAATCAAAGATTCAGCGATGCAGTTTGGAACTTTCCTGCCGTTTCCCTCTCTTCCACTCTTTATTCCATTCTATTCACTCGAAGAAGAAGAAAAAAATGCGTCAATTAGTACATCGCACATTTTGGCGAATTCATTTTCCCATATTTAAAATTCCTGAACCCATGACTAATGTGCACCGTCACTTCTGGACTATTTAGCTCAAGGTTGGAGTTACACGATGCACTTGAACGCATCACCCGTGTATCGGTGGCATGAAGCTTGTTTACCCGTCAAAACCCATAGATTAGCCGAGTCGTTGTTTAAGGCCCCGTTTACACGACGACGGACACGAGTGTATCCGCAAAACTTTCTTGATTTTTTTGAGGGGGGGGGGGGGGGGGGGGGGGTCTGTTCACATGACACCAGTTTAGTTTTTATCCTGGTTCCCAAGGTGGAAAGATTGTTTCAGTCGCTCCTCCCCCCCGGAGGGCCGATACTGCACATGCGCATGCCCGCCCCCCCTCCCATTGAAAATGGTTCCTTTTGTTCATGCACCTGTGAGGAAACCTGGACCCAAAAAAATGAATGAAATGTAGTGTAAACGGGGCCGAAACCACTGGGTTCAAAGCGTGTTTAAAAAAAAAAAAGTAGGGGCTTATAGTCCGGAAATCACGGTAGTGCATGTTGAGGTCAACAAAAAAGTGTGAGATTTGTTGTGCAGCCTCAGTAAGACGCTCAGTCAGTGATTATAATGTCGTTACAGACACAGGATGAACCGATACGAGCTGTTGTGATCGTCTCACTTCAACACATTTGTTCTTGACCCACATTAGAAAAAAGTGCTTAGATTCCCCAGAAGCTTCCATTTAATTCTTCCCTCTGAAAACCCGCAAGCAGCCGGAGTTAAAATGCTTTCACAATAAGGTCCCTTTTAGTACAACCGTAAATGTAAACACTGTTTGGAGTGACCATGAGCTCGATCAGGAGCTCCGTGAAAAATGTCTGTCGGCATCTGGTGGTGAGGTGAGCCGAAACATCGTTCTATGTCTCTGCGGGTTGCCTCGCTGTACGTTTGGAACGAGTCTTATTCCTTTCCGCCCCCCACAGTCCGCGGGGGCCGCTGCCGTCGACGGCCACGTCCATGTTGCGATCGGGTACCAGCCACTGCAGGAGCAGCAGCAGGAGGAAGTCCACCACCGCTATGAAGGCAAAGATGGAGCCCGCCACGGGGCCGCAGTGGGACCTCAGCCTCCGCAACCGTCTGTCCAGAGGGAGGACGTCCTCTCTGCAGACCCTGTCGTACACCTGAAGGGGCGAAACGCGACGTTGAGGAGCACGAAGCCACATGCACATTCACACGTACCCAGAAATCACATCGTGGGAAAAAAAACACGTTCGGGCACTTTAATGATTGTATCTGTGCCCATCAAGCTGGAATTCCCCCCCCTCCTTTTCTTCTTTTCACGGTTGTGTAATATCACAAATATTTGTCTTTGTCCTTCTCCTTCTCCTGTAGTCACTCAGTCACTCTCTCTCGCTCTCTCTCTCGCTCTCTCTCTCTCGCTCTCTCTCTCGCTCTCTCTCGCTCTCTCTCTCGCTCTCTCTCAGTCTCAGTCTCAGTCTCAGTCTCAGTCTCAGTCTCAGTCTCAGTCTCAGTCTCTCTCTCTCTGAGTGAAACTGGAAGGTGGTGGTCTGAGGCTCCGCCCCCCTCCGTCTGCAGCCAGCGGATCCGTCTGCTGAACTGAATGTAGAATTTCGACCCCCTCAAACCAAAACACGGTTTGAATCCCTCACCACATTATCTCCGTCTGTCCTCTCCTTTTGTCTCCTTCCACCTCCTCAGCTTTTCCCCTTCCCACCGTCACTTATGCTTGCTCTTGTGGGATCGTTGAGTGTTTTTTCTCTGTTAAAGTGCCTCGAAATGACTGTTCTCTTTGGCGCCAAAACAAATAAAATGCAACTGAATTGCATTTTCAATCAAGACGTTTCTCCTTTACAGGACAGAAGTGTTTCATTTGTGCTGAAGCGACCCACTGAAGCTGTTGAGTGAGAGCCACGAGCTGCAAACGCCACTGTTTTTCTTTAATGGAAAAGTCACAAGTCCGGAGAGAAATCATTTTTAAAATGATTGCTGTACAAGACGGATATTGTGACAGGAATTAAGTGTGCACTTTATCGAGGAAGCTGCATTTGTGTGGAGATTTGTTTGTCATCAATCTATTACCAATTTTAGACGCTGACAAATCATGACAAGAGTTTTCCGTTTTCACTTGAAATCAATATAAATCAACGTTCGCGTGGAAAAAAAACAAAACTACCAAATAGTGAGGAGATCTGAACTGATAAGATGCCGACAGGAAGGAGCTTCGACTGAACTTTTGCTTGTAAACGACATGACGTTTTACCTCGCTGTGGCACGTTGCCATGGCAGCGATGTCGTCGATATGATAAGACCACAGATTGTGGAATTACCCCTTGTTGTAAGAGTGAGAGGTCAGGCACAAGCCAAAAAAATAATAATAAAAAAATCCACATATGATCCACAGCAGGAGCAGGAGAATGTGCCAGTCCACTCAGTTCACTGTAAATTATTAACAGTCGCTCAAGAATAACTGAATCGGCGATCAAAAGTCAAAGACACAAGCATGCAAGCCAAATAACTTTTAACTTATTACGGCCCGGGGCTACGTTTGAGTGGACGCTTTTATGTTGGCAAAATCTGTATGCGGGATGGCGTACGATTCCACCTTTTCCCTCATTTCTGCAGGTCATAATGAACCTCATAAATAACAGGTCCTTGAATATGGCGTAGATTAGTTGTAAAGGGAGATTTGCGTTAGAGCATTAAAATAAAGAATTCAGTCAGTCATTGCACAATATAGAAACGTATGAAGACGGCTATTATGAATCGGTTGAAGCATCAATCATGCTTCTTTAATTATTAATAATATCAATACATTATATTAAAAACATCATATCCGTCAATGAAAGGGCAGGTTTTGGCGAAGCCTACTTTTTCTGTTCTCTCCGCCACGTTCTTCCAGGTGTAGAGGGTTCGGACTCGAGCGTGGACGGAGGCCGGAGGAGGGACGGCGCCGGACCGCTGGCGGGCAATGACGGCCTCCAGACCGGCGCACAGCGACCGCACGGTGGGCTCGCACAGGGTGATCAAGTCCTCGGGTAACACCTCGGGGATGCCGCCCACACGAGTGCTCACAACCTGAGAGGGAAGCCGAAACGAAACACGACTGTGACGAGACGTGAAATCAGGAGAATTTAAAAGGTCCCATATTATGCTAAATCCACTTTTCTGTGCTTTAAACATCACAAAAGTGCTATTTGGGGTTCATTTACATCCCGAAAGTGTTTTTTTTTTTCATCGATTCCCTCAAGCTTGAGTTCACAGCCATCTTTCTCTGTTCTAACCGGTGGGGGAGCTCAACGCGTTGATTCAATTTGATGACGCGGCAAAACCTTGCTGACGCGGCAAAGAGCTGGAGAAGCCATGAGATGAAACGATGAAAACCTTCTTCTCTTCGTTCACCGTTACTTTTTTTTTTCACTCTTTGTTTCTTTGTTCCTCGTCATTTTGGACCAATCAGTATCCAGAAGTTTAAAAAAAAAAAGAAAAGAAAAGGAAAACTTTTTGTTTTTCTTTCTTCTTTTTGTCATAATTCTCACTTTCTGTTCCTTCGTTTGTTTAAATAACCCGACTCACCTCTTTTTATCCTCATCCAGTCCGGGAAGACTGACATGCGGAGAAACCAAAACAAGACACGCCCACGAGCCAACGAGCGCCTATCTCAGTCGATGCTCACTTCACATTGAACGCTGCAGTTTTTGTTGCTGTCGATAACTGTTTTCGCCGTCATGTCCACTTGGAGAAAATGTGTTTTCGGGTGCAAGTCTGTGTCCACACTATTTGGCTCGACTTTTTTTTTCTTTTCCGCAAAGAATGTGTTTGTTTGCGAGCGACACTTCACCAAAGAAGCTTCTAGAACTACGGGTACTGTGAAACTGGACTTACTCAGAAGCTCATCTTGAAACCTGCTGCTATTGCGCTAACCCACAATAAAAGACGCCAACGAGGCGCCGAGATCTGTAAGTACATTACTACAACTACGAGCGTGAGCTGCTGGCTACGTCACCCAGGGGGTGGGAGGAGGTGAGAACCTCCCGTTTCTTCAGAGGTGACGTCAGCTCAATCCAAGAAATAGCTATAATTTCACAAGTTTTGAGTGTCGTCTACTGCATCACCCAAATTATTATCCCACATGAGCATAGGATGGACTGTGAAACATGAAATATAGCCAAATATGGGTCCTTTAACACATTTTCAGTGATCAGGATAATTCACCTTCTGTGTGATGCTTTGAAAAAAAAAATTAAGAACAACATTAATTCAGAGTGGGTGAGAAGAATTCAAGGAATCGAGTTATTCTGTATCTTTTACTTGAATCCACACACAGTTTGACATTCTGGTTTAATTTATAACTCGTCATCATATTTTAGTTTTCAAGAAAACTGCTAAAAAAACCAGGATGTGATACTGATGATAAAAAGTCATTTATTCCCCGTTATTACTCGTTGTAGTCGATATGTATTATTTTTAAGGGCCTTTGCAACTCTGGAATCTTATCACACTTAAAAAAAAAAAACCTTTTTTAGAGGCAATTCTACTGGACGTATGAGTGGAAGTCATTCTATAAAGAAGCTTGCGACAGAGTGAGAGTGTGCCGAACGCAACTGACCTCGAGTTAATAGATCAACGTGGGCTATTGGAAGACGGCCTCAGTCTTTGTCAAACACTACTGCAGTGGCGCACGTCAAAATGTGAAGTGACAGACATCCGTCTCTGAACCCTCTTGCTCATCCATCTTTGACTGAAGGTTATATTTCGATTAGGAAGTTTTAAAAGCACAGAAGAATTAGAAGTGATGGAAATGTGAATCTCTTTCAAAACTACATGTTTTAGAGCAAGGTGAAAGCCTGCATGCACAAAATAAATGGTGAGACCAGTTTGAAACCTTAAGTTGAGGGTCTTTTGATGTGACTCACAACGATCAGCCACAACATTAAGACCACTAATAGGCAAGAGTGCTGAATAGTGGCCCCACTGAATAAATACTTACTGTACATTCACTAAATGTGAGATAAATGTAAACACATACAAAGTGCTGTGTTTATTGTCACTGTGATTCCAAAAGAGGAGTCACGGAGTCATAACAAAAGAGTGTCATGACTGATCAGTGTATCATTAATTTAATATTCTGAAAAAAAAGAAAAAGGAAAAAGGCAGTTGAGCATGAGGCCGGACACGCTATTCTTTTCCTGCCTCACTTGTTTGCTCTTTGGATAAACTCTCCTGCGCAGATTTGGCAGCGACTTGACCTCGTCTCGAGCTTAAGAGAGCAAAAATAACTCTGCGATAATAAGTTATAATTAACATGTAGCGGTTCAGATTTAGTTTACAGTCTAAATCACTGCAAACATTTGTCCTGTAACGTAAACCCTTCAGGATGTAACACCTGAGCTTGTGGTTGGCCGACGCTGAGCAGCGAGGCTTTGTTTCTTTTAAAACCAAAACAAACTGCTCACAAAACAATGTCCTTTTTTATTTTTTGTGTTCAGAATAAATGTCCAACTGCTTTCATCCATCTAACAGTTTATTTTACTGCCCTGTGTGTGTATTTTCCACAGTTTAAACAAGGCGGATGTCTACCGTTTACGATAAGAATGTTGTTTTTTTCTTCTCTCCCTCTCTCCAGAGACAGACCAGACTCGTCCTCCACTGTCACACGTGTTCACCTCCGTCCTCCACACAAGCTCCATCATTCTCCCATTAACGATTATCATCACTAACAACAGTTTGTCTTCATGTTGCATGTTTTCACCAACCATAAACTGGTCAGTCCCGCTACAAAGAGCGGGGTAAAATGTAGGCAGGTCGCGAACGACGCAGCGATCGAAGAACGTAGGGAGCTTCCTGTATCTTTGACAGGAAAACCGCTGCGCTGTGGAGCGCCGACAATCCCGGGAGGTTCATTGCAGACTTGTTGAGAGTGACGGCAAAGTCTCGTGAATTACACAACAACTGAAGGACATTGAAAGCCACACCGCTCACACTCATGGTTCTAAAAATCCCAGATCTCCCACATATATCTTCCATTTTAATAATGAGTAGCACTAAAGGAGCTGATAGCTGCAATGCATTATGGGATTTTCTGTTTGTCGTGTTTTAAATGTAATTATTGGGGGTTATGTTAGGTTCGTAGTGTTGCTAATAATTGTGTTGTGTTTTTGTTACTTAGTTCATGCAGTTTAGTTTATTAGTTGTAAGTTGGCAACCAGCAGTGAAGGTTTTGTGTGTCGTGTCCTCCTGGCATGGTCTGCCTTTGGGCGTGTCAAAATAAAAGGCTGATGTCCATGTCTGTTGTAAAGTACATGCTTTTATTCTAGCGTGCTTTTTTTGACAATACTCACCAAAATATCAGTGCGATATTGTGAGTGCCAATGTATGCATGTGTGCGCAACCCTCTGTTCTTTTTTGAAGGTTCAACATGAAGCACTTCCCAGTGATTGACGCTCGCGCAGCAGCAGGTCAACTATATTGCTAAAACACTTGATTGTATATACCTGTGGCCATAAAAGTCATTGTATCCCTGAAACTTTAACGAGTTGAATAGCTCAGCAAATACTTTTGGCAATATAGTGTATTGTTGTTAAACTACTTTGGAGCGTGGCGAGTCAAAAGTCCCCGTTTCCACGACAACGTTTCACTGCAGCAGCAGACACACAGATCAGCGATGTAGTTATTATTATGGAACCGCACAGACAATGTGTGCAGAGAACAATACACTATAAACATGAAGAAAATGGAGGGAACCCCACATCCATATGGACTGATGACACATCGGATGCTATCAGGGGCTGAATCTAAACCAGAAAACTACTGATGCGGACGATAAAGCTAGAATATGGACCACGAGTCACACCACTATGTGGCCGCCATGTTTGTTTACAAGTTGATGAGCAGAAGGAAGGGGGAGAGATATGCGCAATGCGCGGTAAGAGCTCCACAGCCTTGGAAAGAATCTTTCAGTTGCATTTTGCCGAGTGCATGTAAAAGGAACATGTGTTCCTTGAGTTTAGCGTCAATCGAATATCGCTTCAACTGCAAATCTTCACTTCGCATTTTAGGCTCCTTCACATCTCCTCTGTCTTGTTAAAGGGATTCAGAGAATCTGGTTGTTTTTTTTTTGCCTCAGACTTTATCTACTTGCTTAAAAACATCTCAACAAAGCCAAATTATTGAATTAACATTTTACACGAGCAATAAATGAAATTTCACCGACATTCACGTGAGAAGACGGTGGATGTAAAAATGTTACGTAAACTCAATGACACGGCTCGAACAGCAAACGATCAAGATGGTTGCAGTGCCATTCAGGCATGAACACGCCTCACAGAAAGCACCTGGAACCCACAGATAAACTATTTCGCAATCAGCCTCTCGCCATGTAAGGTGGGAGCAGGTGTTTACAGTTACAGAATGGAAAGTGTGGGAGCCGGTTGAGCTGGTTGTTGCCTCACAGCCAAAGCCGGCAGAGCCATTGTCACGACACGATGTTCTGAATGAATTAACAGACCTGCAGCCCACAGCTGGCTCCCTCCACGATGGCCATGCAGAAGGCTTCCGTCAGCGACGTGTTGAGGAAGATGTGACCCTGAACCAAAACGCCGCGCACGTCTTTATGCTCCAGAGCCCCCAGCAGCCGCACCCTACAAACATACGAGTTAATACATGATGCTCACACATTAATACTAAAGTGCAAACGGAAGTTGATATAATACTTCATTAAACGGGTGCAGAAATGAGTCCCAGGTGACTACAAACTGATGTTTTGCTTTGTTTTGGGGTTTTTTTAAGAGTCTGAGACAAAACTGCTGTACGTGTAGAAACACACAGAAAAGACTCAGTGTTGCCTCCTTATCAAATCACCCCCAAGATAATGCAGAGTGTCCGGCTGTACCTGTCGTGAAGCTGGTATTTCTCTCTCACTTCCTCCAACACGATTCTCTTCGGTCCCTCTCCGCCGATGAGGAAGTGCAGGTCAGGATGCTTGAGGCAGAGCTCCGGGATTATTCCGCTGAGGAGATCAATTCCTGGGGGGGGGGTAGAAGGAAAACGTCAACGCTTAGTTTCTTTCACCATTAAAAGTCAGAATGTCAATTATTAAGTTATTGTTGGAGTCACTGGGTTGCGGAAGCTCATTTAAAAGATACACTCACAAATGATTGAACTGAGTTACTACAATATAAAGAGACATTATTTTGCATGATACGATTGTATTGAATGATGTTTTAATAGTTATGCGAGTTGAACTACTTTTTAATGGGGAGAAATATGTTATTAGTAAAGTAGAAATCACTATTTTATTTTTAATAAACAATGAATACAAGAAAATAAAAGCCCGGTACTTGAACTTTTAGTATCAATAACATCTCAATCATCACAGCGTAATGCAGCTACAAAGCCCAGCTTACTATAACAAATGGAAAAATAGAAAGCTAAATTTAGAAAAAACATAGCTTTTTCTGTATGTGGCGATTCTGGAATTCTTCATTTCCAGAAGCAACCTTTCCAAAACGAACCAATAAAGTTGAACCTCGTCAACAGGCACTTGGTACCTTTGCGGTAGACGAGACGGCTGATGACGACAATCGTGATCCTGTCATCTTGGCGCTGGGCCGGGTCGGGGGTGAAGTCTGTGGCGTCGACGGCGTTGGGGATGACGGACACGATCTCCGGGTCGAGGGCGGCGCGGAGCACCGTGTTCTCCTTGCTGGTGTACGACACGCACACGATGTGGTTGGTGTCGCACAGCGACACGGTGAGGAGCTTGTTGGTCAGCACCGAGCTGACGTCGGCAAAGCCGAAGAGCGAGTGGTCCGTGAACACCTGGGAGTGGTAGAAGTGTTTATGTAAAAGGCGGCTCAATTTTGTTTTAGTTATGTAAACATTTGAAACTTTAGGCAACTAAAAACTAAAGCAGACTGAAATTAGATGCATTTTTAATACCAAGTAAAGGGAATTCAACATGTATTACTTGCATTATTATTTTAGTTTCATTATTGAATGAATGTATAATTATAAGAAACTGTTATCATTCCCCACATAGAAAGGCTAGCACGCCACTGTAATATAATAAGTGGACAGTAATTACTTTAAAGCAAAGGTTCCCAAATCTTTTCAGGTAAAGACCGAAAAGAAAAAAAAACTTCTCGTGACCCAAACGAGACATCAACACATTTATAAACAATAGACAAAAAACATGAATTTTAAACATTCACTTAACAATCCTATATCCCATAGAAAAATCGGTTTGTGATCAGCTTAGGCCCTAAAAATAGTCAGATTAAAGATATTTCTTTCCAAACCACTGCCTTTTGGAGGAAATCAGACAAACTCTGAGCTACATCGGTGTACGAAACCAGCTTTTATGAGCCGACAACATTCATCACAGCTAAACTGTGGCTTTAGTTAAGAAAATCTCACTTTCAATTTTAACACTGAATGCATGTCAATGAAACTGGAAAACCTTTTTACTGATAGAACTGAAGCTAACCCCCCCCCCCCCCCCCCCCCCCACCCAACAAAAAACGTGAAATAATCGTGATGTGTCGTACTGTGTTGAGGCCCATAGTCTTGGCGTGGAACAGTGCGTCGTGGGCCATGGCGGAGAAGGAGCTGTGAGCGTGCACCACAGTGATGCGCTCCCTGAAGAACACACAGCGCATCAGGGGCAGACTGTGGTAGACGGTGGTGGAGGTGGACTGGTTGTACATCACCTGCAGAGGCAGGTAGTACACCTTCAGCCCGTTGGTCAGGTATCGGACACCTTTCCTCCTGCCGTAGGCGTGAGTGACAATCACCACCTTGTGGCCCTTCTCAATGAGACACTGGGAAAGCTGATAGATGTGACTTTCTACTCCTCCCATGTTCGGGTAGAAGAAGTCAGACACCATGCAGATGCTGTGCTTCCTGCTGCACACCCTGGCAGCCTCCCCAGGAGCTCCAGAGGCGGGCTGAGGTGCAGGTTTGTTGGCAGCTGCGAATCGTCGTCGGCCCATTGTTGAGTCTCGATGTGATCACTGCTGAAACAATAGAGACGATTTACCAGTCAGTGTCAATAAAAATAAACAAAAAAACAAAAACAATAACACAACACAGCAGTCATTTAACAATGGAATCGCCTGTCAGTTCACACGTAACTACGGTGTGACTCACGCAGCCACTCGTCAGCACAAACCAGATTTTACAATCACCGCCCGGATTAAAAGAAACGATGTTTTTATGAGCTTTTTATGAGAACATTAGCATGAAGCTAACAAACATTGTCTTTCTTCTACACACTCAGCGAACATAACAGCAGTTTCCTCTTTCCCATTCACCTTACCTGTAATATAACTGCTAGTTTATTCCACCCTCTGAAAACAACCGCATACTTAATTGTTGGATTCATTTTTATCCGTTAAGTCCGAGCTCGCCAGTCAGCAACCCTCAGTAGTTCCTGGTTGTGTCGAACGTGATGACGTATTACGTAAAGTTTCTCTCAGCTTTGGACCAATCAGCATGAGCTCTGAAGTCATTCCCAAGAGCGAGACAATTGCTTAAAATGTGAACTTACAAGTTAAAACCATTGAGATATAATGTTTAATCAATGTAACCGCCTTTATTTACAGGCGATCTCTTGTTAACACATTATTACACATTATTATTCTCGATTATATTTTTATTATAATTTATTTAATTCATAATAGTAATGATAACAATCATCATCCCTATAATACCCCTCAAACACAAAGCGCAGCTCATTTCTTTTACACAAAACTAGAAAATAAACCACTCAAAATATCTATAAAACTAATTTTTTTTTTTTTTTTAAACAACAAGGGGATATTTATATTTGGGAATGTGCATCAACCGAAACTGAACAAACAAACAGAGAAAAAACACGTAAATGGACAATTTTTGGTATCAGGATTGTTCAAATTGGGGTCATGGAGACGATAATATCTTTAAAAATATAACCATTACATAATGTCATGAGATCCTCTTGTATCGTTGTCCTATAACGTTTTTCTGGTAAAATCAGTTTCCCCTTCTACTGCACAAAATGTGATTGTAGTTTCTTCTGTAGTACGTTTATTAGACATCAAAAAGTATTTTACTGAGAAAAGTGTAATCAGATTAAGAGAAATAACTTCTTCTGTGTGTATTTTTGAAGAATTAATTAAAAAGTAACCACTGTTTCAAGTTTATTCGTTGGGGATCATATCATACTGTGACGTGATTGTATCTGAAGACACTGAGACTGCAGCCAAGACAATCAAGCTGGGGCAGTGAAAGTTGCTTAATTCCACTACTACAACTAATTCCAACTGTGACAGTAAGTAAGTAAGTAAGTAAAATTTATGTATAAAGCGCTTTTCACAGATAAAAATCACAAAGTGCTGTACAGGAGAAAATGGTAAAAACAACAATATAAAATGTATATACATGTGTAAAATTAAAGTACAGTGAATGCAGAAGGCTGGAAAATACCTTAAGTAGTGGTGTTACAACCTTTTGCAAATGTTTCTTCTTATCTTTTTGGGGGGGAGATTTCCCCATAGTGTGCAATTTTGTTAAAATTCTATGTGGTAAAAACCTTTGTAAAATAAAAGAAAAAGTCACTTTTGCAATAAAATAAAGAAAACAATGGAAGGTGTCAAGGATTATATGCAGCAGTTATTATTTGACAATTATAATAATTCGGCCCACTGGAGATCAAATAGGCCTGAATGTGACTGAACTGAACTGGTACAAGAACTGAGCTATAATTTCTCCCCTGTGAGCTGAATAACTCAAAATACTTCAAATAAACTCTGCAACTATAGAAGTTATTAATTTTAAACAGATTTTACATTTATTTCAAATAATTATTTCAAAATATATATAGTGGCGATACATTTTTTTGTTAAATATCCAGTGAAAAATCAAATATTGTAATTGTATTTTTTTAATTGACAGTGTGTTGCATGGTTCAACAATAAAATAAGACACAAGCACAGTTGATTATCACGTTTTAATTTCTTTTATTAAATACGTATCATGTTGCTATTGTACAAATACATACAAATGTAAATCCAGGTTCTGAATGAAACCTTGTTCGGTATAGAAATGTGCCAGTGACAGTGAAACCATTTTTGAAATAAAAGTAACAATTACCCCACAAGTAAAACAATAAACCGACAACACAATAGCAACAAAATGATGCAAAACATTTTAACAATCCATGACTAAGACCTTTGTCACACACTGTTTATACTGTTACTGCCTTTCATGCTTTTGTAATTAGCAGTGTATTTTGTCCTGTTGGTAAAAAGCAGCGAGCCACATGCAGCTTTTATCCCTATACTTTGTGAATACATTTTCAAAGATTAATACTGTATTTTATTTGTCTCACAGGTAATTGAAGAAGGATTTTCATTCTTGAGCAAATTCAAACTATGTACCAATTTGATTTGACATTCACTGCATCACTCAAACAGTATAATTACTGAATTAGCTGCCATAAATGTCACTAATCTTCAACACAACTTTTAAATCTTTTGAAGATTACATTACAGCAACTCGCCTGCAATTTGCACCAAGGCTCTTCCCCCGAGAACTGTGAGAAAAGTTATTTTAAAGTGCCTGAGAATTTTGTTCCTCCTAAAAAAGATAAAAAAAGAAATCTTCCATTTCTCCTTATTCGAATTCAGAATCTTGGGAGCTTTGGATGAAAAGAAGTGGAAGAAGCTTTGAACAGGACCAAAACAGATGTTTTCAAAAGTATTCATCCCCATAGAAAGTGCATTTCCAGACTTAAGACTATTCTGATGCTTCTGATGTGCAAAGGATCAGGATTTTTGCAGTTTAATTTCCAAAACAGACAAGCTTTTTATTAAAATATTTACATTATGAACAAAAATAACAATGAAAACCACAGAAATATATACCATATTTACACTCTATGTTCAGAATCTTAGCAAGCACTTTAATTTTACTTATTCATTTCTAGGATTTTGGGAGCAATAGCTCTTTATCGTACCTGCTATAGTAATCTGAATTAAAGTTTTATAAGTGTTAGTCCATTTATGCCACATACTCAGAGGCTAAGATGGTTTCTAATGATGAAGGCTCGCAAAAACAAACTTGAGTGGCACATATCCAGCTTTGATAACCAACTCCCCCCCCCCCCCCCCCCAATATGCAGAATAAAATTAAAATGTATTTTCATAGATGACATAAAAATATCCCCCTTTGTTTGTCCCTCTCTAATAAAAAAAAAAAAAACAGCACATCACCAACGCTAATAAGATGTTATTTTGGCACCGTGACCTTTCCTCTAATGCTCAACTGAGAACAGACTGTTCTGTATTAGTATCTGTAATTTGCATTGATGTCAGTAATTACTTTTTTTTCCAGACTACTAGACTCTTTATTCTAAGTGATACTCGGAACAAACATTTCTCCAGCCTGAAGCTCCTGAACAACGTTTTACCATTATGCGACAGGTTGGAGCCACATTGAGAACAGTCAAATAACATGAGCGTTCCTTAGTAAATGGCATCAAAATCAAAGGAGTGAACAACACCTTCTTCTATAGTGCCGTTTCTGAATTCAGATACATTGCATTTCCCCGTGAGCAGAGCATGTATTTATTTCTTTTCACTTTTTCCACATTTACGGAGATTTGTGAGCTGTACATCTGTTTTAATACTCTGTTTTTGTAAAATTCATACCCTGTTCATATCGTATTGATTGCCCCTGAAAAGTAACCTTTAACATTCAAAAGCATTTGCTTGCTGAACTGGAAAAAGATAAAGAAGTTCACAAACCGGGATGTCCTCAACAATAAATTGCACAAGTGGAAACAAGTGATATAACTTGTCTATGGGCAGTTATTTCAGGTACCAGGCGACATCCAGGATCATCCACCTCTAGAGAAGAGCGGATTTTCAACTGAGACGATCTCCACAGATTCAGTTTTCGCATATCCCCTCTTCCGCCTTCTGAACAAACAAAACAAGAAAAGAATAGTGACAGTTATTGACGATGGAAAATATTGGCCTTGTAAATGTTGGTCTTTTCTGGATTAACCAGTCGCCCTGGAAAAGAACACTAACCGTGCAACATTCCACAATAGACACAAACCCAGGGAAAGTCCAAGCGCCAACACAATGGGAACAATAATATATATCCAGAACGTGGCCTGTTGTGGTTGCACAGAGGTTTTCTGATCTATAAAGATGACAATTAAAATAGATGTCAGATCAAATATCAGAATGAAGCTCCTGTGCGTTGAAGAAAAACTGTTGCATTGCAAATATGTTAGATTTTTGTATAATTTTTTTTTTATTTAATCACCCACCCCAACAAACAAACTGTGACTCACCCACGATGTGAAGATCCACGTGTTTATGTTGAAAACCATCTGATGCGGTGTGATAGTTACATTGGTATTTGCCTTCGTCCTCCGCTGTGATCTTGAGAAGCAGTAAGGAGCAGTTGTTGATGCTCTCGTTCAGAAATAATTTGACTCTGCCCCTGTATGTATCGTTTATGGACTTGAGTGAGATTATTCCTGTATTTGGATTGACTTTCTGCCAGGTGAAAATGGCCAACAAGCTGATATTCTCGCAAATACATGGCAAGAGCACGTCTTCATTGACGAGGCGAGAAATGATCTTGTCCTCTTGATCACCTGCAGGAGGAAAAAGGGAACTCAGAATGAGTTTCAGTCTCAGCGTCTGCTGTAAATACAATATGTGAAAAAGAAAAAAAATGTCAGAGCACTAAATATCAAAGTTAAGTGAAGCTTAGAATTACACAAATTTGGAGCAATTTCAAAAGATATCTGGTTGAAATCTGCTTAAAATGTGATATAATCTATGATATATTCTACATCTCTTCTATAACACTTTATCCAAGGTGAAGTAGCACAATAGCCTTGGTTTGAGTATAGATACTTGTCGGTTTACACTTGGTAAAATCACTAACTCTTCAAGGATAAGATAGGAAATAATAATTATATTGTATGAATGGTATGGATTAATAAAATAAATGATATGTTTTTGTAGAAAAATCCAAACATTCACGCTGAAAAGTCATTTGATATCTGTGATGTTTGGCTCATTTTTATTAAGCTTTTGTTATTGTCTCATGTTGGATTAATTGCGACTCTGCAGAATCAGCTTTTATACTGTCTAAAAGAGTCTGATTACATTACAGCAGTGTGTTTATTTAAAAGGTTCCACTCAAATTGATTTTGATTTGAACATTTAAATATTCAGCCTAGGAAGAAAGAAGTTAACAAGAAGGCTTTTACTACTTTTATTTAATTTGAGTGCGTTCTGAATGACGGAATATAAATTATGATGACGTCATCATGGTAAAAGAAAACATTTTTCTTTTTTATTCCAGGAATACGACTGTTTGTGTGTCTGTGAGTCACATTAAATATAGTACATGGATACTATATTAAAAAGTGAGAAGCATGACTATATTAGATTCAGTGTTGGAAGTTGTAGCTGTTTTAAAGTGGAGTCGACGCGAAGGAATATCTCCTATCTTAATAAAAACATGAGCAGACGTTCGCCGTCAACACATGCCAACACTTTGCCTTATTTATCGCCGTCAGTTGGAATGTCGCTTTGTTTTTCACTTTTTCGTCGCCGTTTCTATAGAAACACAATAAAGACAATGTTTGAGAAAGTATGTCTAATTTTTTCCGCATAATAATAATAATAATACAACTTCACACTTGGCTGCATATAACTTTCTTATTTCCTGTAAATCTCCTCCGTTCTGCACGTTCACTCGCCCAGTTTAGGCACAAGATTGTTCCATTGTTTGGGCCAAATCAACGCAGCCAATCCTTGGAAGACCTGCACTGTCAGGCTACATAAGCAAAATTCAGATCGCAATGTTACTCCAGTTTTTTCAACAACAATTAAGAAGTCATTTGGTTCACATGAGGCATATCGTGAAGGATAATATAGTCATTGACCGTAGAGCTTTGGTGACGTTGTGCCAGCAAACACACGATTCCCACCATCTGCTGTTTCCATCTCTCTCTTATCAGCAGCTTTTTTGACCCTGATGACTGTTTCCCTTCTTCTTCTTCTTTCTCTTCACCCGGGTTCACCGCCATCTGCTGGTTCCCGTTAGTCTACACTATTCCCACCTCTTATACTTTCCCCAATAGTCCCCTCGCCTTTAGGAACCCAGTTAAATGTCTTTTGCTCCGTCCTCGTTTTTCCCATCGCAGTATCTCCTTCACTCCTCCTCCTTTCATTCAATCTCTCTTCAAATCCTCCACCATATCCCCTCTTTCACTCCCACACTTCCTGCTTCTCACCAGCACTGTTCCACTGTTCCTGATTCTGGACAGCAAAGGCCTGTTGGATGTTTCTCCATTATGTGTCTTGTACTATTTAAGTATGATCTCAGAATAATAATTTCTGTGCCTTTCCATTAAGGCAGGAACGACAATGATGTGGTTGTTGTTGAAGGAATTATGTTATATCATCTATCTAAAAGTCATAAGTACACCTCAAACATGATGTGTTTTTTTAGGAGATTAGTAAGTGCACATTGTGAAATTTTCACCCTCAGCCTATAACATCTGGCTTAACTATGGCTTAAGTAAAATGACTAAATTGAAGTGCATCACCTTGAAACATGTATATTTTAAGATTGATGGTATGGTAATATTTTAAAAAGGAGAAGTGTGGTCTTCATTTTATTTTATAAAATAAGACCACATAAAATAATAAAATAATTATTTATTTTGCTAAATAAAGCAAACATTATCAGATTCCTGCACATAGGTCAATTACGAAGCAGCTGCATAATAAAAGCCTTGTAAAGTTCAGTGCTCTGCTGAACAGTTTTATATTATGAACAACCTAATAAGATCAAGAAATAAGGTCTACAGACATGTTTTTTTTTAAGTTCAAATATTTGAATAAAAATAACTTTAAAGATACCTTTTGTCCTTTTAAATTTTGTTTGTCTTTAAACCAAAACCACAAAACAAACTGCTTAACTTTGCATCTTTATCTGGCGGAAATGCAATAAAGAACTGAAACCATGAATGAATGAATTAATAAATGAATACTGTAAGTTTTGAGCTGACGAAGGCAGTGCGGTCTGAACAACTCATGTTGTACTTAAGCTGTTCGTGTCTTTTTTCCTTTAAGACACACTGTTACTGTTTTTCATAAAGATCATGTACTTAAAGTGCATACATTTTAAGTTGACGCTATGAAAACGTATGAAACCCTATAACTTGGTTAATTATCAAGAATTAATTTACTTTGATTTATTTATCTTATTGATCCTGTGATGAAAAGTGTTGTAGCAGTAGCAGAGACAGCATTTGAGTGAAGTAATATAAAGGGTGGTTTCCAAGCTGTTAGGTGAGCAACTCACCTGAGACCATTAACGCCATTACCAGTCCAAGAAATATCCACATGTTCGTCCTGCAGACAATTCACTCTGGTTATGGTGATCAATCCTGCTGCCGTGGCTTCAAATCATTAGTAATATAAAAGTTAATCAATTAATCTCCGCGTGTTGAAAAAGTTACCACTGTCCTCGTGCGCCTTCTCCAAAGCAGTGAGCTGACATACAATGTACCTGGAGACCGATCCCTCCCAACCGGAAGTGTCACATGTCATGACCAATTATGGAAAGATAAATTTAAGTACATAATAAACCCATACTTCTTTTTTGAACAATAAAAACAAGGCGTGGAAAGCTAAACCAACTTGGAAATGGGACTTTCCAAACTGGCGACTTCTCTTCTGCATGCATACAACATAACATATGCAGTTTTAAGAGGTTTTTGCTGTTTGTCATTGTCACTTCACGTATGAAAGAATGGCTTATTTCTGATCATAATTCAAGACAGGAAAACACCAACACAGACTGCTGACTTTAAATGAGCAAAAAAATGAATAAAATATAGCCAAGTGGCTTATTTGTGTCGATTCAATGGACTAGATTAGAACAGAAGAGACTAGAAGGGAATAAATATATATATAATATATTTTATTGATTCTAGGGGATAATTCTTGTCCACACAGAAAATAACTGTTAAAAATGTACGTACTTACAACTTATATAGAATAATCCAAAACAACAACAATAACAATAACAAAGCTCTGTGTCCGAATTGCTCCATCGCAGGTATTTGTTTGTATTGGAGGTGTAAACAGCCTGGATAGTGTTATATGAGCTGCACGGAGAGAGAGAGAGAGAGAGAGAGAGAGAGAGAGAGAGAGAGAGAGAGAGAGAGAGAGAGAGAGAGAGAGAGAGAGGAGAGAGAGAGAGAGAGAGAGAGAGAGAGAGAGAGAGAGAGAGAGAGAGAGAGAGAGGGAGAGAGAGAGAGGGGGGGATCAGCGGGATTGGATCAGCCGAGCTTCCGCTGCTGCCGCACCGACGCGTACAAAAGAACCGTTTTAATCTCTCTTTCTCCCTTCCTGATCTCCGACCGGACTCCTCGTGAACACAGGCGGCGGTGCTGGGGACCGGGAGGACGGTATGGGGGAGCACACGGCGTTTCTGCTCTCGCTGCTGGCGACCTTGACGCTTTCATCCGAGGTGAGTGTCGTTGGAGCGACTTGGAGCCGCGGGGGCAGCGATGGCCGGCTCCGGGGCCCCCACAGCCCGATAGCCCCACGGTGCCACGGCCCTGGCTCCGGTACCTCGCGAGGACGCACTGTCCCGCAAACCAACCGTGGTGACATCGGGGAGAAAAAGAAAAAAAAACAAGGCGTTGAAACGCGTCCGTGGGAACGTGTCTGACAGCAGTGAGCGGCTTATAACGGATAACATGACGGCTGTTGTTTAAGCACCAGAGCCTCCGTGGGCTCATCCGAGGCCGCGCACTCCCATCGCATCCCCGAAATTAATACCCACCGAGTCATTTAATTTTAACGTTTTTCTCCGTTTCTATGACTGTGATCGCGGTAATCCACACGGATTTACTGCGTAGGATAAACGAGCTTCACTGCCAGCTTTTTGCTCCCGAGGCCTGCCGTTAGATGTCAGTGATTGACAGTTTGCCCCGGAGGCTTTCCTTCTTTCTCATGTGTTTTCCTACCAAAGTATCTGTTAAATGCCCAGCTACTGTCAGACAGACCGGTTATATCGTGAAATAGTTGTGCACCAGAGAGCTGTGGGTGGTTGTGACGGGAGCTAATGTTTGTTAGCTTTTTTTTTTCTTTACAGAAAATCACAACCCGGGCCGAAGTTAGCCTCTGATTCGGTAGTGAAGGTGAAAATTAAGAACCCTTAAAGACGGATTATCAGGGTTTTAGACAGATTATAATATAATTCTAATCTTAAATCTATTTCATATTGAATTACTATATTGAAGGATATTTTTCTCCTCACACTGTGTCTTTAGGTCATACATTATTAGCCTGTAAAATCTCGATTGTATCCTTGAGATGCTAAACATTTAAGGTGTTATTTGTGAACCATGCGTTTATTTCATAAAATTGTTTAAAAAAAACAAAACATAATAGTATTGTTAGACATACTAATGCCCAGTTTACTTTAAAATTGATTGATTTGATATATGGTTACGAACCTGATAAATGGAGCATTTTGGCAGTCAGGCATTATGTTTGGCACCCCTGTTTTATAATAGTAGGTTTAGTCTGTTGACGAATTAAAACCTAAAAAGGATCAAATGTTTGAGTTTGTTTAAACTTTTTATCTGAAATAAAGGACATAAATCGCGTGACTCTGTTAAATATCCCTTAACTTTTCCCTTAAAGGTTAATTTGAGGCCAACTTCAGTGAACATGGGCATGACAACTGAGCTTTTACGACGTGATGATTTTTTTTTTTTTTTTTTTCATGTAATCAAACACACTGATTGGACTTGGGGGGGGGGGGGGGTACATCTGTACACGAGCCTGATGTGATCGTGCACCATGTCCGGCCGCGGATCTGTTAGTTAGTTTGGCCGTGTTCGGGTCCGGCTGCTCAGACTGCTGAGGATGATGGAAAGAAAAAAAAAGAAAAAAGATGCAGCCTTATTAGTTTCACACAGGCAAGATGGCGCCTGCAGCTCTGCTGCTGCTGCTGCTGCTGCTGCTGGACCAGGCAGGGAGGAGAAACATGCAGTTTACATGAAGCCATATATATATATATATACACGTGTGTGTGTCTGATGCTGCTGCAGGCCTGCAGCCTCCTCAGTCGATGATGATGGTGATGGTGGTGGTGATGCTGCAGGAGGAGAATGTCTCCACTGCACACATGATGTATGACACACTGGGATTGTCGTGACACGACACACAAGCTGTGTTATTTCAGTTCAGGTTATCGAGTTCTGTTATATCACTTTGACATGAGGAAAAGGCTATTTTTCCTTTGGAAGCTTTCGAAAAAGACGGGGGAGTAACTCCTTAAGTCAACACAGTCCTGCCTTTTAGCCTATTTTTTCTTAACTGCATGGCAGTGAACATGTTTTTTTCCCCCCTCTTTTATTAACTACATGCAAACTACTTCCAGAAATTCCTCCAGTCAGACTCGAACCAGAGGTTTTCTCATGGTGAAGTGAGAGGGTGAACCACTACACCACAATGTATCCCACGTTTAGGCCAAAACACTTTTACATAGATTATTTTTAATAAGAAATTATGTCGTACAGCTTTATTTCAATTTTCACAGTCTTGTGTCTTTCATCCTTTCATCCCACACGTCTCAACCCCGGGTTTGTCCGGGGAAACCTTTTGTAGACTTCACCCAGTATTAATCCTTTGAAAACCCGCCTCTCGTGTGCAGTGTATTTACTGCGTGATGCATGTTTTTAGGCTGAAGGCTGAGTCATGATGGGGAAACGACGCAGAACACCCCGAAGCAGATGTGATGCTCTGTTTGTTTGTTGTTTTTCGCACCGTTCACTGTTTTCGCTGCTCTTACAGGAGCCACACTAAATAATTGAAAACCAGGT
The DNA here is from genome assembly GCF_963422515.1 of Blennius ocellaris. Taxonomy (NCBI): domain Eukaryota; kingdom Metazoa; phylum Chordata; class Actinopteri; order Blenniiformes; family Blenniidae; genus Blennius; species Blennius ocellaris. The sequence goes on along the minus strand of NC_137655.1, from coordinate 19,966,808 downwards.
TTCGCACATTTTCGAATGAGAATAGTAGAGAATGACCAGCAGTGCGGGAATTGGTCTAATTGTGCCTTTTGGCTTAAATTCTCCTGCAGGGGAATGCGGTTTTCTTGCACTAATTTATAGGCGTTGGGACGTGTCTTATTCTCGGTTTTTACAGTACATCTGGACCTATTATTTCAGCAGTCTGGGCCGCGGTTGATGCACTTACCGCTTCATCAAGAAACACCCGAGCTATTTCTCGGTCGGATTCGGAGGAGGAGGGTCACGTTATGCAAATCTTAAGGAATGAACACAAGATCAAGTCTGAATTAGTCACTTATACATGGGCAGCAGATGGCCTCTCGGCGAGCTCTTTATTTTCAGCGTGCAGCATTAGTCCTCTCTCTCACGCCTCCCTGCCAGAGGACCAAAGAGTCCAGAAGGTGAAACACGTTGCGATTTCCTTCCGTCGTCTCCCCCATTACAATGGGAGAAAAGGACACTGTGTGCAGATGGCTGAGCCACGTCTGTGGAAGAAGGGTGTTTCCCCGCTCGCATTCGCTCGCAGCTTGATTTAATATCATGTGTCATTGTGTGATTCCTGCTCCTACTTCGATAAAAAGGAATGAGTTAAAAAAAAAGAAAAAAAAGAAAAGAGGGCACAAAGCACATGTGCTACCCTGTGACTGTAAATGCTTATCTCTTTGGCGTTCGTCCTCAAATGGATGTCGTCTGCCGAGCTTAGGCTTTAAGCAGTTGTTACTTAATGTATTAATGCAGTAGTTGTATAGCTTTGCCTTCATCCTTCTGACTTTCTAATGCTTATGATGTGTGTGTATAGAGTGCAGCCATGTAACTCAGAGGGAATTAATGCATATGAGCAACATAAAGAGGATATGTCTTGTTGAGCTATACTTAGCCAGCCTGGCATTGTCTTGTCTTCATCGTTGTCCTCTTCTTCATCCTCATCCTCATGTGTGCAGGTGCCTGCTGATGACTCTGTGGGCTTGCTGACCGAGCCCCAGGTGGCCATGTTCTGCGGGAAACTCAACATGCACATCAACGTGCAGAGCGGCAAATGGGAGTCCGATACCACGGGGACCAAGAGCTGCATTGGCACCAAGGAGGGCATCCTGCAGTACTGCCAGGAGGTATTACACCAGAGTAAGGCCGGTGGGAACGGAGGAATCTCGCGGCGCTGAAATCTAAACTGTCTTTTTGGCTTCAGGTGTACCCAGAGCTGCAGATCACAAACGTTGTGGAGGCCAACCAGCCCATCAGCATCCCCAACTGGTGCAAGAAAGGCCGCAAGCAGTGCCGCAGCCACACGCACATCGTGGTGCCTTACCGCTGCCTGGGTAAGCACTGCTAATGTGAATGGCGAGAGAGAGACTCCTCAGCACGTTATGATTATTAATTTGGGTTTATTTTTTTGCCCCTTTTGATGTATAAATGCCGTTTTTAACATGCATTCCATTCCATGTGACTCATGGCATCGGCGTCCGTTGCAGTCGGGGAGTTTGTGAGCGACGCCCTGCTCGTTCCCGACAAGTGCAAGTTCCTGCACCAGGAGCGAATGGACCAGTGCGAGAGTCACCTGCACTGGCACACCGTCGCCAAAGAGGTGAGGACAGCCAGCAGTCGGCGGCGCCGACTCTCCCTCCGCTTTGTGTTTCTCTCGCTACTCTCTGATGCCCCATTTGTCCTCCTCATTATCTTTCACCTGATGACTCAGCACTGCCTAATGTCATCCGGCCGTCTCGTCCAATCTGCTTTTTTTTAATCGTTGTTTGTTTGTGTGCAGACTCTCACTAAAGCCTGTCATGTGTCGATATATTTCGCATTTATTGTCAGAAAATCAGACTTCTTAAATGTTTGCTTGAGTGAGCTTTTGAAATGACGAAGCCACACAAAGTCATGCTTCTCTTTTTATAGCCAGATGTGAGGAAATCATTGTGGGGGGGTCAGGGGGTCATTTGGATTTCAGTTGTGGCGAGAAAAATCACAGAAATGTTCCAAACCGTGTTAAAGGGGTTACAGACAACTGGAGAAATAATTCCTCTGCATCTTAAAGGTTTTCCTCAGATCTTTAAAAACTTGTATCCAAAATTTTGATTTGTTTAGTTTTTACTTTGTCATGTCGTTTTCCTCATCAGTGTCTGCTTCAACTGTGAACTGGTGGTCGTGTGTCATTCACATTCATTCCAATTGGCGACTGAAAGCATCAATGAAATCTAGAAAAATGTCCCATCGACTTTGAGGCTTTCTTAGGAGCTGTACATGCGTGCCGTTTATGAATATTATATATAAAGACACAGTTGAAAATGATGCATGAAATTAAGGTCTCCGACGTTTAATGCCGTTTCTTCAAACCATTTGGGAGTATTTTCAATGAGCGTCTTTCATTTGCACAGTCCTGTGGCGACCGCACCATGAACCTCCACGATTATGGGATGCTATTGCCGTGTGGCATCGACCGTTTCCGGGGCGTGGAGTTTGTCTGCTGCCCCGCGGAAGCCGAGCGGGAAACGAACAGCATGGAGCCGGAAGGGGAGGAGTCGGACGTCTGGTGGGGCGGAGCCGACGCCGAGTTCTCCGATAACAGGTACGGCCGCTTGGGCTCGCTGGTCCATATCGCGCGTCGAGTCGCGGGCTGATCGCCGCCGCTCTGCCGCCGCAGCATGCCGCGCCAGGCGGACGCCGAGCCGGCCGCCACCGAGGACGACGAAGATGATGATGACGACGACGAGGAGATGGAGGCTTTCGAGAGGGACGAGAATGGCGACGGGGACGTCGACGATGAGGAAGACGTGGACGACGTGGACGACATGGCGGATGAACGCTATAGCGACGAGCGCAGTGCCAACGTCGCCATGACAACCACCACCACCACCACCACCGAGTCGGTGGAGGAAGTCGTCCGAGGTGAGCGACCTGGCAGCTCCTCTCTTTTTGTGTTTTGTGTTGGTTTTTCCTCATAGTTTTTATTTTTTACACTTTTTAAGTTTTTCATCAAATTCAAATGCTTTTTTTTGGTTTTGCATTTAATTTGTTTTTTGATATTTAATTTGCGTGTGCGTGTGTGTGTGTGTGTGTGTGTGCGTGCGTGCGTGCGTGCGTGTCTCAGCCGTGTGTTGGGCTCAGGCCGAGTCCGGCCCGTGTCATGACATGCTGGAGCGCTGGTACTTCGTGCCCGAGCAGGGCAGCTGTGCCCTCTTCTTGTTTGGGGGCTGTGGGGGCAACAGGAATAACTTTGAGTCGGAGGAGTACTGCCTTGCTGTCTGCAGCAGCTCGTGTAAGTCCCGGTGGCTGGAGCCAAAGAACTCTGAAGGGTCCACATCACAAGTTTGATTTCCTGTCATCGGGCCGCTACCGTAGTTCCTCTTCCTCATTCACTCTCTTTGTCTCACTGTCCTGAGTGTCATTTAACCCCTCGGAGCTCTGACGACTGGATTCAGCTGCTCGCTCTTAGCCTGTGTTGTGTCTTCTCACAGTTTGTCCTCACTAAGATAAAGGTGTCGTTTTTAAGTTCGGTGGAGATGGCTTATGAAGACTTATTTCCACACGTAAACAAGCAAAATCAAATTACACACAAAAACTCAGGACAATTGTTGCTTTGTTTTTTTACACCATTAAAGTCAATGGATTCCATTTTAAATGACGCCACCTTTCCAAGGAATATGCATTTGTGGGATGAGCAGCAGAGTTTAATACATGTTGCTCTCATTGCAGAACTGCAGAACCGTCTCTGCCGATGCCAAACAGCTTTATTTGTTTAGATTGATTCATCACACAAATGCAAGTTTTTGACAAATATGCACTTATAAGTAAACAGACTTTTCAATGGTATGAGCTTTATTGCCAAGAAGTTTTCTTAGAATAAAGAAATAATGCAAGTCTATGATGCTGGGACGACTCTGTATTATTTTGATTGGAGGCCAGACAAAGATTCAAATCATCCATTACATTTAAAAAATAAAAAATAAACAACATATAATTCTTGCTTGAGGACACAAATGTGTAAAGAAATATTTGAAATCGCTCAATGTATCATTGTTATTGGCCCGCATGCTAAACGTGAGCTGAGCAGAAGAACACCGGTGTCTGCAGAGTGAAGCCCGTCGCCAGCCTTCAGATTGTAATCAGAAAGAAACAATGGTGACGACCAATAGTTTTTAGTGAAAACACACCGGGGATTGAATGGATTATCTTAACTATCCAACAGCAGGGAAAACATGGTTTGTTGGGACTGTTTCCAGCCTGAAATTAATGAAGAAGTGACGAGTAAAGAGCAGACCTGATCATTATAGATGTTCAATATCTTGTTGTTAAAGAATAACCGCAGCTGAAGTGAACGTGCAGTCGCTCGCCTCCAAGTCTACGTGATCGTATCTATAACTAACCGATCCCTCTTGCAGCATGTGGACAAAGCCATGTGAACACCAAACCTCCAATGTCAGCATGCGTCCCTGCGCATGTGTGCCTGCATGCTTTTTTTTAACCTTCTGCTGGAAATTCATGTCTGCAGCTCTGTAGTGGTGTGAGCCAGCAACTGTCTGTCTGCCACAATTTCACCGGGTGTGTGTTTTAACCAGCTGAGTGCGTAAATAACTTGAGTGTCTTATGTGTGTGTGTGAATGGGGGAAGCGGCGCCGCTTAAGAGTTAATGAGTTGATTTGCTGTTTCCATCCAGCGAGCTCCTCAGCGGTGCCGCTGTCTGCCCTGATGCTGACTCGGCGCTTTGCGCATCTTATCTCTCGCCTCCCACATTAAACAGAGACACAGTTGGGCTTAAACACACACACACTTATTCTGGGAAGCTGGTCCTTGTTTGTCCGCAGATGACCTATATGTCTTTTTCATAGTTGTATACACAGATCCAAGCATTTTTGTGTGTGTACCTAACCGGGTGTGTGTCATTAACCCATTTGTTTAGTATCTGTAACCCTGTGTGGAATGCATTGGGGATCAACGTACGTGTTTTTTTCCTCCATCATTACAAACACTCTGCTTCACTCAGCTTCGGCCTTCTCCATATCTGATTCCTCCCCTCTCGCCCTCCTCCAGTGCCCACCATGGCCCCGAGTCCTCCGGACGCCGTGGATCAGTACCTGGAGGCTCCTGGTGACGACAACGAACACACCGACTTCCAAAAGGCCAAAGAGAGCCTGGAGGCCAAACACCGTGAAAAGATGTCCCAGGTACAGTGTGTGTATTCAGCACCGGGTTCTCGATCATGAACTGTGAGCCGCGTGGAACGTTTGCGTTGAGCCTCGATGTTTCTTCCCGTTTGTTCAGGTGATGAGGGAGTGGGAGGAGGCGGAGCGACAGGCCAAGAACCTTCCTCGCGCTGATAAGAAAGCTGTTATACAGGTAAGAAAGACGTATGTGTGGTTTCGACTTGGCAGATTTACTTCATTGAAATTCGGTTGGTGTGGCTGTTATATGAAACAATGCTGCTGTAAAATAGGAAGAAATACAAAGCAATGAAATAGATCAAAATTGTATGTGTGCGTGTTGGGGGGGGGGGGGGGTCTCCTTTTGCACCTGTTTAATTTAAGCAGTAAAAGTATTGGGAAAACTATTCTTTAGTCTCTTCATATCCTCAAGCACTAACCAGTAGCACAAAAACACACCACCTCTCAGAGGTTTCGTCACTGTTTCCTATGTTTACTTATGTGGATTTGTTCGGGTTGTTTTCTTTATAAAAGTGTCATGAGAAAGATGCAAAAGATCAACCGTCTGTAATTTAATCTATCAACTGGACAGTTTAGTGTAGTCATTCACACTCAATAAGGCCAAGCAACAGTGAGTGATGGAGAGCGTTCTTGTGTGTGCAGCACTTCCAGGAGAAGGTGGAGGCTCTGGAGCAGGAGGCAGCAGGAGAGCGTCAGCAGCTGGTGGAGACCCACATGGCCCGGGTGGAAGCTCTGCTCAACAGCCGCCGTCGCCTGGCTCTGGAAAATTACCTCAGCGCCCTGCAGGCCACTCCCCCGCGGGTACAGACGCGCTGTGGATTCAGTTGATTCAGACACGTGAAGCGCACCCACAGTGAGATCGTCCCACTAACAGCGAGCTCCTCCTCCTCCTCCTCCCCCCGCAGCCCCGTCAGGTGCTGAGCTTGCTGAAGAAGTACGTCCGCGCGGAGCAGAAGGACCGGCAGCACACGCTCAAACACTACGAGCACGTCCGCACGGTCGACCCGAAGAAGGCGGCGCAGATCCGCCCTCAGGTACGCATTCACGTGACCCTCAAAACCTGAAATAAAGACCATGGTTGTCGAACATAATCCTGGTTGCCACGCACAAACTTAGTGGGCAAGCAGGTTGCTTAGCAACGGCCTGCAGCACACATCATCACTGTGCGCCTCAAACACGAGAGCCTCCGTACTTTGAATTTGACATTATTTAATAATGGTAATGAAATGTGTGAATACAGAGCCTTGATAGAGATACTGGTAACCACAAAGAGATTTTAAAAAGCTTTATTTTGAGGGTCAAGAAGAGATTCATCCGTTCTATAGAGATTCCAAAGTTTGTTTCACTTGAAGAACAAATTGGTTTGATATGTATATGTATGTGTAACATTTATGGAAATTAGAAAATATAATTGTAGAAGTCCTACTCATGAACACCAGTCTTAATGGTCAATATAATTTTATTAGGTTGTCTGGGGCTCTTTGTTATTCTGCAAATTTGAAAAAAAAAAAGAAAAGAGAAATGATTGTGAAAATGATCAAATATAGGCAATTCATGTTTGCACCTTGAACTGCATGCAGCCTGTTCTAGTTGTAGATTCGAGGTGAATGTTAGTAACCTTCCTTCGTCCTCTAGGTGTTGACCCACCTCCGTGTGATTGACGAGAGGATGAATCAGTCCCTGGGTCTCCTCTTCAAGGTGCCTGTTGTCGCCAATGAGATCCAAAACCAAGTCGGTGAGTGTCTTGTGGACTCCATACACATATTCACAACATCTGCTGTCCAAACACATCAGAACTGCCACACCGGTGGTCAGATTAAACGCTTGGCATCATCAAAAGTCATGAAAAATTCAAATACATGATACTTTTGAAAGAATTTTTTTTTTTTTTACAATATAGCAACAAATGAGTGACAAACGTGATTTTAATTTTCATGCTTTTAATTCCTCTGCCAGACTCTGATGAGTTTAAACGTGCTTGTCGTTTAAAAAAAAACATGGCCTCATTAATCCCACACAGCCTTTCATCTGCAGACCCAACCTGGAAAATGGCCGTCACAGCGTATTTAAAGTCCCACGATGAACGATATGATGATAAATCCGCCTCTGTGCTTAAGTAATCAGTGTTGACTCAACCTGGTGGGCTTTTGTTCTCCATCTCACCCTAACTCCCCCCCCCCTCTCTTGCTTTTTCTCTGTAGCCGTGATCATGCAGAGGGTTCAGTCGGAGCTGTCTCAGCAAGTCTCCTCCCTGCAGAGCGACGGCCGGGTGAGTCCAGTTGCTCCCACTCACACATTCATGGAGTGTGCCCCGTATCAAGCGCCCTCTCCCACCTATATAAATAGAATTACCTCTGCTGAAGGATACCAAAGAGGAAGCAAAGTCGCCGCGCACTCTGAAACTTTGATGCTGACGTGGCCGGGGAGCGAGGGCTCCATGCAGTACAGGACACGTTAGAGAGACGGAAGATGAGCAGAATAAGATCAACTGAATATATGAGGAAAGACATCAAGTCAGGGGGAAAAAATAATCTCGTAGACGTTTTATGGACTTTTAAATTTCCAATGACCCTGATAAACTGTGGTTTTGTGCCGGCAGGTGGATGGCAGGGTGAGCTACGGTAACGACGCACTGATGCCCGACCAGACCTACAGCGCCGCTCCGATGGACCCCGGCCTGGACGGCTTCGGCTTCATTCACCCAGAGAGCTTCAACCAGCCCAACACCGAGAACCACGGTAACGCACCGGGTTCCGTTTCTTTGCCACGCAGGGAAAAGATTTCGTCTTAAACCGAACAACTCATCCGACCTAATCTATTTCTTACCTTAACCATCGTCTATATTAGTCTGCATCTCAAACATTAATGAGTTTCCCCATCGGGGACCTCCAAGGACAAGGCTGCAAGATGCATCTTTGTACACAAACGGACATACTTGGTGCAAGAAAAAATCTTTATTTTAATAAGACCGTTACCAGATATTTTAGTGCGATCAAACCTCTTCAAATGAAACCTTAAGTGTGGAGTTTAGTTTAAATATATTTTCCACCAGCGAGCGGTTTGTGTCCTTATGATTTGTGCAATTTTCTTTATTATTCTGCAGTTGAACCTGTTGATGCCCGTCCCGTCCCAGACAGAGGACTTCCCACACGGCCCGGTACGGACTCCATACCTGCATGCGCCACTTCTCCTGTATAAGCAGAATTAAAATTGCAACAACACGCCGTCGTCGTAGTGAAACGATGCCCTCTGCTTGGGTCACGTTCCCTCTTTCCATCTGGTGACCAGATGAGCATCGTCATGTTGATGTTGCTTTAAATGCTTCGCTGCTTCAAAACCAGTTCTAGGTGTGGGGATTTTTTCTAGCTCCTCCTGCCTTAATCAAGATAAAGTACGTTTCTGCCTCACTGTTTAAGACAAACTGGCTCAAGAATTGTGTATAAACTTTCACAAATTAAAAAAGTTAATGTGCTTCATCAGAATAATATTTGACATACCGTCTAATGTGTTACACTGCCTCCAGGATTTCCAGTTCACCACACTGACCCCGGACTAAAATATCTTGACTTCAGAAGCTGATAAAGAGTTTGAGGACTTCTGCTTGTGTTTATGCTGTGCCATCAGTTTCACTTCCAAAACTAATTTTTTTTTTTTTTTTCAAACCGTTTCCTCAAAACCGTCGTCATGACCGTACCGGTTATTTGACTCCTCAGATCAGGATCTATTTGTTCTTGGATGGTCGAGTTTGAAAGCTGAACATTTATTTCAGGTTATGGAATCCAAAAGTCAAGCAGAGGAATCCTATGTGATTTTAAAAATAAGAAGAAAACCTGGGACCCATTTACATTGAATACTATATTGATGTTTATGATCAAAAGTGTTTAAACAATCTTTTACAGAAGTCCAATGAAGGAATCGGTCTAAAAACGTTTATGTCCATATAGTGATGCCCTCAAACTGCAGCAAAACGGCATCCAATCACAGACCAGACTAAAAAAGGCACCCTAGTAAATTAATTTAACTTGTATATTACACACACACACAGTGCAAGTATATAAGCAGTTTTGTCTTTCGTTGGTTAAATATGTTTTGTAGCTGGTCGATGGCGAAAATGTCAATTTTTGTTACAAATTGCAGATTAATGGACTAATTGTTATAAATGGATGAATTGTTCTTCAATGTGCTCTGTGGTTCTCTGCTTCCAGTGTCTGCCCTGAAGCCCGAGGAGATGCCCGAGGTGCGGATGGAGACGGAGGACAGGCAGAGTGCCGGTTATGAGGTTTACCATCAGAAGCTGGTGAGGGAATCGAACCGTCCACCTCCGGGCCGCACGGGTCCGGCTTCTCTTGAGCCCACACACGCAAGCTCACCGTCCTTCAACCCCGCAGGTGTTCTTTGCTGAGGACGGGCAGTCCAACAAGGGCGCCATCATCGGGCTGATGGTTGGAGGGGTCGTCATAGCAACCGTCATCGTCATCACCCTGGTGATGCTGAGGAAGAAGCAGTACACTTCGATTCACCACGGTGTGATCGAGGTAAGGGAGGAGTGTGTAGTATTGTGTTGTATTAGCATGCGCGAGGCTTTTGTGTTGTGTTTGATTCACTCTGGTCCCGTTCCAAGGTGGACGCCGCCGTGACGCCCGAGGAGCGCCATCTGGCCAAGATGCAGCAGAACGGCTATGAAAATCCCACCTACAAATTCTTTGAGCAGATGCAGAACTAAAAGGACTCCGGCATTTCCTACAGGCGTGTGATGACCCTCCGTCACACCCGTCACCACCCCCCCCCCCCCCCCTCCTCGCCCTCCTCCCCTCACTGACTCACCCCGCTCCAGGTGGGTGCGGGAGGGTCGGTCGTTGCATGTTAGGATCAGGGTGACGGGCCAAAAGGAGGGCGACCTTCTAAATTCACAACCACATCTTCCGTCTCCTGCCGCCGCGCCGCCACTCGCCCTCATTCTCGCCACTTTGACGAACCTTTCAGACACAAACACCCGTAACGTCCTCCGATCTTCTGTAGCGCCGCCGACAGCTTTCACACGCCTTTAAATCGGGATGTATCAGTTCCTTAACTAATACATTTGTATTGGTTAGAGAACTAATACAAAAAAGTTTTTTTTAATATCAATCCTTGCGGGTTCGGCCACAAGAGCAAGATGTGAAACAAACCTTAAATAATTTTCAGAGCCACAGCTGAAGCTCCTCCTTTCCCCCCGGCTGCTCGTTAGACAAAGGTTCTGTTGTACCTGCACATTTCAGCCAATCCACCCCCCCCCCCCCCCCCCCCCCCCACACCCCCCCCAAATCCTCAGTGTTTGTACTGAAAAGCCTGCTTTATTCTGGGACTAGAAACACGTTTAATTCACTCCACACATGCGGAGGGGGTTTGTCAAGAGCGACCTGTCGCACGGTCAAAGCGTTTCAGGTTTGTTTTTCAAAAAAAAAAAAAGAAAGGAAAAATTGCTGGGGCAAAAAAAAAAAAACACATTGAAATTAAGTAAACGCTAAAAGAAAAGGGAATGTTTTGTTTTCAGACTCTTTTTTTTTTTTTTTGTAATGTGTAATATATTAAGACAGAGATTAGCCGTAAGTATAGGTAGTGCATGGCGATATCGATGACTGATAAAGTATACTGTACGTGGTGGACCTCGGAGGGGGACGGTCACTAGATATTTTAGCGGGATTGTACATTTCTAGCGTCTTCTTTGTGATCTTGTGATATGAAGAAGAAGAAAGGAAAAAAAAAAAAGAGTATTCAGAATCTGGTCTGCTTTGTCGTCACACAGACTTGCTTTAACTGAATCTTGGCTCTTGACGCTCATCTCCATGCTTCACTGTTATTAGCTGCATGGGCTATGGAAAAAAACAAAATGACAAAAAAACAAAGCTCTCTCTACGTATGTAATATATGAAGTGTAATAGTATCCGAAAGGAAGATGATTGTGTTACTGTTTGCGTTCTATGCACTCTTTGTCATATTTGGAAGTCTGATTATTTCCACCCAAAAATTATCATTGCTGTTGAGTCTCTGATGCCAACTGTCGCTGCACTTTTGTTCGGAGGAGGATCGAGATCAGACACAAAGGAGGTTTTTTGATGAAGGCGCATCGTTCCACCGTCTCGATTTGTAAATATTTGGACGACGGGAGGTACCCGCCGCCGCCGCCGCCGGCCCGGCCTCACGACCACGTCTTCATTTGTACCGCCTCGGCCCGCGAGCGAAACAAGATGGGGACCTCCTGGGCCGGAATAGAAAGATTTTCCAGGTGGTTGAATCTTTTCCACACACACACGCATTCCTTCACCAAAATCTCACGCACACATTCTATTTTTCTACATTTCCTGTTGTATACATGTACAGTGCTTCTGTTCGTCACGTGGTGAAATATTTCTTTGCCCGCTGTCTGTTGTCCAATCGACCCCCAGAGGTGTTGAATTCCCACCGTCTCACACCCGACACCCCCCCCACCCCCCCTAAATTATTGCTCATAGACATGAATGTGACATGCATATTGTGCATCTTTGAAGTACAACACATATCACCTCTGTGCATCGCAGCCACTCCTGTACAGACACACTAGCCGAAGCTTCTAATCAGGTGAATGTTTTAAATTTGTATCGACGCTCACTCCTTGAAGCCGAGTGGTTCGAAAAGATCTTTTTTGTTTTGTTTCGTCCCCCCCTTCCCCTCCTCTCCTCTCATTGATTCAGTGACCTTCCTGTGTGTAGTTCAATGAACCATTTGCTTAGAGTAAGAAAAAGCTTTCTACACTCACTATATCATGAATAAAATTTTGAATGTACCAGACTGTGGCTGTCCGTCATTGTGGACTGCATGATGATGTCACCCATCCCTCAAGCCTTTTTTTATTCTTACTAAAGTGTTGGATAAAATAGGGTGAACTCTCACTTCACGTTAAAAAGACATCCTGAATCTTAGAAAATAAGAATACAGCAGAAAAGTTTCCTTTTCCCATAATAGAAATCAGTGAAATCTTCTTATATATACCTTTATTACACACATTTCAAACTTTTTATGTGTAATTCTACCTCATAAATTAAACACTTTATTCCAAAACATTTCCACCCCCCCGAACTTGGGCCTCATCACTTGACATTTATATCGTGCTGGAAACATTTTGATGGCGTATTCTTTGTCACTCACTTCAGACCCAGCCCTGGCCTGTCACTGTTTACATGTTCTCACCGTGTTGGTTTTCTCCAGTTGTCTCAAGCGGTTCAAAAACATGCATGCCAGGTTAACTGACGACCCTAATCTGCGCATATTGCGACTGAGGAAGAGGGTTCAGCTCCTCTGACCCCAAAGTGATGGACAGTTTTTCTTCTTCTATGAAATGCACCTTTATAACACTCTGTAAATATTTACACACCACGCAGGTACAGCGGTTAAGAAAGATGCCTGCCACTTTATTCACCCCTCGTGGACAAAATGGGTCCAACAGTTTAGGGAAAGGACGCTAAATAAAATACAAAACAGGTCCTCTATAAATGGAGAATATGAAAATACACTTGCCATTGTGGCTATCAAAAACATGGAGTACCGGTATATACAGTGGAAATTGTCCTAAACTACAGACGAGGACGCACAACATGACGCTCATAGCCGGGTTTCTTCCAGTCGCACATTCAAAGCACTCGGTCTTGTGGACGCGGTCGGTAATTGCAAAAGACCTCATCCTCGCCACGCTTCTCTTGGTTAGTTAAAGAAAAGCAAAAGAAACGGCGTCTGCCTCAGCCTCATTTCCAACACTCAAACTGTGAAGACGAGAACAAAGTTGTTCATCCACACCGACGGGGATCGGCGTTGTATTTTGTATTTGTGTGCCGGCTGGACACCACGTTTCCAATATGCGACGGAGGGCGCGGGGAGACTGGAGGGCGCTGTGACGGCGTCCCGCCCCCCCCTCAGCTGTCCTTGTCCAGCGTGGTGGTAGCCAGGGTCACTGTAGTGATGGGCTGCCCGATGCCGTGCAGCTGCATGCGAGTCATCTTCTTCTGCTCGCACTCTGACACCAGGGTGTTGAGCTCAGCGGCGCTGTAGCCAATCAGAGTCCTCAGGTCACACACAAACTTGTAGACAAAGCGCTTCCCCTGCACCTTGCTGATCATGTCCCCGTCGTAGTAATATCTGGAAGAGACCCAAGACAACCCGGAGGTTATGGCGACGCCGGAACGGGAGACGACAAGTCATCAAGCAGCATCGTGAGAAATGTGGAAGTCTGGGAAACGACGGCGAATGTGAGAAAATCCTGTCAACTCTCCTTTTCTCCACCCTTCGTTATTTAAAAAGATCTGTCTTCGGTGTATTGAGCAGTAACAAACCCAGAGGTTAATAAAAAAAGAGACCTCAATTAGCTCTTTAAATGTAATTACTCTTCACAGCCTCCTTAAAGACTGTGCTTCACTTCAACTAGTAGATTAGTGCACGGCTCCACAGCTGAGCATTTCCACCAGCTCGTCTGGCCCGGAAGCAGATTTAACAGGAAAACATTCACCATCCGGCCCTCGGAAGGACAGGAGAAAGCCGATATTAAAAGAGCAGGAGCTGACCTGAGGGCTCGGCTGAGCTTCTCGTAGTTCATGGTGGGCTTGTTCTTGCGCTGGCCCCACTTCTGAGCCACGAGCTCGGGCTGGTTGAGTTTGAACTCGCCCTCCTCCCCCACCCAGGAGATGCAGTCTGTGGCGTCTTTATCTGTGAGCAGCTCCAGCAGGAACTGCCACAACTGGATCTGTCCGTTGTTACCTGACACCGGAGGAACGGCAGCATCAGCGTCAGGTGGGTTTAAAGGCTGCGCTTACGTCACATAAAACATGCATCGTCGGTCATTTATCACTGCGACAGAACAGACCAGTCCAGGCTGGTCGCTACTAACATTTTCAATATCGAAAGTACCACAATATAAAGTAGTGCAAATTATCTACGAGATAATGGAAGCTAAATTAATGAAAGAGCATGTCTTGATGTTCTTGAACGTAAGATGAGCTTATTATGACACACGTAATGACATTTTAGATCCTGGATGATCTGTGAACTGGATTAGAAAGAGCATATTTATTCATGAATGAATAACTACTGCTATTCTTGATGTTCCTAATAGCTGTATTTATGAGAGATGAAGTGATGCTGCAGCTTTGGACAGTGTGTGCCCAGCGCTGTGTTTGTGTTACCTGTGCGGTTTCCTGGTGAGCTGCGCTCCTCTCCAGAGATACGAGGGGCTCGGGGTCCTCGGCTCTGCTTCAGCACTTTGATGGAGGTGTGCGTGTTTACCTGAGCCGGGATTATCTGCACGGCTGGAGACACAGACGACAGTTTTTTGGTTTTTTTTACCAATCAAAATCACTGTCGGCGTCGCTGGTCTTTTCACTGACGTACAAATGTAGCTATTATATCTGCAATAAAGCGTAGCGTGAAACAGCTACTTCTAACTCTGATCGCTCCCGTGTGAGCGAGTTTAATGGCTGCCAAAGTCATCCACGGTGAGACAACGCAATTCAAGTGTAGCTGCAGGTGTTTAAAAGAATTGAATGGTGCGAGACGACTTCTTTTAGAAACTTTCTGTGCGAGTTTATCACTGGAACACTTACGTTGATCAATGGTGACGGTGGCATCCCCTCCAGACTGGTCCTGGCTGGCCAAAACATCTGAACAGAAAAAATCCCCCAAAAAGGACATGGTCAAACCTGTTGGAAGCTCAAGACTGACACACAGGCAGCAGCTCTGGAATCATATTTCCCACTCCTCACATTAGAAAAAAACCCCAAAACATATGAACTTACATTTGCGCAGCAACTCCAGATGGCTCCAGAGAATCTCTCCGTTTGGTACTTTCTGCAGGAACTCCTCTTGGTTGAAGCCGCACAGATCTCGACCAGGAATGTGAATGCTGCCTATTTCCATCTCGTCAATATTAAACTCCTTCATCACCCACACGGCCCAGTGAATGACTTGATCAGCCGACCACTGCATTGGGTCTGGATAGAGAAAGAGACCGGCCTGGCGTGTTAGAAGTAGATACGTACAACCATGTAGTGACAGCGTGGAGTTTGTGCCACACTGAGGTGTTGAATTAAAGGACTCCTCACCATATGGGATGCCCAGGCGAACCTGCTCTTTGCGATAACCTTCAAGAGCTGCGGCCCAGCGAGTGACCTGCTCCGAGGTCTCGTCGGACAGGGCCGATCGCTCCACGGCGATGAGGTGTCCCTCCTCCACCAGCGTTCCTTCTTCTCCTGCGGCATCTGGATCGATCACCACCTCTACCGTTTCCACCGGCTTCACTATTTCCATGATGTTCAGCTTCTCCTCACCTGGATGAAGACAAAACACGGTCAGGGGGTTTTCAGAACCACATGAGACACTATGGCTCAATAAATAATCATTAAGAAGTTTTACATGAGGCGCATCTGGTTAGAATGGTATACCTGGTTTTGTAATAATCTGCAGGCTGAGCTGCACCGTGCCATCGGTCTTTACTCCCTGATCGAAGAGGCTGTGATCAGGATGGAGCTAAAAGGAAGAAGAAAATCACAAAGTTCAAACAGTCCTCAGACGTGGTTACGCACACGGACACAGCTCAAGTATGTAATGCAAATGTTTACCTGAATGTCCTGCAAGCAGATCTCAAAAGGATCCAGTGAGATATTTAGTCGAGGCTCCAAAAGTTTCTTCAAATTTCCGATTGGCTCTGTGATGTCGATATCCTGCTGAACCAAATCGGCTGCAGTGATAGTCTGCTCCTCCACACTGCAGAAAGATGGGGGGGGGGGGGGGGGGGGGGCACTGAAAACCTGCACCCCATTCAATTCTAACTTGTATATTTTTAAGAGGCAAAAATCTTTCTTACCCTTCCTCCAGACATGCCTGCTTCTCTCGTCCATCTATCTCGATCTCTATCATGTCTTCTGTCTCACTTTTAGACATTCTGTTCAAAAACAGAAACAACCCACATGCTTTTACTTAGATTGGAGCATCACAAGTTAACTTGTCAAAATGTTGACGAACACAAAATAGTGTATATTTCTCAAAAGCTTCAAGTGTGACGACAAATGGAGCATTTCCATCATAAAGGCCTCTCGTCTGCTTATTGTTAATTGCATATTAAATAAAAATGGTTATAGTATTTACAAAAACTGTTCGAATCCAACTGTTTTTATGAGGTAAACTTACACTGTTGGTAAGGCTTTTGCTATGGAGCAATACTTGCAACCACAAACGTGACCAAGTCTTCACATGAACCTGTTTTGTTTTTTTTTATATGAAAAGTGCCATAATTAGAGAGATAGTAGGCATTATTTTAATCTATGGCTATAGCTGTTCATTGTTTGTTGAACATGTATAAGGTTAAACAAAATGGAATACACATTTTACAAGTACTGTTGAGAGAATACATCTTATAATTTAACATGTCTTAGTTCATCAAAACAAAATTTGGCCTCCTATTAGTGAATTTTGTTTAGTTTAGCTTCCCCATTGTTGCAATTAAATACCTTTTTAAAAATGAAATTCCAATTTTCCCCTTGTTTTTTCCCTTTTATAGCTGCTTAAACAGAACTCGACACACTGGGGAAAGCCACAGGTGACAGGGACATTGACTTTAACATCTCAGCAGCTGGAACCTCCGAGCTCTAGCAACCTGAGGACAAACATACAGCAAGATTGTCAGATCAAATCCTACTTTTGCTTCAAAACGTCCCAGAAAACCATACACGTAAACTTCATGGGAAGTCTGTCTGAAAGAGCACAGGTGACTTAAGTCTGTAAACTTTGAGGTTGAAAAGAGAGCAAAACGTTGATCCCATATTGGAACTTGAATACACGTGGAAGTCGGTGTGGAGCTGCAGTATTTAAACGTGCCCCGGGGTGCTCGGGGGGTAAACGCAAGGGACAGTTCGAGGCTGTAAAGGCCGCTGAGCCTCGACTCCTCATTGGCCGTCCGGGACAGTTCATTGACTGCTAATGTTCGCTAACTCGAGGGCGAGGCTGTGGCGTCTAAAGGCCGGGATGTCGGGCCCACGGACCCCGCACGGCGTATCCTCTCAGATACGTGTGGGGGGAGAAACACACCCCGGTCAAGTGTTGTAAACACCCGGGGCCGCATGTTAGCGCTGCCGGGGCGGCGGGCCTGCGGCTCAGATAAGTTAGCTTCAATAATAGCAGCGCGGGGCGAGGCAGCATTACACAACCCGGGCTCCCCGACCGACAAACAACCCGCTAAATATCCCAAAACATCCGCCGCGCTCCTGAAATCGGACAAATCTTCCTCGAATCACACTTTAACCGAGCTCGAAGAAAACTTTTGAAACGGAAATAGAATAAACGGAAACAAAACAGCATAGGGCAAATGGAAAGGAGCCGGAAATCCTGGCTAAAGGTTTACAGCGCTGCGAGACTTCCGAGAGCTGCGCTCATCCGCACCAACCGGGGGGGCTCGCAGAGGGAAACCAGCACCGGGAAGCCACCGACACGTCCCCGATACGCTCCAATGACCCTCCGTTAGATATTATAACAGCCGCGGGGGGTGAAACGCGCAGGTTTGATCGTCTTTGGGTGTGTACGCACTGAGTGTTTGTGACCGGACTGCGTCTCCACTGACGGTTAGCCGCGCAGCTAGCGTACCTCCGGGTCAACAAACCAACCTGCTCTCTGTGTTCCAGCTAACAACCGAGCACCGGGGTCAGCCCGTTTAGCACCCGCACTCCGGTGTTTGTGGGCGGGAGGGGAAAAAAAGTTGTCCGCTATCGTCCAAACGTGTTTTTTTTAGGGTTGAGCGGCCTCTTCCCCGTTACGCTGACGAGGAGCACCAGCAGCGGTTAGCTAGCCACGTTAGCTTTACAAAATAGCGGGAAGAGTCGCAGCGCGAGGACCAAACCTCCCCCCTTCCCCCTCCCCTTTCCCGGCCGACCACCGTCCAGGCCCCCCCCCCCGCTCTCAAACCGCCTCTGTCCCACTAACATCCATACCTCCAGGTTGTTCAGGACGTGGGAAAATAAGGCTGCAGGGGTCGGGGAAGCATCCAGATTCACTCATGCAAGTTTTGGGCGAACTACAGAGAGAGTGGGGAGGGGCGGAGACTAACTGGCAGCCCTGGAGTTACCTTAAAATCAAAAACAACCAGAGATGTGTTTACAAGTCTCTTGTCAAAACCCTGCAGCAGCTAAAACACGCCGATTCCTCACAATAAAACCCCCACGGTGTTGTTCTAGAATCAACCTGATCGTCCATATGATGGGAAACGTCTAAAACATTAAAGTTATAACTCACTGAACATATATATGCAGGTGCTGTGTGCATGTAAGGTGTGTGTAATGTGTATTGTGAGGTATTTAAAGTATTTGCAACAGGAAGGGGATTTCTATTGAACCTGTCCTCGGTTTTCCTCTATTGCATATAAACTAGCTTATTTCTATAATTTGATTAAACATGTGAAACACATTTTAGCTTTTTAGCAGTATCTCAACATGTGATAATACTTCCCCCATTTGTTTTTCTTCCACTGCAGGTCGAATTACAACAATTGAAAATACTAGGAAACATCTACCTTTACTCTATGAGTGAGAAATAACAGACACAAATAATTACCATAGTGTTGTTTTTGTCTCAATGTCTGCAGTTTTTTTTCAGGAAATGTATTTTGTTGTTTTGTAGATCCTAATGAAGGTTGTCTGCCTCCACCTCAAACTGGCCATTTTGCTGTTTTTTCTTGTTCTGTGCCTGTTTGTGGTTATTTCATTTCAGTATTTTTTGTATGCCCGTGCTTGTTAGTGCTACGTAGTGGCTGCTTCATTTGTTGTAATTAATCCATTACTTTGATTTGTAATCTTTTTATTATGTGTTTTTTTTCCAACAACTTCTACCACTTTGGGCCTTTTGAAGATTTTTTTTCCCCTCCATTTTTCTGTGTTGTGCCATAATATAGCTATTTTATTGTTTTGTGACAGTTCTGCTGTATCTTTTTTCGAAGTACGGTATTCAGAAGAGAGATTAGGTTGCATAAATCCCCTGTAAAATGTGTGAAATCTCTTCGGTTCAGTCATGATTTCTTCATCATATCTCCTGATATGCAATCACTGCCAACGTTCACGTTATCTTTTTTTGAAAACGTCTCTATTTCAAAGTTCTGGTCTTTTGGTTTGAGTTTCTACAATTATGACATTCCTCAAAAGTTATGCAAGTTGTAAAATAAATGCAGATTTTGAAAGTGTATATGTCAATATATGTAGTATATATTACTTTTAGCTTGGTCTTTTATTTTAAAAGTGATCCGTATCTGTGTACCCAGGATTATGGAAGCATCAACTTCATCAAATGTGTGTGCCCAAGCTGCATGCAGCCAGTAGCATTTGCTCCAGTTTTCTTTCTCATTTTGCTTTATTTGAACTTTTCCATAACTTGATTTTCTCCTCCCATTATGAAATTTTGTTTATTTTCTATTGCACACCCACTTCTCTCTCTTCTGTTGAATTACTTTTATCACCAGTAGGGATAGAATTAAGAGTCGCACTGTGGTGTCGTATTCAGCGTGCTTTCCATCACAGCAAGAAGGCCGTAGGTTTAAATACTGGTGTGGAGTTTGCATGTTTGTGAGTGGGTTTCTTCCCACAAAAACGTGCACGAGAGGTTAATTGGTGGCCCTAAGTTGAGAATGAATGTTTGAGCATGTGTGTGGTTTTGTCCGTTTGCCCTGTGAAACTGGTAATCTGTGATGAATGGATCCTGCTTTCAACCCATAGTTAGCTAAGATTGTCTCCAGTGCCCTGCAACCCTGAAGAGGATGAAGTGGTGCTAAAGATGGATGGATGGAAATGACCAAACTTTAGTCAAATTGTTTTTATTTTATTATAAAATATTTAAATTGTTAAACTGTCTCAATAAAAAAATATTGAATTCAGATTTGACTTGATTTCAGTGTTTTGAATGAATGTGGTATTTTGAATTATTAGATATTGTGTAAAATGAGGACTTTCAGTGCACACACTGCCCCTTCAGCTGGTTAAAAAATGTATTTTCGATCAGTTATGTTATTGAAACTTTGTGTAGTCAAACACTTCCATGTGCAGTAAACTACTCTAACCACGCGATTTTAACCATAAATGTATGTTTTGTTAATTTTGTGAATCAGTTTGTATCATTTCCGGAAATGACATTACCCGCATTTCCGTTTTTACTGTCAAAATAAAGACGGGTGTTCTGGGTTTTTTTTCCGGAACATGGAGTTGAATTTTAATTTTTTTATTTTTTATTTCAAAGAGTTGAGATACTTTAGATTTGGCTATTGTGCTTAATATAGTTTATTTTTTTTAATTATTAAAAAATGTAAACTTGTAAAAATCGCACTGGGAAAGAGCTCTACAAAATAAATCATGCGCTTGTAAGAAAATTATAAAAATTCGAAAACAATATGTTATAAACGTCATTGCGGGTAATTCTGTTATTCAATAAACAGTATTTGAGGCGCTTCAAAAGTCTGTTGAACGTGCTGTCATTGTGAAGGCACCCGGAAGTGTCGGCTCATCGAGCTCGAGGCGAGCCAACATGGCGGAGTACCTGGCCTCCATTTTTGGGACAGAAAAGGATAAGTAAGTAGTGAATAACGGTTTTCTTAATCGTTCAGAACTCTTCCACTCATGCCGACCACAGCTCGGACGGAGTAGCTCTGAAAACGAGGCGCTAATTCGTTTTTTCTCACTCGAAATGCTGCACTGGCTTTTAGCGGCTCGCGTTAGCATGCTAGCTCCCATCATTAAAAGAGCGCGCGGCTGCTGCTGTTGAAGCAGCTGCTTCCACATCTGGACCCACCAAACATTCACAAAAATCCACTTTCACTCTGATTTAAAATGTTTGTCCCACCGGTGATTCTCTCTTGGGAACTGTATACTACCCATCGCTGGGCTAGCGTTAGCTCTCTGAAGCCCACTCGCCGTCTTTGTTTGAATGGAAACACATGGACTTGAGACTGAAACAAGGAAATCTGCTTCAGACTCTCAAAGCAAAGTTTTATCTCCACCACTTCACTCCAATTCGGAGACTTTAAAGTCCCCACTTCACGATTCTACTTTAACTAGCCACCTTAAAAGCCAGGCATGAGCCTAAATTATGTGTAAGGTTGGGATTTTAAAATGGTGCGATAGTTGATTTCCGTTTTAAATAACCAAGTTTTAAGAGAGTCTAAAAACTTTAAATGCTACATTTAATTATTAAATCAGAAACATGATTTAGGGCAAGTTGCAAGGTTAAAAGTCAAATATCAGCAGCGTTTTAGCAAGGTGTTTTGTTTTCCAATATAGTTTTATTATTATAATGCAAGATTAAAAAAAAAAAAAGAATTTAGAGTTGAATAGAAAATTCTTTTTTTTTTTATATTTTATATATATATATGTATATATAAGATGGAAATTCTTTTACAGCAGTGCTCCACACAAGATGAAATAAATACAACGGACTGTGGACATGTCTAAGTCAGATTTAAGATTTAATTAGTAAAAATGAATATGCACAAGGCCTATCAGTGTCTTAATGTATGCATGAAATTGATTATTAGTAAAAATACAACGCACGCCATTTACAAAGATGAGTTGTAGAGTCGTATTGCCACACGAATGAAGGATCTGTGTCACATTGTGCTGCAGATCATTCATTCATTCTTTCCGACAGTCCTGCAGGCCCAGGTGCTGCGACCACTCCGATCTAAAAAACAATAAAGTAAAAAAGAACCCTGTTCGTGTTGAAATCTAGCAAAGATAAATCAAACTGCAGTGGTGACTCTGAACAGGTCTTGTCGATATATTTTCCACCCACTTTCAATGTTTGTGTCATTTTGCTCAAATGTGATGATAAATCTTCATTATTCATCTGTTATATATGTGTAGGATTTTCTTCTCATATGTATTTTCTCCTTTTTTCCCCTTTAATTTAGGGTCAACTGCTCTTTTTATTTTAAAATTGGTGCCTGCCGACATGGAGACCGCTGCTCCAGGTTACACAATAAGCCAACATTTAGCCAGGTAATGATCGCAGTCCTCTTAATTGCTCAATTTTAATTGACACGCTTCCCGTTTGTCACCGTGCTCTAATAACTCTAAATTGCCTTTATTTCTTTCAGACTATTGCCCTCCTGAATATTTACCGGAACCCTCAGAACAGTGCCCAGTCTGCTGATGGCCTGACCTGTGAGTGAGACACGAATTGCTGTGTCAGCAGTATTGTGAGGCCTGTGGAGCAGAGTCAGACCACCTGTCTAGTAAAACGGCTAAAAAAGACTTGACTGCACAATAAGATGCGCGGAGCTGCTGCTGATCTGGGATAAGGTTTTTAAACTGCAACACTGTGACTTGACCGTCGTTGACGTGACCGTGTTCAGTCGCCTGAAGGCAAAAAAAACCGACTGCAGCTTGTATTTTGTGATCTGAACTCAGCGCCTCGCAGACTTCATCCCGTTTCAAAAGCCGTTCCAGTGTGAAAACGGGACAAGTTGAAAGACGTGACGAACAGGATCTCGCAGTTTTTCCATTTACCTGCTGTTTGCTGAAAGTTTTTCCACAAAACAATCAAGTTGCCAGTTTGTTTCAGGAGTGATAAATCCTGCCGTGTTCACCGTTTGTTGTCTCTTTGTTTCATCAGGTGCCATCAGTGACATGGAGATGCAGGAGCATTACGACGAGTTTTTTGAGGTAAATATTGACGACGACCTTCCAGCCGTCGTTTTTTTTTTTCACACTCGACGACACTGATCTCATTCGAATGTAACGCGGTTACATTGTTGTATTACTTTCTTAAGTGTTTTATCTGGATATTAATTGGAAGTTTTCAAGATGGGCTTGTTCAATTTTATCTTGCATTAAATTTGCCCTGGGGGGGGGGGGGGGGGGAAACACAAGAAATTAAGAATCACCTGAAGGATCCGTCAAAGTAAAACCCTCTCGCCTTCACAGGAAGTCTTCACAGAGATGGAGGAAAAGTACGGAGAAGTGGAGGAAATGAACGTATGTGACAACCTCGGGGACCACCTCGTTGGAAACGTGTATGTGAAGGTGAGAAGCACGCCGTCACGGTGAGAATCTCTGATTTCACCGCTCGAAACTCACACACTCGCCTCCACGTTCGGCAGTTGCTCACACTACACTCTCCGGGATGTGATTTGTCGCTGTAAGTTGCTGTTGTTTTATTGAGTTAACAAGCAGCTTGCTAGAGGAAAGATCTTCCGCTCTCTACCGGGCTCCTCTTGTGACATTCAAGGCTTCTTTCTTTCGGCGGGTTGCAGTTCGGCCTCTCTGTGCTTCTTTGTCATTTGAGCGCCCGGGTCGTCGCTTCATCCTCACTCTGCGTTTCTTCACGCCCCTTTGCAGTTTCGCTACGAAGAGGACGCTGAGAAGGCCGTGATAGACCTGAACAACCGGTGGTTCAACGGGCAGCCCATCCACGCCGAGCTCTCCCCCGTCACAGACTTCAGGGAAGCCTGCTGTCGTCAGTATGAAATGGGGTGAGTCGGGTCGCAGCAGCTCGATGAGAAGGTCTAAAGGTTTATTGGAATCTCCTTGTGCACATGAAGCATGTGTTATACGCTCAAACATCGTTTGTACGTCACTTGATTCCATAAACTGAATTAAATATTTTACATTTGACCACACGTACAAGTGTAGAATAACATTTTCTTTAACTACTTTCCAAAATGGTAAAAGTAACGTCAAAAAATAGGTAAAATGTGTGAGGGACTTAAAAAAAAAAAAAGAGTCACTATGAAATGAACTGTTAAGATCCTTTAAGTGTGTCAAACTGGATAAAGGTTCAATCCATCCCACTGGATGACCTTTCACTCCTCCATCAAGCTTCTATACCACTTCATCCACTTCATGATCAGGTCAGTGACACAATTCCCAGCTAATCAGGTCTGAATGAAGTCCAGGAATAAAAAACAAACAGGAACATTTTCAGTCGAAGAAACTGCTGTTCCCATCTTGTCCACTGGGGGTCACCCTGCTTAAAGAGCTGGTAATGATATAACACTAAAACCTGAAGGGGAGATGTCCACAGTGTTTTGAGCTCAAATATCCATGAAGAAGCGACCGCATAGCGCCACGGCGCCATGTGACGAACCGAGCGCAGCGCTTCTCAGTGTATTTCTCCGGACTGCTTCAACCCGCTCTCTTTCCACAGGGAATGCACTCGCGGGGGGTTTTGTAACTTCATGCACCTGAAGCCCATCTCACGCGAGCTGAGGAGAGAGCTGTACGGCCGCCGCAGGAAGGGGTAAAAACGCTGCTTCTTCATGAAGAAACTCTTGTTGTCCGTTACCATCTCCCGGCAGTTTGTAACCTCTCTCTCTCTCTCTCTCTCTCTCTCTCCCCCCCCCCCCCCTTGCAGCCGCCACAGGTCTCGGTCTCGATCCAGAGAGCGACGGTCTCGCTCCAGGGACAGAGGCCGAGGAGGCGGAGGTGGTGGTGGTGGTGGTGGTGGTGGAGGCGGCGGCGGCGGTGGCGGCGGCGGAGGCGGCCGAGACCATGATAGGCGTCGCTCCAGAGACCGAGAGCGCTCCGGACGCTTCTGAACCACCAGCCACGACTACTTACGCCCCTCCCCCCTCCCCCTCCCCGTGTCCATGCTCGTCTTTTATAATTTCGTACCCCACCAGATCTGTGCCCGGACTAACTGTTAGGTACCCAGTTTGGAAGCTGTGACGGCATCGACCATCTTGTTTTGTCTTGATTTCTGAAAGTGACTTTCACCTCATTAAATTTAATTTTTTTTCTTAACAAGACTGATTCTTGTGTATTGATTTATTATCCAACAGCAATCCTCAAGTGTAATCTCCTGTGCGTATATATCGTTTTAGACAGTTGGCTTAGTTCTCAAACGAGCATCCTAATAAACATTTAATATACAGATGAATAGGAAGCCCAAGAAATGCACATGACTGTTTGAGGATTCCTGCACATTGTTTTCTCTGGTTCACGTCCATGGATTGGTCTATTTTCTTTATTTGTTTGCTTCCCATGATCAAAGACTTTACATCCTAAAGAAAAATCTACTTTCTAATTAGTTTTGCCTATTGGACATACATTGGACTAATTTACATTTTTAACAACTTAACAGCTGAATTTACAAATCCAATTCAAAAGAGTGTTACAAAGTTCTCCTTTATTCACTTTGGTGACGTTCTGGTGAATTATTAGTTCTATCCAGAGATGAATTGAGGAAATAGTCTTGAGTAGTGAAAACTAAAATGTACAGATTGATTTAAAATCAACATAATTTAGTTTCTATGATCCTTGAAATGTTCAAAAATATTTCAAGGTGATTTTTTCATTCCACAGGAATGTTTCATACTGAAAGTTGTTCCTAATATCCCGCACTTCAGCTGTTTCAGATACTGCATTTCAACTCTCGTACTACCCGCTGGATTTCTGGGTGTGTTTCTCTGATCCTGTCAGAGACGTGTTTCACTGATGTTTGTATGTTGGTGCTTTAAATCTGATTCACTGGTCACATTTAAAGTGTGTTTAAAGAGGAAGTAAAATTTGGTGAGCACAAATAAGCCAGTCAGGATTTAAAAGTGTATCAAGAGTGTCCGACAGTTCTGTGATTTTCAACAATTTTGGAAATCTTGAATTTGCATTTGCAATTTGGCAACTTTCTTTGAGAAAACATTGTAGAATTTATTGAACAAAGTCTAGATTTTTCACAAAATCTGAGATTAAACTGTTTAAAATATTTCTTGGATTTTCACCAAATTCCTTAGTATTATATTGGTAAGAAAAATCAATTCCATCAATAATAAGAATTGTACAAGCCATGAAAATAATTTTTTTTTAAACAAATTATACACATTAATGTACAAATGACATACTTAACTAACAAATCTAAAATTGTACTATTTAATATATATATATATATATATATATATATATATATATATATATATCTTCATACAGAAATGTATTGTTTTTTTTTAAATGTATACAAGTATGCGCGTGATTTTTTTAGTCTTTTTACGAATTATAGAATATTAATGAAAACCCTTTAAAAATAGATAATTTCTTCCTGTATTCTGTGAATGTCAGAGGAGACACCCACATTATTAACTTACACCTCTCAGGCTGCATTAATAATATTTTGTTTTTGCTAAAACATCTGAAAGCAGATGTATATACAACTTTAGCTTTATTCAGTTTCCCTGTGACAATGGCGACTGGAATAAAAGCTGTTGTGTTGAAATAGAGGCGCACGTGTTTATTTCCCCCCCTTTATTACCGTAAACTGTGTTATAGATACAGAACGTTAAAAAACAAACTGCTGCTGGATCCACGCGGTGTGTGAAGCTGAGCGGTCACACTGGTTTAAAGCAGCAGGGATCACACAGGTAGGATCGCTGTCTTCACTCTTTTATAATCATTATTTATGTCTTTTATGATAATAATGTCAGCTGTGTTTAGTCATTTCAGAGTGTTTAACGACTGTTTTACTTAGAACTTTAAGCTGAATGTGCATGTTTGTCCAGGAATTAATTCTTGAAATGATTTCACGATGATCTCTTAATTACGTTTGTCGCTATAAATGAAGCAAGATCACTTGTTTGGTTCATTAAATGAGAAAATTGCAACAACAACAAAAAAAGTGGGAAAGACACACAGTTAATGATGTATTGAAATTTTATTCATAATCCAGATATAGTGGAATCCATATAATTCTATTTGAAGCTGTACATTTAAAAAACAACAACTTTTATTTCCTAAAGAAAATCACAATACATCCAAAATGTTCCCTGATTTCTGTCCTGATGATGTTTATATCCAGGATATCAGAGATGTAACAGACATCAGGTGGTGCGTCACTGAGTTAAAATAGTTATTTAACAAAAATATCTATATAAATAGAATCGTCATTACTCTAAGTAGTGAATATATCTGATTCTGTTGTTAGAATAAAAACAACTCCGACATGCAACAATAGTCAATTACTGATTCACTTTATATTTTATCTGGAATTCTTATTCTTTTTTGCTATTTCTACTTAGTTAAGGTTAGTGAAGAGTCTATATAATATTGTACATAATTATTTATCTCATTTTATTATTTTATTGTTTTTAGACTATTTTATTTATTTTTGATTCTTTGCTCTCTGTGTGCTCTCTCTGTTCCTGTCCTGTTAAAGCTGCTGGAACTTGAATTTCCCTGAGGGATTAATAAAGTAGATCTAAATCTGAATCTGAATCTGATGACTGTCTAAAAATGTCTACATTCACGAAAGAAACAGCTTAATAATGTTTTATAGTGGAAAATTAATTATTTTTCTGGCCTGTTTGATTTGTTTTTTACGACCCTCTCATAAAGGAAGCCATAAACCGATCCCATTCAATCTTTAATTACTGTGAGATAAAATGCACATCAGGAGTGTTATAGTGAATCCAGTGTTGAACCGACGTGTCTCATCTCTGTGCAGACGAACGATGGCCTCCGGCGAGAGTCGGACCGCGCTGGAGGCGGATGAAGACGCTGATCAGAGTAACTGGATCCGCCCTGATCTGCCCAGCAGGTGCACCTGGAGGCCCGGCGCTCCGACCTCAGAGTCCCCTCACAGCCATCCGGCTCGGTAAGAAGGAGAACCGGAGAGCGAGAAAGAAAGAAAACCTCTGAAAATCAAGTATCATCCATTAAAATCTATCGGATGTTTTCCTCCTTTTTGTCTGTTCTGCCGCAGCACACAGCCGCCCGACATTCTTCCCAACATCCTTGGGAAAGTCGGACACACGCCTCTGGTTCGCCTGAACAGGATTCCAAAGGAGTTTGGCCTCAAATGTGACATGTGTGAGTACAAAACTATAAAATATCACTACTCACACACTTATAGTTCGATATCAAGACCAGGGCTGTGTCTCGCTTCTTAGGGGCCCCCGGGGGCCGAGATGCTGCTTCGACACATATTCCGATTTCATGACTGCAGTGATTTTGCAGTAATACAGAAAATTCAAATTAAACTTTTATTTTAAACACTGTAATTTCCAGTGTCCCTTTAAAACAGTAGTTACTAAAGTTACTAAATGGCTGCTTTTAGGTGGTTTCTGCATTAAATTAAAGGAGGCATTTAGATAAATGTTTTTTGTTGTTCTTCTTTATTTCATTGAAGTCTTTGTATCAAAACTTCCAGTTCACATTTTGAATGAAAAGGAGCAGAAAAAACGATTTGCTCTTTTCATATCTGTCCCTTAGTTGCCTCTCAATATCTTCACAATGGTCAACATTCTAAATATACACAATATAAATCCCCCAGCAGACAGTGAGTAACATCCACAATGTCCATTCGCCAACTTCCACTAGCCAAACATTCAAACTGAGCAGCGACTGACAAATCCTGGCCAGCCTAGCCAACATTTATCCGAGGCGAGCGGAGCGACCCTCAGATACAAACACAAACCTCGTCCTTCTTCGAACCAGTGGATTTTTTATTTTAATAAAGAGTCACCATCTTCTCAAGGGGGAGCAGAGTCAACAAGTGACCTGGGTGGATGTTTATAAAGTGTCATAAAACTGAGCTCACGTCTGAGGGAGTTGTTAATTTATCAGTGGATCTGCTAATTCAGCAATTAAAAAAAAAAAGGCCCAACCTCCAAACAGCAGCTGTATTGTTCTGTTTCAAGGGGGGGAAAAAAACCAAAAACGTGAAAGTGGAGATGTTTGCTTTGTTCGGTTGTTTCGGTCAAAGTGCAGCCGGGATGCGACTGTTGCTGAGCAGCAGCAGATTGTGGAGTTAATTGAAGCCGGGCTCTCCGTGTGTGTGCACAAGGACCTCATTCACGAGGGGACATATTAAGCCGATAAGCCGAGGTGGAGGAGCCACCGGTGCTTTTTACCACGGGGGGGTTTTGATTCCACCCGGCCCCCCGGTCGGCCTCTCGCTGGCGAGAAGGAAACCTGAGGTGACCGTCGCCGGTGGTCTGACGGTGGTCAGCTTTATACCCATCAGTATAACGCTTTCTTATTTCCTGCACCTGCTCAGTTGTTGTGTTTGAATCGAATTTGAGCCAAACGCTCCTCAAGAGATCCGTGCTGAAGTATTTTCGTCAGATTCCGTCGTTCTCTTGTCAGTCAACCCAGCAGAACATATAAAGGTCAAGAGAATGTCTTTTCCAAGCCCCATTTCTGTTTCTTTTTTTTCAGTTTCTGGGAATGAATCAAAGAGTTTCAGCTTTCAGTTATTAGACTCCTCCCATCGTCTTTCCTTGTCTAATACAGGTGACAGTGAGAACTGGCCCAGGTTCAACCAGGATCACTTTCTACTGAAGCTGCTGGGATTCACTTCTCCCTTTTCCTCAGTCGCCATGCATTCATATAGAGGAGGTCCATTAATGCAATATATCTAGTTTTTTTATTCAGCGTATATTCCTGATTTCAATATGCTGGAGACACATTAGAAACAAGAGCTCATTGTGTTATTTCTCAAAAGTGGCACAGCAATGTTAAGAAAAGTTCTTTAATTTCCCCCGAAGGAAGTTGGAATTTCTTGAATTTAAAGAGAAAAAAAACAAAAAACATCTTAGTATATCGTTTTCCAACACTCTTCTGGTTGAGTGCAGTATTCTGGTATTTCCTCCTCTGTGACCGTCTAGTGGCCAAGTGTGAGTTCTTCAATCCAGGAGGCAGCGTGAAGGACAGGATCGCGTTGAGGATGGTGGAGGACGCCGAGCGAGCCGGGAGCCTCAGACCGGGAGACACCATCATCGAGCCCACCTCTGGAAACACAGGTGAGCCGGGCCTCGCCGGTGGGGGGGATTCAGGCCACTCGCCACTTGCGGAATTAAGCGCCGGTTGTGTAAAATCCCGCAGGCATCGGTCTGGCCCTCACCGCTGCAGTCAAAGGTTACCGCTGTGTCATCGCCATGTCTGAGAAGATGAGCACGGAGAAGGCAAGCAGCCCATGATCGCCAACAAAATCCTTCCCATGAATCCCCGTGTAGCACACCGACACCGAGTGTCTCTTACCATTGTGTCCCCGCAGGTGAACGTGCTGCGAGCTCTCGGGGCGGACGTCGTACGCACGACGTCGTCTGCGGCTTTCGATTCACCGGAGTCTCACGTCCGTACCGCCTGGCGTCTGAAGGGTGAAATCCCCAACGCGCACGTCCTCGATCAATATCGGAATGCCAGCAACCCTCTGGCCCACTACGACTCCACGGCTGAAGAGATCCTGGAGCAGTGTGGTGGTTTGTGTCCTACATTCTTGTCCCATGTAATGAATGAAGGCAGAAAAAAAAAAAGGCCAATTTTTTTTTCTCATTATTTTCCATTAAAGAAAATCAGTGAAATCTCACAGTTAAACTGGAAAAGCTTTCATATCAGTTATTATCGACAGACAACAAAGAATCTTCGTTTGTGGTTTAGAAACGTAAACGTGTTTTACATTTCAGGTAAATTGGACATGTTTGTCGCTGGAGCCGGCACGGGAGGGACACTGACAGGTGTCGCTCGAAAGCTGAAGGAGAAGTGCCCCAACGTCAAGGTAAGACATTCTGAAATGCCCACTAAGGTCTTTTTTTTTTTTTCTCAAAAAGAAAAAGGGCTTTACCACACTTTATTTCTTTAAATAATTCATTTCAGCCCAATAACCCTAAAGCTTAGAACTCAGCAACCTACAAATACATCTTTAGTCAAATATTAGTTATACAATAAAGATATATAGATAGAATAAATAGATACAAAGTAGACAAGCACCAATTTATAAAAAAAAACAAAAAAAAAAACAATAACAACAAATATATAAAGATCTTCTCTAATATTATATGACAAAGAACAACATGGTGTCAGTTTTTCTCAAAAGGAGTTTCTTATATTTAGTGACTAAAAGAAACCTTCTATTTATTGTAAGAGAATCAGACTGATACATTGACAATAAAGACCACAGTGTTTTGAAAAAACACAAAGGTTTACAACGTTTTAGGAAACATAATAATGTAATAGAGGAGTGTAACGACGACACTTTGACTGTCACCAGTGAACTAAAGTCACGGTATTTTATCCTCGAGCTGATGGCGATTTT
Organism: Blennius ocellaris; assembly: GCF_963422515.1. Classification (NCBI taxonomy): domain Eukaryota; kingdom Metazoa; phylum Chordata; class Actinopteri; order Blenniiformes; family Blenniidae; genus Blennius; species Blennius ocellaris. The sequence goes on along the minus strand of NC_137655.1, from coordinate 19,935,591 downwards.
ATTTTCATAATATGTACTCAGCAAGACGACTTTTACTTTTACTCCTGCATCTGCCTTCCTGTCCTTTGTTTCAGATCGTGGGTGTGGATCCTGAGGGCTCCGTTCTGCAGGGGTCGACTGAGACCAGTGCAAAGACTTCCTTTGAAGTGGAAGGCATCGGATATGACTTCATCCCCACCGTGTTGGACAGATCAGTGAGTGCTCCCCCCCCCCAACCACGTGATCGTGTCTGTATTAACGTTTTAACTAAACCTTCCCTCTGTTATATACTCTTACTCAAACCCGCGCAGCTTATTGACCGATGGTACAAATCCACTGATGTGGAAACCTTCACCATGGCGCGCAAACTCATCAGAGACGAGGGTCTTCTGTGCGGTAGGGTTCACACAGGTTTTAGATGTTTTTAATCATCATCTGTTTTCACATCATAATAGTTCACCTTGGACTGAGGTGAGTGGGTTTTTTTCCCCCCGCAGGCGGCAGCTCCGGGTCGGTGATGGCGGCCGCAGTGAGAATGGCCCAGGAGCTGCAGGAGGGTCAGCGATGTGTGGTCATGTTAGCCGACTCTGTACGCAACTACATGTGAGAGGCTGGAAACACACTCAGCTGGAGAGAGGATGTTTTGTCTGCCCCGAGAGAAAGAAATGATGAGGGACGCTATCTGGGAAAGAAACCAAAAATATTGAACTTTAAGGCAGCAGATTTAAATGGCCAATAATGTAATAGCAGCCAATAATCAGTATGAGGACTTCACCATCCGTTAAATCTATTTTTGGTAATCAAACTGCACAAAACCTGCAAAAAAAAGCTTTATTTCCAAGAAATGGAGTCTTATTTATTATTGCAATACGAGCTGCACTCATTACATCATATTACATATTGTTTCTGCACATTACAACAGCTCAAACTGTTTACTGTGAACCTATTGCCAGATTACAAAACTATCGTTGCACTTTTTTTGTTTGTGAGTTTGTTGTTCTGCACTGTGAGGGGAGCAGCTCTCCAGTTTCACTGTACATTTGTCTAATTCCTCACACCAGTTGTTTTGTGTATTTTTTTGTGACGGTTTTACCTTCAGGTCAAAGTTCCTTAATGATCGCTGGATGTGTGAAAAAGGCTTCCTGAACCCCGAAGCGCCACTGGACTTCAAGCCGTGGTAAAACGAAGCGAAATAAACAAACACTACTCATCGAGATATAATGGAAAGGCGATTTAATAAGTGGCGGTCTCTGGTAGGTGGCAGAGCCTGACTGTGCAGAGTTTACAGCTGTCCGCCCCCCTCATCCTCTCACACACCGTCTCCTGCCAGAAGACCATCGAGATCCTGAAGGAGAAAGGCTTCGACCAGGCCCCAGTTGTGAGCGAGTCAGGGTGTGTCTCTTTATTTTATTTTCAATATTCAAAAGCTGTTACCTTCTTACAAAGTGTGTCGTTAAGTGTGTAAGAGAGCATGGTCTTCCTAAAGTCGTCAGCATCAGAAAGCGTTGATGTGCGTCAGAAATCTAACCTTCACAGGCAGTGACACCTGCAGGAAAGGATGAAGAATAAAGGAGAGAGGAGAGAAAATACGAATTACAGGGGAGATACACAAGTTAAAGACATGTTCTGGAATCGACAGGGAGTTAAGACAGGTGGGTCACAACCAATAATGTAATAATTTTGCCTAATTTAAATATAATAAAGCCAATAATGTATAGATGGGATAGTAGTGATACTCATCCTTTGAAAATACATGCATACTATATATCTTTTAATTTTTTATTTCTTTTTACATTATTGGTTTTATTGCATTCAAAATAGCCAAAATTAGTACATCACTGGCATTTATTGGAGATACGATTGTAATCTAACGTTATTGAACGAGGTCCACCAGCAGTCTAAACCTGCAGCAGCTCAACTTAGAAAATGGTCAAAGCCGACTTGTTCCCTCTCCGACAGCGCGCTTATCCACACAAGAGCATTAAATCAAGATTGAAATGTAAAGACGGTGTTCGACTGCTGATCTGAAGCCTCTGACGGTCCTCCTCCGTTCCGCCTCAAGTCCATTCCTCATAACCGAACTCTGCGTCTCGTCTCGTTGTGTTTCCACAGTGTGATTGTCGGGGCGGTGACCCTGGGAGGGATTTTGTCCTCTGCGCTGGCAGGGAAGGTCAAACTTTCCGACGCGGTGAACTCGGCGGTGTGCGAAGACTTCAAAGAGGTCAGCCAGCGAGCGAGAGGCTCGGAGAGAGACGTGTCAGCACGGAGGGTCGGGACTCACTCTGCTGTGAACGTCTCCACCTCCAGGTACACCTGAGTGACACCCTGGAGACGCTGTGCCGCATCCTGACGACCCACAACTTCGCCCTGGTTATGCACGATTACACACAGTGTAAGAAACTATCTTTCTTTAATAGCGCTTTTTTTTTTTCTTACTTCTTTGGAAAACAAAAGAAAAAGAAGAGGTGCTTTTCCCTAATATGTGCAGAATACATTCTATTAATGGGTTATAGTTTCCTTTGCACAATGTAAGAGCATACGCTAGAAGATTACAGTTTCCTGATCAACCGAGAACGAGGCTGTAATGGTAAATAATTTCATACAAACATGAGCCAAAGAAGGGGAAAAAACAAACAACAACAACAAAAAAGAAAAAAAAAAACCCAATGAGCATTAGATGGTGTTTGTTTGAATCTGAGCTTAACAGCATGTTTTTTTTCCTCTGGTTTGTAATGGAAGATAATTTAACGGAGGAAACAAATCAGTGACCGTGATCACGATTGGAAACTGAGGTGACATTTTAACTGTGTTGCACAGTGAGTTGAACCACGGACAGCTTGAGAAAACGGGGTCAGAATGCGACTGTCCCCTGGAGCTCAGATAGTACACAGAATAGAAATGCAGGATTCTTACTCAAATCTGACGAGAACAACTGGTAAAGTATTTAAATTTTGTTTTTCTCCAGGATGTATGTTTGTAAACACGATTCGCCTTTGAAATGTTCCACCTTTCAAATACAAAGCACTTGGTGGTGTTGAGTGAAAGAGCCTATGTGCTCCATGTGAGTGCGTCGTCTGTGTTTCCACCCAGATGAGCCCGAGGGATCCGCTCGGAGGAGACAGACGGTGTTTGCCGTTGTGACGGAGATCGACGTCCTTGACTTCGTCTCGACACGCCAGGGGCCGGACGGCGTGATGTCAGAGTCTCCGTGACCCTCTGCTGTGTGTCCGACCTGCACGACATCACAGTTTTATCCAGGAACAACACACGTTCCACTGTGGTTTTAGTCTGATTCGGTGCTACACAACCTTTTTTTTTTCTTTCAAAGCTCCCTGAATTGCACCCATGAAAGACCTCCAGCTTCATCTCTGATTTGTTAAAAAAAAAATGGTCGTGAAGTCAAACACTGGTAGATTTTAAGTGTGAAAGTACTAAATGTGGTGACAATTCTTATCATTAACACCAATAATGACATTAAAACAAATACCAAACAGGTTTCCTCTTCATATTCACCTCCACTCCAATCAAAAACAATGTGCTGCTCTTCGAAATACTTTACCAGTTGCTTTTTAAGGATTATGATGTTTTCTCAAAATCTCACTTCTATTTATGATATATTATTATTATTATTATTATTACTTATTTATGAACTGACATATCCGTTTGACAAACAGGCGCTGAACAGATTAAAACAACCAAACCAATCAATTCAAAACACATTAAATAAAACAATCATAAAGTCAGATTTTTAAATGTATAATTGATTTGATAAAATCACGACATTCAGTTGGTCATCTGTTTTCTTGCAAAATCTGTTTTTTTGTGTGTTTTTTTTAAGACTTTCCCACTTATGAACTGCCCTTTATTAATAATTTAGTAGATCATTGGTCTGCTGAGGCTGCAAAGTGATAAATTCTCTGGTCTAGTTTAGAGTGTGTGTGTGTGTGTGTGTGTGTGTGTGTGTGTGTGTGTGTGTGTGTGTGTGTGTGTGTGTGTGTGTGTGTGTGTGTGTGTGTGTGTGTGTGTGTGTGTGTGTGTTCTTGTTGTACTCTAGTTTCTTTTTGCAATCCAAAACAAGTGTATGAAGTAAATTGATGTCTCTAAATAAAATATTCACCCCCCCCCCCCCAAAAAAAAGAAACAACAACTAATAACAATGATTTTTAGAGAGGAACAAGACGTGACATAAATCGGACAGCAGTGGATCAGAAGCTTGGGAAGCGAGCTGAAACCAGAAGGTTGCTGGTTTGAATCTTCAGAGTATAGCAAGAGAAGGAAGTTTGGAGGAAGTGAAAGATACTGTTTGTTTGAGCAAGACTCCTAAGCATTGATTTAAAAGAAAACAAATCCCACGGCACTACTGTGTACATGTGATAAATAAAAGGATTTATTCTTTGGAGTAAATGAAAAAGAGGACTTTTTACTGTCATTTGAGACCTACTGGTTCTGCTAAACTCCATGTTCAATTCATCATCATATAGATTGACTCCTAATCTGCAAAGAAACTGCAGACATAATAATGCAATGACAGGTAAATCTCAGTTGCTCCTTGGAGCAACCAATAATGGAAAAATTGCCAACACAGTTATAATTTTGGTCAATTTAGATGTAATATATCCAATAAAAGAACTTACCGAGAAAGCATTAAAAGATATTTCTTATTTAACACCCATCATTTCGAGAGATAACTAAACTCATGTATCCTCAACAAATAATAATAATAAATAAATGAAAGACAATCCAAGAAATGTAGTACTATTTATCTCTTATTACAGTTTGGCTGCAGCTATTACACTTTTAAATGATTTATAATGTTAATTCAATAATGTATGACCAGATAAATAGTATTATGACTTGTTAAATCAGCTTCAGAATGTTAGGACGATATTGACTTGAAAAATGGATCACATTATTGGCTAAAATAGCCCAAATTATTACTTCTTTGGTTTCCTCCCTCTTGTCTGCATGTGTAATAACTCATTACCGCCAGATGGGGGCAGAAAAGACCCACAGCTGAAGCAGTGGCAGCACATGCAGGCCAGTGTGTGTGTGTGTGTGTGTGTGTGTGTGTGTGTGTGTGTGTGTGTGTGTGTGTGTGTGTGTGTGTGTGTGTGTGTGTGTGTGTGTGTGTGTGTGTGTGTGTGTGTGTGTGTGTGTGTGATACATAAAGAACGGCACAGCTCTTATGTATATTCAGTTCCATATGAGTGCACCGAGGTCAAAGGAGCTTCAATATTCAGCTTCAGTCAGCGGTGCCATGAATTCTTTATTCATATAAAAACCCCAAAACCCTGCCTGGGTTAAAAGGAGGCCAAAGGATTGAGGTAAAGAATAATTAAAGACAGAAGACATCCAAATAATTCCACACACATAAAAATGACCAATTTTGATAAATGGATGCATTAATGTCTCCATTAATGTAAGAAAAATTGTCATTCCGTAAAGGTAAAATAAAGTCAAGTGTATGTGTGTGTGTGTGTGTGTGTGTGTGTGTGTGTGTGTGTGTGTGTGTGTGTGTGTGTGTGTGTGTGTGTCTGGGATCCCATAGGAGGGATCTTTGAAGATTTCTTGCTGGATTGTTCAATCAATCTACAACAAAGAGACACAAAACAACCATGAGGGACTCAAAATGACCAAGAAGAGGTGGAAATAAACTTCAAAGAAATATAAGAAAATAAATAAATTATATATATATATATATATACATATATATATATAGCTAAGAAGCCAGCTCAATAGCAAGAACAAGTCCAGGGCAATAAACAGCTACGCCCTGCCAGTGATCAGGTACCCTGCGGGTATAATAAGGTGGCCAAAGGAAGAGATACAGACCACGGATGTTAAGACATGAAAGCTCCTTACCATGCATGGTGGGTTCCATCCCAAATCCAGCACCTTGAGACTGTATGCTAGCCGTAAGGAAGGAGGCCGAGGACTAGTGAGCGTGAGAGCCACTATCCAGGATGAAACATCCAAGCTCCATACGTACATCAAGGACAGGGCTCCAACGGATGACATACTCAACGAAAGTCTCAGACAATGGCGAGATGAAGAGGTGCTGGAAGAGGGACCATCATGGGAGGACAAGCCCCTACATGGGATGTACCACCGGAACATAACTGAAGTGGCTGATCTCAAGAAGTCCTACCAATGGCTAGAGAGGGCTGGCCTACAGGACAGCACAGAGGCCCTCATCCTGGCTGCACAGGAGCAGGCTCTGAGCACCAGAGCCATAGAAGCCCAGATCTACCACACCAGACAAGACCCAAGGTGTAGACTGTGCAAAGAGGCACCTGAGACAATCCAGCACATAACTGCAGGGTGCAAGATGCTGGCTGGGAAAGCTTACATGGAACGCCATAACCAAGTGGCTGGCATAGTGTACCGAAACATCTGTGCGGAGTATGGTCTGGAAACCCCAAGGTCACAGTGGGAGACACCCCCAAAGGTGGTGGAGAATGACCGAGCCAAAATCCTGTGGGACTTCCAGATACAGACAGACAGGATGGTAATGGCGAACCAACCAGACATTGTGGTGGTTGATAAAGGGCAGAGGAAAGCCGTGGTGGTGGATGTAGCAATACCAAGTGATGGTAACATCAGAAAGAAGGAACATGAGAAACTTGAGAAATACCAAGGGCTCAGAGAGGAGCTGGAGAGGGCTTGGAAGGTGAAGGTGACAGTAGTGCCCGTGGTAATCGGAGCACTCGGGGCAGTAACCCCCAAACTGGAGGAGTGGCTACAGCAGATCCCTGGAACAACCTCGGACATCTCAGTCCAGAAAAGCGCAGTACTTGGAACAGCAAAGATACTGTGCAGGACCCTCAAGCTCCCAGGCCTCTGGTAGAGGACCCGAGCTTGCAATAGAAAAACAGGTGACCGCCCGCGGAGGGCGAGAGGGGAATTTTTTATATATATATATATATATATATATAGTCAACACAGAGAGAGAATGACTACCAAGAGACCTGAATGGAGCTGCAAAAAAGGAAAAATGCAAACAAGCTCAACGGTCCACAATGATCATTAAGGGAAACAAAGTCCCGTCAAGGAGAAAGAAAGCGATCGTTGACAGCTGCAAACTTTCCACAACGACACAAATCAACTCAAAACAAGCACAAAAGGAGTACTGAGAGATGTAAAGTGGACTTTTGTTGCTGCGTGTCCACAAAGAGCCATAAAAATATACAAGTCTTGTGTCGAAACAGGGAAACGACGAAGAAAGAGTCTGATGAGAAGCACAAAGGCATCAAATAACAATTAAGAAAATCCTTCAAGGAGAATCAACCCACTAAATTACCTTGTTCCATGCAAGAGAGGCAACAAATAGGCAAAATATTGTCATTTTTTTAACAGTGATTTTAATTGCTATATTATATTAAATGATCCCTGTCTGAAGCAGAAATACATTAGATTTAATAAATAAAAAGTTTGGTTCCTCCGGTGACTTCTTGCACTCGGAAATCATTAGTGACTCATTTGCGGTGTTTACTTCTGGCGTCCAAACGAGAGAATGTTTAAAACAACAGCCAACAGCTCCAGTTTCACTGAATATTGGCTTCACGTGTATGTGAGGCGCTGGAGACCGGCGCCCCCGGCTTCATTATTAAACGGGGTTAATCCGGAGGTGAAAAGTCGTTATGGCGCAGCGAATAAGATGCAGAAAGATATCACATCACACAACACCCAAACATCCCCAACAACACCTCTGGGTCGTCGATGTGGGTCACTTCTGATCAGGCAGATTTCATGACGGTAGATAATATGTTAGGATAGATTTTAGAATTGTATTCAGTCGCTTAAAGAACAAAAAAAGAGGTCAAATCTGTGAAAAATGAAAGAAATTAAAATAATGTATGATTGTTTTGTTAGTTAATGTCCAGTGAATATGATTTCAGTTTTTAACTTGAGATGGAGGCTGAATAAGCTCCTTCTTTCTTTCTTTCTTTCTTTCTTTCTTTCTTTCTGGTATGTACAAGCTGGAATGGTAGTGCAACATCACGGATGCTGAAACAGTCATCAGGGATGAAGAAGCTGCTGATAATAAGAGAGAGGGGGGAAACAGTCATCAGGGATAAAACCAGCAGATGGTGGTAATGCAACTATATGGATGTAAACTGCTGTTAAAACCAGAAGAGGAAGAAGAGGAGGAGGAGGAGGAGGAGGAGGAGGAGGAGGAAGAAGAAGAAGAAGAAGAAGAAGAAGAAGAAGAAGAAGAAGAAGAAGAAGAAGAAGAAGAAGAAGAAGAAGAAGAAGAAGAAGTTCAGGATCCATGAGGAGTTTCTCCCCCGGCAGACAGGAGTTAAGTAGAATAGTAACCATGAAACCTCAGCGTGGTGAGCAGGAAGTGTCGAATGTCATAAAAACTAATCAGTTACTGGACACTGTAGCAGTGTGACAATACGAAGCTTTTACCTGCATCTCATTTGAATACTAACGATATTGTAGGTGTGTTCAGTCCGGTTGTTCACGGAACGATTTATACTTGAGTAAAAGCACAATTTCCTATTTCATTGCTAAAAATATGAATGAATTTCCCTGATTTGGAAATGCTATATAATTTGCTTTGGCGTGATTCTCTTCCTCTTACCTCCATAAAACATCCCATTACAGCCTGGAAAAGGTAAATACATTTGGACTGCGATAGGATCTGTTTAGCTTGGAAACAGAGATGCTGGGATTCGCCTGCCTCTTGACGTAAGGAGAAAACGAGACGGATTTCAGAATCAACAGGTTATCGGAAGAATCACAAATGGCTGCCAGTGTGTGGCCGGCGACTAAAAAAAAAAAAAAAACAGTCTGTGCATTCACAAATGAGGTATGACGCACATCCAGTCCAGTTGGTCTCAGACTCTCAATGCTGCCTTTGCCTCTTGAGAATAATTGCTGCATAAGAGGTTAATGATTTGCCTCCGGCTGCTGGACTTGAATATACTAATCAGGTAGGGCCAAGCTCAAAAAGACCTTTACAGCCCAGAAGAGATTAACGATGACGTGATAAGGAGCAGGGGGCCCTTGTGGATCATTTGATAAACAGAAAACTCAATATAATGAGACTTTTTTGGGGGGGGGATATATCACAGTGGGGAAAAACATTAGGGGTTTTTATTGCCTCACACGGGGATTTTAATTTTCAGTTTTCCAGATTATGACAGCATAAATAGTTGAATTGCTTTCTGTGCGTAAGACGTTGCACAGAAATAACTTCCGCATCACTGCACACAAACATTCCTGCAGCTCTCGTCTCCAGTGTTGGTGCACTTTTCTTTTTTCTATTCTTTTCTCTTTTTTTTTTTGCAAAAACCAAAAGTAGAGCATGACCACAGAATGAGCAAACATAAAAAAAAAAAAAAAGAAAAGCAAAAGAAAGAAGAAAAGTCATTTTCCACAGAAGGAAATCATCCGGATGAGTAATTTGAAGTGATAAAATCCATCCATGACCTCTCCACAAGAGCTTCTTCATTTCTGGAAAAAAAAGACCACATTCCGTTTTCCCATCACTTCAGCATGTCGGCAGCGTTTAAGTCACTCCGTGTTCTTCCCGTTCTGGCCGGGCCGTCGGCCCTGGAGTGGATGAAACCCCCCCCCCCCACCCCGACCCCCCCTTGACCCCGGCCCTCCAGCAGGCTGACCGGCGCACAACCGCACGTAGCCACTGTTCAAATAGCGCTCAGGCAGCGGCTGACCCCAAGGCTGCAGAATGAACAGCCGCAGAAATACTTCCACAGAGAATGTAGTTTATGCTTGTAGTATTAAATTCATACTTTTTTTTAAAGAGGAATTTCGGAATAATAAGACATGAAATCCGCTTCACTGTTTGTAAAAATGTGCTCATATGTCTCACAGTGAACATCTGACTTCATTAAACCTGATTTTTTTTAATCAAATTGTGGTTTCACATCATATCAGAGGTACTGAATGTGGCACAGCTATATTATCCACTCTTTGTAAAGTGGGGACATGGCACTGTCAAAGATTAAGACGTTAATCACAAATAATGAGTAAAGAAATATAAATAGTCTTTTTATGGTGCGTTTAGCTCGGGGCATCACTCTTGCCTGTCTCTTCTGGAGCTGCCTCGCTAATATCAAAAATATTGACGTTGTTGAATTGATAAAGAGTGACTATTGTGTGAGGAAAGTTAAGATTCATGCTGCACCTCTCATGGCGGCAGCAAAGACGTCTCCTGATCACACGTCCCTGTTCCCGTCACGTCGTGTTGCCCCGTCTGGTTTCCATGAACTTTTTCAAACGACGACTGTATTTATTTATTTTTTTCATTGAAGCTCGTTGCTATGGTAACTCACCCTGAACCTACCGTGGAGCAGGTTATGTTCAGGATATGAGCCGACTCCATATGAACGTTGATGCTCAAACGTGCACGTTTACAGTCATTATGATAACGACACTCAACACGTTGAGGTATGTTTATATCGATTTATGTCTTTTTGCTCCAGTGGTGTGGCATCTGAAGTAACAAGACTGTAATTCATATGCAGAAGTTTCAAAAACTCATAGATCTATGGTAGCATGCACTGCTATAATGAGATCCACTCATACCATCACGGTGATGCATTAATATTGAAGTCCCTCCAATTTATGCACGAACACAGTTGGTGATTGTTTTGTCATGTGCAGAAACGTTTTGCCTGCTGAGCAGCCTGCTTGTAATATATGTAGTTTGTTCTGCAAGTGGTTGTATTTACTAACTATATCTCTTTTCTGTGGACGTGCGTAGAGCGAGCTTCCAAGTCCAAAAGAAACTACGCCGTCCATTATGACTTCAAGTCAATATTGGTTAAAAATTTAGAGACACTTGCTCCTGTGCTGCCAGAAACTCACTTCCTTTTTGCGAATTCCTCACTTTAAGATGAAAAGCAACATGCAGTTTGTGATCTTCAGCCATCCTGTCTGTGTCTGTATCTCCAGAACAGCGTTTGAGAAGAGGACAGTCATGTACTCAGCTTCCTCTGTCTGGAACAGGCTTAAAAAAAAAAAAAATAATGACTGACTTGAGAGGAACTGATAACCGCTGATGATTATAAAACACATTGTGGAAGGTTCAAATGTTTTATTGGTCTTTTAGTGTGTGTCCTTGTCTTTCATTCTTTCCCTCCTACCTCAGGCCTTCCTCGTACAAGAGATCATTTCACCTCAACACCAACAACAAATAAACCAACAACAACATTTCAAAAAACGGCGATGAATTTGTTTTCATGCTGTACTGGCTTGAGGAAAACTACCAGCTCAATAAAATCTAAAATCCGTTTTCTAATTTTCTATTCCCTATTCTATCCCCACCCGGCACGGCGGTGAGGGTGATACCTTCTCTCCCTACAATTTCTCAGATTCAAAGCTATTCCTGATGTTTCTAAAAACAGAAAATTGTCTCTAAATGCCTTCCGGTCTTGTCTTGGCAGCTTGTGCGAAGGAAACGAGAAACTTGGAAGAGAAATGCAGCACGAGTACAACAATTAGATTTTCACTTTTTCGACTCCACTTACGAGTCTCACTTCCATAAACTCAATCCGCACCAATAAATGCAACGTCTCTGTTACAACAATTGGACACAAACACTATTATACTTCCAGTCTGTGTAATTTCAAGATCAATCACTGCACATGGACATCCTGGACAGTCACTTTCAGTTAATTGCTCCACTGAAATGTCAGTAACAACTGCAGTGGTTGAGTATCATTAACGACTAGATTACATTTTATAACATGTAAGACAACAGTTTGAGGTGTGCAGGTGCACTAGGAGGAGCCGTGCGATAAGTATTTGTTACACATACAACAAAAACCTCAACACAACATTGTATTCTAAATTAATTAACTTAAAAAAAAGCCAAATTTTTAGGTAAAATCATGCTTCTTAAACCATTTAACAGCTTGTTTTCTGCATCTTTCCACTGCAGTAACCGTACTCTGGATTTATCAGAGAGTAATTCAGGCCCACTGTCGTTCAGGTCACTCAAAATCATAAATTTCGAATCCCTACGGTTGGAAAACGTCATCGTCTGGGCGCAACGTCATCCTAATTTTAGCCTTGCGGTCAAACAGAGAGCGGCTGCGCTCACAGAGCAAGCAGAGGGACTGCAGACCCTTTCAGGTTACGCAATTTCCAAATATATGTCGTCAGCAATCATTATCATGTGTAAAAAAACTTGATAAATTGTAAACTACTTATTCAGAGAAGTGTTCTTTTCACCGACATAACAAGCTGAAATATGGCGTAGTCGTTTTGAAAGAAAATGCGAGCGTCTGCTTTCTGCGAGAGGTTGGAAATGAGGTGAAGGGTGCTGAGATCCTCCAGAAAGACGTAATTGATGTGCCTGTCAGCACTCGCTTGACGGGGACACGCACGCACAGACCACACGCCGCGGTGTGAATGACATGTCTCCGTCTAAGTGGCACAAATTGAACCACGTCAGGTTTCCCGAGCCGGAGCAACGGCTGCTGGCAGTGACGGAGGAGGAAGAGCAGGAGGAGGAGGAGGAGGAGGCTCATCACGGGGGATCTGCTGCCTTCACTTATGTCACCCAGTCAGACTCGGGCCTTTTTGCCCCTCAGCGCCGCTGCCAGTGACAGCAACAGTCCCGCTTGGCGCCGCCAATCACGCCTCCCGGTCATCATTATCTAACCCCGGGTGAAGTCACTGGGGTGTAGCGCCTGCAGTCTTCACGCCACGCCTTCGGAAGTCACACTTGCGTCAGCACTGCCGACGGTTCGACCTTGATGATCAATATGATCCCAGGAAATCAATGGGCTCAAAAAAAAGAGCACAGTTCAGTGTAACGTTGAAGAATACATCCTGTCCAGTGAACCGCACTTAAATCCCCCACAGGTTTGTTTGTGCTGAATAAAGAGGCCTTACAAGCTGCAGGAAAAACTCGACGCAGATCAAGGCTGCAGAGTAAATAATATCTGAAAAAGAAAAAAGAAAAAAGAAAATCATAAAAGAAAGGGAGAAACATGTGATGCAGCCTGCAACATGTTTCCTGTGCTGGCCTCAGATGTTTTATGAATTTATTGGTTCCTCTAAAAGCCAGAGGGGGAGATGCCGTCATGAATCATTAGAGAACGTTAAAAAGGACTGTCGGGAAAGAGGTCATAAAAACAACCTTAAACACCGAGAGCAGCCATTAATGCATGATCTCGGAGCGACTATAACAGCCTCACTCTTTTATCCTGTGCAGCAATCCAGTCTGAAGATGTGGAAAAGTCTTTCTTCCCTCAATACAAACACAAATATTCACATGCTTAACTCCTCCCGGCCATTAATCTTAAAATTAGTCTTTTCCCCCCGGAGCGACACGCTCAAGTCATTTGTTCTTTTCCCAATAAAAACAAAACATATTTCTTTCTTTTGAAAATTCTGCGGCAATTTAATATGCACCAACTCAGACCTTTTTACTTGAAAGCGATGGGAAGGTTTGCAAGAATTTTTTTTTAAATTTTACTCAAAAAGGAAGCGACTCAAACGTTTCAGCTCGTAGGCGAAAACCGGCCTGTGACCCCGAGTCGATCCCAAACCCCCGAGGAGCCTTCTTGCGACATGGACGCATGGAAATTCCAGTCTTCAGGTGTTCCTTCAAAGGCACAAGCATTTTTACGGCGTCGTCTTTTTTTTTGTTTTTTCGCCACAGTCGCCGCCCGCAGACCCGTAAAAACACTCGCAAAAAACCTGAGATCAAAGATGCACTTTAGAAACAGCTGCTCTTGCACTTGTAGTATTTAGCATTTACGTGCCATGAGTAATGGCTCTGTTGAAACCTTCAGCCGGTTCTGGTTCCCGCTTGGGTACAATTTTCTTCCAGACCGAACCTGGAACAGATAATCTGTTGCGTGGATCCCCGGGGTCGCTCCCTGGTCGGAAATGCCTCCTCCGCTGCAGGAATGCAGCACAATAGTGAACATTGTGAGGAATCACAGGGTTTTTATTAAGGGCCGTGAAACCAGAGAACACGCAGCGGAGACGAGCAGAACACGTCCTGGTTTAAACTTTCACATTTTTTGCGTCACCCCCCTTCGTCAAAACGCATAAATCGCAAACGTGTCATCGAAGGAGGCGATGAAAGCCTCTTGCTCCCGCCATCGCTCATCTCCTCCCTGCGTCACACCTTCAGCGCGCCGTCCGCTGGCGTTCGCTCACGAAAACACATAAAAGAACAGTGAGTTTGAACGCTCCGGTCTCTATGCGCTGACGGAGGGACGTGCGGAGGGAGAGTGTGAGTGAATTACTGAGGTGGATCAGAGGAGAACGTCAAATGAGTGGAGGGCAGAGCAGCTGTTTGCTCCGATCCCTCTTGTGCGTCACTCCCAGGCCCCCGAGGGGGGGGGGGGGGCGGCAGCGGTTTCTAACTAACCGCTGCACTTCATCTGAGGGGGGGGATAACAGGTTGAAGTTTATGTGCTTGAAGAAGTGTGTTTGTTGTTTCTTGAGATTGAGCGTGGAACGCTCACGGCTCGGCCTTTTGTTTGAGCCCCGATCTTTCTTCTCTCTTCGCCCCCTGAACACCAGAGAGGCCGCACCAGGGACGAGAGTTATTTTCGCGTTGAAAGAAGTTTTCAGGGAGGACAATGCTGCTTTGCTTGCAGGGCTTCCCACCTCTTCGATTTTCTTCACCACCATGCAGTCAAGCTGAGCCGTGGCCTTCTCGTGACTCCAGAGAACCTAAAACCTTCTAAAATTGACCAATAGGATCTTGAGTTTTGTTCCGTACGAGTTATATGGCATTAATCACATTCATTTCCATTCATTCAGTTATTCTGATACAATGTGCCGACAGATTGCGGCACAAATTAAACCCTGAAACTTAACAGTTAAAACTAAGTCCAGGCTACATCCACACTGCATCTATAAAAAAAAAAAAACATTGTGCTGTATTTCTCATCACTGTCACAAGCTTCCTATTGAGATTACCAGTGTGATAGAGGGTTAATATGATTTAGACCACTAATACGATTTATGCTGAACAGAAAAGCCACCTGTTGTGTTCAGACTTGGATGCTGTGTGAACCTGTTCCCTCTTACACAACAACAAAGTTCCCATTAAGTCATTTTCCTATTAAATAATTCATTATAATGGGCTTTTGGTCATAAGTCACTTACAAAGATTGATTGGTGACATTTTCCAAGATCTGTGTACACTGTCTGAACATTACCCCACCAGACCAATTACGACACTGAGATACGCCAAAGTCTGACTGATGAATAGAGCCTTCAGATCTCAGAGAGGAAAATAAGCAACGTTTGAGCTGCTTTATTCCAGAGAAAACAGAATAGAAAATGTCACGTGTCAATTTGCTCACGAGAGACATCATCTGTTTGCATCTGTTTTCAAACTAATAACATTTTGAAAGTTATTTTCTTTAATATGCATCTAAAAAATAAAAAATCTCAAACGGGGGGCAGAGAATTGTAGATGCACCAAGTACTACTTAATTATTATAAACTGCATGGATTCTGATTCTTTTCTATATGATTATAAACAATGATTGATTTGTTAACTGATCCTGTTTTATTTAAAAATTTTATATACATTTAGTAAAACCTGCATATAGCAGGAATAACATTTCCGCCTAAATGAAGCAACCAACACTTCTCATTTTCATAATCTTTTTCCAAGGTCGGGAAGGAGCAGCATTCATCTTTAACACTAATCTTTTTTTATCAGTCAGACCCAAAAATGACCCTGAAATCTACACATTTTATTTGATTTAAAGTGACTTTTTTTTTTTTTTACAGAGATGTTATCAGTAAGTTGGTACAGGCAGGTTAAGGTGCTGAACTATGCTCAGCTGAGGTGCACCTCTGCAGACTGACCACTAGAGGCAGCACAGTAAAGGACATTATGATGGTGGAGAAAGTTTCTGGATTCTATTGAAGCAGTTATCGTGTGGTATCGTCACACAGTCTGAGCAGCAGCAGCAATATTTAAACCGTCAGCAGTTTCAACTGACACGCTGGAATAAAGGTCGCGGCAGTGAGTAAGCTGTAATGACTGACCTACATTGTTATCAGGGCACAACGTTGTACACAACAAACACTGCTTCTTATAAAAGGGTGGATCAGTTATGCCTAAAAGCTATGCATTGTCTTTTTTTGTTGTATTTTTTTTACTGACAAGGAGTTACAAACGTTGCATGATGCAGGCCCACCTTATAAATCACACTGTTGATGCCAGTGGATCATCATTAGTATCCTGGCATGAATTTACACTCTGCAGATCTTACAGAGACTCATGTCACGTAAACAAACAACTTGTTTACTGAAGTGTGTCTGAATCTGCAAAGTGATTAAAGTAATAAATACCACAGTGTACATTTTATTGTATGATATGGAGCTTTACAGTAAATATTCATCCAGTTTACTAGGTATAGTCATACACTCGTTTGACTTTACAACAAAGTGTCTCACTTCTACATGTACGTATATGTATGTTATTATTTCTTCTGGTGTCTGGAAAAACTATTAAAACCTCTTTTTAATCACGAGACTGTGTTTTTTTAAATATTTATTGTTAACTCACAAAGGGCTGGGAATGAGATGTAAGAATAATTGCCTGCAGTAAAATGCAAAGACTCTGCGACATGGATTAGCTGATGAAATAATAAACATTATTACATCAGAGGGGAAGAAGAGCTGTACTGCTGCTGCAGAGGTTCTGCAGCCGAACCCCCAACTGGTTTAATGCTTTGCTTCGTGGGGTCTGCATGTGGTTTCTTACTGTCAACCCTTTTCCCATAATTGATAACTTTTAATTCGAAATACTACACAATCCTATATAACGTGATGAAACCGTGCTCGAGGTTGAGTTCAGTGCTGCTGTTTCTTTGAAACCTTTAGTAATGGATGTCTTTCTACCCCGACTGTGCACCTGATTTATGCAGCCAACTTGAAAACATAAAACAAAAAGAAAAATCTCTCATCGCTTATTTAAAGCAGCAGCAGTGTCTCGTTTAAAACAAATGTCTAATGCTTAGTAAATCATTTTTAGGATTATTTTTTTGGAACACATAATACTGTTTGCATAATAAATCCAGTATGAAATGTTTCCACTTAGGGGAAATTTATATTTTAGATGCTTTTCAATATAGTTGTTCAGTTGTTTCTTTAATAACATTCTGAAATGGAAATACTTGTATTCTTATGTCTGTCTTTTGAAGGGTTACAAACCTAGTGTTATTTTTGTTATTCATTCTGAATATTTGTGCTTGTCCTCAGTATTTTCCCTCAATGTGAAATCCAGAATTCTAATTATGGCGTGAATAACGCAGTCTTCTAGAGGTCACACTAAGAGTTGACCTTTAGTCAGCTCACGCTTCACCGGAGTGCTGCAAAGTAGGTTACTGACTTTCTCCCTTAAAGATGCACGACCACTTACAGCTCCATGTTTTGCCGTGCTCTTAAAAATATGCATCGGGAAAAAAAACAATGGTTGCAATGAATTGCAATGAAGACCCCCGGTGTTAGAAAGGGAGCTATTAGGGGACGTTCTTCTATTTCTAAACTAGGAAGGACTGCACAACAAAGCACAAACGAATCTCCACTGTCATGTCGCTTGACGTTTAAAGACGCACCGATCAGACGGGAATGTGTAAAAGATGTAAAAGGAACTTTCAGTTTGCCAGGACTCCACCAGCGCGAGCAGCTCGTAGAGATAATTGGGGCAGAGAGGCACAAGTGCAGAGGTTTACTGGCACACAAACCCAGTGGCGCCCGCGAGACGACCGTGACGCTGATGTGCAGCGAAAGGCCGAGGCACAGCATCGGGCGGAGCGCGGAGCTGCTGTGAGTCAGACGGCGCTGCTGCCGCGTCGGCTTCGTCCGGGCAGGCGCTGCTCTCCGGGCGCTGTGTAGGTGTCTCTCAGGCTTTTCTCTTATGAAACCCAGAGTCCAGGCCAGCGGCCGCCGCAGCTTTTCAATACTTTATGGCATTAGCCGAGCCGGTCTGATCCGCCAGGTGACACAAGCAGAGCTCTTTATCTGGGGAATGCACCACATCAGAATAACATAAAATCAGTCATCCATTAACAGATTATCTCCAGCCTTTGTGATTTTATGAATCCTGCATTACGTCACGTTTTCACAATACGCAGTTTAGTTTGTTTTAAGCTTGTTTCGCAACCCACTCTGCGGAACCTTTTCATTGAATTAAAGGTAATTCTGCAGTCTAAAATCGCTGCAAATAACATTTAGTGGCATTAGTGTTTGAAAAAAAAAGAAGAAAAAAGATCCATTTGTTTTACCAGCTGTAATATTTCTCCATGATGTTTGCACAATATTATAATAAACTGTAACACAGGGCTGTATGATGAATGGTGCACCAGCTGGAAGAGTCTTCGGGGTCAGGAAGATTATTTTATTACGTTTTGCTTTTAATTTATTTTCTAAGAAGCCTTGTAAACAAAAAAACACTAAATTTGAATGTTACTTTTTATTATCAGTGTTATAGAAGGTAGTCAAATAAAAAGTTCCAGTTAAAAAAACAAAAACAACTAAAGGTCATACCATTAAGACATTTACAAATGACAAGCTATTTCACATCCAAATATTTAACAAAGTCTGAGCTCTGCTTTTAATTTCATCCCCACAGCCGTTAGCAAGAATATCTCATTATGTGGAAAAAAAAAACATTAGAAAGCATTTGACTGAAAATGACTCCCTGACGTCGAGTGTGCGAGTTTGAGTGGCTGGGCTGATAAACGTGTATCGAGCTCATTGAGAACCCCCTGGAGTGTAGTAAAATAAACAAAAAACCCACAAGAGTATATTTGATACAAATAGAAATACAACTGAGTCAGCAAGTTGCAGAGGTGTGACTTTGCCACTTCATTTCCCATCTTGTTGACATTTAAAGTTACAGCTCAGTTGTTAATCCCCCCCCCCATGGCTCTTTAAGTTGATCTATAATCTGATTTGTGGTCGGTAACGGCTCCACGGCGCGGGAACTCCATAAAGCACGATGCAGCGTGCGAGTGAGGTCACTGTGCAGCATGTGTCGGCTCTCGCACGGAGCTGCTATAAAACACAAGCTTCTATCAGGAGGTACAGTTGCAGCCAAGTGGCAAATCGTGGCGTCTGTTGGATTTCATACAGTGCATGAACATTTCGGGGGAAGGTGTGTTTTCAGCTGTGCTTGTTTGTGTTTTTTTTGCTCCAGAGATGCCTATTGTTATTTCCAACTCACTTAGCTTTTCCATTTCGGGAGCCCCCGTCCTCACATCTGTGTTTTTCATCTCTTACGTCAATGCCTCCAGACTGTCACTGAGTGAAAGGGTTTTCCCACTCCGAGCCCTCCTGAGAGTTGCCCAGCATTTTTACAGGCCAATGGATTTTCAAGTCAAGCGACAGTGAAAAAAAATTGTTCTTTGGAAATTCTGAACAAACTTCCTGACTGGTCCACCAACTTCCTCGTCTCCTTTGTTAAAGATACTGTCATTTTCCAAGCAGGTGTTTGTCCAGAGAAATAGAAAAGTCATTTATCTTTTTTTCTTTTTTCCCCACTCAGTGAAACGGCAAAGGGAACATGACGTCAACAGGATATGCGTTCACTTCCTTCGAACAAAGTGCTTGTTCCCGTCGTTTGACTTGAGGTCAGGCAATGAGTTTGAGCGGCGGCAATGGGATGTAACTTTAAAAGAGCCTATTCAAGCCAAGGTTTGTACGCTGAGGCGACACCGAGGAGTTAAAGAAGTGCTTTAAAATATGTGACACTGAACAGAGAGGGGCGGGGGTGTTCAGGGTGGGGGGGGGGGAGTAACTGACAAATAGTACCTCGACTAATTCAGCAGAGCCTCATGACTGCTGGGATCAAAACAATAATGATATTGCCCATTTGTCTGAAACAATCAGTCCTCCTGACGCTCACCCCTGGCCCCATGTCGGCCCGCCATTCAGTTGTGCAAATACACATGACCCAATTATACAAGCTCGCACACTCTCCCCCCTCATTCTGGGCACACCGACACACACACAAGTCGTCTTTTCATGCTTTTTCAGAGACGTTTCATTGACATGACCTCGACCGCTGCAAAACCTTATTCTCACACTGAAACCCGTCTTCACTCTGGAATTCACTCATATGCGATTTGTTCCATATTTCAGGCATCCCCATATTGCGAATGTGGTACAGACACACACGCACATGCACACACACACACACACACTTGTATAACCGTTCTGAGAAATGAAAGGCAGACTTGTAGCCGTCTTGCAGACTGTTGCCTGTATTGTGCAACGGCAGCGGCTGACGTCAGTGCAGCCTGATGACTTAATGTGTCCACTGCCGCCCCGGGAGGTGATGGAGATGCAGGCAGACGGATACCGAAAGGTGACACTGGAAAACAAACACGCTGCGTCCACATAAAGCAGAGACCAAAGAGAGGAGAGAGAGAGAGAGAGAGAGAGAGAGAGAGAGAGAGAGAGAGAGAGAGAGAGAGAGAGAGAGAGAGAGAGAGAGAGAGAGAGAGAGAGAGAGAGAGAGAGAGAGTATGTTGCAGCTGCTGCCACATAACCTGCAGAAAATAGTTGCAGGATGTGTGCATGTGTTTTTTTGTTTTTTTCATTGTTAAGAGTGAGCAAATGTTCATTGTTGTGTCATTGACGCTGCTACAGTTTCTGCCTGCATAGCACTAGAATGCAATATGGCATCACGTCTCAGCTGCAGCGGTTCGTCCTCTTTAAGACACGGCCGCAGCCCAGATGAGACGATGCTGGTTCAAACAGAACCAGACACATGTACTTGCGTTTTGTTTTTTTTTACACCTCAGTGTTCCTGTTGGTAGGATATCATGAGTGACATTTAAGAGTTTAAAGGAAAACAAAAACACATGAAAACAACGATCAGAAGCAGTTGGTCCTGCCGTCTCTCAGACAGACACGATCCAAAATAACCTCCCAACGGAATAAACCATCCACTTTACCTTGTGTCCAAAAAAAAGCTCGTAATCCTAATGGTTTGGAGGAAAAAGGCGCCATAAAGCTCAGCGAGGAGCTACAAACCTAAAGGTCGCTTATGACATACTGAGCAGCTTTCCAAAATCTAAGCTATTACACTTTTCCCCTGAGGACTCTCCACCCCAAAAAAGTGATCTGATGGAAAGGATATGGTTTGTTTCAGAAAAGTTATACGATGAGACGATAACGGCTGATGACTAATGGCATAGACAGGTGAGCATAGCACGCTAATATATAGTGTAGTGGACATGTATAGTGACTCATGCCTGCAGAGAACAGTGCAATGTCGGCTTCCTCATTGAATATTAGTTTAGGCATGTGCTTCACAATGAGCTTCCCCTGTTTGCATGGAGATGGAGGCATTTTGAATACAATGCTCCCATCAAAAGTGTTAAGTGAAAAATCTTGTGTGTGAAAACCTGCAAGCTAAAACATGGAATTCAAGTATGTATGTAAGAATCCCAAAAGTGCACGTGATGCTTTATTTATCACAGAATCTATCGGTGACAGGAAAGGTTCATCAAAAGAGAAGCAACTGAACAGAATCCAGTCATCTTTTCAGGTTTATAGTTTTGGGCACACCCCCAACACCTATAAAAACCACGACTGGAGCAGGCGTTACGCTATAAAAGCATAAACGCGCAGCTTTGATCATCTGGGCTGTTGTGGGCCCCAAATGTTTTTTTTTTTCAAAGAGAGGGGCTGGTTGTTACATGAGGGAAAGCAAAAGTCAAATAAACATGTCCAACAGCCTAAGTTCTGTGTTTTCGGTCCACATAAGTAGCCGTACTCACTCTGTTAAAGACTTTATACAAGTGCCGAGAGTAAACAGATGCTGGGTTTTGGCTAAATGAGTCATTTCAGTGCTTCAACTGAGCAGCAGAATATAAAATATGCTCGAAAATGTTAAGTAATGAGAAGTAAATTGGTCCCTTATGAGAATGGGCTCAAAATTAAGCTGTAAAATGCCCGCCTTTAAATGTGTTCCTCCACTCCTCCTGCACACTGCTTCCTGTATTCTCCCAAGGCCGGAAATGGACGCAGGTGACGCCGACGTCTCAAGGTCTCATCAACATTGCAGCTGCAGTCGCTCCAGCCTCCGCTGGGATGTCCGTGTCGTCGTGTGGACGGGAGGTCTTCCTCCGCAGACACAAGCTACCAGTCACACACGTTTTCCTCTGGGACTGTGAGAACACGCTACAAACTACAAAAGTACACAACGGACGAATCAGAAGACTGGAAGCGGTTGACGCTAGTGGATATCATCTTCTTCTATAACTATAGTCAGAAGCTGAGTTTTGAAAGAAAGAGAAGTTGCAAAGTTCTTCTTCTACACATTGAAAAGAGGAAGTCGAGGGGGTTCGGGGAACGAATCTGGACGTCCGCTGGTTGTTTCGACGGCAATTGATGAGTGATTGGTACAGGATCATCCTGATGGTGTTTGTGGAAGCGACAGTATATGGCGGAGAATGGATGGATGGATGGATGGATGGATGGATGGATGGGTGGATGGATGGATGGATGGAGGAAAGTCAAAGAGTAACAGGAGCAGAGGGGATGAACGCTGCCTGTCAATGTCCACAGCTGATTATAATGAGCAGCTCATTTTGGAGCTTTAATTAAAGTCGTATTCATTGACTTCAGGTTTCTTGGAACGGTCAAAACATTAAAACAAACCAACACACAGGCCTGGAGCCTTGGAACACCGGGGAATTACTGCCTCTGTTGAGTGTTTACCATCGACACGGAGGAGAAAATACAATAAGATATGTATTTGGATCCATGTGGCCATCTGATGGATTGACTAAAGCTTGATTTCAGAAACTTAACATGTTTAACAAGTTCAATTGTGCATTTGATCTATTCTTGCAGTTCGCTAACAAGCAGTTTGGCTACAGTGAGTGACGTGTGCAACGTTGTGTCACGTCGCAACAAAGCAACGGCCCCGTGTCTGCTGTACCGACGGAGCCGTAACAGGAGCCGGAGGCCCGCTGACGCACCGGCCATCTGACTTTGGGTCCAGCAAGTTTCCACGGAGGCACAACTTCTGACACTCCTGTGTCATGATGCCGTCACGTGATGCAACAAGGCACCGCGACTCTGAGGGATCGCCGTTCAGCTCCTTCATCTTCTCTCTTACGCCTGGCAAGAGTCCCAGCAGAGGGACGTGAAAGGGTGGAGAGCGCCAGGCACTACTCAACTTCTTTTGCGTTAAAAGGAAGCGGTTTAGAGTTAAATGGAAACATTTTGACCCGCGCGTTCAATTGTAAACCTACAACTTACCAACAAGGTTCGTCAAATCAATGTGCGTCAATATGTGAGACACTAATGCTGAGATGAAATATAGTAAATTATGGTGGAAATAATCCGTCACGACTCTCTGTGCTTCTTCTGGGATTAGATGGTGTAATAACTCAGTTTGCGCTCAAGGACGGGGATTTTATTTCATTGTTCAGAGGGACAATGAGCGGTAGCGTTCGAGATGGGGTGGATGATTAGATGCATTCAGGACCCTGCGAACTTTGTGCACTAGATAATTGATAAACAACTTAAGACAGTCACATAAAAGTATTTGATGACAAGGAACCAACATTTTGAACAAAACGTGTTATTTTTTTCTGTAAGTGAATGTGTATCATTCAGGTTTTCTTCTCTTTTCTTAGTTCAACACACACAAAATTGCTTTTGGAGATAATTGGAGATGCACAGTTGCCCCGAGGTGTGAATGTGAATGTGTGTGACTGTCTTTGCGTTTGTCTCGTGATGGACTAGTGGACCTGTCCAGGACGGACTGGTTTGGTCATCAGCGACTCCAGGTCACACTTTGGATTGAACCATTTATTAGTCAGATACAGGATGTAGGATTTTTGAAGTGAAACAGCCTAATTTTGTGTTCAGAAATTTCAGTTTTTAATCACGCATTATTTTCAAATCATACAGTTTAACCAAATCATATTTGGTTAAACTACTTTTCTATGGAAGGGGGTCACAAATGTGCCAACTGATAGCAGTTAAGTCAGAGGAGTGGCTCAATAGTTAACACAAAGGCATGTCACATGACAACTGAAGGAAAAAAAAAAAGGTATGTTGCATTCCTTGAACGCACCACAGAGACAGCCTGTCAGATTTGTCCATTCGATCCTCATTGTTCAACAAATGTAATTGCATATTTCTGTGGTGGGACAAATATACAAACTTAGCTGCTCTGTTTGTTAGAAAAGATTCTTCAAAATGATTAAAAACTCAAAAAAGTTGTGATTTTCTGTTATTATTCTGCCATGTTAGAATTACGCATCGTTACACTGCAACTCTGAGTTTATAGTGTAAAGCACTTTGATTTGACCTTTGTGCCGCTTTTCAAATGAACCTGTTTTGCCTTCGCTTGCTATTTTTGTTCAAGTCATTGGCTTATGTTTTGTGAAAAGAATGGTTAAATCAAGAATATTTTCCTTTAAAGTTAATCACATCTTATTCAAAAACCTTTAAAAAAAACAAACAAAACAGAGCAAGATTTTTTTTGCATGTAAATTTAACATGCTTCTATATCACCTGACATGAACACCGCCACTAATTATTGAGCTGTTAGCTGCTGCTACCATCCTGTGCCAGTTTTTAACAACCTGTGGAACCACATACCAAGTTGCAGGATTACCATATATTGACAAAGAATGTCCACATGCACTCAACTGGCTCTTACTTAGTTGGCAAAGTGGGTTGTCTTCCAATTCCAATGTGTTCGCGGGCAAAACGTTGCACCTTTTGTGTTCAAGCATCTTGCGCGACATGATTGATTGTGTGAAGTTCAGGGACAAATGGCGTCTCGTGGAATCTGCAAATGCAAAACTTTGTAATCAGTCAGCATCGTCATCTTTACCTTTGAAACTCTCAAACATTGACGTCAAAGCCTCACCTCTTAGTTAACCTGCATCCACCCTGTCCACCGGCAACAAGACAACAATGGTGGATTATAGAGTTGCGCTCATGTTTTAAAAGAGGAGCTTGTTATTTCTATTAATGCAAAATCTTGAGTGACACAAAGAATTTAAGAAGAGGATAAGTCACGTGCTTAAACTTCATATCTGTACCACTTCTGACCACCACTATTTATCCACGTTTTCTACCTGAAGCTCCTCTTGATTGCTGCATCCACCTTCTATTATCACTGATCTGCAGAAACATTTCAGTGAAGTCAAACTCTAGCACACGCCCACTCTCACCAACATGCAGATATAAAATATATTTAGATGTAAGAGAAATGTAATTTTGAAAGACCTCATGTCACATGGGAACAGATGCCTCCGGACTGTAGAAGGCTGATGAGCATTACACGTTCACAGAAGTGATTGGATTATTGTACCTTGAGCCTCTTTCTGAGATTCTTCATCTTTTACGAGTTTAATAATCACTACACACCTCGAAGCAATCCTCAGAACAGAGGTTGGGAAAGACTGCTGCAGATATAAGAGTTTAGGTCAGTGAGAGGTCACAGAATATTATATATATATATATAACCAAAGTTAACAGAAAAATATAATGTGAAGCATCGTTTTTTTTCCCAGGGAACAGAACAGTGAGCAGATAATAATTTGAGAAGACAAGTGAAGCAGAGTGACAGAATCTGAGTGTGCGTGTGTGTGTGTGTGTGTGTGTGTGTGTGTGTGTGTGTGTGTGTGTGTGTGTGTGTGTGTGTGTGTGTGTGTGTGTGTGTGTGTGTGTGTGTGTGTGTGTGTGTGTGTGTGTGTGTGTGTGTGTGTGTGTGTGTGTGTGTGGCAGCTGCTGGTCGGACTCGGTACGAGACAGTAATGGAATGTAATGCCTGTAATGGAATGCTCACACAGACGCCAAAGCCTGCTGCACAATATTAAGAGAGCCCGATGTGCGTCATAGCTCTCACAGCTGACACAGCCTCTGAGTGTGTGTGTGTGTGTGTGTGCGTGTGTGCGTGTGTGCGTGTGTGCGTGTGTGTGTGTGTGTGTGTGTGTGTGTGTGTGTGTGTGTGTGTGTGTGTGTGTGTGTGTGTGTGTGTGTGTGTGTGTGTGTGTGTGTGTATTATGCCTTTAATCTCTCTTTACAGTAGCACCACACCAGTCTTGCGGGGATGAATGATCCATCCAATCAAAGTCTTGGGGCGGCGTCGCCATAGTGACGAGAACAATGGCCGAGCGGCACGTTAACATCGTGCACGGACTTTGTGCACGACGAGAGCTGAGAATGAAGTGTGGGATTTAGAAGGCAATTAGTGAGATGATGTATTGGTTCCCCAGGACTCATTTAAGACATAATAGCTTTTAATTCATATAAAACTTGCCGATTATAGGGATGATAACATTTACTGTCACATCAAAAAGTTTGGGACGTAGAATTATATCTTTAAAACTTCGTCAGAAGGAGAGCGTGCAATATACAGTGCAATTTTTTAAGGTGGGGGCTTTCTCCATGGGAAATAGAGCAGAGTGGAGCTGCTAATACCGACCACGCCTGAGTCAGGAGTGTAAACTAGTCATGCTCCTTGTATAACCACAAACTCCTCATCACCTTGAACGAGGGGCACAACACGGTGGAAAGCTGAGATGGTCAATCAGATGTGCTCAAACGGACGTCCAAGCATGTAAACTACTTGTCAGCTATGTATGAATGAGCAGTTCAGATTAGCAAAGTTCATGCTTTTCTCGCTTAATTGGACCACGACGAAACCAGTGGCTCAACCCACACCTAAAGCCCTCTTACGTTATATCGCTGCTCTTCAGCTTGCAGCTCCATAGAGAATCACGTGACGTGAGTAGAACGTGTGGTTTGTGACAATACCAGTGTTTTCAGTTCCGTTTGTTTGACGTTGGGCAGGTTTGAGTGTGTTTTAAAATTCCTCTTTGCAGACCTGGGAACCCTGGCGCAGTCTTATTTTGAAGTCCAGATTCAATGCTAAAAGCTGTTCCCCGATGCTGTCATCAGTCCTCAATTTCTTACACAATGATATTTCTGTCTCACCACTACTGAATGAGTCTGTAATTCACAGAACTGAATTAGTTACATGGTAACAATTCTTGATGTTTCAGTGTGTCTATCACCTTTTTCTGTAAATAAACAGTAGACCTCCTGTTTGTTACTGTTATAACTGTGTCCAATGAAGAGCAACTATGACTCTTTCTCTAAACTCCAGTTTACCAGACGAGAAGCACGTGGGAAAAAATAACCTGACCGTGTCTCCCTGTTGCTTTAACCTGTTTTACTCTGTAGACCCAGAAGACCATTGGAGCTGTCTGTATGCTTATACTTTATATCTGCTACGTTTTGCTTTTGTCAGTAGTTCACAAACCTGCGTCATTTAAGAGCTTCTAGAATCTAGATTACAGAGGAACTTCCTCCTAATAACTGACGCCACTTCTGCTAATCTTAGGAACAGAATCAGACAATGTTGACATGTCAAGTAATGTGCAACAACTCTACAAAAACACAATGTCGCCATGAGGCCGAATTGACTTAATCTCCATATAAAATCATGGAACTTTTACCCAAGAAATGACTCGTAAATGCAATCAGTAGAAAGTAATAGTAACTTGCAACACACATGGGATCAGCTCAACTGCACTTTGTCTCCTTATCCAAGTGACTTCATCAGTTCAAGCAAAAGACATATTTCCTGGACAAATGGACATAAATGTACAACTCTGTTTTATCACTATCCAATAACATTATTGAAAACCACTTCACCGTGTTTGAGGATTGGATTTAGATAGAATTGAGAAATTAATTCATCACATGGACAATTTGCGGGCAGAGCTAAACATCTCGGGGCAGTGTGGTTCTGCCAACATCATTTCATGTGACTGCGTCCCATGTGTTCCTCCATCCCCCGGTTTCTCCAGCGCCACAGTGTGATTAGCTGCAGCTGTTAGTCGATTCCAAGTATGGGGAGGACTGAAAGGTCAGGCCGAACCTGCGCCTCCTCCTCAGATGAGGCAGCAAAGTTTCAAGGAAACCAAAACCACTTCTCTCTAATCTGCCCTCGATTGTGAACTTAAAACATTGTTTCGCTCCACTCCGTCACCAGATACTCGTCGTCAAACAGCTGACCTGGTGGAAACTATATTTCAGAGTTTCACACAAGTGTATCTATTCTCTTCAGCGCGAGACGGACGGGTAATCTGTAAATCTCCAGTTTCCCTGTAATGCAGTGTGCTTCGACAACTTGTTCAGGTTGTTAACAAAAACAAACAGGAGGGTTCTTTCCTGGCTTTTGTTATTTACTTCCTCACTGAGGTCCCATTAGTGGGACAAGTCCCTTTTATTTATACAGACTGAAATCACACACTCGTCTCTGAGGGATACACAATGCTATAAAGAAATAAATTAATTTTAAAAACAACCTACACTGTCCAGTATTGGGGGGGAAAGTAAGTAAATCATCAAAAACACCAGCCAGACAACAATGGTCTGTACAACTGAAGCTACATTAATGACAGATCAAAACACAAAACTCAATTAAAAAGTTTTCTGAAGGAGAAGGTGGATGTAAATACATAATATTTTGCTGTTTCCTTCAGAATCATCTGCCTCCTCTCGTTCCTCTCCTCTTACATATCTGGCATACCTTCACTACATACATAAATCTTCTCTGTGGTCTTCCTGTCATCCATCTTCATTTCCCAGACCACCTCAACCTCGTCTCCCTATAGCTTTTCCTCTATAGCGCTCAACCTGAGCGCTATATAGTCTCTCTCTGATCTGTGCATTTTTAATCCCCTGGAAACAGAACAATACAGGATTGTGATCAGAATTATAGAATAAACATTCAATTTGACGATTGTATCATCATGAAGATCTTCAGAAGGCCTGATAATGAGACAGTCATAATAAACAACCGTGTTGAACAGAGGGCGCATTGAACCTGTGCCCATCCCCCAATCTAAAATTCTTATTACAGTTACAACTATGTGAACACGTGACATGAAACTCCTGTGCAGCAGCACTCGCACCCAGTTTATCCAACTTAACCTTGTGGTCTCACGCCAATCTTTGCCGAGCGTTAGTGAAAGGCAGGACAGGTCATCAATCCTTCACACGTCCAACACGGAGACATTTATAGTCTTTCCCAGAGACAGGCAATCTGAAGTCACCTTAATGCAACTGAATGGGATCAACTGGACTCGGTTATGTCTTTGAAGATTCTCCACTCGTTGTCCAAGCGGCTTCATCAGCTGGACAACGGGTAAAATGTCTTCCACGGCCTGTTGGCCCGCTTCAGTTGCTTTGAGGTGCCTAAAAATGTAAACGTGCGTCAACAATTCAGAGAAAACAAATAATAGTGAACCCACCCACGCGTAGTTCAAACATGCAAACTGCACGTAGAAAAGGGTCTGATGTAACACACACCAGTGGCTCTCAACTGTTTTTCCTCGGATGCCTCTTGGTGCCTGCGGAGCCTCTCACCGATGTCTAAAAACAGGCAGACACACCCACTCTCATGGTACATACAAAGGAAAGAGCCTTCACAATCATAGCAATGACCTGTTCTCCAGATCTGCTTTAGTGTCCAGAACGTGTCTTTCTCTGAAGTGTACGAGGCCAACGTCGACAACCTCGGTTCACCACTGTAATCCACCTCATCAAATGAGCGCAGGGAACACAAACTGACCCAGTTATCCCCCAATATTCAGGCTTAAAAATACACAACAACTGGATTCCTTCTGAAATTTAATTGGATTCGATGATTAAACACTTGAAGCTTTTTGGAGTCGCCGTTCCTTCCAGACAAAAGTGTAAGCTATGCGACGGCTGCACTGCAGCGCGAGTCCCTGCATGCACTTTCAAACCTTATTTATTTACTCTGCTCGCAGCTTCCACGACTTCCAGCGATCCTCTGGTATTCATGCTCATCCTGCCAGAGAGCTGGAGTATTTGCAGTGACGCACGTGTACAGTTTCTCCCTCACGTACGCACAATTAGGAGGCTGCGAACCTCGCAGCGAGGGGAGGGGGATCCGGAAGTCTCCGCGGAGGGTTCACAGGAATATTTCTGAGTGTTTTATCTGGTTTAACAACACACCGAGGGCTCTTTGTTGACAAGTGCCACTTCTTGGTTTCATTTTACGCAACACGTTCCCGTGGCTTGATGCAGTGTCACTGACCTCATGAGTCAGAACTTCCTTTTTGTCATCTGACTTGAACTTCCTGTCTCATCTGTAACCCATCATTTTGCTAAAATGTATTCTCACATTACCACAGTTACGTCTTTCCTTCCTTTCTGGGGAAAGAAAGAAAAAAAAATGTATGCATAGATTCTTGGAAAACGTTTCCCTCAGTGAACTTTGACTTTTGATTAAAAAAAGCAAGTTACTGATTCAAAGCGCTCTGCATGTTTCACGACGAGTGACACAAACCGAATGATCCCCACATCGCCGCCGAGCTCAGTTTACAGGCTCTCTCATACATGACAAACCTCGCAGAGTTATAAACGGAATCGGGCCCATAGATCCGCCGCCGACATGTAACAGTGAATACTCCGCTGGCGGACGTTGACAGGGTCAATTCAGCAGGGCTTAAGAGCTGAGTAGAAATACAGAGGGGGGGGGGGGGGGTGGATTGTGTTTTGCAGCCATGGCTTCATATAGATTCCTTTCAGATGTGGTCAATACATCAAGGATTACTGTATGTTTAGACCGAACTCCAGTAATTGCCTCGCTGTTATGCAATGTCTCTCACACAACCATTTGCATTTGGGGAAGTGTTAGATGCACTCGTTAAATGCCGTAACCCGAGGTGTAATGGACCCAATGTTTTAAACATTTACATCAAAGGTGTTTTAATAGAGCCTTGAGATCCTCCCGCTTTCTGGCTTCAGAAACTTAAACTGTGTTTAAGAAGTGAGCTTGATTGCGACTGGGAGCGATTACGTTGCCTTCAAGTGTAAGGAAGGCTTGTAAACAGCCTGAGTTACGTGTCGTCTATAAAACCTACTGCAGATGGGCACACGGTGTTCCTCCGAGGCGTGATGCAAACGTCGGTCACGTCTGCGGCAGCAGGCAGGCTGACGACCGATATGTCTGTGGCGTGTATAGTACAGAGCCACTCCAAGTCCAGCACCCCCCCCCCATGAGAAAACTGATCGAGTGTCAAACATTGAGCCATATGTTACACGTGTAGGAAAGTGTGCGTCAGTCGGCACATTGGCGTCCTCGCTCCTATCTAATGGGAGATAATGAGCGAGCAGAGAGGCTGGGGGGGTGGGAGTGCGGCAGAGTTTGTCTTTTTTGGCTCGCAGACAGTTTGGCTTCTTGTTCTGCTGCTGCGTCACTTCACCACCACAAAGCCTTTCCTGTCAGATGTCAGACACCTGTCCATTTTTTTTATTTTTTTGTGGGGGGTTTATGAATAGCCGGCCAGCAGGAGGGTCTCCGGGGTTCAGTGCATCATCGCTATCATCTCTCAGCATCACGGCATTAGCATAGGGTGCGAATGCATCATCAGCGTGCTCCGTCACCACTTAGTGGAAGAGACGGAAATATATATACCACACTGCAGTCTGAATTTTGTTCTTCTGAATCATTCTCATTAAAACTTTTTGGTTTTATTGTTTTCCTCCAAAGTAGGAGTTTATCCAGTTGCATTTGAAAGCTCAATGTAAACGTGACATACGCTAATTTATTATGTATAAAATGTTCTATGGAGCTAATCCCAGCCGACTCAGAGCAGAAAGCAACCATATTATAATTTTCGAAAAAGAGGACGTCAGTAAAAACAACAGTAACAGCATCTTTAAAAAAAATAGAAACATTATATGATTTTATAAAAATTTAAAAAAAAAACTGGTCACCCTGGACCGGACATGATATGAGAATATATATAGGCAGGGTGTTTCATCACCTCATCTCCACTCCAGATAAGTCACCTGTTACCTCAGAGCGACAGCCAATTAGGAGCCACCAGCCAACGTCATCTCAACTCAGCTCACCTCGTGTCTTAAGGAGACTTGATGATAATACCTCTGGAGGAATTACATCGATAAGGACGACGTCAAACCAGCGCCGAGTGCTCAGTTACCTCAGGTTCTTTCTGAGACATGCACGTCTCAAAAACTGGAGTCGAGGAATCAAACTGGGCTTTGATGAGCGATATTTTCCATTAAACTATCACTACTATTAGAACACTCTGGTACGAATTTCCCACAATCCAAAACATGCATTTGAGAGCATTTACAGCCCCCTGCCATCTGAAGTTAGATTAAACCGTATTGGAGATGGATGACTGCAGTAAGATGACTCAAAACATGTCGTCGCTGCGTAACAAAGAAACCACAAAGTACAGGAATGCAGAAGTCAAAGGACAAATCCCGTCCTCAGTGAAGACTCATATTTTGCATGTTTGTTTTCGAGCGCTGACACTCTTTTCATTTCAGCGTGGCCTATTTCCCATGCGGCTTTCAGAGAGTTGCGGATAAGCATGAGCACAAGGGGCATTGTCGCCAAAATCCCTTCAACACCGGGCTTATCGTCAAATCAATCACTTCAGTTAAACGCTTGTTTTTCTAAGAACAATGAAGATGTCAAACCGATATCTGGGTCAACGTACCAGCTGATCCCACTGACTATGACAACAAGTGATGAAGGGCGACAGTTTTGAAGAAAAACTCATTCTTAACAGGAAGAAACCACAAAGCAGATTTAGAATCGGGTGTGAAGAACACCTGCCTCAAAAAGACAAAATGGCAGCGAGAAACAAAGAAGTAAACAACAGATCACAGAATAATGAACATGTTGCACAGGAAGCACAGGGGCACACAGCATAACTTTGACCTCCAGTACCACAAGAAGAAATCTGGAAGTTATCTCTGACAGATAAATGTCCTTTGACTTTGACTTTGACTAAACCTACAGCAGCTTCACTGAGAAAATGTTCCAGTGTGACCTGCGCAGGACCTCTTACTTTGATAGCTTTACCGAACAACTGACAAGTACAGGCTTTGTTAGCTTCCTCAAATGAAACTAGAAGTTGACTCAATAAAAGCAGAAGCTGAAAGCTGGAACGCTCAAAAAGCACTCCTGTTGGACGAACTTTGAGTGAGCCGACACGGAGAACAAAGTGTTCTGCTGGAACAAACGGATGTGACTAACACTACTTTAAGGCATGATGATGCATGGCTGTTACAAACATTGTATGTTAGTTAATAGAATATTTTATTTATTTTTATCTTCAATTTGAAATGAAAACAAGTCATTTTATTGTGTGACACCGGAAAACTGAATCAAAGTGTGTAATATCTGCACATTTAGTCTAGTCGAGATTGCAGAGATAAATAATTGTCTGCCTTTTAACAGGATGATGCATCAAAAGATTCATTATCAGGCGTGGTGGCTCTCTGCTTGATAAAAGGACAGAACAGACTTGTTTGGGTATAGAAGTTCAGATCACAAACTTTCTTTTCCAATGGAAGAGATCCTGCATGAAGATACAGAGAAAGACGACAGAATGGAGAGAGAGAGAGAGCACCGAGTGATATGAAGGAACTGACGAGGCAATAATGGCATACGAATGTATAGAATGTGAAGAAATGAGAGCCTCGGCGTTACATATTTTCTCCCAGCACTCTAAAAGATATAGCAGCTCCATTAGAAAAGGAGTCAGGTTGACTTGAACCAGTCCAGGCTTTAAGCTGTATCGAATAGGAAAAGTTAAATTCATCTTAAAAGTCGAGGCAGTGTTACTCTCCATAACTGAAACGAGGAGCTGGCGCCACACCAAGAGAGTCTGATAACTGACAGCTCTGCCTCACATTCTACTTTTAGAAACTCCGGGAACCTCCAGTAAGCAACACTCTGAGAACACAGTGTTCTGATGGGATAATACGGGACTGACAGGTCTTTGAGGTAATATGAAACCTTGTTATGAGATGTGTATGCTGATAATCCACAGCAAAGATTCACACATAGTCACAACACTTTTCCTCTAACCTTGTCAAACTGTTAGACATTGTGTATTTAAACATAATGAAACTTTAAGAGTAAAAACTACCCTGTCAAATCAACAGGAAAATAATACGGGACATTTATTTAAATGTCAGTAAATATGACCTGCATTTAAAACGTGTTCAAGTGTTATCAAATGCATCAGCAAACATTAACATGATTAGACAAAAATAACAAATAAAACCACAGGGAGTTTAGGAAGTGAACTTTATTTAAATAAATAGCCACATAAATAAACAATCATTCTTGAGCTAACAGTTTCTCTGCTTGCCTTCCTTCTCCTACTTCTCTCCACACAGTCTCTCTCTTTCACACACAAACACATTCACACGAAGACATGCTCATGCTCACAGTCAAGTAACAAATCAAAAACAAAACAAAACCAAAAAAAAAAAACATGAAATACTTCTTATTATCCAAGGTTTATCAAAATGGTCATCTTACAGGTTTGCATCAAGAGTTTTAGTGTTTCAATAGTTTTGTGAGTTGTTTGTTGTTGTTGTCTTTTTTAAATCATGAGAAACAAACAAAACCAGCCAGCGATACAAATGTAAGTAAAGTGCAAATCTTGCCTCTGCTTTAAACAGCAAGTTTTTAAAAGGTTAAAAGAAAATATCAAAGGGGCGTCTGAGTGAGCGGCCGGTAAGGGAGCCGTCCATCGTTGTTTAGAAATCAGTGGCAATCAGGAAAGGAGACCTCTGATTGCCTGTTTGTTCAGCTCAAGGCACAAGTGTTGGTAATGAGTGCAATCAACCAAAAAAAAAAAAAAAGGGGTGGGGGGTGAGGGGTGGAGAAATATCAACACTGCATGTTTCCGAAGTAGGGTTCGGAAAAACACTGCTCCCCTTCAAGATGTTTCACATATATGAGACAGCTAACAAACTTAAACTAGTACGCGTCTCTCGCAGTTTTCTAATGCTTCATCTTATTTACCTGCTCCCTTGCAGGTCAGTTCTTCCTTAACTCTTTCTCGGCAAATTAAAAAAAAAAAAAGTTTCACTTCCTGCACAATATGGTATTGCTCATTTCAGATTTTTTTTTATTTTTTTTTCCTTCCTTTTATTTTCTAGAAAAGTACAAAAATTAACACTACCATGGTCCTGATAGTAACGCCTACAGATATAAACAATACGTGTAGCATTAGGGTTTTGGTGGCAGCAGGAGTTTTGTTTTTTTGTTTTTTTTCCTCTTTTCACCTCGCAGCAAAAGCGAAGGGGATCGTGTGAAAATGGCAGCTAACCACCGTGCTACATGTCGAGACAGCATTTCAAAGTGAGAAGTCAGTAGTGTGTGTCTTTGATAGGTCGGCTGTCTCTTGTGCTGTTCACTCTTTGGTAAAACCCAAACGTTTACTCTCAGTTTAAAAAGAACTACAAGCATGCTGCGGGAAGACACAGCATTATGAAATGCCTTGAGTCGTTCCTCTCCCAAAAAAACAAAAAAAAATCACTACAGTTTCATGTCTTTGTGTTACATAACAAGTACCGGTTCTAGTCAGCTAGCTAGCACAGCAAGGTCATAGTTTTAAAACTTTTAAAACAAAAAAAAAAAAGAAAAACCTCAGGCGAGTGTACATGTAATTTAGACCTCACATCCACTGTGGTTCCACGTGGAATATTGCACTGTTCCCACAATCTTTGTCCTTTGTGCGAGGAAAGCATTTTTTTCCTCCGATAGATTCTGTGGATTTCAATGACTTTTGATGACGTCTTTAAATTGTTGCCTCGTCGGGAGAAATGACTATGGATCCGTGTATCCACACCAGTGAGGTGCTACCGAGCTGACTGGTGTACCTGTTGTGCTTCACACAATCAGCGAGAGACGCTCACCTTCATCCGACCGGCGAGGACGCAGCGTCTCTTTGCAGCTTGAGGTAAAAAGCAGCTTTTGCGTAGCTAAAATATTCTTCTACCAAGAAAAAAATAAAATAAAATCACAGTTTCGATGATGGATCAACTCTTTCAGTGAATGTCGGTAAGCTTAGGGCGCTATACTGCATGGTCATTGCACTGCTACAGAGAAATGTCTCTTCAGAAAGGCGAACAAAGTGGAAAAAAAAAACCCCAACACAAAATAAAAATAAACAAAAATAGGGAAAAGAGTTTTGGTCTTCTGTCCAGGCAAGTGAAAAACACCAAGAGCAATAAGTGACTGCAAAAAGGAAGTAAATAATAGCCTTTCTGTCAAGAAAACCCAAACTTAAACAGCATCAGACGTGAGAAATAAGGAGATTTATCTCAACTTTATGATATTGTTTCTTTTTGACCGGCAAATTTAGTGATGAAGGATGTTTTACTTTGTCTTCCTCAACCTAACATGGCTGATTGTTGATGAGGTTGGAAGAATAAGAAGAACCGGTGCAGGTCTCAGGTGAGTGAGGGCCGGGCAACGACCCGGGAAAGATTCAACCAAGTTTTCAAGAAATGCACAGAAAAGGAGCCTGAAATGCAGGAGACTGTTGTGCTTCAAAGTCTAAAAAAAAAACAAAAAACCCAAATCTGAACTCTGTGAAGAGCACAGGACCATCTGGGTTCTTGCTCCTCCAAGTTCCTCACAACATAAGTGTTGGCAAAATCAGCCATCATGGACCACTGCCATAGAAAATCACAGACCGGGACAATCACTGGGAGAATCATAACTTCGGAGGCCAATAAAGAAAAACTGTGCATCAAGGAAGCCATAGAAATCAGGAAGTGGGCGACCGACTCCATGACACGTCAGATGACACTCTGAAACGTCCTTCATTACGAAGTTGTCGGTTATAAAGAAACAATATCATGAAGTAGGTTTGTCTGTTAATGTGAAATCTCATTTTTGTTCTGGTGAGTCCATCAGAGAGCTCGAGGGGAATTCTTCAGTCTATTATTGCTTCTCTGGCTGTCGGATGCCGATTGACGCCTCATCCAGAGTTTGGTTATTGCTTCGTCTTTAGCTTATACGATATCAAAAAAAAAACACACACATAATAATACACATGTGTCTGGACACATTTTCACATGTGTACCTGTAAATCTGTCGCTTGCAACTTCTTCTTTTTGTCATTGTTCCTCATTTCTCCTCTCGTCTTTCAACATCAAGACTTATTTCCTCTCGACGGCCTCCGTGTTCTATTTCACCATGACGCAGCTACTGAGCTGCTGCTGTCCGGCCAGGCCCTGCATGTCGGGGTCGGCGCCGGAGGCGGCGCCCATGCCCCACATCGCCGGCTTGGAGAGGATGGGGAAGGGGTGCTGCATGGCGGACTGGGGCTGCTGGTGGAGGCCGGCGTAAGTGTGCAGGTGCGGCTGGTGGCTGATGTGCAGACGAGCCTCGAGGAGGAAGGCAGCGGAGGCCACGGGGGACATGGAGGCGGCGTAGCAGGACGAGGAGGATGAGGAGCAGCTGGAAGAAGAGGATGAGGAGGAGGCGGAGGAGGAGGAGGAAGAGGAGGGGACAGAAGTGGAGTCGAGGGTTTGTTGCCAGGGGCCGTGCTGGAGGCCGGCCGTCGCCTGCTGGGCAGGGGCGTCGAACAAGGGGGAGGAAGCAAACACGGACGTCGGCTGAGGAGAAGGCGGCTGCTGCTGGGTCAGATAGAGCAGAGGATTCTGGGTCGGTCCGGTCTGAGCGGGCTGGACCTGAGGCTGCTGCTGGTGCTGAATCTGAAGCATCCTGGAAACACAGAAACACTGAAGATCAAACCTCCGCTTCTGTCAATAGGAACCACTGAAATTGTGAATCACATCTCCCACATACAGTTCAGAGTTTCCCTGTGATGAGTTCGCCTCACCTTTGCTGGTGCAGCACCTCCTCCAGCATGCTGCGGTGCTCAGACAGGGCAGGACCCAGTGACCCTCGGCTGCCTCGGTTACAAGAGGGTGGAGGGACGACGGGCCTCGTCAGACCCTTGATCTTATTTAATCCCAGAAGCCCTTTAGTGCGCGTGTTTTTCCTCAGCTGCTGGCGGAAAGCTTTGAGGCCTGCAGGAAAGCATGGGGACGTGTTATACAATACTCTTTTTGATCTCGTGAATCGGACACAGCGCGTGTTATGAAAGTGAATGTCAGCTTAGATACGTGACACGTCGGGGAGGGACTTTGCTTTCCGGCTCCTGTACCTTGGGTGAGGGAGGTGTCGGACGCTCTTCGACCCTCCTGGAAGCTGGCGGCGGGCAGGCTGCCCTGGGCCTGAGGCAGAAGGTGGGAGGAGAGAGCCAGGGGAGCTCTCGTAGGCTGCAGAGCTCCACCTTCCACCCCTGAGGCCAGAAGTGTTGACATGTCACCCATGGCGGCTTGCAGAGAGGAGGCGGGACTGGACGAGGACTTTAGGCAGCTGTCAGATGAGGCGCCGTCTGAGGGGCTGACCACGATGCCTACAGACACAGAACGGGGATTAGAGTCTGCGTCCCTGGCGGCATAAGGAACAGTGTTTCCGTGTGCGTCGGTCACACTTACAGGGTGGATTGCACTGGTGGAAACGGGCGGAGACCTCGGCCAGCGTGTGTCTGCGGGAGGTGGTGGTAGGGGGGAGCAGGGGGCTGAGGGTTTGCGTTGCCTCCTCTTCTTCAAGGTCTCTTGGTCGCACTTCTTCGCTGATGCTGGTCTCCAGCAGGCTGTTGGGCGAAATGGAGCGGTTCCAGAGCAATCTGTTGAGGCTGGCCTCAACTGGAAAGACGACACGCTGAAACAAAAAGGATGGAGTCCGTTAAGCACTGACCGCCAGCCGAGCAGGGTGTGGGATTTATGGTCTACGACAGTCGTAACTAATCAACAACCGACTAACGGTTTTACCTGGAATAACCCGCCTTGGTCGCACTCGACCTCTGAGTACACAGGTGGAGTGCTTTTGGCTGGAATTGAAAATGCTGCAGTTCTGTAACTGTCAGTGGACTCCATGATTACCTAAAGGCAAGCAGAAAGCACAGAGCTTTTTAGTCTGGAGGCAGGCGACTGGGTCGTGACGGCGGGGGTGTGTGCTCCACGGGGGCTGACCTCTGGGCCGGTGGAGTCGGAGGTGCTCCGGGGTCTCTGGCTCCAGGTGCCACACTGGCGGCTCAGCTGCTGCGAACGATGTTCCCTCACTCTCTCCAGTAGCAGGTAGTAGATGGCGGAGAAGTGGTTGTAGCTGCTGCTCTGCAACGACTGCAGATAAAGAAGTAAATTAGTGGTTTGTCCCTCTTAAAATGAACGACCTTTCCTCTTTTAACATAAACAAAATTCTATATGGGTTTTAACTGTACTGCAGGGGTTAACTGCCTTCATTTCTGGCATTTAAGCCACCGTGACGACGTGGTGGACTGAAGTGACACCAGACAGTCTGTCTCCTGATGTGACTTTGGATTCTTGAATCCCCACCAACTGCATGCACTTCCCGCCCTGAAGCTGTTTAGTCAAGCTTTTATTTCCTGACTCACCTCGATCGTCCGCTGGCGGTCGATGCCGAGCGTGTTCATGATGCCCAGCACAGGCTCGCTGTAGTCCCCCAGGTTGGAGTTGTACTCGGTGAGAGAGTGACTGAGGGTCTGGTGGGCGGCTGTCGGGTCCGCCAGCATCCAGCGATGTTGCTTGATCTGGGCCACGGTGATCCTCTTGGCTGGATCCACCACCAGCATCTTACGGATGAGGTTTTCACAGTCTGCAGCACGCAGAATTTAAAAGAATTAGCCTCTGATCCGGCGAGACGCTGATATACAAAGAGTTTGGGATTCGCTGTGGCTGATGGCGGGCTCACCTTGGGACATGAAGAAAGGAATTCTGAAGCGTCCCTCGGTGACTCTTTGTCGGAGCGCAGGAAGGCTGGGTCCATCGAATGGCAGAGACCCGCAGACCAGAACATAAAGCACCACACCAAGGCTCTGCAAGGAAGGAGCATACAGAGTAATGAAACAAGGCTCATTCAATTGTTCCTCTTAATTATTGTTAATACCTGCTCATTTGCAAATACAGCCAATAATCCCCTTACCCAGATGTCAAGCTGAGGCCCCTCGTACTCTTTTCCTTCAAACACCTCGGGGGCAGCATAAGGCGGGCTGCCACACCACGTAGACAGAGGATCGCCGGCATTGTAGAAGTTTCCGAATCCGAAGTCTACGAGACGGAGACAGAAAGTTGCACAACAACTTTGTTATTACATTTCTTGTTTGTTTTACATTTCAGCATCGGAGCTCCAGGCAAAGCAGATGTGTTATCATCAGCAGAGTCTTACGTAATTTGGCAATGAGGGACCAGAACCTATGTTAACTGATCATTTCTCACACAAGAAGCCCTTTGTTGGCGTCGGCTTTGGTGATTTCAATTGAGCGGTCACCGTTATGTGACTGTATCTGTTTGAGTACATTTCTTTTCTCTCTGCATCATATTGATTTTGGCGTAAGAGGCGGGGTTAGATTTACAGTAATCGACAGTTTCCTCAGTGTGCACCATCTTCCTATCAGCAGAGAACAAACCATTCTGACAGTCGATGGGGAAAAAAAACGGCAAAACCCACCAGCCAGCTTGATGTTCATGTTGGCATCCAGCAGCAGGTTCTCGGTTTTTAGGTCACGGTGAACGATGTGGTGCCGATGGCAGTAGTCCACCGCCGTCAGAATCTGCCAGAACTTCTTCCGCGCTTCATCTTCGCTCATGCGGCCGTTTGAGGTCAGGTGGTCTGGAGGGAGAAGGGGGGGGGAGGGGGAAGGGGGAGGGGGTATTTTAGTACAAGTCCACACGAGGGACTGAAATGTCTGCGAAGACTTCGCACTCGAACTCACCGAACATCTCCCCGTTCTTTGCGTACTCCGTCACAATGTACAGCATGTCTTTGGTCTCCATGACCTGCGAGAGAGAAAAGTGGAGAGAAATGAATAAAACAAAGGGTTCAAACCAACTGGGTCATCGGGAGCTGGGGACTGTATCCGAGGATAAAAATCCATTCCCAGGCTTTAAGTGCAGCCCGCTTCAGGCATTTCAAAGCATGAGACATTCTCTCAACACCAAAAATCCCCTTACTTTACTTCTCCATTTACTTATTCCACACATGAAACGCCAACTGTCAGGCTTTCCATTATCTGATGTGTTGCATAAACCAGCCGTCACCAACTTCCTCCAGGCATTTTCATCATGCCTTAAAACCCATTAATAAATGCCGGCACGAACCCACAAAGGAACATTATCTCGCGCAGTTCATCAAACGGTTTTCTCTGAGGCCGACGCTCATCAACGGCAGGAATGTCACGTTGACATGAAGATTCTTGTGGGATTTTTTTTTTTTTTTTTTTTATTTCAAGGAATTTTGAAAAGCAGAGCGAATCACATGAGCCGCACCTTGTGTCGCCAAAACAGTGAACAGTGTCTGCAACAATGAGAACACCTTGAGGGAAAGACATTTTTTTTTTTTTTTTTTACAAATTCCTGGTGTTTCCCTCCATCTCACAGCCAAAAGGTTGCACAAAGGAGCACTTTTTTTTTTTTTTTTTTCCCCTTCTTCTTTCCATCAGGTGACAAAAGCCCATGTCTGGATAATATTGTTGGCCGACTCTGAATTGAATGTCACTGGATTGTGCTGAATGCTGGGGCTTAATTCTTTTCAGCCCTCGGGCCCCTTTTAGAAAACTGAGCGACCGCGATACAATACACAGATGCCTCCAAGCGGG
This sequence comes from Blennius ocellaris, assembly GCF_963422515.1. Lineage (NCBI taxonomy): Eukaryota > Metazoa > Chordata > Actinopteri > Blenniiformes > Blenniidae > Blennius > Blennius ocellaris. The sequence goes on along the minus strand of NC_137655.1, from coordinate 19,894,081 downwards.
AAGCTGTCTTTATCAGCGAGATAGGGGCAGCTCTCTCCGGAGCTCAGTCACCTTGAGGTGCGGCTGACGTCACCGCCGTGGAGTGCAGGCAACACAACAGAGCAGAGCCAGGGCCCTTCAAAACCTCAGCGGGAGGAGGATTAACCCTTTAGCGTCAAGGTTTCGCATTCCGTTTGCCTCGAAGGAGGCTGGAGGGATTCACAGTGCAAAAATTTTAAATCAATTTCTGGCATCACCTTATGACAACCCGGGGGGGGGGGGGGGGGGGGGGCAGGGAGAGGCAGCAAAAAAAACCGAAACAAAAGGTAAGATGCATCATGTACAGGATGTTGGAAAAGATACAGGTCATCCTTGTTACATCAGCAGTGACATCATTCCGAGTTCAAGTAAAAATCGACTGATCGCCATGTGACTGGCGAAGACTTACAGAGAGAGTCACAATGTGTAATGTCCCCTTTGTTACGCAACCTTTGGGAATCAATTCCACTGAAACGTATCTTGATTTTGCGCTCGGATAAAACAACCTACTATTATTTTTCGAGTTTCCACGTCGTTTTTTTAAGCTGTAGTTTGTCTGGACTTGTCACTGCTGATTAATACGCCTCGGCACTCGGTTGACGTGTCTGAAGAATGCATGAAACATAATTGCCTTTAAACCGCCTCGAGTGCTTGTACGTCCATATGTATTAGGGGAGAGTTTCATATGCTCATGTAATATTGATTTATGCTCATCATCTGCAATACATCCTCGATTGTGTATTTTCCTGGTTAAAAAAAAAAAAAAGCCCCATAGAAAACAGATCCCTGGTTGTCTAACATAACTGCCTGCTATACACCAATAATTCAAACGGGCATCGTTCAAGACATTTGCATTGCATGTAATTATAATTTCGCAGCCTATATGAGGGAGAATGAAACTAAAGAGGTTAGTGTAACTCAGTCTATTTGAAAATCTGGGCAAAACATGATTAGATGTTTGTTGAATTAGATTTTATGATAAAGAGAGAATATTTGACTGAAAAACAAAGGATTCAATGATTTATTACTTGTCAAGATATCAGCCAAAATGACTGTAATTGTCTCATGGTCGCCTCGGCTCCACCTTGTACTGACATGCTTTTCCATAAATAAAGCCATGTCCTTGTTGTTCAGGAAATGAGAGCTGCTTCAACGTGAAGTAATCCGTGACAAGAAGCAAAACTGAACAAAGGACTGGGAAAATTAAATTATAAAAAAAAAAAAAACAGACAAAGGGTATTGTTTGTGTGTGTGTGTGTGTGTGTTTGTTTATTTGTAGGTATTTGCTGCCAGACGCGTGCCGCAAGAGCTTGTGAGGTCAGGTGAGAGGGAAAAAGCAGATTCTTGTGACTAAGTCTTCAATTTGATTAGGAGTAAAGCGGTGCTTTGTGCTGGTGGGGGGGCGTTCACGTGAGGCGCAGACACATTGCACTTGGCTGGAACAGGTGTTAATTGGCCTTAAAGCACAGACCTGCGGACGCGTCGCTCTAAACCAGCACCCTCCTGACGCCTCCAGCTCCCCGGAACTCTACGATCAAATCCACCATTATATAACCGGAACAAAAAAAAAAAAAAATGTAGGAATTCCACTGTTCCCAGCACCGACTGGTACCCACGATCATTCTCACACGAACGCTCTCTCACTTTCCTTAATACTCACTCGCACAGGGAGGTCAAAAGGGATTGCACTAATGCCGCCGGGCTGTACTTATGATTCAGCGCACTCTGAGAACCAGCACCTCACCGCAGGCTGACCACTTTAGATACTAATTGCCCTTTATTTTTGCATCAAACAACTGCCCCCCCTCTGCATCCACGTCCCTGTAACAACGAGACCCAGTCCCCTCCTGCCGCAACACGAGCTTCCAGCAACAAGCAATCTGCAAAGCCCTTGTTCTGAAGACCATTTTCTCCCCGGATTGGTGCATTCACAGGCTGGCTGCACGCGGACACTTCACAATCCTGCTCAATGACAATGAGGGTGTAATGCGGGCTGAATCACTAACCGCTCTGTGCACACATACACACACACGAACACAATGGCCACACTGCCCAGACATCATATGTATATATATATAATGCACACCTGGTAGAGTTTGATGATGTGGGGGTGGTTCAGCAGCTTCATTATCTGCACCTCTCTGTAGATCTTCTCCAGGTTGGAGGGATTCAGCCTGGTTTTATCGATGATTTTGATGGCCACCTAAAATAAAAGGAGAAAAAAATGGTGTAAATAATAATAATAATAATAATAATAATAATAATAATAATAATAATAATAATAATAATAATAATAATAATGATAATAATAATAATAATAATAATAATAATAAAAATAATAATAACTGACCTGTGTTTTAGTGACTTTGTGTTTGGCCAGTTTCACCACCGCAAAGTTTCCCTTCCCCAGGGTGCGGATGATCTCGTAGAAGCCGACCTGCAGTGGCCTTCCCTGGGCAGGGCTGGGCTGAGCCCCCCGGCTGGTTTCCGTCATGACCACCATGGTGCACAAGCCGTGTGGACTTATAACGTAGGGGTGTATGAGTGTGTGTGTGCGTGAGAAGGCTGGTACCTGCAGAGCCACACAAAGACAACGTTCTTGTATAATTCATTACAGATAAACAATACGTCGATATGTCAACTTATACTGAGCACGTTAGGTCATCAGTGATGAGTCAGAATAAATAAAAAAAGGGCGTGAACGGATACTTAAAAAAGAAATTATATTATTATTCTATAGTTAAAGTATTAAACGTCGGAAACTGAAAGTGAATCAAATGAAGTGAATTCGTTGGGGTAAAAAGTGGCGAAAAGAAATAATGAAATCGTGCCAATGATTAGGTGTCAAGTCGCCAAATGTGAGAGTTAATGGGAAAAATGTTACCTTAGAAAGACATGAACCACCTTCTCTCGCAGCTCAGACGGATCTCAGAGGAAACGTGAACCATTCCACACGCGGAGCTCCGGGTTAAAAAAAGAAGAAGAAGAAGAAAAGAAACACGACAAGATAAAAATGGGAAAGAAAAAAAAAAACAGTTGACGGGGAAACTTTTCTTTCCTCCCGCCTTCACGTTACAGTAACGGCGTCTCGGCCCGGGACTGCGCTCGGTGCGGCCGGTGTGCGTGCGCCTGTGAGCTCCGGCGGAATGCAGCGCTGACGGCTTCGGCACTCACACGGTGGGGGGAACTCCTCCTCTCCTCCTCCTCCTGCTCCTCCCTTCCCTCCGCCACCATAACAAATTGATACCCACCTTATTTACGTCACACCTACGTCAGAGCGCGGAGCCGGGTGCACGGCAAGGCCGGACCCGAGCGCAAGGCACAGGTTGCCGGGCAACCGCGCTGCTCGGGCTCACGGTGACGCGAGTGCTGATGGAGGGGTTGCCTGGAGATGGGGGAGGTGACGTCAGTCGCGGAGATGTGTCACCACGTGATGTTCCTCGTTGCTCGCGGGCAGCCTCGCGACGCTCTCGCTCCACAGACCGGCTGCACGCGCGGGTTGAGCAGAAACAGAAAGCAACTAACTGTTGGCCGTCGCCGAAACGTTTTTTTGTTTGTTTATGTATCGCGTTGTTTTTATAAGCAAATAAACTACACAATCCCTCTCACATATGTTATGATGTTTTTATAAACTAACAAAAAGTTAAACTTTATACGAATACAGTACTTTTATTTACGGAAAAAGTGAACTATTTTCAATATACTACATGTTATAGTCATTTTAAATTAACTATTAACTATTAACGACTATGAGATCTATAAATAAGTGGAATTTCTTCTGTAATTTTAATTAAAATCTATTAGATATTCCCTTTATTAGGAACAGATTTTGCATGAAAAAACAGACAAAGAAAAAAATATATATATATGAGAGAGACAGAGAGAGTGAGAGAGAGAAAACTGTACAAATACATGTTTTCATATTTCTTATGCAACTTTCAAAAGGCACCTGCAGTGCAGACTGCCTTTGTGACCTTGTAACCATTATGAGACATGCAGACAGTTTTTAAACGAGTGTCACATAGGAGGAAATGTTCAATATGGGGATAATGGATTTTTCCATTTCACAGCCGATATCAGCCGATATCAATGATGTGCTTCGCTAGTTTTTAAATAGTTCAACCTGATCTGCAGCTACACATAGAGCATTTATCTGGTTGAGATAAATAGCTGGGGTAAAAAAATTGAGCTCGGTCCAAGACATCAAGACAAGTTGAGCAAATTCCAGAAAAGTTGTGAAAAAGTTTGTTGTGACTATTTTATAAATTCTGTTAATCCATCAAGAAATACTAATGATTTTCTAATTGTGAGTTAAGCAGCAGCTGTATATTCAGTTATAACAGGAAACAGCCTATTTTTTTTACTTGCTATATAGGAAATAGGACCGTTATTGTAGATTAAATTTACTTGACTTTATTGTTCATTAAAACAGTGTGATAGCCTCTGTTTGCCAAATACAACTTTACTTTTTCAGAAATCTAAAGTAAACATCTCCGCTTGCAAATGAGTTGCTCTGTGCTGCTGATTTGATAATTAAAGGAGCTGTGGGTATTTGAATTTCTTTGCATTTTCCTCACCCTCAGCTGCGATTCGTAGCTCACCGAGGGCTTTTTAGATGCTACAGGATGTCAAACCCGACAAATAACTCACTCCAGGAACACAAAAACCTGTGGTTTGTATCGCAAGTAAATTGCTTCAAATTGTCAAACAGTTGAAATGAAAACTGCTAAATGGGAAGGCGAAATGTACAAAAAAAAAGTCAAAATTGCTGATGGTAATTTTACGGCAACAAACTTTCCCCGGGTGGGTTTCGTCTGTGTGGCAGAGAGCACAGGAGGGGAAAAAATTAAAAGACAACTTTTACACGTTGGTGGACCTCACGTCGCACAGCCGCCCACAGAACAAAGTCAAAGTAAATACCAAACATCAAACTTGGGGGAGAGACGGAGTCGGCCCTCTCACATTCTGAAATGTTAAAGGAATGCAAATCACATGCAAAACGTGTCAACTGAAAGGTCACACTATGTTTTGATGCACACTCACAACAAAAACCACACAACCCACTCGGCTCGTCTCACTGTTTTTCATAACCAAAACGTCTGTACCTGCATCCATTTGACAAAGAGCCTCACTAGCATGTTGCAGTCGTCGTCTTTCCTGAGTGAGCATGGGCTACGTCGTCACGGTTACATGAACTGTATACTGGACTGAGTCTGATTCTTAAAAGGCATTAGTAGGTTCAACTAAACAAGAAAGTTCAGTGGGGCTTTGTGAGGCTTATTTGTCAGTTTTACTTTTGCAAAAAGCTTATTGGAATCATCCAGTTAATGTTCAATAAATAAAATAAGTGACAGTAAGTGATCGTAGTGAAGCAACAAAAAGGTTACATAACTATTTCCTGGGCTGTAGCGATTTTGCACTTTTCTGTTGCAGGAACCCATGATGTCATGTTTCTAAACAATATCCTCCCCCGTGTTGGACGTGGCGGGGCCCCACGCAGTCCTCCCAGTTGCTTGTTTGGGCCGAGCCTGACCGGAACACGCAGGCTACCCGGTCGCCAGGCGCTCGCTGGACAACAAACATCCCCGGGCCTGGCTCCGAGGGGAGTGACCCTTTTCTGGACAGGACATTTCCACACCTGTCTGCCTTGGGTGGCCTTAGCAGGAGCATGTGCTCCGGAGGGGCATAGCTCTGAAGAGCACTGGACCACCAAGCCTTTCTGGATGTATGGATGAATGGATTAAAAATGAAGTTCTTCACAAGCAACAATTTCACAACACTGATATATTAAATCTGATATTGTCGTTAGACTCTTCCCGCACAGGATCACTGAATTTAGTCACACTGTGTCTTTAGATTTATTTTGATGACTGGCTGCTTTCTGATGACAGAAAAGAAGATGATAAAATTAAAATACACTTAAATATTCATGCCATCAGTTACCAGCCACCCTCAAACGTCATTGCAACACATTACTGGACTTTGAAGGGAGACACAACTTTTTGAGATTTTTTGTAATCGCACGTCGCGGAGCGAGATGACCAAACACAACTTTGAGATAAAGATTTTGGGTGGAAAGAGAAACCGTGATAAAAGAGAGAGAGAGAGAATATGTCCAGCAGGGCCGAGAGAAATGCTGAATATGAGCCAAACTGCTTTCAACAAACATCAGTCTCACAAAGGCAACGTCTCATCGCTGGAAATGACACAAGAGCTGCCCTCCCTTGATGTGTCAGTATCACTTTGTGTCTTCCTCCTGCGTGTGCACACACACACACACACACACACACACACACACACACACACACACACACACACACACACACACACACACACACACACACACACACACCCTTATGATACCCTCTATTTGCCGCTGTCCTCCCGTGAACTTTAACGTCTGCGTTTGTGTGTCATTATCAGGATTAATGGCTGACACTGATGCAAAGTCCAAGAACTCCCTGTTTTGTGTGCTGACAAAAGACTAGTATAATTCCCTCCGTCAGCTGTGCAGCACGACCGCAGACAAATGCACACAGGAGCATGTGAGCCGTTACTGTTTGGTGTTCGGCAGTTATCAGTGTTTCCTCAAAAAAACAAGTGACTAATCGGACACGGTTCTCGGCGCGGTGTTCGTCAACCACCAAGCCAGAGCTGCAAGGCTGTTTGAGATGTGTGTCACGTGTGCGTGTGTGTGTGTGTGGGTGTGTGTGTGCTTCTGATACCCTTTTTTTTCCCCTTAAAATGTGGCTGCTCAAAGGTCAACTCAAGAAGTATTTCAGTCTCTTTTAGCACCCACTTAAATTCTGCAGGGTGACGGTGAGCAGACGGTGCCTGACAGGATGTGAAGAGGACTTTCTGCCTGCTAGGTAGTTCACATTTTCTCACTCGTACTCAAACTAACTGTGGTCTGAAACAGTAGAAGAAGAAAAAAAAGCAAAACATGATTAAGAGAAAATAAAAATCTGTGACGATCAAGCACACACTGCGGTTAATCTTGTCTTGTATAATTATGTCCAGCCAGCAGATCTAATAGAATTCAATCGTCCCCTGGCTGCTCTTTTCAAACAATACCTATCAGAGAACATCTGGACTTCAAGGTCGGGATCACAAGACGGCAGAAAATCCTTTGATGGCGAGATGTGCGTCTTCAAAACAAGATTAGACCCGACACTGGGAGAGAAAACAAATCCTTTGCTTTGAAATGTTGAATTATTACATGAGCCAAACTTTTATCTCCCCAGCTTGCCTGCTGGTGTTTTTCTAACCGCAGAGAAGGAACAGAGACACCAAACTGTAGTACAACTAGTACAGCTCAGTACCTTTAATCTGGACTAGCGGTTGCTTCAGAATAATATATATTGGAGATAAACACGCACTTGTGTTGTATTTTTTGTAATTCTGACAGAAAACATGGAGGAAAGCAGAAGGAGAGCATCATGAGTGAGAATTCCCATGTCATGGTGTAAATTTAGTTTCCTGTGCTATTCTTGAAGTTCTCATGCTGTGTCTCATTTCAGGCTGCTTGACTTTCTCTCCTCATGTCTGATTGCTGTTCCCTGCCCTGATGTGTTTCGCCTGTGAATGAGTTTGTGACCGTCTTCACCTTGTGTCTGAGGTACACAGTTGTCTTGTGTTTCTGCCTGGGTTTCATTTCTGTGTCTCTTCCTGTGGTTCCAGCTTTTCCCAGAGTTTTGTTTTGCCCTCCTCTGATTTCTGCATTCCTTGCGCTCCAGCTTTAGACTTTTGGTTTTGGGGGTTTTTTGTGCTTAAAATGAAATAAAACGAGTATTAACTGCTCTAGTTGTCTGGCCTCCTTTCAGTGACCTGTGACATCCCATGTCTGTGGGGCCAATGGAAACCAACAGCCTGAAGTCGTGCTAAAAAAAACTGTAGTTCATCAAAGTGAAATGCAGATTAATACAAGAATATCGATCTATCTAATTCCTGTCTTCTTGAAGGTCTCGTCACATGGTAAGATCATTTTTAAAGCTGAATTGATATCTCATAATGAACTCACTGCACAGCTAAAGACATCTCTTTGTCACCCATCTGTCACATTTTAAGCTGTTTCACCTCTGGTGACAGTAATATGTCTACCTTACCTTTAGAAATATGTGAAATTTCTAAAAGTTTGTGTTTTATTGTTGGAAATAGCCTACTTGCCAGCAGCTTCCACCGAACACCAAAAACCTTTCAACAAGCTATCAATATCAATAATAGCAGTGTCAAAGCATATCCAACCTTGCAACAGGCGCACTGTGCAACTAGCGTCATGTTTACTGTGTTAAAGATTGTACCAACCTCTATTAAAATAGCCGTAAGTATGGTAAAACGGAAGTTGACGGGAGTGTAATGAGTCCCGCCAAGCATTTATTGACCAGCAAAGTAACATCATGCTGAGATAAATCATGACATTGAGTGGAAAACAAGAAAGTTATATTCAGGTTGCATGGTAATCAACTGAGAAACAGTTCATCTGTTCATGTGTCTAACTTGGGCCGATCTCCCCAGGCAGGGGGGGCAGGTACCCCCCCCCCCCCGATACATACACACTTAATCTAACATGCGTTGTTTGGATAGCTGGAGGATTCTGAAAGTCCCTGGAAAAAAAAAAAACCCCAGGCCCAAGGGAAACATGATAACACAATGGAGGCTCCCATGAGCAACCAGCAACCATTTGTACTGATGATGATTCAGTAAACGTAAGGCACATAAAGTGAAGTTTGCTTTCAGTGTACGGAAAATCAAACAGACTTCATCGTGTGATATCATAGAATTTTTGAAACCGTTCGCTTATCATTTCTTTAGGGTGTTATCTCGAGTTTCCATATTCAGGAAATAGATCACACACGTCAAAAATGTGCACAAGATAATGAAAAGAAAGAACACTGAGTGGTTCGTAAAAAAAAAAAAAAAAAAGGGAAACCTGAAAGAAAGAGGGGAAAAGAATGTAAATGAAGAAAATTAGGTCAGGGTCGGGTGGGGGTGCGCTTCATCGATTGATCATCCCTCCGACCGTGACGCACACTGTTGCAATGAACTCTTATGAGCCTCGGCACTCGGGATCCAGCAGGTCGGACCCCGGTGATGAAATCCATCATGTGCCCACCGAGGCGGAGCCGAGCAGACGACCCTCTCCATCTCTGACCTGTCAAGGGGCTTCTGGGTTCAACACGTGATCCTGCCATCTTTACCTGATGGAGCGCAGGAGGATAGTGTGACATTGGAATCCAATTGTCTACTCAGACAATCAGTCGAGGTCAGTAATTCACTTAAATAAAGAAGGACTGATAAGGCGGATGAGCAGAAAAAAAAGACCTTTGTTCTTCTCTTCCTGTGGCAGGAAGAAAGATAAATGACCCTACTTTTATTTAAGGTATTACGTGAAGGCAGATCTCATGTAACTGCGGGGACTTACCAAGAATGGGTTTTCAGCGGATCACTACGAATAGCAGCATTTTACATGCATTAAAAACCTCAAAATAAACTTGAAAGTAAATGAATTAAAGCGAGTTGTAGTAATATTCTGGACAGATTTCTGCTCCCACTAACAAAATTTGGATTTTTGTTATAAAAAGTTAATAAAAAAAAAATTGTGCATTGAGTCTGTTGGTTTTAGCAAATCTTTGTAAAAAAAATTAATAAAAAATAAGCTTAAAAATAATAATAAAGAAATATATATTAAAAAAAGAAACCTTAATTTGTTACATGACTGCGAATGGACAATTTTGAACTGTAATCACCCATCTTGTGAATATTGCCAAATTACATGGAAACTCGCAGTAAGAGGGAGACAAAAATTGCTCTGAATGTAGTTCTCCTGATTGTTTGCGATTCTTCTCAGGTCAGTCCCCTTCTGTTCCCTCCAGTGGCTTTCAATAGCTGCCTCCTGCATCCATATCACATCCCAAACACACAATGGGCAGAAACTGTCTTTCATAACTGCCACAGAAACTAAACTACACTAAACTATACACAAAAGCAAATTGCCGTCCTGAATCGAGCAGAAACAGCCCCCGAGGTAATGATGCAGTACATTAGGTTTCACTTAATGCCCCCATTATCTTTGAGTATTGAAGATGTACGCTTCTTTTCTGGCTTTTCTCATGAAATGTTGGGGGGGGGGGGGGGGGGGGGGGGTGAGGGTTTGTTCCTGCGTCTGTGAAATATTGCAGTATTTAGAACGCGACTGTACATTTTCAGGCACACGTATGCAGTCAATGTTCTTTTCACCGCTCGCTCATCCATTATTTTCCTCCATGTTTCGACAGACTTCCACGGTTGGTGAAAAGACCCATTGTCTGGTCATTTGATGTCTTTGTGTCTTGTGAGGCACAGCACATTCTTCCCTGTTAATTACCGGTGCTCCGTCTCCACTTGTTGACTTTGGCGGGCCGATGGTGTTCTTGTGAAGTTTAGTGTATCATCCAGCAGGTCCAAACCGTCTCAGTCACACATGGGCACACATTCTCACAGATTTTAGGCTTTCTGTTATGAATTCTCACACGGGGTAATCAGTTTTTGTATCTTTGAGATTAGACTCAAGGTGCAAACATGATCTCTATGTTATGTGATCGCATGAATGCAAACTATTTCCTGGATGGCCGGGACGTACTGCTGGGTGTCTGATTTCCTTCAGTTCAGTGTTACAAGCTCTGGAGGCATCAAACTGCGAGAAAATACTCGCCCAGTGTGAGAGAATTGTGCTACATTTGACAAAAAGCGGGCACAGATTTTTTGTGAATGTGCAAGGCGTGCAAAAGGCGAAAACTATAAAGAGTGAGAAAGTTCATAGGAGAGTAGCTTGTGGTTGAGGAGAGGGCAGCGGAGTCGGACTTCACTTGAGGAGACGAGGTCCTCAAGTTTGTGTGAAACCAAAAGCAAACACTGACATTTTGTTTGAAGGTTCAACAGAAAATGTCTGTATTCTTCTCTTCTTGTTTTTTTTTTTTTTTAGCAGAGAATTGTGTCATTAACAACCAAGTCAAATGTCACAAATTAAACAAAAAGAAAAGAAAAAGAAAAAAAAAAGTTTATTTTGACTTCAAGCCATTACAGTTCGTTGAATCCATGCGTAGGAGTTTTTCTAGTCCAAGTTGTGCTTCTGTATTTTCTTTCATAATCCATAACCGTGTGTTTAATGGCTGACGCTACATGGCTTTGGACAAAAGCGTGAATCCAGTCGTGTGATTGTCCGTCTCCCTTTGTTTGTCATGTGATGAACTGTTGACCTTTCCACGATGAAATCTTCCCATTCTTGGCATTTATCGGTTTAATTCAAGTGCAACCTTGAATTGGATAACGTGGTATAGGGGATGGACGTAGGGACAGATGGACGGACGGACGGATGGACTCTGACCCAGACATGAGCCCACTTACCGTACCTCACTTACAAACTCAAGCAAAAAAATATACAAAATATGACAAACAAGTTCAAATACCAAACTAAAACAACTCCAGCACCTAATACACATGGAGGAAAGGAAATATGTCTGGGAAACAAATAAGTCATTTCTGTATCTTGTTTATTGTTGCCATGACGACGAGTTAGCGCTTTTCAACTATGGTCTCAACCGTTCATCTGCAGTAGCTGATGATCCACTGCTGAGCCGACGGCTCTGCACCGCTGTATCATATGAGATGAGTAACGGAACACAGACTGACTTATTTTCTGGTTAGCGGCTCAGAAAAGTCCTTGTTTTTTGTGGGGTTTTTTATACTCAGAGGTACAAGAACAGAAGTCACGGAGAATTGTTGCAACATTCCGATGAGAAACGATTTTGTCTGCTGTGAGGACTGAAAAGAATTGAGGAAGAGAACTGCTGACCATCATCAAGCACATTTTCTCTGAGAAGGAAAAGGAAAAAAGGTTTCTGGTGGCATGGCAAAGTTGTTGGCTTGATCTGATCTGCACCTGTCCACATGCCAAAGTGCCACTGAGCAATTAATGCACAAATGGGTAAATCACAATAACAGTTTAGAAAAATGAGAACACTGAAACAGGGAAAATGAAGTCGATACGTGAGTCCATTTGCTAACGATTCCCTTCAATATCAACAGTGAGCACCATAGACGAGACTAGTTTTCACCCACGGTGCACATTTGTTGCAACTGGGGTCACATCCCATAAAGGTCTGTATTCAATCAAAACAATAAGTAAAAGCCAGAATTTGAGCAGTTTTGTTTTTTTCCTTGCTTGAAGGCAAAAAGGTCAAACCAAGAGCTCATTGAAAGCTACAGCGATCGTCAACCCATTTCTCCACTCCTGATATCTGTTGGCTGTGAATTATCTGCGTCTAAGATCACCTTTCATAAGGGCAACAAAAAGCCCTTTCTGCTCAAGAATGTGCAGACTATTATGTTAACGGCGGAGCTGCTGATACAGTAATCCTGTGGTGTCAGTTATCTCAAGATGTAAATACCTGACCACTGCCTCTGTATCCGCACACCACGCCACACTGAGCCTTTATGAATACTTGTGTGCGCAAAAGCCCCTCTGGAGACGGAGCCGTGTGCGTCATTCCACAGATCAGCTTATTATCCAAAGCTGAGGGTAGCAGAGGGAAAGGGGATATGGGGTACCCATGAAAGGTGATAGCGCACATGACACGAAATACCGACTTGAACACAATGATGCACACAGTCTGCAAGCGGAGGAAAATTCAAAGAAATAAAGGCGGGTAAGAGAGGTTCAACAGAGAAATGGAGATTACATGGAGGAGGACGGGGGGGGGGGGGGGGGGGCGTGAGAGCAGAGAGGGCTGCGGGGGGGAAAGCGTTTGGAAAGAGGTCAGCTCTCAGTGAAGTGGGACGACGCACCTTTAGTGATGTAACGCTTTTATTGGACCGCTGCAAAAAAAAAAAAAAAAAATGCAAGAAATGAAAGAAGGACGATAAAATAAATAAATAATTTCTGGGTCACTTTTATTTTTCGTTCGCTCTCACCACTCCACCCGCATTTAAGTGCAGTGCAGTGCACACACACACACGCACACACACACACACACACACACACACACACACACACACACACACACACACACACACACACGCACACACACGCACACACACACACACACACACACACGCTGAACTAACAACAGAGGATTTACTGAATTGTGCGGCTCATGATTAAATGGATTTGATATATGGGACGCTGGGAAATCGGTAGAAAGGCGGGACCTGATTACAATCATGTACAAACCAAATAAACCCATCAAAGCTCCACCGGACTGAAGGGCGGACGAGGTGGACGAGGGGAATGAAACTGGGCGAGTATTTGGGATTGAAATGATTTCACGTGGACAAATCAAATTGAGATTTAGCGAGCTCATGCATTTCTAATGCTGTTGTCTAAAGCTACGGTCGCACTGCAGGTCTTGGCGCTGTTTTGATTGTTTTGCTGAGACCCATTATTTTTTAATGCCACTCACATGTGTCCTAAAGTCAATGGTGCTAAAAAAAAAAAAAAAAAGAGGAGGTAACGTCACACGCAGCAGGATGTGTTTATAGTATAGTGTTGTGGTAAATTTGAACGGTGCACATTCTTTCGCCTCCAGCGTGACCTTAAGTCTCCTACACGACTTGGATTTGATGAATTTGTGCGATTTAACTCCTACGATGTATTTCAATAATAACAATGTTATCCTGTGTCATATCTACATACACTGGCTTCATTTGATGAATAAACATAGCAAACTAAAGTGTTTTAGTAGCATCTGTGTTCATGTGTATGGAAATGAAGCCAGAACGTGGACGTAGTCCAGCATTCCACCTCAGAAATTGTCCAACTATTGTATTAGTGTAGCGCTGGTGTCATTTTCTTCTCTATTAGTCGTTATTAGATGTGGCTCTCGGCAGCAGCCGTACTGTGCTGTGTAATGAAACAGGAGTCGTGAAACAACCATCGCCCAACATATTGACTCTGTATGCAAGCCATATTAGCTGTTCAATGTTATATAAGTTCGGTAATCACTTGATTTTCTTGACATTTTTTTTAACAGAGCAGGATTGTTTGCTCTTCTACGATTAAGTAAAGACAGTATAAATCTGCTTTACTAATGCAGAGAGACAATTATCCATTTTAAAACCCTTTATAACTGCAGCCTATAGTATAATAATACATAAACAGTGCTGCGTTTCTTAGAAAAACAAGCTTTTTCTTGCAGGTTTTGTGCTGTTTGCTTATGAAAACTAAACACGGTGGATGGGACAGTCGATCAAGGGAATATACTCGACGACACTCTTTCACGCAATCTTGTTTTTCTTTTTTAATGGGCTGAACTCTCCACCCTAAAGCAGTTCTATGGTGAAAAAAAGGAGGCTACGCCTCCATAGTGTAGCCACACAGCAGCAGTGAGCAAAGCCTCTAACATTAACCTTTTCACAGAGGATGCACTCACAAAAGAAAACAAATAAAGAATTTCCTCTCAGAAGAAGACAGCGATTGCTTACATACTGCCAGCTCATGACGCTGGCATTGAGGAGCTATCATCAGATAGTAGGAGATTATGCGATACTAAAGTAGGCATTACCTGACATAAAATCTTAATGTAATAAAAAAAAACACTCCTGGTATAGAAAGTGGATGCATGTTCCTATTATTTTTGAAAACGTTCTTCAATTGGTTAAAATTGAAGATAATTCAATTATCGTTTTTGGAGAAAGGATTGTGTTTTGTTTTGCGGTTTGAGTGGCTCATTATAACTAATGAGTCACTCCAATAAGCGGACCAGGTGATTTGTTTCACCTGAAAGCTGCACATCGAGAAGAAGAAAAAAAAAACATCTTGACTTTTAAAAACTATGGTGGTAAAAAAAAAGAAAAAAAGACTTAAATCTAGAAATTCAACACAATCCTATTAAAAAAAAACAGAGGCCTTATTAAATGTATAAGCTTAATCCAATGCCACAGCTTTCTATCAGTTTCCAAGTCAATTTACAAAAAAGGCATAATTTTTGCTGATGGCACCCTAAACATCAGCTGTCGATATGTTTAAATAGACAATGATTTCTACGCGCTTTCTCCGTTGGTTCATGGACTGACGAACTTGAAAGTGGATTTGCGAAAGTCCAGATGGGAGGAAAGCAGCAAGTTCTACCTCTCCAGGTGGCGCCGCATCTTGTGCTCCTGATCTTTTTGTTAAATGTCCATATGGCCTCTCAGCTGCTCCCTAAAGCCGGATAATGGTCCTTAATTAAGGAGTGAAAGGAGAGGAACACACGTAGAGGGCTTTGAGGTAACATGGCGATCAGATCAGTGAGAGGCAGAAAGGATGCATTGTCTAACCACGCATTGCTGCACATATTCTCGAAGAATGAGTCAAAAAAATTAGAATTATTTAATGCAATTATCACCCTACACGTGCTGCATCATAACTAAGTTAACTCATTTTCTCATTTGACTTTGCTTGATTTCCTCCACCTGACCTTCATCATTCACTAGTGCAGCTGCCGACAGAAACCGCCCCCAAAAAACAAACAAAAAAGAACAAACAAAAAAACTAAAACGAATGTGTTTTTTGATTCAGTGGTGGGCAAAGTCTGCCAGAGAAAAGAACAGCTAAAGGAGGATTAAAAGACGTAAGCTGGTTGAAGGAGTGTGTGTCTGAGGGGGAGAAGTGACGCCGGGGACATCTGTGCGTTCGCCTGCTCCAGCCATGTGAGCGCTGGAGCTTTGAGAGTGACGGGGATGGAGCAGGGAGGGGCCATCTGCTTTTGGACCAAAGCCACACACACACACACACACAAAAAAGGAAAGCCAGCGCTGATGTCAAGAGGTCAGCCCTCAGAGTTTGTAGGATGAGCTGTAATGTGGTCTGCGGTGGTGCTGGAAAGAACAAATCCTTTTTTAATGAAAACTCTTTTTTTTTTTCGTGGACCCAAAAAAAAAAAAAAAATCAGTTTTCATGTTAACATATGTTGAGTTTGATCAATGCTTCTGCAGGTTTGTCCCTTGACTCTGCATCGAGTCGGTGGATTGTTAAATGAGCAGATGTATCACACTGATGTTTTACACCTCAACCATAAGAAGGGAAGAGATTTGGCTTTCGAACATTCAACCTGGAGACGAGGAGTTTCAAAGGCAGCGTTTAAAGTTCTGCCTGTATAATAGCCTTCTGTAGGGATTCCTGTAAAACAGCAGCCATTATTAATAAACAATATATACACATAAAAAATAGAGATGATGTAAATGGGGATTTCACATCACATATACCGCATGTGAAAGGAAGATTATTTTTAGTTTTTAATTTTTTTTTTTCATGAACAAATGAACAAACAATATTCCACCAACCCTGGCAGAAATATATGAAAATAGCTATAAATCGAAGATCAAAATAAAACAAAAGAGAAAAAATGTCTTAATTGATAGAATAAAATAAAATGAAAACTCCAAAAACAGACTTAAGTCATGTACCATTGAAGCACAGGGGAAAAAAAGAAAAAAAAATAGAAAAATATTTCCAAGAAAACCATATATGGACCCCATACATGGGCACATTTCTTGTTTTTCTTTTTCACAATATACTGTAGATTTGTCTTCCCAAGGCCAGATTTACAGCCAATTCCCTTATCCACTGTCCGACAGTTGGTGTCCAAACCTCCATAAAAGTGCAACAATCCGTCTGGCTTGTAAAAAGTCCAAAGCCAATGAGCAGTGGCTGCTGCAAGGCTTCAGCAGAATCCTCAGGATACATGCCTGGCACATAAACCTTGGCAACATGGAGGGACTTCCTTTCCAATCACAAGACTTAAACAATCAACCACGGAGTTCCCAGAGTGCTGTAGTTTTTCACACTCCCACTGACAATGAAGTAAAGCACCATTCTCTACTCTGCAGTTCACACAGATCTGGAATGTTAGGGGAACGTCTGATTAAGTCTGCTCGGTGTGAGATACGTTTCCATGAGCCATTTGGACTGTAACAATCTAGATTTTGTATTAACAGACTGGCTCTGTGCTTTAAAACCAGGAATTTTCCATTCTGCTTCCTGAATATCTTCTTGTAAGTCGCCCTGCCCTGCCTCTAGTTTTGTTGATGGTTGAATCTTTTGAGGAAATCAGTAATAGATTATATAACAGAGAGAGTTGATCTCTTCCATGTTTATGGGACAGAGTCAACTGTTCAACTTTGGGAAGAGAAGGTTCAGAGGACAGATGCTTATGTGTAGCTATAAAGTGTTTAATCTGTAGATACTTAAAGAAGTGGGGTTTTTTTTTGGAAGGTTAATTTTTTTTTATACAGTTGATTATAAGTCAATAATTTAAACTCTTCATATTAATCTGAAATATTTTCAACACCTTTTGTTGAACCATAGTTTGAATCCACCATGAGCTCTCACAGATTTGAAAAAAAAAACAGTTGCCCCATAAGAAAAAATATTGAATTGTATTTATAGAGCAATCAATTAATTGTGTTTAGACAGACTCTGATGAGGAGATTAAACAGATGAAAGACATTTATTGACTGACAGCTCTTTGAAGTGGTTTTAAAAGAAGTCAGCTTGGCGGCAGTTCTCGTGCTCTTTGTTACTGTGATCATGCTATGAAACGTTTCTAACCATATTTAAAGTATTAATAATGTTAGTTTATCAGTCATGAACAGAATTTCAGGCTGAGCGATTCTACTGTTCAGTGAATTCATAAAGACATGTTTGCAAGTTACTTCAAGACGGAAAGTAAGGAGAAACATTGACAGGAGAAGCAAACTTGTATTTTTATTCCATCTTTGTGTCATTTTTGATGTGATTTTAGGTGAAAGTTATTCATTAATCAAGAACAAATTAATATAGAAAGCCATTGGATTGGTAATAATGTAAAAATGTTGTGGGAAATAAATACAAAACGACAAAAAAAACCCACTTCTCTTGAGCCATGAAGTGGTGGTCAAATTGTCGTTCTTTGTAAACCACAAGACACTCGGCATTGTTCAAAAACTAAAACAAGAAGAAATAATCATCATGACATTAACGTTGACAGTCACACGGAAAATTCTTGGTAATTTAGAGTCACCGATTAACCTCAGTTGCATTTTTGTGTGTGTGTCCCTGAATAAAAGCCACACATGGTCAGAGAGAACATGCAAACTCAGACAGACCCCCTAGCCTGGAGTCCATCCATAGATGTTCTCAACTTAGCCTCACTCCCTCTTGGGAAACATTTGGTGGAAGTCGACATGTATGATTTGAGTTATTCACTCGCGCTGCCGCACAGGAACACTGAAGCAGCTACACAGGAAGTGATGCAGTCGTTATCGTGAACAAAGCCGTCATCTTCACTCCAGCCTGCCTTTTATCTGCTGTCTCTCTCACACACACACACACACACACACACACACACACACACACACACACACACACACACACACACACACACACACACACACACACACACACACACACACACACACACACACACACACACACACACACACAGCAGAACATATTGTTTGTTTCCCTTCCCTCCGTATGCCAGCGAACCTCGGGTGCCAGAACAATAAATCCAGAAAATGTGCTCCAGCTTCCCGTGGAGTCGCTGGAATGTGGGAGCGCCGCGACTCTGACACAATTTCTGGGTTTGTTTGCTCCACAAATAAAGATGCTACGTGCTCAATGACATTTACCTGAATTACAGTATCCAATTACACATGAGAAGGACAAATGATTGGGAACACTATGTACTAAAAAAAAACACTAGTTTGTGTGTATCGCTGCCTTTACAGAATGACTGTGTGTGTTATTCAATTATCACAGTCAGAATGGAAAATCCAGGCAGTTGTAAGAGGACGGATTTTCAGTTTTAACACTTCCTTTTAGGTTTGGGCTGTAAATGTTTTAACACATTTGTTCAGATACAAATGCTTCAGTAAGTAATCCCATAAAGATATAAAGTGGAATGAGAAATACAAGAGACTGCAAGAAACTGGATAATTAGTTTTAGAAGCTTGCACACAGAATCAGTGAGATGAGTGCTCCTACTGTCTGGGCGAATATGTGCAGACTGCAACTTTTACACAACACAGGTCAAGTCACTGCGAGTTCCCAGTAAAAGTGAATGAATAGTGAGTCTGTGTACTCAATTTACTTGTAGAGAGACAAAAATCTGTTTATACAGCGGGGACCCACCTCCATTGTTCTACCATTAGGCTTTGACACAAGAGGTCTGCAAATGCGATTGAGCCAAAATGGCTCAAACTGCTCAAAACTGCTGAAGGAAGAAAAAGCTCAAATGGAGCGAGAGAAAATAAATAAATAATATAGAGGAACGGGAAACAGGTAAAATGCCAACAAAATATCTTAAATTGGTTGAAGCTTCCTGATATGATGGGATATAATTTCATTTTTGAGAGAAAGTTAGTCCTCAAGACAAGTAATTAGGGCAAAACTTGTGTTTTCCTGTGATTGGTCAGAAATGTAAAGTGGGACGGGCTCATGTGGAGAAGCTAAGTGTTACTTTCCATCACCAGAATTGATGTTCTACTGAAATATGAATTGTTCTGACCAGAACCTTGTTCTTGCTCTTGTGTCACCTCATAAAAACAAACTTGTTCTTGAGTCTGAGACTCGTTTTTCTGCTTTGGTGATCATTTTACTTTTCACAAACCGATTTTGTCAGAGGTTGTAAAGGTGCTGCAGGACCTCCTACTGAACAGTAAAAGACCTGCATATCTGCAACGTCTGAACGCGAAGTAGCTAAAACATGTTGAAAATGATCTGCGCCACTGCAGCTGCATCATCACTGTTCTATTTGTGAATGCTGTTGTGGATCCTAACCTGCTGAGCAATTCATGTAAATAATTGATGGCCCGTCTATTAGTTAATGCTAAAATAATGAACAAGTGTGAGGTCTTATGCTGGTGTAGTGTCAAACATCGTCATTGGGTTTGATTCCAGGATGGGTGTTTCTCCAGTGTGGATTAAATTTTTTTTTTTGAACATCACAATATCCATAACTACATGGGGAGATGGACCAATAGTCTCCCAAATAAATGATGCTGAGTAATGGCATCCAAATAATAACACATTGAGTGATTGGCCTTTTGAAGTTGTAGGTTTAAAATGTGACGTAATTCATATTTTTATTGAAACTTTGGAAGATTTTCCATGACTTCAATTGGGTTTGTCAGCCACGCCAGTGGCTGGAAAGCTGAAGAGCCGTTCCCTATTTGGGTGTTTTGCATTGTGTTTCATGTCGTCCTGGTTGCTGCGAGATAAAAAAAAAAAAAAAAAAAAAAAAAAAGCAGACAGCAGATAGTTGAACACAGTTGCTCCTCTGTTCCTTGTCCAACTTGACCTGCTCTCTTCATCCAACACCCGACCACCCGCGCCTTGCTTTTAATGATTAACCTCAGATTAACTGCAGTACAAAGACACCCCCCCCAACCCACCTCCCGCTCCCTGTCTTGTTTTCATAGCCTTACGCCCTCCCACGGCCCTCTTCAATTCCTCCTTTTATCTCTGTCTTCCACCGCTTGTGCAGCCAGTAAATGTCAGCCACTCAGGGCGGAGAAATGAATAGCCAAGGGAAGCGAGGCAGCCAGAGGAGACACCTGCTCCACTGTGCAGCAGCATCTGCTCATCCAGCTTAGCGCGCACGAAACCACAGTCAAACCTTGAGCCACTCTTAGCTGCACAGATAAGAGAGCCGCTTTACCTCAGCTCTTGCTTTCTCTTCAGCGCAGTCCACGGCAAAATCGTTATTAAAGGAGACCCTGAACTTTGGCTTCTATTCATTAGGCGTTCGGCGTCACCGCCGACTCCCGCATGCGTGACGTCAAAGGGATAATGTGCAGTGTCTGCAGCTCGCCTGGAAAGTTTCCTTCCTTTTGCTTCCTTTTCTTTTTTATTTAATTTTAGTCATGCCCTCCTACATTGTGTGTCAAATAGTATTATCTCAGTGTGATAATTCTTTGTATATAATTATTGCCAGGTGCACGGTGACATTTAAGGCGGCCTTAATGATGCTCTGCAGGTCTGAAGTAGGAGGTGGGGGATTCATTTTCTTGCTTATTGACAGTGTAATTACCCCGTCGCAGGGGTCAGGTGGGAGTCTGAATGTCACCGACCCCCCCCCCCCCTTTTCTTTTAAAAACTTGCCGCAAATTTAATCCTGAAAATTGTACCCTCTGTGGATGAACCGCCTCTGCATCTGCATTTAATCTCCTTTTCCTTCAAATCAATCCTTTTTCTTTCACAGACTCACCATGGCCGCTCCCCCTCCTGTGTTTTTTTTTCTCCCCCCCCCTCTCCACCGCGCTCCCCCTCCACCCTCCGCCTCCAATGGAGTACGCTGCGAGCAGCCTGCTTGGTCAAAAGAAGGCATTGGGCGATGATGTCAGCAGCCTGCGTCAAAGTCTCATGGGCAGGTTTACAATCCCCTTAGCTGCTCTGAGCCTTGCGTCGAGATCGTGGCGCACTAATCAAATCTCGCCTTGCTGGTGTGGCGTCTTTGCATTTGCAAGTCAGTTTCTCTCCTTCCCCTCCTCAAGCCCCCTCAATTCACGGAGAAGTCTGGCGACGGTGCAAATCTGCAGCACCTTGAGCTGAACGGCTGCAGGTCCACACATGAGTAAACAAAGGCCACGTTCACACACATGCACTCTCCCCAGGGGGGGCGGGAGGGAAATTAAATAACCCATAACCTTGAAAAAGATTATTTAATTGTTTTTTTCTCTGCATGATCGCTGGAGGTGATTGAATCCTTTGTGACATGCACCAATCCGTCATATTATCCCTGTGGCTTGAGAGGTTTTAAAAAAACCCTCATATTTCAACTGCACTGTGCTTTTCTCATCATAAAGATTTACGCAAACAACGTAGGTTTGGTGTGTGACAGGGCGTCTTAGACTTCCAATAAAATGAGTCAGCCGAAACTGTGGTTGGCATTAAACTGGACCGCATGATGCAGCCGTGTGAACGTTAACCTTACTACAACCGTTCAGGATTAATTAGGGACACGGGCGAGGATAAATGTGTAAACAAAGCAGGTACACACGTGTCCTTGTTACGCAGAATGAAAGGGGATTTTGCAGAGGAGAAAAATGCGCAAATAATTTATAGGTGACACATCTTTTTCGCTCTGCACGGGTCTGTGAGCACAGAAAGCAACGTCTTGACCTTATTCACACACAACTGTTTCTATTTCTCAGTTAAAAAGTACCACAGTAATGATATTATTCAGGTGCTGAACATCATACTTTAAAATCTCTCAGACTACATGAAAATATGGGTGCTGTATGTTTTATTCTGAATGACTTACACAAATAGTTATCTGAAGCGATGGGAAAATCATGCCAACATGCTCACATTCACACAATAATAATAATTAAACATGTCACTGTTTCCCACGATCACTTATTTAATCACACAGATGCCAACATTGTTGATTAGCACAAGCCTACAGTGTCAAATTATCAAATGCAGGTCAAATTAAAATGTTGACTTCAATGTTGTTGTCAGAATAAAATTAAGAAATTAACTCAATGTCTTACTTTTTAATCAATCCATTCTGTGCAATTAGAAGGTATGAAGCAACCAACAATGGCCAATAACATAATAATCCCATCCACTATACCTATTTTTCATCAGAAAACTGTTCAAAACCTGCAAAAAAAAGGCTTTTATTTCCAACAAATGCATTCTTATTTATGTATTATTACATTATTGGCTGGAGTTACTACATTCTGGAAATATTTCTTAATGCCACTTCAATCAAAGATTTATGATATGATCTTTATTACGTTAGAAAATTATTCCATTAGTAGCAGATATTAAGTTATTGGCCGTAATTAGATTGTTGGTTCTTACAAGGTGTTCTCCAGAAAACGAGGGGAATCGGACCAGCGGTTGAAAATTGAGTTAATGATAATAATGATAATTAGTGAACATTGGTAATTTCTGTCCATGTGATTCATCCAGGATGATGCCTGCTGACTTTGAACACGTCTCTTGAGCTGCACTCAGTCACCTTCGCTGGCATCAATTCAGGCAGATGCCAGTTCCTTCCCGTTTTCCACTCTGACCGTCGACGAGCCCTCAGCATCTGCTCAGCCTGCGACTGAAGAGCGGCTCTGCAGAAGTGAGTTGGAGTGAAGAGGGAGGGAGTGTGAGGTAACCCATTAACCAGTTAGAGCTGTCAGAGGGGCTGTGACCGCACAAACAGAGCGTTTGTGCTGCATTTACGTCACACAGCAGCTGTGGTTCCCCCCCCCCCCCCCCCCCCCCCCTCTCCTTCCCCTCCCTGCAATACTATGGGAGTCAGCCCAGACAGGCTTTAGGACTGGGAAAGAAAAACACCACAAGAAGCTGCATGTTTGCTTTTGCAGACGTGGTGTTATGCGGCAACAATGTGCACGCACAAACACGCAAACACACAAGATTAAAGTGGTTGCCCGCCCCCCCCCCCTCCCTCCGTGGCATGTTCGTAGAGGTGACGGGGGGGGGGGGGGGATTCATACGGGCGCATACATAAAGCTTCCATAATCCATGACATGACATCCCCCATAATCCTCCTTGGCATTTAGTGCACACGTCTGAGCGATTACAACAGGTGTCATGTCATGTTTAAAACAGGATTATGCTGCTTTTAGCTTGTTTGTGTGTGTGTGTGTGTGTGTGTGTGTGCGTGCGTGCGTGTGTGTGTGCGTGCGTGTGTGTGCCCGCGCCAGTAAATGTAATTGTGCACGAGGGCGTTTATTGTTTTAAATTTTGGGACGGCACCCAAATGACGTCTCCGCCTCTGGATCCTCGCCTCCCACTCAAAACTATCTGAGACAAAAACATTTTCACAAACTAAATTGACGTATGAACAAAACTGTTTATACGTCCAAGCTGCTATTGTACATATTCATTTTTTTTTTTGGGGGGGGGGTCTATTTATGTATTTCATAGTCTGTTGTATCTTCCATTTCCCACTATGACTGTCATGCTGCCACTGTCAGAGATCTGCCAACACATTTTCATTGTATGTCATGTACATTAACAATAAAGGCGTCAAATCTATAATGTGCTGTAGCTCCAAGGTTGTTTTTTTAAAATGGGAAAATCATCTCAACCAGCCGGCGTCAAAGATTTTCTTCTCAATGTCGGCTTGTTTTGTTCCACCGCTGTACCAGAACCACATCAGAAGGGGGAATATACGGCGAATTGTTCCAGTGATCGGAGTCATTGACGTGTGCCGGCATGTGTGTGTGTGTGTGTGTGTGTGTGTGTGTGTGTGTGTGTGTGTGTGTGTGTGTGTGTGTGTGTGTGTGTGTGTGTGTGTGTGTGTGTGTGTGTGTGTGTGTGTGTGTGTGTGTGTGTGTGTGTGTGCCCTCAACAGTCAAAGCGGCGGCTGCATGGTTACTGAACTAGGTCAAACTCTCGTGAAGCCTCGTGTGGCTCTGCCTGCATGGCTACTGCAGCGGCCGCTATGCTCAGCTGCAGAATTGCGGAAAGTACGATTTTTTTTAAAAGTGGCAATTTACTACAACACCATCGTGTCTTCCACTATGACACTTTTTCAATGCAGGTATTGCTTGTGAAGTTTTCACGAAAGACGTAATAACTGTGGAGGTATGAGCTCACTTGTTGACTTGTGATTGATTTGAGAGCCCCATGCTTCACCTACGTACTTACAAATACATCATATATTTTCACATACTTTTTAAAATCTTTCCAAATAAATAATCTTCAATATAACACCACACATATTTGTGAAACAATCAGGCTTTATACTGTGTTCCCACCCTCAGCACCTGTCTGCTGTATTTTAAATCACACAGGTGAGTTTATTCTCGTACGTGCTGTCATTTCTCTTTGTTGATACTCTGACATTTCTGTCTTTCAAATCCATGCACTTTCCTCACCTCTCATTTTAGACATGAGGCCACAGTATCTTGTAAATCTAAAACAAACATGCATCTTGGTAAATGAACAGTGTTTTAACAAAAAAGAAAGACTGACTCGATGTAAAAAGCCTATGTGGGTACATGTTCTGATTTTAACCGTGAATTGTCAGATTGTACACTGTGTTTTATAACGTTCTGCTATGAGATGTTACCTGAAATTAAAGCACCGGTTCTCTGGGCTCTTTCAGTCTTTTTAAAAAAAAAAAAATTCCCCTCTTTGGTTTTTACTTCCTGATGGGGGGACTCGAGATATGCTGCGTGCCTCGTGTGCCATATGTGGTTTAACGTGATTCATTGTGTCACTGCGGAGAGGAAGTCAAGCTGCACACACTGTTACGCCATCTGTTGTTCCCAGTGTTTGTTTGGCTGGAGTAAAGCCTATTACCGTACTTCTTTTGTCTGACTGCGAATTGTTCCCCCCCGTCTTTCGCCACATTGTCAGTTTGTCTGCATGTTCCTCTGCAATAAGAGTCCCTGGGAGGACGGCGGCATATGCTCACTGGACTCCAGCCCATCGGCCAGTGGATTTTTAAGGAAAGACACGGGCCAAGAATAATGATGCACGTTTCAGAGGAGATTGTTCGTCACTTGTGCACTCGGTAAGACGCCCTCCGGGGAGGACTGAGGCAGGTATCAGAACACGTTGAAAGAGAGGAGGGGGGGTGACAGCAGTGGCTCGTGACGCCAGTTATCACACAGACAAATAAGGATCAACACACGAGCCGTCACAGTCTTTCATTTCAATTTAAGAGACGACGTTTGTGCGCGTTTCTTTCGACATGTCACAATATCCTGTTTGATTATCTCACGTTCAAAATGGACCCCATTGTAATTCAGTGAGTTGGAAAAGTGAATCTTGTAGCCTCGAAACGGTTGCTTTTAAAACAAGCACACACGCCTGTTGGTGATGTGACAAAGATTGTCATGTTATTTACCCCCGACGCCGGAAACAAGTGCCGTTCAGGAGATGTGGAGGAGAGAAAAAGACAAAAAACAGTGAATGTGATGCTCAAAATAAGCATTGTTCACGTTGTTTGCAGTTGATGACAGTAAAAAGTTGATATGACCATCAAATCACCAATAAAATCCCCCTCCTCCCTCCATCTGACACGCATGAATGACAGGAGCGCCGCAATGCGAACGTACAGTTATTTTTGAAGAACTTCAAGACACAAGGTTGAAGAAAGATGAAATAAGCTTGGAAAAATTGTCATAAATTGAAAATAAATCCAGTCAGTTTAAGGGTTAGTGGCAAGTATGTATACATATGAAGGTTTCGCATGCTCATAAACCCTGAAAAAAACAAAAAAAAAGTTCCTTGGGAGTAGTTGCTTTCTGCATGTTTGGTGCTGTTTTACAACAAACCAAGTCAGTGAATTTTAATGAAACGAACATTAAAAACTTAAATTTATGAAAACGCGTGTGTTCACAGGTGTGGTCACAATTGTTGTGACTTGGCATGGCAAAGACTATAGGACATAGATTGCTGCAGTTACATTGGTACAACAGGTACGGTATTAAAGTATATGTTATACACACTACATATACTCATTTATTACTGTGTTATTATCACATTAAATCTCACATTGTCATACTTGCTAACATAAACCGTATTAACCATTACGCCCTCGCAGGAATACTTTGAGAGTCAAATATTTCAGCCGAGCTGTCAGAGATCAAAGATGAGCTCCTGCACTTTGTTACAATGAAAGCAGGTTCGTCTTGTTCACAGTTTGCAAAATGTCGTTACGTATCCAGTCGTTCGAGAAGTCAAAGCATTTCTGAACATGTAGTAAAACCTTGGCTCTGGTTGTGCTCATTCTTAACAAGGTCAAGGTTTACAAGAGTTGCATGTTCTCTCTGCACTACCTTCAAGTAGTTTTTCTCCCATGGTACAAACAAATAAAAAAAAATAAAAAAATGTTTTTGAGGTTAATAAGTGACTATAAATCTCTCATAACTGACAATGTTATAAGAGATTCACACACAGTTAGATTGAGAGTATAGGAGATGGATGCATGATTTACATTTGGCACTTTATGTAGTTTAAATCTTGATGGAGTGCTGGAAAACAACAATAAATGCTTCAAATAATTGGTTGTATTTTCTATTTTTGTCTTGACAAAAATCAACGGATGCTAACATCAGTAAGTTTATGTAACAGGGTCATTTAATCAGGTCAGCAGAAAAAAATCTGTTTATTAGTTTTGCTTTATATCAAAACTACACAAAATGCTATTTGCTTTTCCCCTTTTTGTTTGTGAGAACAGAGGAACAATTATTAATCCCTGTTTGAACTCCTACATTCCCTTTTTCGGTGAAAGCCTTGCCTGGATCTTGTTCGAGCGTTGAGAGTTTTTGTTCGTGAGTTGACTTTGCATTTTGAACTTTTGTTGTGTTTGATGTTTAAATATATACGCTTGTATTTCATTTATGGGCTCCAGTTAATGTAAACCACGACTGCAGCATTTTTGGTTTTGATTCATCTTATGAGACTAAACATCTCAGTAACAAATCGCTGATACGATGCAGACTGCAATGCGGACGTCTGCGTGGATCCCATCATAAACATCTGGGTCGAACCCTAAATGTGTAACTCCGTCGTCTACTCCATGAAATTCAACATTATGAGGTTATGTTTTTCTTTATTCTTCTGGTGAAAACTTCAGAAGCTCCAAATTCAGGAAGAGGGATGTGTAGAGGAAGTGTGCAGGCTTTTTGCAGAACAGATCTACATGTGGCTCAATTATATCACGTGCTTTAATCATAGAAAAGGGAGCTCTGAGATTTAAAAAAATTTATAAATCGTTCCAACATGGCCACTGACAAAGAGAAAGCGATCACTGTCAGCTCCCCGTGACAGTTTTTAATCACGCTGCCACAGACAGAGACAGGAAACCACCAACTATCGCTTCCCATATTGTTTAGTTCAAGCCCACCTGTCTCAACTGGCTCCACTTCAAGTGAAACCTTGTAAACCAGAAGTAAATAGAAACAACAAAACAAAGAGGAATATGCATGAACAAAAATCCAAAAAAGAAAATACAGCATTCTCTTGAGGACACACTTTGCTCAGCAGGTTTTCAGCTTTGTAAAAGTGCAGCTGGTGTTTAAATAAGGTCTGTGGTGATAAGAAATCTGTATGGCAAATATTTGTCCCACCGTTGTGCGCAGTCGTCAGCCAGACGACGAGTTGCAGACTTTTGCAGCAGACTTAAAAAAATATTTCTGGGCTTCTTTGGAAGAAAAGAAAAAAAAAAGCCTATTATTTTGGGCCGTATTAATTTTACACAACAAACATTTCAATATTTTGCATGAGCGTTTGGGGGACAACATTGAAATTTCTATCTTTGTTTAAAGATTGTCTCGTTTATCTACCAGCATTCTATAAACTCCATTACATCAACCACGACTGCACCACACCATTCTGCTGTTACGTTTTTTTGGACATTCAGGCTTTTACTGTGAAGGCCACTGCACAGTGGAACAAGCTGCCCGGGGCTATCAGGACAAGTTCCACCATGAAGGATTTAAAACAGAGATCAAGAAACAAGTCGCCAACTCTGCACTCCCTGACAAATCCCATGTCCCTCTTTGGTCCAGTACTGGCTTTATTTTGATGTTGGGGGCAGGCAGGGATAAGTCGGGGTAATTGAATGTTTTAGCGTTGTTTTCATGTCTTGGTATGCGTCTCTGTGTGTTAAACATTGTCCTGTGAATGTCTTGTTTGTTAATTGTATTTTACTTTCCACGGGACTGCAGATTCAGAATCAGCCTCCGGCGAAATCTGGTACAATGCATCAAATGGCAACATTTATGTTAAATTGTACTCGGTCCCGTTTATATAAATAAATGAAATATATAAACTGCGGTCTGTTCAAGATCTATGGCACAATATTAATCAACTTGAATTCTAAAAATGACAAATTTGTCACATGTTATGTTCAGTTGTTCAGTTTTGTGTCAACTCAGTATGAATTGTTTCTTTGTTTGTTTGCTTGTTTTTGTGCCAGATGCCCTTTTTTTCTGCCTGCATGTCTGTGGCTGCAGCTGGGATTGCTCTTTTATTGTTCATAACCTCTGACTGGTTTATTTTTAATTCCGCTTTCATGGCTGTGAAACCTGTGTTTTGAGGTTGTTCCTGAGAGGGTGCGTCATTAACGTCTGCCATGCGACGTCACAGATCAGAACCTGAAGAACTGCAGCTGGTTATCATGAAATATATCAGAAAGAAAAATGCTTGTCAAAGATCCATGGTGTCATTGTGTATCACACCGCTCAGCTGTGTCTCTGCATGTCTAGATTGGATCAGTCAGCCAGTAAAAGTACAGAAACAAACATTAAAAAGTCTCCCAAGCTGTCCTGTGTCCGCGACTACAGAGACAAAACCAGGCTGTTTCCAAAAAGTTGCATTGTCTCCCATTTTCTTGGAGACCAAGTATTTTTATTTCCCTTCGATTTTTGAAAAGATTTGACATTTTTGCTTCTGAAAATGTTTACATTTACACAGTGTTCCGAGTGAAAACACAACCTTCTAGTCCCATTGCTAACAAATTCATTGATTTTGTGCATTTCGACAACCAATTGAATTAAAGCTGCACTCTGAATGGGTTTGGTTCACATTAGAGTGCGATGGAGATGTGGGCTACCAATAGTACATCGAAGTGTCAAAAAAATGTCAGATTCCCGACAAGGTGGCGCTAAATCTGTTCATATCAAAGCAACCAGGGAAGGACTGTGATGAAACATGTAAAGTTTCAGGAAAAATTGCAGCGTGTAGAACAGTTACACATCACTTCCTGTTTGATGATGACGTGTCAATATGTCAGGTGGCCACGCCCTTTGACTTATTTGGAAGATTTTGAGTACATGCTGGTCACATTTTCCGGCCTCTTGGACCTGTACACCCCTCCCCCAGGGCCCAGGAGGAGTTTCTTACCAAAAGTTCACCGTTAATGTCAAATGGCGTACTTCCTGTTGGGTTCCAAATATGGGCGTCAATATGTTTCTATGCATCCTCGTGTGCTTCCAATCCCGACCAAATCTTGTATCCATAGCTGAAATGTCCCGGCTGTCACAAATAAATCACATAACCAACGACACGCTGATGTCAGCCTCTCGCGGTGCATTATTATGACATTGCGAAAGAGGAAGAACAAGCGCAAGGGGAGCCATTCTCCAAGAACTCACTCATTTCCGAGTATGTTTGACATCGACAATGAAATGAATCTCTCTCTTCCCCCCCCTGCTGTTTACCTAAGTGATACCCAACACCTTTGCGTCATTGCTCTTTCTCATGAGGTTGACTCAGAGTCGTATCATCAGACGTCAGCAAACAATCCTTTGTACTCCCGGTGAAGAAGCGAGAAGAGAGGAGGCCTCGTCAGCGTGCATGACAAATGGGATATTCTGCTGCTTGTTAGTGTTAAAAAAGGAGGCGCTTGCCTGCTGAATTTATTGCACAGAGTCTAATCTAGTAATATGACTGAGGCTGAGTGTTTCCCTTTAGTCGAATAATAATAATAATAATAAACCTATTCTAACCAAAAAGTCTCCAAAGCAGAAGCGTGCACAAAAAGCATTGTACGAGGTCTGCACCACCCACTAAGTCAACAGGTGATGAAGTGTTGATGTAAAGGCAGAAGAGAATGAGAAGAGCGGGTTTCGGGTCGCTCTGTGTGATCCGAGCAAACACCACAGTAGTCAAGGTACTGATGACCTGGACTGATACGTTATCGTCAGGCATTCCGGCGTGGACGTGTAGCCAAGGTCGGCAACGGTGATGAAGACACGGAAAACTGACAGCAGGTCCGTGAATTCACATGGAAGTGACGCATGCGGGCAGACAGTTTTAATTCATGAGAATTACTTGACAGTCAAACGAAACTGGATGTGATTCACACACAAGAGGGATTAAAAACAAGTCGATGATTCATCATCGGCTTTATTTTGTTAACAGTTTAGGGTACTGTGTTGACCTAACATGGTGTGAAAACGTCTGCATGTTGTGTTTACATTACTCATACAGGTTAAAGGTAAAATGGTTTATTTGACGGGCCTGATCCTCCAAGGAAAAAGAAATCTTCACCATATTGTGACATCCTCAAAACTGAAACAAGATGAGCTGGGTTTTTTTTTCTTGTGTAATGACTCAAGTAATCTCTCTTTTCAAAGAAATGATTGAGAAATAATCATTTCGAAAAGGAATAACTTGTGGACGCCCCGACTAATTCTAATGACGATTATCTAATTTGATGAATTCAGACAAACATGCCTGTGCATAAGGACAGAAGATCCACTTCATTTCTTTACTTCTAAGTTAAAAAAAAAAAATTCTCAAAGCATTACATTCTTAATTATGTTTCTTTTTTAATATATCTCATGGATCCCAACATCCATTAACAAATGAGATTTACCGCTGAAGAAATGGATGGATTTGATCATTTTCACTGTGAACATTTTAATGATGACCTGAGGAGTGGTATAGAGTCCTCCGAGAGCAGGGGTGTCAAACATGTGGCCCGGGGACCAGAACCGGCCCTAACCCTAACCCTAACTCAAAAGAATTTCCAGATGATGACAAATTCTTTTAATCCTGAATAAAAATATGATATCCAGATACAGGTGACTGAGGTTTTTGTGTGTGTGTGTGTGTGTGTTTTTTTTGCAAATATAATAATATCTGATTTCCTTTAACATGTATATTTCAGAATAGACTGGCAAATTCTTGCAAAAGGATCAAAAGAAGGAAAGACTTTGCATTTGTCCATATCTGCAGTTTAATATGTTATGTTTGACTTGTTTGGCCCTCCAGAGGTCAGGATGTAGCCCCTCAACTAAAATTAGTTTGACACCCCTGTCCTAGAGCATCCTGCACCATTAAAACCAGTAAAGTTCACAGCCTGAGCCAATTGGTCTTTGAGATTCCATGTTCTCCCTGCATCTGCATGGGTTTTCTCTGGCTCCTTCCCTCCACTCTAATACACGCTTGATGGGGCTAATTGGTGATGCCTAATCGTCCATGGGGCAGTATTAAGTGTGATTATGTCTCTCGCTGGCCCAGTGATATGCAGGTTCTCAGTTTACCCTGCATAATGTCAGCTGGAATACACTCCAGCCTTTGTGAGCCTTAACGTGGATAAACCAGCGAGCCGAAGAAGAACAGATGGGGGGATAGAAATACACTCTCAAATACAAAAGGATCTCCTGGAGACTTTAAAAAAGAAGCAATAAATTCTATGGCTCATGAAGCTGGACGCGGAGCGTGGCCGAGCCCTCG
This sequence comes from Blennius ocellaris, assembly GCF_963422515.1. Taxonomy (NCBI): domain Eukaryota; kingdom Metazoa; phylum Chordata; class Actinopteri; order Blenniiformes; family Blenniidae; genus Blennius; species Blennius ocellaris. The sequence continues at coordinate 19,861,896 of NC_137655.1, read as the reverse complement.
AATGCACAATCATCTTTGTTCTTGATGGAGATAAAGGGATTACAAGTCAACCTCGGTGGTGCGCAAATAGAGCCGTATCAGGATGTACCATACAGTGCGTTCACAGCTTTTCCTCTGGTAGGATGTTCTTTCCATCATAATTGATGATCTTATTTTTTTGAGTCAGATCTGACACAGGCAGGCTGAGTCAATATTCGACAACATTCAAACTCGCAAGCTTCATTGTTTCATAAGATGTGACGATGCCCCCCTTCGAGGCAGCTGCAGGGAAGCATTGCAGCCCATATAATAAATTTAGGACAGGTTGCAATCCAGCAGCCAACAGCTGAATCACGGTTTGAGACATTGCGCAACGTTGGTTTGGTTTGGCTGTATTAAGTCATTCCCCCTGCCCTTCATCTGTCCTCTTGGAGAGCCACCGCGGCTGGCAGACTCCCACAGCACACACTGGCGGAGGAGGTGTGGTGTCATTAAAAGGTTTGAGGTCGGTGAAGAAGTTTATATGAAAAGCATGTGAACAATTATGGGCCAGTGGGACATGCGCGTGACACATTCATGCCACTGGCTGTTATACTATTGAGGTGAAACAACATGGTCCTTTCAGCTGAGCCTGTAAGCTATTTTACCAGAGATGGCCGGCATCATCAAGACCCAGTTTATGCCCTTTTAGTAAAAAAAAAAAGAAAAAAAAGAAAAAAAAAAGTAATTAAGCCATTAGATTAGGAGATTACTTCAATCCAGCTCATGGACTGCTTATCGTTGTTTTTAATGACTGTTTTTAATCCGTCATCCTTCATGCCACGAGATTCTCCAAGTTGTGTCACAAGTAAAGACACATTAACTTACTTCGTCTTTAAAAAAAAAAAGAAAGAAAAAAAAAAGCACCCAGTGCTGCATTATTCATGATTTCAGAAGTATGCCACCTCAAATAAAAACCGGCTGTTAAACAAAGCACGTATGATGTAGAAGTACCTGCAGCATGTTTCCTCCTCTGTGGATGGATCGTGATGAGATCGCTGGCCAGTGTCGCTCACGACACCAACTTGTGGTGCAAACTGGTATTACACTGTAATATCAAGTCCGGTCAAAATATTTTTAACTCTGCAGTCACAGAGATCTGATTGATATAGAATAGAGATTTAGATCTCTATTCGACCAAACCCTTGAAATAATGAAACAACTTCAACTCGCCAATGTGACATTAACATTGTTAAAACATTAACAAGAGGACTCATGAAGCATCATTTTGAAGCAGTACCTGGGCCGTGTGCCTTGAGTTTAACACCACTCAGTAAAAACTTGTATAAACCCAAATCAACAATATGTCTATGACATCATTCCTTTCCTTGTATGTTGTTGATGATTGTTGGTTAACTCTGAGGGCTTCAAATATTAAAAGGAATGCACATATTGTACATTTTAAAGGTAAATTCCACTTAATGTACATGTTCAGTTCTGTTTTGGTGTAAATCATGTAATAAAAGCTTTCATGAGGCTTTCTGCAGAGCTCAGTAAAGTGGGCTGGAAACAATCAAAACGTGCCTCACAATGCTCATCCAGGATCAGTATTCAGCACATCTGTAGACTCCCGCTCCATATATAAAGCACTCAATAAGGCCTTTTTTTTGTGTCATTGGAACGCCGCACTTGAAGACGGTGTCGCCTGCGACTGCTGAAGACTCCCAGTTTGAAAATGAAACAAATCTGGAGGTGTGAGATTAGAGAGAAGCGAGCCTGCAGATCTCTGTGGACCACTTCTCAACTCTGCTTGATGCAAGATTTCTCCATCTCCACCAAAATATTCCCAACAGGACTTCATCCTGTGATATTTTTTTTTCTCTTAACAGCGAAATTCCATATTTTCCAAAGCATTTATGTCTTTTGAGTGTTTATATAAAAAAATAAAAAAATAAATTAAAAAAACGCCAGGGATATCAATTGATATTTGAATGTCTTACAATATTAATACCATTCGTTTGATGAAGCATTCAGCCCATCTCATTATTGCAAGACGAGCAGAAACTGTTCTTCGATGTGGACATGGCACACACTGTTCTATATTTGGAAAATCAGTCAATTGTTTTCATCCATATTCATGAAGGTGTTGTGCGTGCATGTCTGTGCTGTGCACATTATCACAGGAAAAAGGGGCATGTGTGTAAAAATAAATAAATAAATAATAAAGTGAGCATTGGACTTCTCCTGTAGCATTTCTATTCAAAACCTCTGCATGTTGTTGCGCTGTGTCACTGCGAATTAGTGTCCACACCCATAAATCTTGACCGAGATGTTCCTCGCTGAAGGGGTTTGGAGGAGGTGACTTAAAAAAAAAAAAAAAAAAAAAAATCAAGGTAATGAAGTGGTTTATTAGTGCTTGTTCCAGAGGCCGCTGAATGGTTAAAGTACAGAATGGCATCATCACAGTGATAACAGGATGACGCACTTCACCGAGGTTCATTAACATTCACCACATCCCAAAGCTTTATCTCGTGGCAGAGAACCGCTCTGGAGCTGCAACCGTTATTGATAAAGCTTATGATCAACCTTTGTGTGCTTCCTTATCAGTTAATGTTTAGATATACACCTTTCAAACCATGATATGAAAAAAAAAGGGGGGGGGGGGATCAAAAGGAAAATTTGTTGCAAGCCTGCATATGTGAAAGTATAACTGCACATGCACAAACAAAACCAAGCAGCGTGATAAAATAAAGATACAATAAAGAGTAATACTACTGGTTACTACTGGTTGAAAGTGTGTTCATTTATACTACAGAACTCTACTGCGATATTCTTCTTGTTTTTCTTTTATACAGCTGCTGAGCGTTTTGTAGATTTGGAATATCATTGAAACACATGGTCCAACTTGTAAAATATCATCACATTGTATAGATATCACAAAATCATTCTTTTCCCCCCATTCTTTTTACGTTTTCTCGTCTGTTCCATTGCGTTTGTGAATCCGCCGTGTCTCCGGGAGTGCAGCGGTTAAACACATTAACCGTCACCGCAAAGCAAAACAAGAAAACAAACGGAATGAATGAACAATGTGAGAGTGGCCTGACCTGAACCACGCTGATGTGGGCTGGCGGTGGTTATTATAAAGGTCTCTTCATGACGTCATCTCTTGGCGTCGCGGACGGTGGTCTGCAGCGCCCTCTCGAGCTCACAACAAAACACTTCACCTCGCGAAGGTTCAGCGTGTCCCCCAACAAGTACTAAACAATAGATCTGTGTAAAAACTCGCTGTGCGCAATAAAATGTATATAAAGATTTCAATACCATAGAGGGAACGTCTGTACCGGCCGCAGTAAATGTGATTATTACACATAAAATCCTGTTTTTCATACTTCTCTTGCCTCTTCCTCTCAAAACTGTGACGGTGGTTCTCCAGCTCTTGTTGTTTGCCTCCCTCTGGTGGTAAATGACATTTCCCAGCTTGCAAACAATGTAAGTGCTCAGTTGCACTACTAAATATTAATAGAAGCAGCTGCCATATGCAAGTACATCCGCTGTTTGCAGCTCGATGGGGAAACAAACTTGCAACCTTCGGTTTGAGAGACAACCTGCTCTACCAGCTGATGCACAGGTCTGTGTGTATTGTGCATAAATGTACAATAAAAAAAGTAAACATGTATTCAAGGTGTACACTGCCTTCTAACAATAGTCGGTTGGGATTTGCTCCAGCAACCCACAACCATGAATTTACATAAAGTCGTGAGAAAAAATGAATGAGATCCTTCTGATGTTTTAATGCTGCATTTATTTTATTTTTTATTTTTTTAGGCATAAACAAGATAAGAAAACTGGGGGGAAAAAATGTAGACAACATGAAAATAAACTACAAACATATACATTCATCACAAAGGCAACAAAAATACCCAATTATAAATATATGCTATGATGATAAACATGAAATAAATATTATCAAGCAAAAGAGACGAACACTCAAAATAATTTTTAAAAATAGACTTGAGAGTAAACACATATAGATGGATCACAAAGAGGTGTAAACCAGACACAAAAAAATGAAAAATGGTTATAAGAAAAAAAAAGCACACAGAATTATAAGGGATAAAGTCTACAGGAAATAAATGAACATTAAGAACAAACAAAAGACGATGCAAAAGTGGCAGGACACATCACTTAACCACTGAAAGAAACAAAACTACCATACAAATATATGCTATGACCACAATATAATGCAATTTAAACACAGAGAGCTGGAACAAAATAACAAACAAACCACAAAATCCACACCAACACCACAAAAAGAATCAAACTGGACAAGAAAAGAAAGAAAACTGTTGGAAAGAAATTCAAAAAAACGTTTTACTTTTCTTGTGACCAACTCACAAAATTACAACAAAGATGTGTACATGACAACAGAAAGACAGGAAGAGTGTTAAAAAAAAAAAAGATACATTCACCTCAAAGTGATGTAAAAAAACACACAGATGGACACAAATATCACCAAGGAAATATAAATTGGCACAAAGAGATATGACAGTACCACAAAAGGACAAAAAAAAAAAACATCAAGCGGTGACACACAACCTCAAAAAGAGAGACACATTTGGAGCTTTGGTCATAGAGATATTAATAATGTAATTTCCATAGAAAATAGTTCCAGCCAAGCCAATATCTTCTACGTCTTCCATATTGAGCAAATATTAAAACCAAAGTGCTTGAAATGGCAGTTAATACTTTGTATTGCAGCGACTACTATTAGTGTGTCCATAACAAATATGAAAACCTAATCAGAATGAAAATGCTTAGTTTTTTAGAATATCATCACCTGATAAGGGTTTGTTAAAGTAACAAACTTCCATATCCACATTTAATACTGGAGGGTTTCTTCTCACTGTACGCTGGATGTGATCATGTGATCATGACATAAGCAGGCAATACGTCATAACATTCCCTAAAGCTAATATGAACAATCTCACGCATTCCTTAGTTCTCCAGCACCACTGGCATGTTCTTGTTAGTCACAATGTTTAGAGCAGCTTATCTAATGCAAAGAGGTTTTCTTAGGTCACCATCCAGTCACAATTCAGTCATGTGAGGAACACGTTGTAAATTCAATAACTATGGTTAAGATTTGACTGCTATCATTCTGTTGTTTTAATCTTTATTTAGTTGGTTTGCTTTTTAAAAAAAAAAAAAAAATTTAAATGTTCTTTAATATTTTTTCTCTTTGCAATGTGCAGCTGATGTAATGACCCTGCTGACGCTGCAACATTCTGAGGGGAAAAACTGCAAACTTTCATTTATTCTTGGCTGTTTATTGACAGAACTGCACTGGGAGACAGTAATAATGGAACCTGTTTGAGAACAGCTTCTGAAGCGCAACGTTTTCCGTTGTCGTTGTGTAAACAGGAAACCTTTCTGTGCATGCACTGTACGGTTGCAGTAAAATGTTCTTCTTCCGATGTGTGAGTAGAGAAATAATAACAAAGGAAGATTTAAAACAATCAGTGTTTGATTGTTTACATCATTCATGCAAATAATGATAAAAAAAAACAAAACACAGCATTTATCAAACCATCCATTCATATGATGAGAATTTATTTTCATTGAAGTTGCTCAGGATGTTTATTTTTTGTCCAAACAACAGAAGACGTGTTTATCTCTTATCATTGAAAGAAATCATCAATCGAAAGGTTTTCTTGATCTTTCAAATTCTTTTTTATTTTATTTTGAAATGTTATATGAGCTCTATACATAAAAAAGTTGATTATTTAAAGAAAAATACTATAGTAATATAGAAAAAAACTTCAGTAGAGCATTCATCTATTATACAAAACATGTTTTTTATTGTACGATTAAACTCCATAAAAGATGTGTATAACTTGTAAAAATGGTGTGCACCTTTCATAATGAGAGCAGCGTGTAATGTCCTTGTCTTACTCTTTTTAATGTTTTATTAAATAAATATTTTATTTCTATATCATTTTATTATCCCCAATATCTCCTCCCTTATTGGAGGAGCTATTCTGCCTGTGCCCACCTAATTACCTCCGATTCTTATGGGCAATTTATGGTCACCAATTGACTTCACGTGCATGTTTTTGCACTGTGGAGGGAAAAATCCGCGCATGCGCCAACCTGAGTTTAAGACCCATACGGAGCCTTTAACGTGTCTGAGCCCGGGGCCCTGGAGCCTGATCCTCCGCCTCTGGAGAGCGTTCTGAATCCGATCCAGAAGAAGAAGAAGATCCAGGTCGGAGTTTCCAGCTCTCCCTCTCCCTCTCTCTCTTTCTCTCCGGTTTCCTCACGACGCGTGCTCCGCGCCGCCCGCTTTGTGTTGTTGGGCAGAAAGACGCACCATTCAGGGTGGCGTGTGTCCTCACAACACGGGCACTCCGTCTGCGCCCACTAGCCAACAATAGCCAGCCGCATCTCGCGCCGTCTCCACCGGAGTGGTCGGTTTTTCAACATCTTTTCCTTTTTCTTTTTCATTCCTTCCTTTTTTTAAAAACATCCGCTGCCATGTCGGTGGCCGTGGAGTCTGGATTCTCGAGCGAGGAGGTGCTGACCAGCCGCTTCCCGCTCCACCGCGCGTGCAGAGATGGAGACGTCGGCGAGCTGTGCGCGCTCCTCCAGCGGGTCTCGAGCCCGGCGGAGCTCGCGGTGGAGGACACCTTCTACGGCTGGACGCCCATACACTGGGCCGCTCACTTCGGGAAGGTAATGGAGGCGTCCGGCGGGGCCGACGTGGGTGGAAACATGTCGGCGGCGAGCGTCGGGTGTCTCCCGACATGAGCCTCTCCTCCTCTCGGCCATTTCCTCGTTTGTGATGAAGCTTAAAAAAAAAAAAAAAAAAAAAAAAAATCAGCCATCGTCAGCTGGAGGCAGACAATGGACCATTAACGTTTGAATGACTTCTAACAAAGCGTCGTGTTGTGTTTGATTTATTCACCAATACCGTTAAGCAAATGTTTAAGGAAGGTTCGTCGAGGCTTTACATGGGAGTTATCCTTCTTAAACGCACGACTAGTTAACGTTTACTTGTGAACTCGGATACAGTTTGCCTGTAATTGTTTCGGAAAAATAATAACCTGGGTTTTTAAAACTCGCCAACCTCACACACTTCAGCTAATATTTACTACAAAACAACAACAACCAAAAAACATGACGCCAACACCAAAACTTGGGACACTTGCCCCCACAAGCAGAAAGTATCCGACTCCCCCTCCAGTCCTCCACCCTTTGGTACGTGTACGTGTACCTGCTTGCCCCCCACCAGGTCCTCCAGCGCTCCTCCCTCTGGCCTCACTCCCGGCGTTGTGCTCTTGTCTCCCGCAGCTGGAGTGCCTGATGCGCCTGGTCCAGGTGGGCTGCGGGGTGAACGCAGTCACCTCCAGGTTTGCGCAGACGCCCACTCACATTGCAGCGTTCGGGGGCCACCCTGAGTGTTTGTTATGGCTGCTTCAAGCTGGTGCAGATATTAACAGACAGGTATGGACATCACATTAATTTACCCCCCCCACACACACAGAGGAGATTTAAGTTTAAATCATCCCTGGTGTTTAGAAATGCGAGTGAGGAGAAAAATAAAAAGCACAAGGAAGTAAGAGGTTGAGCTCCGATGATCCCATCAGGGCGGATCACTCTAAGTCGGGGTCATGACCTTTGCAGCCCTGCCACTCAGTCCCTCTATAAAACTGATATCCACCTCATTTCTTTATTGTGGAGCCACTGTCAGTCAGACCGTTCAGCAGCATCCTTTCCACATCTTTTCTTCTTCTCTTTTTGTTTGTTTTTAATGCACGGATTCATGCACCGGGCGCCATGCTTCATGCCTCACTGCGCCATGGAGGGAAATCAGATTAGTAGGTCGCAATTGCATAACACAGCGTCGTCATCATTGCAACACGTTGCCTGCAATGTTACTTGAATTTGCTCGGCATGAGCTGGAATAAACGGCTCTTGCTCACGGATTCCTGATATTTCCAGTGGAGCAGAGTCGTACACCAAGCCCGGCCTGCAAATTGCATTTGTGGTTGGTCCCAGCTTCCGGACTGTGCGCGCCCTTTTTTTTCTTTTTTTTTCCCATTAATGTTTAACTGTAAATGTGTGTGGGAGGTGGTGGTGAACAGTTCAGCCTCTTCCCCTTTTTGTGTGTTTTTTTCTTCTTTTTCTTTTTATCTCTGAAATCTGCCCCTGAAGCGGCGCAGTGAGGAAGCACATAATTAATGACATGCTCCTTGTGCCAAAAAAAAAAAAAAGTCTCGTACTTGTGTGTGTTACATGCTCTGTGTCTACAACTGCAGTGTTTTGTTGTCAAACAGGACTATGTGGGCGAGACGCCCGTCCACAAGGCTGCTCGTGCGGGCAGCCTGGAGTGCATCAACGCTCTCTTGATTCAGGGAGCGAAAGCTGAGTAAGTCCTGTCATCGGTGCTGTGTCCTCACTTCTTTCTTTCCCCCCCCTCTCTGTACTATCCAACATCTCAGTTCCGCCTTTACAAGAGATCACCACCAAACGCCAGTCCAGAGCAGCGGCGACGCAAATTTCGCCGGGCGCGTTTGTTTCAATAAGACGAGACAAACTGCAAAGTTAGCGTTTGCAAGTCTGGCATGCAAAACATGCAGATGGAATAAGATAAGCTGAATTATATATATATATTTATTTTAACTTCTCTTGATTCAGCTTGAAGGTAAACTGCTCTACAATGGTGTAACTTACCTTTACAATGAATGATTTTATAGCTGAGTGAGCAAGGCACATTTGATAAAATGTAAATTTAAGCTCTTTTAAAAAAAACAAAAAACACCACTTTATCCTGCTTTTTGTTTGATTAGTCTGCCGGTAATTCTACTAGACTACTGTGTAAACATTTACACTTTCCACAATATATTAGCAGCTGTTGGAGATAGTTTATTTCTAGGAATGGGTAGCAGCGCCCCCCCCACACCACTAAGGTGAATGAGATCACAACATCTTAAAAGTGTTGCGAGAAATAAAAGTCCCAACGTTTGTTTATGAAATCCTCGACTTTAAAGTAAACTCATCCTCACGTGTGGTGTTTCTAGAATTGGTGGTGCTCTCTTGGAAATGTGACACATTTTGTTAATCCCTGAAATTGTTGTTTATCATTGCAACAATTCGCATTAAGTTGTCCTCGGTGTGTGATAATCCTCATCTCCGACATGGTGGATCAATGGACAATGGCTCCTTCAGTGCCTCCTTGTTTGCCCGAGATAAACACTTTGATAACGGCCTCTTTGTAATTTGAGAGAGCGCTTTATTGTACTTGTAAATAATTAACTCTGCAACAAAGCCTTTTTTTTTTAAGCTAAAAGCAAAGCTCCCGTTAAATTCAGCACAGTCGTAACACATCCAGGAGGACAACTTAATGTAAAAGTTGATAAACTGTTTTTTTTTTTTTGTTAAACCTAGTAGGCCATATTGCATGATCTTTGTTAAATTTAGAGTGTGGTTTTCTTTGTTAACATTTGTTTTGGTTAATGTCTTCCATACTTGACTGAACGGCCAAATGCACATAGACTCTTTTTTTTTTCTGAACCTTTTCTTTTTAATCGCTGCGGAGGCTAATTGTTGCATAGAATGAAAATGCATAGATCACATGTAGGTTGCGGACTTTTCAGATTAGATTTGCTTATGCGGACACATGTAATCCATCTTGTGTCCACTGTTGGGTCCCGTTCCTCTGGAAACTGGGCTGACGACACAATATGTAAACACGATAGAAGTTGCATGATAAATTTAGCTCATGACAGGGATTTGAGGTGTGTGTGTGTGTGTGTGGACACTGTAACATCTCTGGCTGCCACACCCTGCTTCATTAGGATCTTCCCTTTCATGCAAGTGTCGTTACTCTTGCCTAACCTGAAGCGTGAACAAAGGGACGTATAACCCAACTTTCTTGTTTCTTGATACACGTAGACGCCGAGGTGCAACAAGTTGAGATATTTCTCGACGCCCTCCGGGATGTCGCTTCATATTTTCCAGTGGTCACACTTGCCCACTCGGTCTTGGTAAATTTAGCCACCAAAATCTAAAAGTAGACCCTTTGATCTTTAGATTTTTCCTTCTAGTTTGAGTCAACTCATGTATGATGTGGCTAAATAAATATAAAAAACAATTGGAGATATATTATTTTCTCACCATTTTGTGTTTTACTGACATTTTCATTTTCTGCAACGAGCGCCGTGCCGATCTGCCGCTCACTGACACCCACAAGCCCAAAACAACCAGGGTGCTCACAGACAGTCAGATGATGATTAAATCTCCACATAGCGTTGGCGAAGCCTGGGATTTTTAAGACACATTGTTTTAAAAAAACAAAAAAGCGCTGTGAGTTATCGTCCACTTGTGAGAGCGAGAGTGTTTGACGGTGCCGAATATATTTAGTAGCGGCCGTGTTGACTCAGAACCTCCTCCTCTCGTTTCGATACGGAATGCTAGCAATGCTAACAGACGCTCCCCGATCGGAATGGAAATAAATGCAGACTTTCTGAGAAGGACGTGAGAGGAGATCTCACAAAGTGCGTCTCCATGGCGATCATATAAAATATAAGAGCATCAGCTTGAAATAACACGAGGATGCTATTATTGCTATTGTTGAAATAAATTCTCCACCTGTTGAAGAACCCTGGTTGTATTGGTCGTCTCACTACACCAAATTTATCCTTCTTTTTTTTTCCCTCCAAAATGTAAAAAAAAACAACCTTTGTTGAAACCGTCATGTGCATTTGGTTTATCAGCTGATGAATATTTTTTATGCTTAAAATGATATGTGATGTTTTTTTCCCCTGCAGATGACAGATATTTAGTTTAGTTTATCAAGTTTGTTTTTATTTATTTATTTTCTTTACTTAAGTATACTGGGGGCACAACTGGGAGGGAGGTCAGAGGCTCATGACAAAATGACTTTAGTGTTTCAGCTGTTAAACTCGTATCTAAACCGCTGCCCACATATTTTCCTGGTTTTATAAATCGATGAACCGCAAAACCCAAAACAAAGAAAAAAGTGAAGCTTCTTGAAGCATTTCAAGATTTATATACTCAAATGTCTTCAAATTTCAATTTGATTTTCTTCATATTTTAATAAAAATGAACTGAATCAAACATTAGTATATTGAATGGCTCAATAGGTTTATTAACTAAAAGATATGATAGATCGAGTTGAAGGTTTATGTTAATGATAAAATGTAAAATAAGTCGGCCACATGCCATCATGATCATTTTCTTCAGAAACATGTTTGTACTTGTTGTTAATTGCAGACAAGTCTTTAGGTATTTGTTTAAACTTAAGTATACAGCGTTTGCAGCTCAGCACATATTTGCTGTTGTAATTCCTTTTCAATGCCACATTTCCACGATCATTTTTAAAACTGTTCTGTGCTCAAGTGGAAATGATATTTCATAATGTTTTAAAACAACAGTCGATTAACAAGCTTTGTTTTTTCTGATTTATTCCTTTTTTAGTATTCCAATGATTTGATTGGGAACGCCTTTGAGTTTTTCGTATCGATAATGTAGCTGTAAAAATCGTTTACAATAAAGCTCAACTCTGTTAATTCAAATTCCTTGACTTGGGTTTAAATCAGGAGGTAAATTGAACATTTGATCTCCATCTGGAGGATTGTATGCCGTCACATAGTTTCCCACATGTCGTTAATGTTTACTTGTAAACTAAAAGAGCAAAACATCGATGTCAAACCAGCCTTGCCTGGATAGTATATTTATTGCGCGGAATAAAATCTTAACAATCAAATCCTATTTCAAAACTTAAAAGAGTCGTCCATCAACAATAACTTAATCTTATTTCCTTTTTTTTACCGGCGGTAATGTGAACCTGTTGGCTTCATGCGGGACACAATTAGGCTCAACACTGAATATACTGACATCCGATAGACGGAAACAGCTGGATTCCTCTTGAAGAAACGACTTTACACTGTTTTCTGAAACAATTCTCGCTTGTTTTCGCTGCATCGCCTCCCGTGTCTCTTGGTCTTGAACTCGCTTCCAAACCTGCAACCTGCCGCCTCGCCTGGGGCTCCAGCTGAGGAAATACAGAAATCTGCATTTGAGGCTCTTCCTTGAACGCACAAGAGCAGGCTTTATTGACGGACGCAAAGAAGAGGAAGGAAAACGAGGCCCTTTAATGGATCCTATTTGGATTGGTTAGGAGGATTTGGCTGCCGCCATCCCCGACTCAACTCGCGGCAGACTGAGCGGCTGCAGATGAGAGCGGCGTGGAGCCGCGGACTCGCCACCCGCCGTACAAAAGCCAGGGATGATCCGTAATGGCTCGGCAGCGTCTGATAGATGGGCTGCGGCTTTGCTCAGTCGGAGGCTTTAATACATTAGTCTCGAAAAGGTGATCAGAAGCTTTCATGCACGGAGGCATTTATGGATTTTTGCTGCACAGTTTGCATGAGGTCATCGGGAGCTCGGGTGGATACAACCTCAGATAATCCATTAGCCGACGACACATCAGCCATTTCCTTGATTCGCACTCACATTTTGCATCTGGCATCCTCTGGCCCTGGAGAGGAGAGGAGAGGGCCGGCGCTGAATATCAGAAGAGGAGCGTCGTCTTGTGTTGGCGGCATCCTTTTTGCCACGAGAGGTTCTCCGGCACAGCTTCGTCGTAGCCCCGTTTCTCATTCAATCCAGTTTTATATTCTGACCATAGCAACCGTCACTTTCTTTGATAAAACATCTCTGAAAAGTAGACCAATCGCGAGTCAAGAGGGACGAGAAAAAAAAGTGTCAATCGATTTAAAATTTAAAGAAGCGACTCTTAAAAATCCAACAAAATCCGTTTTAGAATGTGACGTTTCCCACATGTTGTCATGAGCCTCTGAGTGTAAAGGTGGTGCAGTAGCAGCTAGCAGCAGGCAGGACGGAGCTCAGAGGCTGCCGGTGACCAGAGCAGAGCAGACAGATTGGGTTAGATTTACCTAGCATCATGTACTGAACTGTTTAATGCTAACCTCATCCTGTTGCAATGGTTATTCACTGTCATTTCACTGTGCCAGATATATATCTATCTATATTTTTTCCCCCACTTTCTACACAGAAATGTTTTCTTTTGTATGTCACAGTATTAACCCTATACAGTATCATAGCCTTGTTCTGACATCTAATCTTTTGTCACCTTTTCCTTTATGAGAGTGACACTAAGTTGACAAACGAAAGTTTTCTGTACTGTTAACAGAACCAGAACCGTACGTCTTAATGTTTTGCAGCCATTGAATTGGAAATGACTTGGTTTTTTCAAGTAATCCTAGAAAGGGGGAGAATAGACACTGCTGAGTCTGCCCCGTTCCCTGGGATAGCCGCACTGTTGTGGCATTGAGTGTTCTCACTATCGCTTCCTATCTACACACTGGCAAACTGTTGAGGTATTTCTTGCGGTGATTGGTTTTAATGCTAGGTTTTTTTATTGAATCAAAACTAAAGTTATAGACCTGCATGCTTTGCTTATTATCCATGATTGTTCCTGTACTTTAGCCTTTTATTTTTTGTTTATCGTTTTTATTTGTATGATTTGTTTATTTATTTATTTTTGTCGACTAACCATAGGAGTCCTTTTATATATGGACAGGTTTAATCACGTGAGTCCCATGTCAACATGTAGCATGATATAATAGGCTGCCTCTGGAAGGGTTAGACAATAGTTAGAGAAGATTCATATTGTGTGCTTAGGAACCGAAAAAAGCAAAGCATACCAGGCAATTTACAAAGAATTAACGCTTCCTTTTTTAAATTCCTCCTCGCTCGATCTGCTTTCCGTAAAACACGGTCATGCATTTTCTTGACGTTTTCTGGCGATGTCCGGTCTCACTAAAGGAATACCGGTTAACATTTTTTTCGCACAACGCAGAGCGAGGATTTGTTTTAAAATCGTGTACAAAGTCGGTCAATGACGCGCGGTAAAAAGAAGAGACAGTACAAATAAGGTGTTTGAGTTCAAAGCAGAAGATGAAAGGATTTATTGAAATGTACCGAGTGTGTGTGCAATAGAGTTTATCTCAGAGCACAATGTAAAGTTTCTTTTTAGATCTAGTTTCAATGGAAATAGGATTTAATTTTTTTTTAAGTCTCGAACGCAAATGAGCTCCTCGAATATTATGTTGTTGCTCATTTTAATCTATCACTTAAGTTATAAAAGTTTAGTTTTTTAACGTACATGAGTACATGATGCCTTCCTTTATTGATGTCCAGGCAACTTTGTTACACAGATTTATGGAAACTTGCGTGATTACTAACTTGTTTATTTAAAAAATAAAAGCTTTTTAAAGGAAGTAATGACTTTATAGTCTTCTTTAAAAAGAGAGGAAGCCAGATTTAGGTGATTTAATGCCACTTTAACACGCATGGATCCAGAAGGTGTAAAAGTTAACAGCCACGCTTTTCTTAGTTAACTTGTCTCTTCGTTTAAAATGTGAAGAAACGAATGTCTTTGCCAATTGAGGTTAGGAAACTTCTCAAAGTATTTTCCTTGCGTCGTTGCCCTGTGCAGCAAGTTTCTGCCCAAGGAAAGAGACAAAATGTGCATTTTCGCATAATGGAATAGTTTGTTGGATTGAGACTTAAAATAGCCGCTAATGAGACTCTCGTTCCTTGTAGTGAGACCAAACCGTCGACCAAATCACACTGTGGTTTTTTTAACGCTAAAACAAAACCCTTTGGACCAAAATCCTGTTGGAAGCGTTAATTTAAAGGGGACGGGTAATGTGCAACAAGTTATTGTGTGATTTATTTATTTATTTATTTTGACTCTTTTTATTTGTTTTTAATCTTTAATTCTTTATAAGAAAAAAAATGTTTTTTCATGTGCACTAGTTCTTGAAATGTTTTCTTTTTTGCACAACTGTTTAGATAAATATACAGAGAGTGAGCAATTTCTGAACGCCGTGAATGAGCAAACAGTCGCCGTGCGCTTTAAATCGAGCCTCACTGTGTGGAAGTCAGTGTCACCAGGGTTTACCTAAACACTGAGTTATAACATGCAACAAAATTGAGCCGTTTTTAATTGATAAGTTTAAGAACTCATCCAATAAGTATACTGTTTTCTTGAGCTTTTCTTATTCTCTTGATAGACGGATGTGTTTAAAATGGCCTTTTCATATTTTATCATCACATTACAATAATGTAATTGCAGAGTTGGATGTGAGCCAGTAGTCCCACATCTTTGACAAAGACTTGGCTGTTTCTGCTTGGGAACTCATTTTGCTGTGCAACTACGTTCGGACGCGGAACAAGTGCGTCATTGTTTCGCGGTTTGGCCAGTGGAAGAGGAGAGAAGTTCCCGTCGTCAAACTTTTACGCGGACGTGAATCCTGCTGGTCAGCGAGACGTTTTCTGTGCAGTTTGTGAAGGATCCACCTGCAATCAGGTGTCCTGCACAATCATTTAGCTCAGAATAATCTTGTTTTTATTATTGTTATTAGCTGACTTCATTTCTACAAAGTAACTCCTGCAACAAAATGTAAATACACAAGCCCGTACTTTATGGGTATAATTAGTTGTCTGGCTTTACGTTCCAGTGAAATTGCTTCCAGACATGAGTGTCATGTACTCTTGAAAGATGAGGGGAAAATACGACACAACACTGTTTGCTCATTCATCGCTGCACTAAAGAAAAACCTCTTTGTTTCTGCTGCAACTGGATGCGATTAACACAACTTTACATAAGGCGCCAGGCGCTTTGTTTCCGAGTTTCGGATGTTTTGGTACAAGCCTTCCCCGCAGTCGTTCTGATGTCCTACTTTCGTTCATCCCTCTTGAGACGACGTGAAGACTGACTTCTGCTTCGCTCTGCCGAAGATGAAGGGTCTGCATTCTCGATGCCCGGAGCCCCCCCCACCCCCCGCTTTGCTTTGTCATTTCAAGTCTGCCGAGTTTCCTCTGAAGATCCAGCCGTTTCGTCCGCGTCTCCTCTGGATGATGAGCACCTCTATCTTGTACTTGTCCCTGGAGATCTCGCTCCATTCATGTCTTGATGTCTGGAGCGCCGTTTGTTTTGCTGGCTCTTCACTCCACGCTGAACTCCGTCCTTACACAGACCGTCTGAATCGTCACTTTGACTTTGAAATCTGCGTGACCCTTTGAAATGTGCACGACCCTTTGAAGAACGCCTTGAGCCGAATCTTCACTGTATGGGAGTACGAAGCTTTTCCTTTGACAAATGGCTTCTTGACGTTGGCGTTTTGTCTTCACGTCGATGACAGAAATCTTCTCCTTTGGGCCTGGACTGTCTCTTCAAACGGACCCGAGCCATCGCTTTCAGTTCTTCTGGGTCCCCGTTGGAGAAACGTGCTGCGCATGTTCAGTTGTCTCGATCGTGTCCTTTTGCAGCAGAAATGTTTCCCTGTTTATGTGGAAACGTCAAAGATTTAGGCTCAGTGGAAGATAAAAAAAATGATCCCCAAGGATCAGTCGTCATCTTCATGAGAGATGACGAAGAGGCTGAGAGGGTAGAGCAGCACAGGCTTTGTCAAGACATCTGTGTTTGTCTGTGTGTATGTGTGTGTGTGAATGTCTGTGTCATTTGCTTAATGAGTCTGTGTGCCTGCGTTTGTGTGCGTGTGTGCTTGAGGTTGTCTGATTTTGTTGATTTTCTGTTTTTATCTGTGTGAGTCGCCCGTCCACTGAGCGCTTCTAACGCGCCCTCTTCCCGTTGTGCAGTATGAGGAATGCCAGTGGGCTGACGGCCGCCGACCTGGCCCACGCGCAGGGATTCCAGGAGTGCGCTGAAATTCTCTCCAATGCCCAGAACTTCCAACAAAACATGGCCCAGTCCCATAACGGGGCTTTTCTGAACGGCATGAGCCGCATTGGGGGCCAAGCTCACCCCACCATCCAGGGACGCAGCTTCCTGAATGGCGTGCCCAACCGAAAGAGATCTTTTGATGGCATGGAAGCAAATGCGGGGAAGAAAGCGAGACACAATGGTACGTCACGGCCATTTTTTAAATGTACGCGAAAACGGGTGTTCGTGCTGTTCTGACATGCAAACCTTCTTCAGACGAACAATGTTTGGCATTGTTGAGCCACGTTGTGCTGAAAACAAATTTCACTTCATGTACGTGATGCCCAACAGCAGAAGTCAGCTGCTGGTCTGCAGGTGATTTGGGGTTAATCATATTACGCTAAGGGACAAAAAAAAAAGAGGTTTTACTGCCTCATACAAGAATTTACATTTTTGTCCAAGATTTTAAACCTTTCTGAGTGAGTTGCGTCACATCTGAGCAACGTCACAACGGCCGCAGTCCAACTTTCCCTCGTCTCATTGCATCATTATTTCTCAGCTTTACTTTCTAGTTATGTGGAAAAAGTACTAAAATAACATGACAAAAAAATGGAGAGTGAAAATGTGGTATTTAAATGACATTTCCCACTGGCACTACTGCTGTGGTTTATGGTTTGAACTTTAGAAACTACAACTTAATGGAAAGGACTGGAAACTGTTGTTTTGCGGTATTGAGCGCCTCGGAGACGAGAACGATTGAGTTCCTCGGCTGATTCTTCCCGTCCCGGCTCCCAGGTGTGTGCGTGCCACCAGAGCTGCTGAACGGGAACGGACCACTGGGCGGCGCCATTGAGGCCCCGATGGAGAGCATGAACATGGAGCTGGCGCCAACTGTCACCACAGGTGGGCCTGGGACCTTTGCTTTTGGGCTCAGTGGGTTTGCGGCGCCACAAGGGCCGGGGCCCATGGATCAGAGGGAGGACCAGGGGGCGCCTGGCAGGGCGGGCCCCGCGGCCAGAGAGCTGGAGGTCATCACGGTGGCGTCAATGCAGACCCCCTGTCGCTGCACCAACTCTTACGCCTACTTGTAGAGGGGCCTGCGTCCGAACACGTCGCGTCACACGCCGATGTTCCCATTTCTATTATCTGGCTTGTTTGTTTTGATTTGACGGTGAGCTGCGACTGACGTGTATGTTTGTATGCTGTATTTTCTACTATTACATGTTCCTGATTATACTTGGATGGATAAGAGAAAAAAAAAAGTATATATAAATATATATTCCATTTGTTATTCAGCTCAATGCGATATAATCATCCATCCAGTTATACCTGTGTTTGGTACGTAGTGCGCTTTGTGTAGGTTTAGAACTAAACGGTTGGTATTCCTTTGCACAGTGACAGTGCAGATTCCATATCAGTGAAAATATGGTTTATATTGGCCTGATGGATAAAAATAAGTCACATTTTCAGAGCATCTGAAAACCTACATGGACGGAGTGACATTACACGATCATTCGCTGTGTCCTTTCACTCCGATTTTCCACATTTGATGAGTAGAACTCGTTAAAGCTGTTAACGTCTGTGTAGCGGGGTAGTTGAAGAGTTGCGTCCTTTTTTTTTTTTACTCTTTCAGTTTGGAAAGAAAACCTGAGACACTTTGTTAAATATAAAATTCTTGATTTGTAAAGATGACCTTTATATAAAGCTGACGGGTGGGTAAGCACTCTTGAACAAATTCCCTGAGATGTCTTCTAATGTTATGCGCTCGCTGAAGCTGTTTTATATCCAACGATGACTTTATGCCAAAGCATATCCAAACATGAATGTAGCTTGTAAAAGTATAAATGATTCCCCATTTGCAGCTTTCTCGTAGTTTGTAGCCGTCCTGTACTAAAAATGGGTTTGGGGGATTCAATTCTTCCTTTCTGTTTACTCGGTCTCCAAGTATGGTGAATGTTTACTGTGTGTATGTACAGTAAAGTTTTTAGATTGCTAGCAGGGCTTGCACATGTGTGTTAAAACAGTGATGCTCGGTGTGTTTTTTGAATTTGGTAATTGGCTATTTTACAATCAGTAGTTCTGTATGAGACGGACAGCTCGAGACGGTTTGCATGGATTTGTACACTTTGCAAAAAGCCTTATATCTTGAGCACCATTTAATATTTGAACAATAACTTTATTTACATTTTTTTCAACTTTTATAGATACTAAGGGAAATTACTCTTGTCTGTATTTTCTAGTGATCTTCATTGTTGATGGTGGTTCCTGTTAAAAAAAAGAAAAATGACCGAAGGCGTGAGTGTTTGGTCTGTCACTAGAGTATTCAGTAACTGAGCGGGTTCAGCTTTGTACTCGACTGTGTATAATCATTAAATGTGGTCAATTTGATAAATGTGACTGTGGTGGCCTGTTTTTCTTGATCTATTTCCATTCATCGGTCAGTCCTTGTTTTGTACGAACATGCAAAGTTAAAATAATACCGATCAGATTCATGTGGACTCCACCACACTTTTCTAATTTCCATCACCTCTACTTCTTAAGGAGGATTGTGGATTATGCCACACCGCCTTAAAGACTTAAGATTTTCTTCAGGAATGAACAGAACGGGGTCACTGTGTCATACCGCGCGTCTGTGTGACCGCGAATCGGGATGTGACCTATTTAAAACAAGGTTTCAGGTTCAAACTTGCAGGGTTGCACAAGGCTGGGGAATACATTTCACAATTCATCGACCTTGTTTCTCCAAAAAGGTCACAGAACTTTTACTTTCTAGGTTGAAATGTGAGCACATCTTTTATTTGCCCCACACGCACACACACGCACCTCAAACTGCTTTTGATACTTAACAAAATCAACTGGCCGTTCAGAAGCAGGGATATGAGAAGTACTTCAGGATGTACGTCCCCTTTTGACGATTTGTTTCCTCCACAGTGGCAGGGAAGAGACACTGTGAGGATTTTCCCTCTAATGAGCCTGCAGCAGAGATCCTCCTCGGCCAGCACGTCTACAGTGACTCACCTGAGATCAGTAGCACGGCAGGCAGCCAGATGGAGCACCAGAGGTCTATCAAGGCAGAGCAGTTGTATGACCATACCCTCTACAGCACCATGCTTCTCTACCACGGATCCTAAAGCACAGAGGGTCACGCTGACGGGCTCATTGCTCCCCCCCCCCCCGATTCTCATGTAAGCCTAAAAGCAAGCATTCATTCGCCTTAAAGCCACGATGTGGTCCATTTGTTGTTGGGTTTTCTTTTGTTTGTTGTTGCTATACGGCCGACCCATTGTCCTGGATAAATTTCACATTTGTAACCCAGGAAGCTGCGTTAAGACAACTTTTGTTTGTGCTGTTTAAAAAAAAAAGAAAAAAAAAAGATGTTTTGTTGAGCTTTTCTATAATGACAGATGTGTTTTGAATTGCACTACAGTCCGCATTTGTGTTGAACCATTGCCAGTACTTCAGTTTTGTTTATTGTAACTTGGTGTTACTGACTGAACCCAATGCAGACACATTCAATGTAACACATTAAGAATTAAACACATTTTGCAAAAGTTAAAGCTTTCTTTAGTATTTTTAGGTTTTTGTTTTGTTTTTGTTTAATTATATGTATGTGTAACTTGTCAAACACAGATTTCCAAAAATGTCTTGTTTGGTTATGGAAGACATTCTGACCTAACCTTACATGGTGAATGGCAAAAATGGCGTAAATCCTTCATGAAATCATGCTGAATAATCAACAAAGTATACAACTGCTCGAGAGAGAAATAATGACAAAAAGCTGCAAAGTGACCAAAGACAAAAACTACAATACATAGATGAATATGCATAAACAAAACAGAATGCATATTTAGATAGGAGTGAAATTAAGTATAACCCAACTTCTCAATGAATTTGATCAACAATAGGGTCCTTAGTGCCAGTATCTATTTATATCGAGGGGAAAATTTAACAATATAATAAAATACAACAGAAGGTGTGCTATCAAACTGAGGATGAAACCAATGACCACAAAAGGCTTCAGAGAACCATTTTCAACATACTAAGTTGGATATTTATGTCTTGTGCTGGGACACGTTGCTGTAATATAAGGCATCCCGTTTATTCGTGTCACACGATGGCTTAAAATGGCATTTGTCATGTACTGGCATTAATTTCGTCACTTTTAAAGTACACCAGAATGTCGTGCATGAACTGACCGTGTTATATGATGGGCTACATTCTTGTGGAAGGCTCGTTAATAAGTGGAATAGTGTTCCACACGTTGTACATCAGGATCAGCAGGACACCACTCTCTGCAGCCTCACGTGTATGGACACACCTGTCACAAGAGCCGACCTTCATCACAGCTGCGCTGCACAAACACGCGTCACCGTGACCACGCCCCCCAACGCTGGACGCCCGACAAAGTAATAGGGGACACATTATACATTTGCATATACAACATTGTTATTATACAAACATGTCTCGTGAGAAACCGCAGCATCCAACTGTAGTAACTTACTAAGTTGATTTATTGTATATGAAACCACAACTACAGATAACAAAACCGATGTCTAACGTGAAACTGTAAATCGCGACCCCTCTTCCCTTCTGCAACATGGTATCGTCCTGTAAATCTCGCAGCGCTAATCGGAGACCCGTAGGGTTACAGACAGAAAGTCGAGTGATCGTCAACAGGGAGTCAGTGAAGTTGTAAAAAATAAAAAAACAGTTGAATAGTGTGACATTTTATTAACAAAATAAACTGCCGCCAACGTAATAGTGTAGCAAATAGGTATTCCACAAGACACGCCATGTCAACCCCAGCTAGAAGAAGACTTATGAGGGATTTTAAACGGTGAGTTGATGGTGTTCCGAGAACGTCTGTGAGCTATGATTTGTCAAAACAGCTAACGTTAGCCCAGCTCGGCTAAAACTGGTGTTTTCGGGCGAACCTATCGATTCGCACCGCGAACCGTAAAATACAGCAATGACGCAACGTGTGTGGCTTATAATTCACCTCGAGCACCCTGTAACATTTATATTAAGGTGTGGTAAATGTGTTAAAAAGCGCCCCGGCTGGACTCTGAAGCTAACCGTGCTAGTTGATAGCATGTAAATCGACCTGGGTTACGGTTAACGGCGCTGAAGTTAGCCTCCTATCTGAGATGACCGAAACGATCGTATTAGTGAATTTTACAACTATTACGTTGTAAAAAAAAACAACAATGTGGTCAATTTAGACATTTTTTGATCATTGAATTAAACTCAAATTCGGATATGTGAAACCCCTGGTTTCGTTTACGATACAGAAACGTAGAGATGAGTCTTCTTTAAACGTGAACCAGACCAAATCGGGTCGAGTACGTTGGATTTACGAGGGTTTGTACTTAAAACTATTGAACCACATGTGTAAACCACACAGTTGGGCCGGATACACACTGTTACTGTACCTTTAACCGCGTGTGTGAATTGTTTAGTAGGAATAAAATGTTCAGGATTGTTCAGTCTGACTAAAAACTATCATGTAAATGTGAAATGTAATATTTAATAACCCGCCTGGTTGTAGTTGTTTTTCTACGTGAACGTAGTTTTATTGTCGATCTACGGTTTCTTTTATCGTCCAAACAGAGGCTAACTTCAACACGTTTTTAAAAGCTAACTCTTTAAATTTACTCTCATTTATATTTAAATGTTGCTGCTCGGTGACCAAACGTAACCGTTTAAATGGGGATGATCCCCATTTTTAATTGGGGACGATCGAAACCAGTCGCAGTGTTTCGTTATCAGTCGGATCTTGACGCTGTTATAAAAACAAGTCAAAGTTTGAAGAATTTGAGTGATTCCGACCCGACTTGTTCTTGAAGACAAATTGAACTCCAACAAAGGAACACAAGCGCTCCGAAATCCTGACAAATATTTCGTGTATTCATGGCGGGAGGGGGGAGACTAAAGCAAAGCGGAAGCGCGACGCCAGCACGAGACACCGGTTCTTCTAGTAACTGAACCCTTTGAACTTTTCCCTTCAGCGAACTGTGGGTATGATCACGTCAAACCCAGAATGAATACTTAAAGTCCCACAGACGCGTTTTCAGTCCAGAGCGTTGGCCAGCCTCAGATCCGGCGAGAAGGACTCTTAAATTCCTGTTTCAGGAATTCGGACAGGTCTTTCCAGGTATTGGGAGTGGCTCGCTTCGTTGACGCAGCTCAGATAGAAATACGAACAAAACAATAGGAAAGCAAAACAAATACACAGCAGGATGGGTATCAGTGAACTCATTAAACTTGTAACAAGCTTGTATAATGTGATTGTTTCATCCAGACTCGAGCAGAAGCAGCAGCTATTTGAAAAAAACACCAAAAAAACAGTATTTCTGCTTCCACCAGTGTAATTTTCTGGTTTCCGTGGTCTTTAGTGAAAACAAAGTGGACATTGTCTGGTTTTGAAAGGTCTATCTGCACTCAAAAGCACTTTTAAGAAGGATTAAAATTCGACTCAAAACAAGTGTTTTAATCACTGTGGAAATTACAAAGACAGATAATGGAAACAAACCTTCACTAAATTGAGGAATTGCATGTGTCTGATGGCTCACCGCTCATGTTGTTGTGAGGAAAGGCTTAAAAGTGATGTTAGGTTGAGGATTTTGATACATCTGTCGCCTGCTGACCAGATAAAGTGTCACTTTATGTCATTATAGATAAAAACAGAAAGGTTTTGGCATTTTAAACTTGTAATAAACGTCTAATTCACACATTATGGAAATACTAACTTTCACCAGCCGTTCCCAAAAGTGTTATACGCACTGCCTGTCAGAGAGTGTTAAGATCCCACCATAACATTTTGTTGTTGTTGTTCTAGGCTACAAGAGGATCCTCCAGCTGGTGTCAGCGGCGCTCCATCTGAAAACAACATCATGGTGTGGAACGCAGTCATTTTTGGGTAAGAAATGCTTCGGCGTAAGCCGAGTGTAGATTAGGTTCAAAAGTGTTGAATAAGTCGTAATAAAAGCTGCTTTGTTTTCTTTCCTGTCCCCGCAGCCCTGAAGGAACGCCCTTCGAGGATGGTAAGCATCTCACTGTCATCATGAGTTCCCATTTCATTTCTATGGCATAATAATGTAACATAATCCAATAAAGATGTTTCGCGTTTCACGTGTGTCGTAAAATGTTACAAATCAAAATGTGGTCCAACAGTCCAGTCGGCTTATATTCCCTTTAATTCTTCTCCCATTGCTCCCAAAGCTTTTATTTATTTATTTGCCTCCCGATGAAATACTCAAGTCGGGACACGTCACCGCGTCCCGAGCAGCCTGGATGACTCACGCATGTCGTAACCTTGGTGTCTCGTGTCTGTCACAGGTACATTTAAACTCATAGTAGAATTCACAGAAGAATACCCCAACAAACCTCCCACGGTCCGATTCGTGTCAAAGATGTTTCATCCGAACGGTAAGAACGCCGTCGTCTGAGCGCCTCGCGCCGCGACTGCCGCTCGCAGGGTCCACTCCAACTGTGTGTGTGTGTGTGTGTGTGTTTACAGTCTACGCAGACGGGAGTATATGTCTCGACATCCTACAGAATCGTTGGAGTCCCACTTACGACGTGTCATCAATTCTCACATCTATCCAGGTAAGACGTGTCACTATGACGACACATGTTCCACATTGTGTCACACGTTGTTCTGTAATTTAAATTGAGAAAGCGTGAAAGTTGTGAAAGAATAATGGGGTTCAAGGCAGCCTCTGGTAGAACTGGACGTTTTACTGTTGTATCATTCTGCATTTCCCAGCCAATAAATGAAGCATTTCTGACTCATTCCCGTGTCTAAATATTTTATCAACCATGAAAAACTTGGGATGATTGTGGTACGTGCACATTAAAAAAAAAGAAATCTTTAGGTTTTTAAGTATTAATGAAGTGGGCGAGACTCTTCTGAATGAGACCATGATAAATGTTCCCATTTTATTTCAAATGTGTTTTTTAAAGTGGCGATACTATGAGAATACTGTTAAAATATGTTATACATTATAACACTCACAAATACTATGGTATTATTTAAATAACACAGTATTCTGTTCATTATTGTCAAAAACACTGCAGCAATACTCCCAAAAAATAATTAATTTGAGGGTAAAACTACAAATAATTTTGTCTGAATTTGTCGTAGTGGTAATTATACTGATTTATTGATAAATGTGTGATTCGTCAAATGGGAAAACCTCACAGCATCGGTTTGAAATTACAATGCAGCAATACGATTAGCATGGATTTCCAAGAACATTTAAGGTGAATGTTTTAAGCTTTTAAATAAGCATTCATTAAAAATGCACACTTCAGGCTATTTCAGTGCCCCGAAGTCAGTGCAAGACTCTTTAAGTTTCATTTACACACATAATAAATACGTTAAAAAGCATTACCCAGACTGAACATGTTGCATGTGTCACTATTTGAAGCTTAAAGAACTTTTAAATGGGACCAAATCCTCCCTGGATTCCTGTGAATGTTGCTCCAGGCTCTCCAGTGCTGTTCTCCATCTATATAATCTATTATTTATATTTAGTCACTGACTGGAAAGAACAAAACGCTCTTTCAGAGTAAAGAAGCAGGAGCTGCCGTCTCAACATGTAGCGACAATTTAATGTCATTCGTGAACGATTGCAGGCGCAAAAGCAAATAGTGTGAAATATAAAAGTGCAGTTGTCGCAACGACTAGAAACAGTAGATTTAGAATGTTCGTCCAGTTTACTTTCCATTAAACACCCATTAATCGTCCCTCCTTCTCTCACCCCCCCCCCCAACAGTCCCTGCTTGACGAGCCAAACCCCAACAGTCCGGCCAACAGCCAGGCGGCGCAGCTCTACCAGGAGAACAAGCGGGAGTACGAGAAGCGCGTGTCGGCCATCGTAGAACAAAGCTGGAGGGACAGTTGACCTGGCCGCCCCCCCGTCGCCGCCGCTCTCTCCATTCTTGAAATTTTGTGCTGCAAGGTTTTAGTGGAGTCCCTCCTAATTTCAAAAGCCCCCCCCCCCCTCCCTCCCCCCGTTTTCAATTTCAAGCTTTTATGCACTTTACCTTCGATTTTACCTTCATAGAAAGTCTTTTTCTTTCTTTCCTTCCGACCGAGAAGAATTTATTATTTTTCTATTCTCAGCCTCATTTTCCAGTTTTATCAAGGGGGGGGGGGAAGAAAAAACCTGCTGAATCTTGCCTCCCATGTTTTGTCACTATGGACTTGAGGGCCATTACTCAAAAAAACTTGTGGTGTGTTCTCACTCGCTGTTATGACCCCCCCTCCTCCTCTTCCTCCACCACCTCCTCCACCCTCCTCCCGCCCCGCGACTAATGTCAAAATATCTCCGGGGGGGCGTAGCCGTAGCGTCACGGGTGTCACTTGTCTCTCTGATCTCTTCTGTCGGTTTGTTTTCACGAGGCAGCGGGAGAAGGAGCAGCCGGGGCGAGGCCCGCTCCGACCACGTCCCGACACCTTTTTAAACACCCGAGTCTTTTGCCGTGCCGTGAACCGTTACAATGCATGACAAGTGTGTTTTCACAATCCTCTTCAGTTCTTGTGTATATAAAAGAAGCCTGCAACTGAAATTCTGTACAGATTTTTTGCACTGGTTGTCTCCCATGTCACTTTTTTCCAGTACTTGTAAATAAAAAACAAAAACATGAGTTTTTGCACTTTTGTTTCATCCATCTTCCACTTTTTAGTTTCCTTTTTTTGGGGGGGATTTGTTAGTTTGGTAGGAGTAATAAATGTGAAGAAGTCACAAACATGCAAACCCCACACAGACCCTGTAGCCCAGATTTAAAATGTCACTGTTATTCAAACCAAAACAAAGATCTCTTCTTCATTCCAGTGTGACCGATCCAAAGCTTTGCGTTTAAAAAAAAAAATACAGTTGGAGACACTGCTTCTGAGCAGCTTTCAGTTTAATGTGATTTGACGCAGTTGGTTCCTCACGTGTATTTTAGCCTTTAGAAACAATGGCGTCGTCCAACACACACAGTAAGTGTGAGTTCTGACCTCGCAGGGATATAATGTCTCGACAGCCTTAGTAACACTTCTGCACAATAAGTAGGTAATTTGTTGCATAAAGGCTTCTTGAAAACGTTTCTATTTTAAATAGTGAAAATGTTGAAAAGGTGCATGTATTTGCACAATGAGCAGGGGGAGTACGTCCACAATGTCCTCTGCCAATGCCGATACTGGTACGGATGAAAACTTTTTTGAGGATCAGCTCAGACGTACTGTTGGTACAACCCGACCTTTGCTCGACTCAGAACAAACACGACCTGCAGGATGTCTTCCCACAGCGTTGGGTGAGCAGGATGGAGGATATCTGTGGTTCTTCTGCCGCCAGCTGCCTCCGCCAAGGAGGTTATCGACGTGGCCGTGTTTGTTAACAAAGATACCTCAAGAACCGAGGAGCGAATTCTTCCTGAAAATTAGTTACAAGTGCATTTTGATTAAAGGAAGAAACTTATTTTGGTGGTGATCCAGATCAAACAAAATTTTCATTTTGCTATATGTCTTGTGTTCTTTCAAATTATGGCAGAATTGTGATTGCTCTTTATAAATTCTGCAAATATGTCCAACAATTTTTTTTAGTAATTTCTTCCAAACTCCCACTGATGAGTTCAGGGAACGTCTTCAATTTTGTAGAGCCGCAACAATTCGTAAGCATTTACCACAACTTTCAAAAATGAACCATTTCTTGTCAAAGAGCATTGGCACGTCGTCTCAGTTTCAAAACGTTTTATTCTGATAATTGAACACATAACCGAGCGGGTGAAGACACATGCATTAATAAAAACAAAAATAAAAAGGTGTGTATAAGTGTAACAGTTGGTTACAGACATGCACGTTTCTGTTCTCTATCAACGTCCTGATCAGGAGGAACAATCATCACTTTGCTATGCAGCGGTTACAAAAATAATAATTATTTACAAGACCCCTTTCAGTCAATTACAGTTTTGATTTATTGGTATTATTGGAACTGGAAAGCCAACGAGGATACATTATATTACAGGAGTGTTCTTTTTTTGGGGGGGGCTGCGCGGAGCGAGCTACCTGTTGTAGGCCCTCTCCTTCTTGGCCCTCTCCAAAGCCTTGTCCATGGTCTTCTCGTTCTCGCCTCGACACTTGGGGCAGTACCACTTGCCTTTGGGTTTATGGTGGAGGCCCACGCAGGAGAAGTGGAACCACTCGATGGGACACTCGTCGTTGTCGCAGCCGATCATCTCGCCGTAGGACACCTGCTCGCACAGGCAGTACGTGGGCTCGTCCGGGTCGATGGGCAGGTCGGGCGGCGACACTTCCCTCTCGGACTTGCCCTTTGACCTCTTCTTCTTCTTCGACGACGACGTCTTGGCCCGCTTCTCCCGGGACGCCCCCATGCCCACGTCCTCGGCGTGGTCCATGCCGCTGTAGCTCTCTCGGTTTTCCCCGTTTTTCTGACGCCGGGACCGCTTCCCGCCGGCCTTGTCTCCTCCGCCCGAGCCCGGCGTGGCCTCGTCGCGCTTCTTGTCGTGGTGCCCGGGCTTCCCCGGCGTGACGGCGGCGGACGAGGACGAGGACATCAGGGACGCCGCCGTGGTCGCCATGGACGCGGCGGTCGGGACGTGGCTTTCGGGGACATCCTGAGAGGAAAGGAGACGCTCCGAGTGCCAGTCGATCTGCCTCGTTCGGTTCTCCACCAGCTCCACCTGCAAAGAGGAACGTCCGTCATTTCATCTTCAAACACGTCGGTGTGCATTTCTTTGACATGCAGGGAGAGAAAGTTGCTCTTTTCCAAAGTTGTCTTTCTTTCTTTTTTTTTTTTTTGTTTGTTTGTTTTGTTTTGGACAAATGGATCCATCCTCTGCCAGGATCAGTCCACGTGGGGGGTCACAGTGGCAGCAAGGAAGAACACAGACGCCCAGATAACTTCAGAAACCTCCTCCAGCGCTTCTGGGCTGCTCCCAGAACCAACAGAGAGAAAAGCTCTCCAGAGTGTCCGGGCCGATCGTCTCCTCAATGTGGAGGAGGAGGAGGAGGAGGAGCAGCAGCTCGACTTTGAGTCTCTCGCGGATGCTTGCCACTCTATCACAAAGAGCCATAATGTGAGGACATTGAAAGAATCAAGATAGGATTTGAAGAGTTAAAAGTACAGCAACTCGCATTTTTTTCTTCACGTGTTAATTCACAGAAAAAACTAAACGTCACACAGTTTTCACTTTATCAATGAGTTCAGTGGCTTATTTCATGGATGTTTAACTCTTTTTAATGTTTTGTCTAAAAACAAAACTGCAGCGGAACGGTCCTAAAATAGAAGTATAGAATAAATCTTTTATTATTATCATCGATTAAAAACACGTGTTGGCATATGGGACGTACGGCCTCTGTCAACTTTGACATATTCAACACGTCGGACTCGAAGGTTAAATGTGGTGTAGTGTTCCTGGCGCCTGCAGTGCGTGTATACAATGATGTGACTCAGTGTTTACTCCTGGGGGGCGTCAACGATTGAGCAAACAAGTTGCTTTCATAACCGATCCAATGCAATGTGACGACCAAGGCTTCAAATAAAAGTTTGTTCACCTTGAAAGCGGATTTGACTTTTTTTTAAAAAAGCACCGTTTAATACTGCGCAACGTGTTCCTACCATTTGACCAGCAATCTGGATCTTTTCATCTCCCAGTTCTTGACTGCGGATCAGAGCTCTCTGAATGGATAACTGGAGCTTGCGCCTCTGGAGCGAGTCCGACTCGCGGCGATACCGCTCATAAGCGTCGTCGAGCTCCTTCAGGACGTCTGGCAAAAATAAACAAGTCAGATTAACGGGGGAAAAAAATAATAATAAAAAAAAAAAATGCATGTTTATACACAGTATCTCTTGACCTAAAGTGTAAATTTCTTTACCTTGGTACTTGGCATCAATTTCCTTCATGAGCGAGACGCTCCTCTGCAAGTCGAAAGGCAGGGACTCCACCAGATCCATGTACTCCTCCACATAATTCACCACGACGTGGCCTGGCTCGCCGTTGGTTGGGTTCAACATGGTGGACGTTTACCCAAGGGCACTCCTACACCTCCACCTGTCCCAAAGGAAAACAAACAAACAAACAAATAAATCATCAGTACCTAATTTATTGGTACTGTTAGAGGACACTGATTACAATAAAAACATAGGAATAGCTTTTTTTTGTGACTATACGGTCATGCGAATGAAAGCTCTCATGGTCGCATCTTTTTTTTTTTAACGTTCTGTGTAAATCACTGGGGGATAAAAAAGTCAATTTTCAAACATATTAAAAATAATACTGTTAAACATTAACGCAACGATGGAGTTTGAAGCTTACTCTCCTGCACACATACTATATTTGCTAATATGACTTGTACTTTTGTTCACATCTACTGTGTGGCCGAGTTGAACACACAATCCGCCAAGATTAGAACGAAAAACAAAGACAAACAGCACAGCTGTACCGAGTAAAATACATGATTTCATACTGTGAGACAAGATTTGGCACTTAAGAGTAAATTTAATTCGTTTTTTTTCATCACTGATGGTGAAATCTTATTGAAAGAAGCAACGTTCAACCGAGAAACCTGAGCGACCAGAAAGAGAGCTAAAGAGAAAGAGAGCCAAAAGGCGGTGGAAGGTTGATCATTATCCTGGCGGAGTGAAAGTGCCAACAACACCACACTGACCCACATCCCCCGGAATCCACCCAGTCACCACCATGCAGATAAGAGCATTTGTGTTAAGTTTAAAACTAAGCGAAAAGAGAGAGGGAGAGAGAACACTTTGACAAAGAGCTTGTGAAAGTTCTTGAGGTCTTTAAGTTACAGCACCAATACGATTACTGTGCTCAACAGTGTGGTTATTGTCTGCAAAGCTCTCCAAGTCAAAGCCAAGCGGAAATGTCGAGGGATCGCAGTGTAATACTGGGTTAACTCAACCACAGGGGAACGAGCCCTGGGTGATCGTGGGTGTACGACACAAAATTATTTGTTGCGGTGGGGTTTTCATGGTTTAAAAAAAAAACAAAAAAAACATCCATCCCCCAAATCGATTCGTCAACATTTCCCTCTGCAACAGCTGTGGTGGATAAAGCCCTGTCTGGAAATGCTAACTCGGGCTAATGTGCTCAGCGGGCGAGTTTCCGTGAAGTAATGTTCTGACTTATCTAATTGAAGTGTCAAGTGTATCGTTGCCACAACACAAAAGAAACGACACGTTGTTGATTCGCGGCGTTTACGTTGTTTATACTGATTGAAAACGCTCAGAAATCGATGATTTCGAGCGCTAAGAAAAAAAAACATGCCCATGCACGAACGTTAATCCTACACCAAAATGTTATTTTGATTCCCCACCTAATGTTATTAGGACAAACCGACAAGCGAAGCTTGTCCATTTTGTCACTTTAAACGGGTTTTTAATGTCTGTGACGTCCGCTTCACTGTTAGCTGCATTAGCTGTTAGCTTACGGTATAACAAAGCCAGCTGGGGCAAAAACCCAAACGAAACTGAACATGAATGCAAGAAATGCATTCATTAGGTGGGGAGCTGACCAGCACCACGAACTCACCCGTGAATATATTGTGTTTATTTTCCCTCCACAGTCTGCAGATGATGCTGCGGCTCCTGATGCTAATGCTGCTAACGCTAGTTTCCGAGTGCACTGAGCGGCTGGGGTCCTTGTAGCTCGCACGGCTAACGCTCGCTGTCGGATGAAATGCCTGACTGAATTAAATCTGCTATGCGCATGCGCAAGACTGCAACACGCGCGTGGAGTAATTTCAATGAAGGCGCTCCTCAATGAATGGATCAAATAAAAGATAAGAGAATCAGTGACTTTTAATCAATAAAACAATACATAGATATTAAACAAAGCAACACTCTAGTATCTCTTTGTCTGGAGTGCACTGTTGACTTGATTTTTAGTATATCCGAAGCAAAATACCGAATTAAAATGAGAATAAATTAGTTGTGCAGAATTGAAGATGTTGACATACATTTGTGCAAGAAAAAATAAAACTACAAAATCTATAAAGTATTTATTGCTGCTTTTTGGAAGTGCATATTTTTATGTCGATTAAAGAGAGCAGTACTTTTTGGTGTCATTTTGGTATAAAAGAAAAAAAATGGAATGTCAAAATGTGTTCTGCAAGAAGCTCTGAGCAAAATTTCATGACATGTTGACTCACACAGCTGAAATGATTAATGATGATGACATCATTCATGAAATATGTCCATAATGATGCCTGAGCATAAAACCTGACATTTTGTTTCGCTCTCAAACTGTGTGTTTACGGCCTTCATCCTGGGATTCCAGTTTCACCTCACAAAGTGTGTTTGAGGCAAATTAACTGTCGGTGTAACAGGGAGTGTGTGTCTGTCTGTACTTGGGTTGTGATGGACTGATGACATGTATATAGCGTACCCTACAGGAGAATATCTGATGGAATCCCCCCCCCTCCCCCCCAAGTCATATTATATATATTATTTGTTTCTCAGTGCAGCTTTATTTTCATTGCTGCAGCAACTTAAATTCATCACCACACAACCACATAATCTGCTTTCAAAAAAAGACATCACATGAAATGCTTTTTGATTCTTTATTTCAAAGACAAGTTTAATTTATTTGACATTTGCTTTTAGTCTCTTTGGTGAGCGGTGAAGAGTTGGGCTACCTGAACATGTCTGCTGAACGCATCCCTAAATACTACTGGAGAGGAATGCTGTGCTTGGTTCAGTTATTACACTTCCATTAAAAACATCAGTGAACATTTTGTACACCTGATTCTTAGTGCTTTTTTCTTCTTTTTAAAGGAATACCTTTGTCTGCACTCAAACTTAACCTCAGATTCAGCACGATGAGAGCGTCGTCTCCTCGCCGAACCCAAACAACTATGTTAGGAATACAAATTTAGACATATCTAACTTTTTACAACAGCTGTGGTTGTTGGACATTTTTCAGCTTTCGAATAGCTTCTTGAAGGCGGAGCCGATCTCCTGGATCATGTCTGAGGTGGTGGTGGACCGGCCGTGCTGCTGGAAAGCCTGACTGTTGCACTGTCTGGTCAAAGAACAGGCGCCGAACGCTGCGACCACCGACGGATTCACACTGGCAAGACGACAAAAAAGCAGACCGTAGGTACAATGTGAAATATACAGGAAGAGGCTGATCAAATGTTGCCGGAGTCTGAGGCAAATGAGGTGAAGCAGCTTCTACTTCCTATGCTCACCACCTGTGGAACAAACTTGAACACCTGATGACTGATGACAAACTCACTTTCTTCAAAACTATGCATTATTAAGTGCTCCAGATTTCCAATGTATGATGTATTTTACTTTATTTATTCTCTCTTGTCTTCTTAATTGCCGTGTTTTAGGTTGCTGGCCCATTTGTCATACTCTTTAACAGGAGGAGGAGATAATGCCTTGTGTTGCGAATTTGCAATCTCCATTTCATACCATAGAAGAAGAGCCACACCGTTTGTTTACACATGCTACTTTGGCATGTTGAAACACAGTACAATGCAGAATATCATGCTAGAATAAAGCTGTCAAAAATCTCAGTACAGATTAATTGAATTTCATAGTTTCGTATTAAAACATGATTTAGTCTGTTAAAAGTCTGAACTTTAATTTGGAATATCTCGATCAGTATTAAAACGATTCCTGTTGTTAAACTGGCATAACTGAAATATTTCATTAAACTATCTCAGGTTCAACAACAGAAACCTTCTTTCCCAGGTTTGCTCTGGATTCTAACACCGTCTTCTTATGGATTTCAAGTTGACCTATGCACAGCATCCTCATATAGTGCAGTAGGTACTATGGTGGTGGTGGGGGGGGGTTACCCTCCCTCATACCCCCCAGAAGGGGCTCAGAGACATTGGGGGGGACACACCCACACAAATCAATGTGATCGCTACATAAATGATTCAAAGGTTTTTCTGGCTGCGAGGAGACGAACCACAGCTCTTCTATTCCATAGTGAGTCCTGTTTGATTAAAGCAAATGTTCAGATGAAGTGTTTTGTTTTTCTTCCTCTCTCAGAGCGATGCACGTCTATTTTTATTGCTATTTTATTTAGGAAATTTTTGGTTTAATAACTATAATGTATTAAAATATCAACAATGTTGGAAATGTAAATGTTACATTGTAATTTCACTGTTGATTAAACTAAAACAAAATAATCTGGACTCCATATGATAATGAGAATATATCTAAAGAACTTGTTTTTTTTTTTTTTTTAAACGTTCTCGAGGTCTGCATCACAACAGCAAACACAGCCAGCGGCGTCCTCACCTTCTGATCGCCCCTGCTGTGGCTGCAGCGTGGGCCCAGTGTGCCAGCACCCCCATAGACCCAGACAGGAGGTCTCCCTGTCCACCACACCTCCTCCCGCTGCCCTCCACGCTGCATGAAAACACTGCAAACGGCAGAAAATCACGAGCTTACACTCATGTCACAACAAATGCGTGGGGGGAAAAAAAAAAGAAAAAAAAAAAAAAGAAGCCGAGTCATCAACAAGCATCAATTATGAAGTTGAGTGTGACACCAACCCCTGCTGCCATCTGTAATGAGATCCTGTTCTCCCTTTAGCACCAGAGTGAGGTTTCCCATTGCAGCGCTGAGCTGCAGGACGCCGCGTTGGTAATCACTGCTGTCCATGGGCTCGTGGTGCTGAAATAGCAATAAAGACGTTAAAGCAAATAAAAAAACCTGAATACAAATACCATCAGCCATCTACTGGTGGCTGCCAGAACTCACTAGAGCTTCGTAGAGGCGGGTGAACTCCATGTAGTTAGGTGTGAGGATGCCCTTCTGGTACCCTTGAATAACAGATGGTTGCTGTGTAACCAGCCATAATCCGTCCTGTCGAAAACCACACACACACACACACATACACACACATACACACACATACACAGGCTGGATGACTTTGTAAAGTAAAGCCCATCTGTTCAGCAGCTGGAAGTCGATTTTATCGGGACTTACTGCATCAATGACGATGGGGATATCTCGTGCTTTAGACCTCTCGATCACCTCCTAAACAAGAAACGTCAGCGTTACTCCGGCACAATGTGGAATTGCATATTCAACAAATGAAAGCCAAGTCGTTCAAGCTCTCTCTGTAAGGCGGTTATATTTGTTTAATTACTCTAATTAAAAGGAACACTATATATCTTAATGTCATTTGTTAATGTATTTTTTTTTAAGATTTAAAAAAAAAACTTTTAAGCCCGTGATAGCTCAGCATGAATGTTTTTAAAGCAAAACAACCACCAGACACGAAGGTGAAGCTTAAAGTGTATCCGTAGTTTCTATCGAAGTGTTAAGTGTTAAGTGTTAAACATTACACGAGTTAAGGTTGGAGTTGTGTCCAGGGAGCTGGCTTCAGATGAGAGGGAAAAAAAAGGGGGAAAAAAGCAAAAGGGAGAAGAAATAGTCCTCTTGCCTTGGCTGTTTTCAGTAAAAAGTCGTCTCTTCCTAGACCTGGTCCCACCACAAGGCCATGCAGTCTTGGTAGCCATTTTTCTATTTCTTCTACTGCATTAGGACTGTCCCTTAATACACACACACACACACACACACACACACACACACACACACACACACACACACACACACACACACACACACACACACACACACACACACAC
This sequence comes from Blennius ocellaris, assembly GCF_963422515.1. NCBI lineage: Eukaryota > Metazoa > Chordata > Actinopteri > Blenniiformes > Blenniidae > Blennius > Blennius ocellaris. Next base: position 19,826,515 of record NC_137655.1, on the reverse strand, counting down.
ACACACACACACACACACACACACACACACACACACACACACACACACACACACTTGAATGCAATCCTCCATTCTTTTGCACCAATACTTGTGGTTCATGTGAGACACTCTAAGTTCACACTAATGCACCCATAGCCATTAGGTATTCAATAAAGCATGTTTTATTTAAGTTGTTGTCAAATCCTGTTGTTGGTTTAACTCATTTCTGAGATTTCTTTTTTCAACTTCTACTCAAAAGGTGTATTCTACCTCCAATTTATTTCGGAAAGACGTGTCCCTCTAATTGATTCATTTTTATTTTTAATCTATTCAAATTCCCATCATGCTGCAGTCTCTGGTTGAGCGAATGCGCTGCTTGTGAAAGCGGCGTGGGGCTACGATAGAGTACTGAGATCTGTATGTGTGCAAAGATATTTGCAAGCCTGCATCGTTTATGCATGCACCATAATTACACATATATATGCATAATACTTGTATGTATGCAGTAGGTTTAGTTTGTGCCTATAGACTTCTTCAGGTGGGCCGCTCACCCCGCTGCATTTCTACGTGGATTATAGTGAATTATGTGACACTGCTACCATTAGATGCATCAATTTTTTTGGACTGGCAGAATTGTCGAGCTTAATATTTTCTCATCTGTACTGTTTTTATTTGCAGTGGTGTAGCTCAGTGATTACACGCGACTGGATGAACCCGGCTTGACAAAAATGAGCCTGCTAATCTGGACTGAAGGGAAGAAATCCAATAAAGAAAGCAAAATCATTGAGTTAAAAATCCAGCCTGGTCGGTAGCGATGTGCAATATGACAGATTTTCTTTGGGTTAAAACAAAGCTGGTATTGCCGATCCGGATCTTAGTTCTTAATCTATGTTAAAAGCCCAAACTGTGTTGAAATCTATTTTTTCCTATTAGTGCAAAAAATGAACTCAACAAACTGTCCAGCAACTTTGAGCAGCTATGAAGAGGGGAAAGTTGTGAGACTGCTGCCTCCTGCTGGACAACAAAGGGATCAAAACATCATGAAAAATGTGATGTTATAATGTTAAAAAAGTTTTAAAAAGTGGAAAATTAACTTCTGCAACTTAATGTATATGTATCCCCGTCATCTATGATGAATGACATCACAAGAGGCACATTTGATTCAGGAAGTATCGATCTATACGTCAGTGCTGAGCGACAGCCTCATCTGTATTATCCAATTACAGACAAATCTATATATGTACGCGTATTACATATATAAACCGAAGCCACAAGTCATTTGCTACTATAATAGCCCCATATAGGCGTGTATAGTAAAGTGGAAACAGCGGAAGTTCTTGATACAAATTGCTACATTTCCAAATATTCCAACATAAAATGCAATAAAACGTCAAAACATGATTTGCAATTCAGTGCAGGTGTGCTGAATATCTTCCTATTGCAAAAGTCAATATTTGCCGCATAAATTGTACACTCTGCCACTTTCTTTTAAATCTGTTAAAATTTCCCATCAAGCTGCCTGATGGATCAAGTTTGATATCTTTGACAGGAAATTGGACATACAACTGTTCGGAATCATTAAATGTTTATAATCTCCTACATTTCAGGGGATTCATTTGATCGTTACGTCACTGACTTTAGAAGAACAAAGCGTGAAGAATTCGCTCGTGTCGTCGCTTTTTGTGGAGTCCCAGTTCAATAAAAAGCAAATAATACCACGCATCAACCGGCCATGTTGATTTTCGAACGGAGGCACTTTGCAAATTTGACACCGACGCCTAACGTTAGCAACCGGCTGGGACCCAGACGGAGCAGAAGCTTCTCTTTGACCCTCGTCCTGATTTAAACTACAAACACAAAGTAACACAGAACCATCTGGACAAGCTAAAACCAAACATCGCCACCGATTGTGTAACGTCAGGCACAGTTTTTTTGTGTTTTTTTTGGGGAGCTGTGAGCGTGACACGACTGATTCAGTGGATTGTAAACCTAATGAGTTTTACAGTGAAGGAGCTGGAACGACGGGATGTGTACTTACAGCACGGGATGAACGATGAGCTCGGGGCTGTAGGATTTGATCACGGTCGCAGCGTCTTTGGTACAGAACACGTGGGACAAGTCGGCCCCCTGCACACGAGAAACAGACGTCGCCGCTGACCCAGAGCTGGACTCTCACCAGAAACCAGCGCCGCAACCGCAGCCGGTGCTTACCGCTTTCAGTGCAGCGATGGCAGCGAAGTACGGCGCTCCCGTGTAGCTTCAGTAGGCAAACATGGAAATAAAGTTGGGTCAATGTTTGGTCGAGCGACAGCTGGTACAGAGAGACAAGGTGCAAGGAGCTTATAAATGCAACCTAATGAGTGAGGCTTCAGACATTTGACGTCGTTTTACAGGAAAATGAGGGAATTTGATGTGGAAAATGCTCCAACGGTGTTGACAAACACTTGGCCCAGATCAGGATTAATCGGGACCCCCGATCTCGATGAGATCCTAAAGGTGTGTGCGGTGAGATTGTTACAACCAGATTCCTACAATCTGTCACAGGCCAGAGGAACAAGCTCCAGCTTGTGTATCTTTGTGAGAGAGAGAGAGAGTCTGTCAGTGTTTGTTACTGTGATGATTTGGCAAATTGGCGGGAGCGACTAACACCTGTCTGACTGTCTGGGAAAGCTTAAGAAAAAAAAAAAAAGAATAGTCTTGAAACAACTGGATTAGCTCGCAGACACGGTACAAACAAAAGTGTCTTAACGGGACATACTCCTGGCATCCTCCTATGATCCCGATCCGTCCGTCTTGCCCTTTGTGCTTTTTGGACGTCAGCGGAAGGATTATGGTCTTTACTAGTGGGAGGAGGTCATCATCCATGCCTTTGTGTGACGCGGAGCCCAAAGTGTAGTAGCGTTCGAACACTGCGGAGATAACCAGAGTGAGAGGTTGAGAGAGAATTCGGCAATCGGCGACCAATCAGAAAGGTGGTCCGCGAAAACGACAACATCTAGCGGGGGCGAGCCGCACGCTCCGCCTCCGGGCTTCACGCTCCGCCTCCGGGCTTCACGCCACACCAAAAACCCAATACCGAATGCCTGAGGATCTGCGTGCTGGCTCGAGCAGTCTGTCTGTGGAGGGGGGCGTTTGAGGTGTCCGGACGGGCCTCGTGCGTGTGACAGCGAGGCGGAGGAAATGACGGGAGCGCGGCCGGAAGGAGGAGGAGGAGGATGGTGATGATGAGGAGGAGGAGGAGCAGCAGCAGCAGCAGCCGTCTTGCAGGGAGTGGCCGCCGAGCCGGGCCTGGAAGACGAGATGCTGGAGAACATCTGGCCGAGCATCTGCAGCATGTGCAGCTCCCGGGCGTGCTCGGCCTCCCTGCGGCGGTCCTCGGCCTGCAGGCGCTGCTCCTCCATGCGGTAGAAGCCGTCCTCGGCCTGGGTGCTCTGCTCCAGGAACTGCTCCATCAGCTTCTCCATGGGGAAGTTGGCCCGCCGCTTCCGGGGCCGCTTCGGCGCCCTGACGGAGGAATGGGCGGCCGAGAGGCTGCTGGTGTGAGGTCGGACCGAGGCGCCTGGGAACAAGAGGTGGCAGGAGAGAGCGTGAGACGCAGGCTTGTGAAAGTACATGCAGAAGATCATGCATCATAACCGGCAGACCGGTTCTTACTTATCCCCTCACACTGTAGTGTCATTTGTTAATATTCAAACAAACGTGTTGATTTACTTGGTCTGACGGATTAACTGGCAGATCAAACCAGCATCATATGCTGACTTAGGCAGTAATTATTACATAACTAATAGACAGAAATGCGTGTAGAACAGTCACGGCTTGACTTCAGCTTTGATGAGCAAAAAGTGAGAAACAACATTTTAGAGGCTGTTATTTATAGAAATACACATAAAAAAAATACTCGTAATTACTGAGGATTTATCTGAAGGTTAAATGTAAAATCTCATGTTATTAAACTAGTTATTAATGTGACCTATAATAAAGGGAAAGAAATCACGTGTAAAACATGCATCGTATTCAAGTTTGACATGCTCATGTTTGCTGATGTGTCTCTACGTGAAAACATCAACATTTCAGTGAGAAGTCGATCCGCTTGGATTAGATTTAGTGCAGGTTATATCGTGCAACTCTTCTTATTTAGAGTAAAGCTTGACCACTGGAGTAGAACGTGAGGTAACAACTAGAAATCTGATCAACGCTTATAACTTGATGACTCTGCATTGACTTGTTTATTACGATTATACGATAGATCTCTGACAGAACACGTGCTGTGACGTTTGAAGATGAAGATGAAGACACTCACCGCTGTTCCCCACGGTCACTTTCACCGGGATGGGGATGGGGATGGGCACGGTGGGGTACTCCAGCTTCACCTCGGTCTCCGCGGGGTAGGGACACTCTCCGGTGCTCTCGGAGTACACGTCCTGCACGTCCTCTCCGTCCTCCTCCTCCAGGCCGTCCACGGCCTCCTCTCCGGCCGCGCCGCCCTCCATGAACTCCCGGGGGTCAAGTCCCGCCGGGCCGCTCAGGATCCGCTCCATGATGTCGTAGAACTTGCAGATCTTGTGGTACTGCCCGTTGTTGCGCAGGTTGCCCTCCTTGGCCAGCAGGTACTGCCGCTTCAGGCTCTTGATCCGCACCCGGCACTGCTCCGGCGTCCTCTCGAAGCCCATGGCGCCCAGCCGGCGCGAGACATCGCGGTACACGAAGCTGTTTCGGAAGTTCCCATCCAGCGCCGCCTGGATGTCCTGCTCGCCCCAGATGGTCAGCAGCGTCCGCGTCTCCACGTCCGACCACAGGAAGCCGCGCGTCGGGTTCGCTTGCATCCTCCGATGCGGGGCCGGCTCCCCCAGCAGCGTCACCTCCAACCCGGGGAGCGGATTAGGACGTCTGATGATGCGGGGGGGGGGGGGTTCTGGATCCCGGGGGGGGGGGGGGGGGCTCCGAAAAGCTACGTGAAAGCCGCGGGGCGTCGCTGCCCCGAACAACGAGCGGCCATTCAGGCGAACCGAGCAGCGGCGCTCATGGCGGGGGGGGAAGCGAGCGCGGAGGGGGCGTCGGAGCCGGAGGGATCGCTCCAGCACGTACGGGTCAACTCCGCAGCATGCTAGCTCCAGCCGAGGCGTCTGTGTTTACCCTGTGACGGACCCGAACGAAATGCGTAGTTTAAAGGGTGTCCGTGAAGGACTGACCAAGGATCAGGTGCTCCGGAGCCCGACCACCGGCTTACGGAGCCGTTTGGGGGTTTCGAGCTGACCTGGGATCAGTTCTCTGAGGGGAGTCCGCCCCGGACGCACGGACGATGTCCGCGCGGTCCTAAAGCACGCACCAACTTAATTAATTAATTAATTAGATAAGCAAATAAATGCTTAAATACATTTGTTTTAAATTGAGGTAAGAATATATGTATTATGTCTACGTATTTTTTTAACGTGTCCTTTCTTTAATTAGAAAGGCATTAATTTATTATAAATAAATAAATTAAATAAATTAAATTAAATAAGTAAAATAAATAAATATCAAAAGATGGGGGAGAAGAATATATAAGTTTTACGTCTATGTAAATTTCTTTTAACGTGTCCTTTCTTTGATTAGACAGACGTGCATTTATTGTTAAAAAATGCTTTAATAAATAAATAAACAACAAAATAAGGAAACGCTGTGATTAAGAGACTATGCATATGTTTACTATCACTATGAATTTCCAGATTGTGAAAATGTTTGAATATATAACAATTTGTACAGCTGATTTAGGAAAAGGGGGGTTTGGATATACAAGTTTTACTTCATACTTTTGGGAACATTTCTTTTTTTTTTGCTTTGTTTATTATAACATTCATTGGTTGTGATTTTGTCTTGGTTAAAAATGGGAAAAAGTCATTGTTAGAGTTATTTTAAGGAAAAATACATTTTCAGCCACTGAGTAAAAGCTTCTTTCGAGATAAACTTCCAATAGCAGCCCTTTGCATATGATGCCAAAACGATGTCCTGTAAAAAACCCTAAATGGTGATATTTTTATTTGAAATGTTCCAAGACTGACAAAAGCACAATAACTGAAAATGTTTATCACTTTAATTTGAAGAAAAACAAATTGGAAAAAATCTATTTTGTATTACTCTCTTTGAAACTTGTGGTTTATTTGTGTCGGTTTTGTAGACTGCTTGCATGCAACATGTACATTTATGTTTGGCAATAAACAGCGAGGCAAAGTAAATAAAAACAGGACACATTATTGGCCATATTTGTGATCCTGCTAACATTTGCAATAAAACAACATCTTGGATGGAGAAAGTGAGGCATTTTACAATTTCATTATAAAATATCACTTCATTTGAACTTTAATAGCAACAAAATATCTCAAAACTGTTGGGACAAAGGCTGGAGAAGAGCATGGTAAAGACGGGGTTCGTTACAGGGCGTTAGAGTGATTTAAGTATAAAAAGATAAATGTTAGTAAGATGGAGTCTCACAAAAATAAAGATGGGAATGATCCTCATGCCCTCAGGCAGGACTGCATTATGAACACAAACCATTCAGAAACTATCCCCTGGACTCTGGAACAGTTCCAGTGATTATTGTGAACACAGTTCCCTCTGTCGTCTACAAATGAAAGCTAAAGCCTGCGACTCTAATCCCAGAACGCCACATTCTTCTGACTTGGAACTTTTCTCAAAACTCACTCTTTTATAGCCTGATAGCTCAAAACATTTCAAGTTCCAAAGCATCTCGACTGTATGGAGTCAGCTAACACATGTACAAAGATACACCATGCTGGAGAAAAAATGAAGAGTTTGTGAAACAACATATGATCCTGTCTTGGCAAATGTTATCCAACATAACTGTCATTGTATCTATGTGCTTTCACCAGCAGCTGCCAAACAAAACTCTCAACTGTTGAGCAGCGAGGATCCCACATCAGTCCACAATAAGACAACTCTAATCTTTCACGTCAAATATATTTGATCTCCTCACATTCCAGTCTGCTGCTACAAGAACAGAGGAGGCAAGACAAGAAACGTGATCCTGCATATGCCAACTTTTTTACAGTCAAAATAAGTTTACATTTTCAATGGCATATTAAAAGGTCTCACTTTCCACCCATCATGTGTTGTTTTATTGCAAATAAAAATGGCTTATATTTTGAACTTTTAAAACACGAGTGTAATATCATGACTGTGTTGACATGAATGTGTGTAACACTATTGTATACACATACAATTGTGCATATACAGCTAGAGTTATTCCATCCACACCAATGTGGATCTATTTTGGACAAGTATTCATCTTTACACACACACATATATACATTATACATTTGTGTACGTGTGTGTTTGTGTGTCATAAACACATCTCTGCATATCCATATGTTTGTATATAGATCAGTTACCTGAGATTTATCATACACCTATGTGACAATGTAAACATGTTTGTAAAACTACTGCGGACCAGTAAATTAGAAAACCCATGTGCGTACTATCTATGTGTTTGTATTTATCGTGTCCGCCCATCTACCTTCTACCTAGTAATCCACCTCAGTGTAGATTTACATTAAATTTACGTGTAAATTAAAGTCTGTTTATTTATCTGCTGCGTTCTGCTGTCTTCCGGCTCGATGTCCGCTGGGTCCTAAAGCCCGTCCTGTCACGCACAACCAGCTGCTGTCAACCGCTCGGGCAACAGACTGTGAACCATAAATCCACCTGGGTACTTCAAAACCCGCGCTACTTCCTCCACTTTACCTTTCTCGTTCAGACACACCATCGTAGTCAAGACCGACAGCGCAACCGTGAGCGAGCAAAAGGCGAGCGTGTGAATGAGTGGAGCCATGTTCATGTTGCCAGCCCTCCCCCAGCAGCCGCGCTGCTGCAACCACCAACCTGCCGCGGAGCTGCGCTTCAACGCCGACAAGAGAGCCCCAGTGATCCGGATCATGAGGCAGGACCCCGGCGGCGGTACAGGAAGAGACCGTCGGGTGGTGCTTTCAAGGTCCGCTCGGAAACTCCACGATCTCCGGAGGGAAGTAGAAGTAGCGTTCAAGTGCAGTGAGCCGTGTCCGTCAGAGCTTGCAATCCCGCCTGTGGCCGCGAGGGGCACCTGGAAACGCGTCAGAACTGCAGTCCCCTCTGTGGCCGGTAGAGGCGTTGGGAAACGACAGCTCACCTCCCGTCAACATGACAACAACGCAGTTTTTCCACATTAAATAAAACATATATAATATATATTGAAAGTGATTTATTTAGATTTTTTTTAATGCGTGAACATCATTATTTGTTGTCTTTTTAATTTTAAAAAATACGTCAACAAAACATGTATTTATGTGGGTTTTTTTGTTTTTGTTTTGTTTTTTAACTAAAAGGCAATGTGATCTGATTCCGCCAATTGAACTTACCACTTCCTGTCATTGAGAGCGTGTGTTTCCCCTAGCGACTGCGTGACTTACTTATAGTAATACAATATTTATAAAAAAGTGACAAAATCATTGATGTCTTCACTGTAAACCACAACAACCAACATATCGTTTTATCATGACATCTCGTGGTGTGTGCATGATTATTGTCTATTTGGTAGTTGAGATCAGAATTCTGAGCCCTTAAAGGAACTTAAAAAAAAAAAAAAATAAGAAAATAGAAAGAAGCAGAACATTTGCCAGATCCCGCATTCAGACCAAAGCAATGGATTCGACTCGATCAGCGTTAGCCCCGCCCACCAGGTTTGATGGGTGAGTTTGACGGATACAATTAATTCATGAATCAGTGGAACGTTGGACCATGAAATAAATACATGGTGAAATGATTCTATATGTTTTTACATCAAATCATTTAACCATTTTAATTAATCAATGACACATTTTATGATACGTTTATATTTTTTATTCCAGTTTGAATTCATTAATGACACATTTAATTCATTATTTAATGGCGTATTTAGTTATTTAATGTTGGCACATTTAGGCAATGAAATAATTAATTGATTACCGAAATAATTATACATAAAATTAATTCATATTTTCATCAATGACACATTTAATTATTTAATGGTGCCATTATTTAATTTTGGAACATATAGACCTCCATCATTTTGAGAATAAAACAAAGCTTTTAATGATGAATAAATAAAGATATAGATTTTGAAAACCAACTTGCACTGTAAATAAAAATCATTTAGCTTTACAAAGGAGAAATGTTAAGATAGAATAACACAAGATGAGATCAGACTTTATTAGTCTTACAAGGTGATATTGAACAAATATTTAAAGACAGTTAGGATAGTTGCACACAAGATAATATACAGCATATATGGATTATACATGGTACAGAATCACACATCTTTTAGACTTTTAAAAATATTGAAACTTTTCTATATTTATTTCCCATTTTTTCTTAATTCTTCAGCCTACACCTCTTTTAAACCTTTACCAATTTGAACAATTTAACTTTTAAAACATTAAACGTTTTTAACAGTTTTTAAGACCTCTTTAGACTTCTCCATATCTTTCAAACTTTTAAAAATAATCACACTTTTAAAATTATTGTTAACATTGAAGTAGATGGGGGGGCTTCAACTTACCTTTAACCTCTTTCAACCTACAACCACTACAGCGCCGCCATATTTTCAGCTTGAGACTTTATTTAACTTTTAAAAAGTTGCCACATCTTCCCACTATTCAGGCTTCATCCCGCCAGTAGTTTTATCATATTATAAAAACAAAATAAACCTTTTGTTTTTAAATTCCAGTGCCTTTTCCCTCCTTGTTAATTGTTACTTTCACATGATCTCATCTGGATGACACGTCGAGTTTGAAATAATGGTCATAAACGCTTATGTCAGCAAACGTTGTTACATTGGGCAAACCTTGACAATACAAGAATAGAACATACTTTTCATGACTTCCCTTATACAAATGGGTGACAGGTCATACAGGATATCTTTCCCAGCACGTGTTGTTGTTTTTAACACAGTAATCTTTGTACGCCATAGCCAGAGCTCAGTTTGAAAGCCACACACACACATACACACACACACCGCCCACCGGGACGGTCTGGTATGACTAATCAGGCACGCTGCCTGGGAGCAGAGGCGCCCAGCGTTTTGTCTTGTAGGCAGGCTCACGTCAGACCAGTGGGGTGATTCGTTTATTCTCTATTACAATGATTCTTTAACTGGCGAGTTGTCGCAACCTTTTTTTTTTTTAATCAAAGGCTTGTTTTCATCACCTTTTCTTGCTGATTAGGAAAAAGTTAAAATACAGATATGGATTTTATCACATCGAGGTGAAAGCAAATTATATATGTGCATGAAAACAGTTAAGTTTGTTTAAAAAAAAGTCTGAAGTTACTGAAGTGATTTGGAGGTTTTCCTTAACAAGCAGCTAATTCATTATAAACAGTATGTCTTCCTCACATCCCCTTTTACTGACTAAACTGTTTTTTGTGTTGTGATCTATCACATTATTTCAATGGATTTAAAAAGTTGAATATTTCCTTGTTATTAGAGATTTGACAGTGACGTCTCAGGCAGCCCAGTTTAAAACCATTGCTCTAAACCATCTAAATAAAAAACAAGTAGTAAAGAGCAAATCGACAAACAAGCTGTTGCATTTTCAAGGAGCGCAGAAGAAAATAAATAAATTCCAATAACAGCAATGGTAATCACATTTATTTTGAATATAAAGGAAAAAGACATGTGCATTAGAGAATAATCTAAAGTTATTAGGGGCCACTTACTCGAAATGATTCTGTTTTTAACTGTGATCTTGCAGTTATTATTTCCTCTTTCCCTCCATTGAGGAGCTTTTTCTGTTCGGGGCACTGTGATAATCGTTCTTCTTAGTTAAAAGTAGGAATCTCCATAATAATATCTGGTTATTGTCTATATCTTCAGGGTGAGCTGGTGGAGCACAGTACACCTGGGCTTCAATCTCTGCACTGGCTGCCGGTGGGTCAAAGGATTGACTTTAAAATTCCACTTTTGTCTATAGAGCTTTGATTGATCTCTGACCTGAATACATCTCATATTTCCTTGTAGTGTATGAAACATCCAGAGCGGTGTATCAAGTGTTTCCAGAGACGGAAGCAAAAGAGGTGAAGGAGCATTTAGTTCCTATGCTTTTCACCTGTGGAACAAACTTCCTGAGCACCTGAGGGCTTAAAACACTATTACTTGCTCAAGCTTTCCACTAAACAAACGACTCGACTTATTGTATTACCTGTATCTTAATGAGGTTTTTACTTCAATTTACTGTTGTTTTGGCTGATTTCTTCATTACATTTCCTTAATTTAGAGGTGAAGCGGTGTGGATTGCTTTGTGTCTGGAAAAAAAGAGTGCATTGACTAAGATGGTTTTAAAGGCGGTGAATGATATGTCCAATTTTCTGATATATATATATATTCTTGAAGTTTTGTGGAGTCCAGAAATGTGTTGCCAACAGTATAAATGACCCGGCAGGTCGTGTGTCCAGGCTGCCTGACAGACTGCGCTCAGGGTGAAAAGAGCCCTCGCGCCGCTCACCTACTTCCCGTTTCAACCTCGTTAACTTTCAGAAGTTGAGGCTCAGATTGGAGCGAAGTCACTCCGGGAACTGGCGCAAATGAACTTCCCTTCATCGGCCTCGGCGTGTGGGAGGAATTCACTGGAGGAACCACGTGATCTCTGACACTTTAGTCGCGCGTCGCTTCTTCTGCCGTGAAAACATTTAAAAACAATCCTCCTCCTCCTCATCATCATCATCATCACCGTTATGCCCGACGTGTCCAAGATGAAGAAGCCGGACGTGAAGGTGGTCCTGCTCGGGGACATGAACGTGGGGAAGACGTCTCTGCTCCACAGGTACATGGAGAGGAGGTTTAAAGAAACCGTCAGCACCATCGGAGGGGCGTTCTTCCTCAAGCAGTGGGGGCCCTACAACATCTCCATCTGGGACACGGCGGGTAAAAAAACCAAAACAAAACCCTCCTGCATTTCACTCTTCTCGTGTGTTTACTGGCTTCACCTGGGCCACCCTCGCGATCACCTGAGGCCAGGGCAGAGGCACGTGACCACTTCAACACCCTCACCTTAAAAACACTCACACTTCAATCTGACGTAAAAAACACAAGGTATTTTCTCTAAATCATGTAATCAAACTTTGTGTTTTTTTATATAAGGGCTGATTTTATTCTCCCCTTCAATATACTTTATCGTTGACAAGAACAAATGTGTTCCCAAATTAACACAACAAACATTTAATCATTCTTTGACTTTATAATCTAAAAAAAGAGACCCTCCCTCGACAAACACAGATTTCTATCAGCAATTGAAGTTGCATGAAACAAAATAAAACCAAAGAAAACAAATACAATTAATTACAAAAAACCTGTCAAAATTGGTTTTTTTTTGCACAATTTAATTAGGAATGTTTTAAATAATGTGTATGAGATCTTTGCATTAATAGATTTGATATTAAAAATTATATAGAAGCTGGGGATTGACTTTAAAATGTGATTCCTAACTTGGACAACGCATAGAATCGCATTAACTGCCCAATTCATTGTTTTTATTCTGCAGTATGAGTCCAAAACTTATCATACTTTATGTAATATGACTCAGAAATGAAGCGATTTAGTCATAAATCTATTTGTGAAAATCAAACCAAAATGTTTTTTTACAGGAGAATAATATGATGCAGGGACACGTGGTTTTGCTTGTTTGTTATTGGTCTAGATCAAGGCTGTCAAACACAGTTTAGTTTAGCCACATTCAATTCAATTTCATCCAGAGAGCGCTGGACTGGTAAAATAGTTCCATAATATTTAAATTCAAACTTTTAAAGTTGTTCTTTATTGTGGCACAGAGTATGCTTGAAGGAAATGTGTCGAGTTTTAACAAAACCAAATGATCACTATAAAAAAAAATTACAATCTCAACTTAAAATGAATTTTAATTAAAGTTTCTGGTGCAAAATGCATTAAAATGACCTCATGTTTGACTCCCCCGGTCTAAAACTGCCTCAATATTCATGATCCAGCCCCATGATGACCTGTGAGGAGGCCGTGCCACTTAAACGCTTAACCAGTATATTTGATTAAGCTCTGACATTTTGAAGGGACTGCACTGGGTTTGCTTTACTGTGCAGCAAATTTAGTGACATTTTCCTTTTTTAGAAAGGAATCAGAACTTTTGTTGCAACAAAAATCATCAAACTTCAGTCCTGTTTTGAGGCAAGACCTCCACATTTCCTCATAATCAACCATGAGGCAATAGTGTGCTGATTGTACAATCAGAATGGGAAATATGTCACATTTTGAGACAATTTGAAGCCCTGAGTTGTTAAAGAAGTGTGATTTGAGCCAGTTGTAATTGAACATTTTAAGAACACAAAAAAACATTTTAAGGTTGAAAATATAATGTAAAGTGTTTAAATTTATTGAGTTGACGTCTCGAATAAAATATCTGAAATCACAATGACTTGCATGAATGAAAGTTAAAACAAAAACCTATTACAAAGAGGAACGACTGTTGGAAAATGAATGTGAGGATATCAGAATACCTTCTGAACAGTTTTATGTGCATTTTCCACCTCGCGTCCTTCAGAATGTGGACGTCCTCAAAGCAATAAGTCAGCAAGTCAACAAGTTTTCTAAAAAAAAGAAAAAAATCTTGTGCTTCTTCTATGTTGCTCAATGTGGGAGTGATGTGACTGAGTCAAAGCATCTGTCAACCATGTGCTTTTGCACACACACACTCACACAGTGAAGTGGGCGGTGAAGAAGAATCAGACCGTCACTCTGACTCTTTGTAATTTTTTTTTTTTTGAGCAATCATATTTCAGTTCATTTCATCACAAAGCTGAACTGTGTGAACTTTTCTGACTCTATTGTCTCCAAAGTGACACGCCTGCTAGTGACAATCTGCGCCTTCCTGTGAGTTTGCATGTTCTCTTTGCGCTTTAGTTTCTCTGGGTACAGAACTTTCCTCCCACAGTCGAACACTAGTATTTAAGATGAACTGCTCCCTTTCAAATGCCCATATTAGTCGATGCGAATTGTGTTTATCCTGCGATGGCCTGGCGACCTGTCCGGGGGGTTTTCTGCCTCCGACCCACCGTCGGCTGTGGCCCTGACTCGGACGGCGTTGTGTGGAAGATGAATGGCTGGATGAATTAATGTGTTACTTTCCCGTGGCGTGTGTGAATAATCATTAATCTGGTTACCGCTGAGGACCTGGATCACAACTTCTCGACTTTCCAGTAATGTTCAAACCTGAGTAACGGTAAAATCTGTCTCAGACAAACTCAAAAAAAAAAAAAATTTGCCACGACCACGTCACCAGTGTTCCTCTTCCTGTCTGCGCTCCGCGACCTCTGTGACGGATCCCTGTGGAGTTCATTCAGTTGATCTTGTTGAGTCACCGTTACGGAGAAATGCCATAAAACTGCAGATCAGGGTTACAAGCGGGTTTTTTTTCTTCTTCTTTTCTGTCTTTCAGTTTTTAGATCTGACCACAGAGAAATGTCAGGCTGCCGCATGCTTCCCACTGATAAAACCTTTTTTTTTTCTTTCCAGTTACACTCAACGTTTCACAGCCGCTCACACTTCCTCCTAATAGTCACATGCTGAGGTTATGACAGGAAGACTTGACTTCTCACTTCAACCCATCTTTGCCAGCTCGGCATGTACACGTATTTTCCTGCAGGGAATTTTCTTCAAACTGTGATTTTGGCCAGTTATAGAGTATAACTTTGAACGTCTCCACAAACGACTCTCAGTTCGGACGATATCGGGGAAACATGCAGCATGAGATACTATGTAGAGTATTACTTTTAACAATGTGATTTATTACAATAGCTCTTTGAAATGTATCCTTTTAAGTAACATTCCTCTTTCTGACTGAGATTCTGACTTGTGTCCTGTGGCAGGTATGAAACAAGAAAGGAATATTTAATTAAATGATATAATCACAGATTTTCTTGTTTTAATTTAAAAAAGAGGGACTCTGACATTCCTGTTTAGTTGCTTTTATGGTGATGATGAGCTTTGATTATTTAATTTGATATTTGTTTTCAGTCTTGCACGTTGTTGCATGCGGTATATTGTGCAGCCCTGAGCGCGGTGGGGGAGTGTGGTTCGCCATCTCACCACCTCACAGTAGAAATCATGCTCTTCTATTGAGTGCCTGGGTTTCCTCTCGCTGGTTAAACGTCTCTGTGGTGGTTTGTGTCTCTCTCTGTGTGTGTTTGCTCTATGATGGACGGACGACTCGTTTGCTTTATGATGAAGCAGTACAGGAGATAGATGGATGTTGCGTCTCCTGCCATAGTAACTCCATCTTGAACTTAAATTATTTAGTGATTAAGAATCAAATGTTCAAGTTTAATTATTCACAAAGTGTGTAACTCGGCAGCATGTGAAAAGAGACACAGAAAAGTCCCAAACGGATGCTGGGAACTTACTTTGTTTGTCACATATAACAGGAAATGGAGTGTTTTGTGGTTCTGGACAGATAAAGCAAAACTAACAAATGATTCGCACTCTGTATTTACAGTTGCCACATAAATACATGCTGAAAGGTTCCAGCCCTACAATGTTCCCTTTAAAAAAAAAAACCCCACTTTATTTGGATTTATCAGGTCTGAGGGGGCATTTTGTGGTGACGTTGAAGTGTATTGTTTCACTGAGAGCTGGGAACTATTTTATCTCCAAAATGATTTGAATTAACCGCTTTTTATAACCCTTTGAATAAAAAAGCTGAACATCGTACTTCTGAAAACAGGATTTACTATATGTTGTATGAGGCTGCGTTAGTGTTGGTCCTGTCTAATTAACAGAGTCTTGCAGTGGACACACACACACACACACACAATGTGCCCTTTCAGTAGTCCTGCATATTTCAACAACAAAGCTTGCTTCTGTTTTAAAACTGCTGACTGTCTTACAAACACACACACAAAAGAAAAAATAACACTTCACTGCTGAGTCTTCCTGTTGCCAAGCAGCCGTTTTAAGTGTGTGTGTGTGTGTGTGTGTGTCCTCCTCTTGTCCTCTCAGGCCGGGAGCAGTTCCACGGCTTGGGCTCTATGTACTGCCGAGGCGCCGCCGCCGTCATCCTGACGTACGACGTCACCAACTGGCAGAGCCTCGCCGAGCTGGAGGAGCGCTTCCTGTCCCTGACCGACACCGCCCTGCACGACTGCATCTACGCCCTGGTGGGCAACAAGGCCGACCTCACGGACCACGACGCCCAGCTGTTGCAGGACTGCGACGTGCAGGCGGCGGACCAAGCGGACGGTCCGGACGCGACGGAGTCGCAGCTGTTGTCCGCCTGCCCGACTCCCCCCGACTCGCCCGCGTCCTTCTCCGGCGTGCACAAGCAGGTAACTCGCGAGGACGCGGTGGCCCTCTACGAGCGGATACTGCGCCACAAGGGCCTGGATGAGAAGAGCAGCCTGCCGGCGGAAAGGATGTGCTTCGAGACGAGCGCCAAAACGGGGTTCAACGTGGACGCCATGTTCGAGACGCTGTTCGACCTGGTGCTGCCGTCCATCCTGAAGAAGCGGCGCGAGAACCAGAGGTCTTCCACCGTGAACCTGGAGGACTGCAGGGAGGTCGGCAGCAAGCGCTCTCGAGCCGGCTGCTGCTGAGAGAGGCGACGGCGCTGCGAACCAGCGGGACAATCGACGAAGTCGGGCCTTCGCGCCACAACACTGTGACGGTACCTTGTTTTTTGCCTTGAAATGAAAACCAGCATTCGACCACCTCACCACACACCTTTTTGATGTGGTGAAGATGGTTTGGAAAAGCAAATGCATTCCATAATTTCCAGTTCATTTTTTTTTTTTTTTTTTTTTTTAATTGTTTAGTGTGTGTGTGTGTGTGAGGAATGGAAGTAAAGCCTTTAAATCCTTCCTCTGTTATGACTGAAACTGCACTTCTATCCCAAAGATGTGTCTGTGACCAAACCGCACAGATTAAGTCAATCACTGTTTTACTTTAGGAATTTCACAGATTTAACGGCACTAATTAATCAGTGGGTGGCACATTGCACTGTCTCTTTCGTTTATGTAGTTTGTCTTTTGTATTGCAGTTGAATTTTAAGGGTTTTCAATAATCTCACAATTCACTTCGATTCCATGTTCTCGGTGTTTATTACCGATCTTTGATTCATGAGCACTTTGGAGGTTTTCAGTGAGTGTACAAATGTCTGCGTCGAACTTTTATGCGTTCTCGTAATAAAGTTTTTTATTTTGCACTTTGTCTGCTCTCTCGAATCACAATTAAAGTCAGTTTAAAGAAACGAGGTCGAATCTTCACAATCGTGTTATGAAAACCGATGAAATTCTAATGTGATTAAAGCTGCGATTTTCAGTATTGCCACGGTCTGACCAATGTGTTTATTTACAAACGAGATTGTCCCGGCAAAGCGGAGCGTCTGACCTACTTACTGAACTGTGTAAACTTTAATCAGGATTTGCCGCAGTCAGACTCTGATCCAGAGTGTTTACGTTCCGTCCCGTTGGCAGCTTGAATGCACTCAATGATTAATAGTTTTGGAAGGAAAATGAGTTCAAGAAGCGGCGTGGAACCAATGGATGGAGGAGGGGCGAGCGGTCGCGTACAAATCAAAGGAAGTCGGGATAACATGGTAACTAAAAGGTTGAAGTAATTTTTAAAAGAAAAACTTTACAACTTTGTTTAAAAAAAAAAACAATGTAATGAAGCATAAGAGCATAACAAATGTTACAGATGCACCAGTTGCATTTAACTAGTTGTGTATTATTGTTCAGCTGTTACACTCTTTAACGTAAATACTGTGTATATAAATTTGCCATTCAAACACAATGTACTACTTGCAAGTTAAGTTTTATTCTGTGTGAGAGGTGGCAGGTCGGCTTGACATGTATTTGATGTGTTTGGTCCGATCGGCTGGTGAAGTAGCTCTGATCAAAGGTTTGATCAGATTTTAATGAAAGGGAAGTAAAAAATAATTTAGGGTCTATTCACACCAATCTCAGAAAATAGCACCTGGAGGCTGGTAGAACAAAATCAACATTTAAAAAAAGAAAGAAAAAAAAAAAAGGTAAAGTAGAAGTCAAGTTCATTCAGATGGTATAGACATAATCAGTGCATGGTGTGAACACATAGTAGAGTCAAATGGTTATAGATAATTCTGCGGTTGATAAATGCTTAAAACAAGTTAGTGGTTTGCTGACGTTTTATATAACAAAATAAGCTTTGTAGAGCAACAAAGTCAAAGCAAGATAATACTATCAATAGCATCAACCTACACGGTTGTGTCAGACTGGTAATGACACCTCCTTTAGCTCTAAACAGCTGGGAAGAAGCAAAGTTAGTGGCTTTCTGCAGACTGAAGACCCAAAACGATAAAAAAACCCAAAACAGACATCTGGTTAAACTGAAGCGGTGTGTACATATGTGCATCTTTGGTTCAGCTGTAGTGTACGTTCTCTGATAGTTAATGTGTAGCTGAGGTAATAAGTTAAAAAGCACCAAACCACATTTAATACACAATAATTGCTTCCCCTATAGTGCTGTTGTTTTCAGTACAGGGATTTTTTTTTCTTCATTTTTTTTTTTTTTTTTTATCTACAGTGTCGCTCGAGGCATCACAACACACAGTCATTGCATATCTGAGCTCCGTGGCTCGCAGAGCAAAAAAACGTCCGTCGGCCTATGAGTCCTCTCACAAGTTCTTCATGCAGACCTGACACCGGCTGATACGCGACAGGAGCTGGCCCGCCTTGAGCGTCTCTGCAGCCGGCTCGGTGTGGAACGACTGGTCCACCGAGGTGAGCCAGAAGCTGTGCTTGTTGGCAAAGTAGTGGCACGTTCCCTTGGCGCCGTTGCACTCGATGAATGGCGTCGTGCGGAAGTCCTCCAGGCAGGAGCCGGGCGACGACAAGGACTGGCCGCCGCCTTCATTTCCTGCAGCCGTATGCTGTGAAGACAAAAGGCGGGAGACTTTCATTGACGAGGGGCGGGGGTGAGGTCAGTGTCGAGTCACTCGAGCGCCAGCTAATCCTTCCGCCTAGCTTCACAGGTTTGGTATTTCACTGATTCTCTTTGGTTGGTAATTGCACGGGTCCAGTTGTGCAAGTTTGGCTTGAGTGTGTATGACTGGATGACAAACCAATGATTTGAACTGAATGTGTGAAATGCGTTGATATTAGAGTCAATTGTGACATCAGGTAGAGCACACCAAGGGGCCAGTCAAGAGCTTCAGCCATTGTTATTCCTAATTCTTTGCATGACTCAATACTCCATCCTGTGGTGGAAAGTTGTATTGCAAGACTAGACATTACTGAATAAAACTGTTTTAGGAAGTAGAATAAAGATGCCTATAATCAGTGAACTGGTCGTCATTACCTCAGGAGACAATAATACATCTTTATAGCATATTTACTTTTTTTTTTGTTTGCACTTTGAACTGGACCTTCAAGTCAGGCTGTCTCTCAGCAGCCTGTTTGTATACATTCTGAAAAGTGTACAAACCCCCCCCCAAAAAACCCACAAATAAACTGGGCTTCACCATGAGGAAGGAGTAGCCGATCCAGAGGCTGCGCCAGCCCACCGGACACTGTGGGATGGTGATGTCCTGGCTGTGAATCGCTATGGCGACCGACGGAGCTTCACATACAGAGCAGCGGCTGATGTACGGTTTGATCTCTCCCTCCTCCACGGGCATCATGGGGAGAGGAGCCGTCGTTGACAGCCAGTAGGACTTATCATTTCGGCTGGCGTAGTAGCAAAGGTCGCCGGGATTGCAGTACAGGAAGGGCATGGAGCTGAACTTTGGGAGGCAGGAGCCGGCCAATCCTGGACAGAACAAACCACCAAATAATTACATTGAGACCCTGATTACTTGTCGCATGGTTTTGTCAGCAAGTAAACTCTAGACATACACACATGTTTATGAAATAAATGTCCAACCTATCAAATGTCGGTATGAGCCTGGTGAACAAATCTATTGTTTTTATATCTTTTGTGAATAATTTCTAATACAAACACCCCCCCTGCTTTCTTTATAGTGAATTATGTCTTTATGCTTTTACAATGCGTGCAAATAAGTCCCTTTTCCACATGGAGTCTTATTAGAAAGTCTAGATTCTCAGGATAATCATTTCTAAACCGGGTCAAAGGCAGGACTCAAAAGGTCGGATGGTGGTTTTACTGTATTTCACATCTAATTAGATCGTATTTCCTTTCCCTTGTACAAAGACCTGGTTAAAAGACAAAATCAGATTACTTGCTGGGAAGGGAATGTTAAAAACAGGCTTCGGCTGCAATTCTTTAATTGAATCAGGGTGGGAAAAAAAACAAGGACAGCAAAGCATTACATAAAGCATCCATACAAGGTCATAGAAAACACATCATTGGTTTTGGCCTCCTTTAATGTGAGTGAAAAATCAGTTCCTTATTTTGTAACAGAAGCATGTGAAAATTTCAGTAAGATAACTCCTGTTTACTCCAGAGGAAAACTGTAGATGCAGTTCTGCTGCTCTTGTTTCCCCATTGCTCATCTTCCCGCACTGCCACAATTAATGGACTCAAACCTTTACCATTAGAGATTGTGTTTGATTGTGGTTTTCCCCCCATTATCATTACTTATTTCAAGATGTAATTCTGAAACGGGAACGTCTCGAAACAGGAAGTGACTTATTCCATCTTTTTGCGACGACGAAACTGGTTATTCAGTCGTTCAGCACGAGGGAGTCGGGTAGTCAGACTTCAAGAAGCAGCTGATTGATTATTCTTTCTTTCAAACCAATAAAGTTGTTTATTCTGCATGTGAGAATCAAGAAGGTGCTTGTTTGCGTTTCACAAACCAATATTATTGAGCTTTTCCAAATCTTAAAGATTCACTCTATACCCCTGCTATGATTATGGATAAACTGATTTCACTTATATAGTGCTTTCCCACTTCTTTATCAGCCCCCAGAGCACTTGAACCCCTCATTCACACAGATACCAACACACCAATGGAGACATTCCATTCATTTGGAGCAGTTCTGGGCTTATGAACAATAGGAGAATGGAAGGAATCAAACCTGCAGCAATTTGATTGAGAGATGAAGCACTTCACCAAATTAACCCCACCCATCCCATTAAATGCATTCCAATGATTGTGTAGTAGATTTCAAAAGTAGTCCACATTCTTAAACATCAGCCTCATGAGAAATTTTAACATTCCGAAATATGTTCTCTGGCTTAACAACGATTCCAAAAATGTATCCAGAATCTAAAGGACGAGTTGTTTTATTTGTCCCTTTTTAAGCAAAAACCTTCCAATTAAATCCTCTTTGTGTTTGTTTGCATAACACTGTACTGGCGCTAACCCTGCTGAACATTTCATTGTTGGGCAGGACTTACCGAGGTCCTGGTTGTGAGCCTTCTCTTGGCCCTCCAGGTAGAGCAAACTGTAGCCGTCCCACAGTTTGGACATGCCCACGGGACACATGGGCGTCTGCTCTGACTGGCTGTGTTTCACCAGCAAGTAGCCCACGCTCACACTGCGCCCAGGCATCCCGGGTAACCCAGAGACACCCGGGTTACCACGGTGACCTATTGGTGGAATCAAGAGTCCAGTCAGCCGTCTTGACGATTCATCATCGTTTATACAACTCATCTACATACCCCACACAGCTGATAAACTCAGCAACTCATGCATTACTGACCTAACAAAAAAATGTCATTGAAACTGTTCCGTCCTTAACTCTCCGTCGACTTAAATCTTTTAATCCAGGCTTATTAACCTAATCCCAAACAGCCAAACAGTAAAAGACTCACCTTCCAAGCCTTGCAGACCAGTGTGGCCCAGTAGACCGTGCTCTCCACGGAATCCCGGCGTTCCTGGTGTGCCACTGATCCCAGGCATGCCCTTCTGCCCAATCGGCCCCATGAACCCTGAGACGAACCAGGATACATGCTTCTTATTGACCAGGACAATTTTATGTCATTTTAAAGTATGTCCAAGAGAAAACGCAATGTGACAAGCGCTGACCTGCATCTCCAGGAGGGCCATGTGGTCCTGGTTCCCCACTGCCCCCCCCAGGTCCCACGATGCCCTGCGCTCCAGGAAGACCCCTCACCCCTGGAACTTTGATGGGATGTGGGATAGAACCCGGTGTGCCTGGCTGCCCACGGACACCTGGAGCACACATAGATCATCTGAATACTGAACTCCTCAAAGTGCTACGTGACCATTTTTAGCATCTGGTTCGAGTTTTTCTAGACTTTTCTTTCTTTCTTTCTTTTTTTTTTTTTTTACACTTCTCAAACAGGAAAAAAGTTTAAACAGTGGGTTTCTCATATTTTGAAAAATATTTTGATATTTAGTGTAACTATTACTGCCTGTCGTTCCTCTGGAGAAGAAGCTAAAGCTAAAGTTTCGGTCCTTCTGCATTTTTGATATATGTACTAAAAATGGGTTTGTACATATAATACATAAACACAATGGTAATTTGCAGTTTTCGTTTCTTTTTTTTGCAGATGATACCCAACTTTATTTTCTATTTGTCCCGACTTTTAAACTTTTTTTCCCCCAAAGTCTATACGGATAAATAGGAAAATATATAGATATATAAAGCAATTTGAACTGGTTATCACAACCATTTAAACAATTGTAACTTTATATTCCAGCTTATACACATCACTATAATCCTAGCTTTGCTACACTAATATTAGGATTGAATTATTGTATGTTTAACCTCAAATGACCGATCAACTCTCTGAAAAACGCATTTTCATATCTGTTTTTAATCAGTCGCTTTGAATTGTTTGAATTTTATTTATTTTTCTTTCAATTTTGCAGTAAGTACATGGTGCCTGTTTTGAAAGATGCTCCCATATATAAGTATACTCTCGAAATTTCAAGTAAATAAATCCAAAGTGACTGTGAAAAAAGAGACATATGGAAAATAGATGGATTACGTGCATAACTAACCTGTCAGTCCAGGATTTCCTTTCGGGCCGACAAGCCCTCGTTCTCCCTTCACACCATTTACGCCAGGATATCCCATCAACCCTTGTTCTCCTTTCACACCTGTGACAGAAAAAAAATGATAGGGAGGCAGCAAATTAGGTTGAAGATGTGGGTAGAACCAGGCACTCTTATAAAAAAATGATTAAAAGATTACAGCAATAATAATATTCAGAATGAAAAAAGCATCAATGTTCTTGCAGGAACAACTTCAGCTGCATCTTTTACACTGTCATACACTAGTTCTTGGTTTCCTTTGCAGTTATTGATGGATGTCTGTCATTTCAATATGCAGAATGCAGGTTCAGTAGCATATATATATACAGTAATAACAAATGAATTATTAAACTATCAGAAACGACATGTACATTTTGTTGCCAAGTTCTCTGTGGTCAGCATCAAATCGGAATTTTAGACAACTCAAGCTGTTGTTAAACCTAAAAAAATGTGATCCATACCTTTTTTTCCAGACACGCCATTAGGCCCCCTGTATCCCCCTGGACCGTGCTCTCCTTTGAATCCTTTTCTACCAGGTACCCCAGGATACCCATTTAATCCTGGTATTCCCTTTTCTCCCGGTAGACCAGTCGCACCAGTATTTCCTCTGGATCCCGGGAAACCTGAGAAACCAATTATTTAATTTCCTCCAATCAAAAGAGGGATAGGAATTAATAGTAACTGTACTTCCCCCCCCCCCTCCCGCTTCGATAAATGTCCCACCTTGTAATCCCGTCTGTCCTTTAAAGCCAGGATCCCCACTCCATCCGGGTCTGCCTGGCTTCCCATCCGGTCCCACTGGGCCACGGACTCCTGCTGGTCCAGGCTGACCGTAGTCGCCTGCATAATTAAAACATGGGATCGTTTCAAATGTCTTCTGGGAGTTGGACAGTCTTTTAATACCCAGGAGTGAGGACTGACCTTGAGGCCCCTGGAAGCCTTTCAAACCCGGCGTGCCACGGACACCCGGCTGGCTGTTGGGATCGCCGCCTTCTCCTTTCTGTCCTTTAAGTCCCGGCTCCCCAGTTGATCCAGCGGTGTCCACACCTGATGTGATCAGAAAACATGTTTCAGGAAAACTAAGCATGGATGTCCTCTTTCTTCTCTGGATTTGCTTACAGATTTAATATATCGTATGAATATTATAATGAACTGAATGTGGTTGTCTTTGCTTGCACTTCTTTTGGTTGGAAACAACATTTAAAGAAGAAGAACACCCAACAACAACTCGAGTTTTGATTTCAGTTGCCGACAAACATCCTCACATTGGCGTGAATGATTGTGGCTGGAACATGTCAGCTTAGAGAACACATTGCTTCATGTCCTCAACATTGACAACATGACTTTGTGACAGTGATAACTTCAAATATTGTTGTTGTCCCAATGTCATGTAGGTGTGAGTAAATGAAATCGATCATTGGAATATTGCTGCATTCTTGTAGCTTCCATTTCTATTATTTTTGTTGGTTTTTCACGAGGGTTTAAAAAAAAAATAAATTATTTAATTTACCTGGCGCGCCGCTGAGGCCCTTCTGCCCTTTCAGTCCATGTAATCCATACAGACCCTTGATCCCAGGCTGACCTGCAAACAAAACACGAATCAAGAAAAACAATGACGTAACTTGAAGAGAAAGAAAAATGTGATGCTGCTCTGATCTTGTTACCTTTGCCTCCTGGGAAACCAGGAGAACCTGGCTGTCCATCTTTTCCGGGAAATCCCGAAAATCCTTTTTGACCTTGGTTGCCAGGAACACCCTTCTGCCCGTCAGAGCCTACAAAATAAACACTGGCATGTTAATGCAGGTCTATTAGTCTGTCATGAGGTAGTGCATGAGGTTTGTTTTCTTTTACCAGAATAACCAGGGCCTCCTGGATTGCCTGGTGTCCCTTTTTTCCCATCTATCCCATTAAAACCAGGGGTCCCTCTATCGCCAGTTGTGCCAAATAACCCCCGGTCACCTGTACGAGTTGCCAAATTGAAATTGATATTAAAGCCAAAACCAGAGGAAAACTAAAAACAATTCCATTTAAATCACTGTATGTACCTGTCTGTCCCGGGAATCCAAGCTCTCCTCTCAGTCCAGGGAATCCGGGAAGGTCCATGCGAAGGCCCTTCTCACCTGTAATTTAAACAAATAGTTTGATGTGTTTTAATCACTGACACTGGATAAGAGTTGAACGGTGATAAAGTCTGTCTCTATGTAGTTTAACTTGGAGGTTGGTACCTTTTACACCCTTCCTTCCTTTGTCGCCTGGTGCACCATAGGCGCCAGGGCTGCCTTTAGGTCCCTGAAATGTCACATGCAGGCACTTTGTCAGACTTGAGATTGTGTCGCTCTCCACATCATGATATTTACATTGCTGAACATGTCAACAATGTGACATTAAACAATACAAACATATCCATGTAAGCTTCCAGTCACGTGTTATCGTAGGACTCAATGTGACTGTGGGTTTGCTCACCGTGTTGCCAGACATCCCATCAAATCCCACAATTCCCCGGTTTCCCGTCAGCCCCGGCATTCCTTTGAACCCGGGAAGCCCCTCTGCCCCCGGATCTCCATGTTGACCTTTCATGATGCTGGGATCTCCCGGAAGACCGTGAGATCCTTCGAGGCCGGGCACCCCGGGGAAACCCTTGAAACCTGTTTATCACACCGAGACATGAACGAGTGGCCAAAAACAAGTGACGACTGAAGCGAAATTCCAGTTGGATTGAAGCCGCTAACCTCTTGGTCCAGGGAAACCTTGACTTCCTGCAGGTCCATCGTCACCCTTGATTCCCTTCATGTCAACAATAAGATGTGCATGGACTATGGGTTTCTTTCCAGGCAACCCCGGCATACCTCGATCGCCTACCCCACGGTTTCGGTATCACGGAGGAGAATAAGTTAAAGAGTAAGTCACAATGTTTAGGTGGATGGCTCATTTGTCAGAACTGCATTGAACCGCCTCACCTTTCTCTCCACTTTGTCCCATGGATCCTTTCGGGCCCACGTGGCCTGGTTGTCCAGTGTCTCCTTTTTTCCCAGAGAAACCCTTCACGCCTTGAGTGCCTCTGACCCCCTTGAAGCCCCCCATACCCGGTGACCCTTTCTTCCCTGAAAACAAACGTTTTACCAATAACATTTGAACCATGTTTGAATATGTTACTTTTCTTGATAGGCATTGCAGGAACAAGTTCGCTTGGAGAACATATCGCTCTTGGTAGGTTGAGAAAAATTTGCACTGCTTTTCATACCAATCGGGTTTTAGAGATTATCTCAGAGAAATTATATCCCAACATATAGAAAAACTGTTCAAACTTGCACATTTTAGCAACAGTCTTCCTTATGCAAGCTTGTTAAAGAGGATTTAGGCTGGTTGTTATTGAGATGGACCAGGTTTATATTCGACTGATGATCTGAGGAACAAACCTTTCATTCCCGGAGGTCCTGGACGTCCACCTGGCCCGGGCCATCCTGGATCACCAGATTGTCCGACGTCTCCAATGCCACCATTGCTGCCATATTCTCCCGGAACGCCTTTCAGTCCTATTGGACCTGGTGCACCAGGGTCTCCTTCAGGTCCCCTCCCTCCAGTTAAACCTGGTGCAGAGCAGGATGTCCCAGAGGTGCCCGGGTGTCATATGCGAACATTTCTAACACCGTGTATGTGTGTGTGAGTGAGTGAGTGTGTTTTCCTCACCTGGCTGTCCGACTGCACCGCGTGGTCCAGGTTGACCTGCAAAGCCAGGATCACCGGGGAAACCGTATTTTCCTGCTGGACCGGGTCTTCCTTCCTCTCCCGACAGGCCGGTAGGTCCGCTGGTCCCCTTGAAGCCGATCATACCAGGCATGCCGACCATTCCTGGACAAGAAGATGAGTAAGTGAACAAAGTTTTCAAAATGATTCTTATTTTATTTAAGTAACAGGGTGAAAAGAAAGCCCACCCTCATATCCTGGATTTCCTGGGTCACCGATATGGCCTTTATCCCCCTGAAATCCAGGCAGTCCTCGATCACCAGGCGTTCCAGGTGAAGCACCCAAGATCTCTCCATGGACGCCCTTTACACCTTTTTCCCCGTATCGGCCAGACACGCCGTGTGTCCCGGGGATTCCTATTGAACCTTTAGTGCCAGGGATGCCAAAGTCTCCACGGGGGCCTGCAAAACCTGTAGCGGTGAGAAAATACAATGAAATCCATAGCAAACGCAATCGAGTAACCAAAGTCGAGTTTTTCCCCCCAGTTTTTTAGGGTCACTCTTTACCTGTTGGTCCAGGAGAGCCGCCTGTGCCTCGATCACCCGGTTGTCCTTTTTCCCCGTCCGGTCCGGGAAAGCCAGGGATTCCTTTTAGACCAGAAGTACCTGCAGGACCCAAAATTATAAACGTGGCATCAACGTGGTCCAAAAGTATTATCTTGTCGAAAACATTAAGCACTTGTGTCTCATGTCACCTGGGCCTCCTGGTGATCCGCTAGGTCCTGGAAGTCCAGGCAGTCCAGGGGGTCCTGGATAAGTATCGCAAGGGCCTGACACGAAATCAGAGATTTTCAGTCTTCGAGTCGACAATACGGTTGACTTGAGAGACTAAATGTAAAAATAAATGAACTCTAAACTATTTCGATGCAGGTGAGTCAGACTGTTGCCCAGCGTGGAATCTTTTTCAGACCATTATCGTTACATTACCTGATATTCATTGAACACCTACGATCGCAAACTGTAAACAACTGTAAAAATACCACCATGCGGACATTCGAATCGACCACGAGCAAAGCAATACTGCGCCGTGACAGAGAAAGCAACAACATGAAAAGGTTATTATACCAGCTACCTGTTACATCCACCTGTCCTCCATCTCCTGTCGGACTACAGCCGCCTTTCAGTTGCAAATGAGAGAGAATGAAAGAGAGAGGCATTCGGAACAAGAGTTAATCAAAAGCACAAGCATGATTTCAAACAAGCTCAGCTGTAGCTGGTTTGAAGGATGCAGCCCGTGCATCAGGGAGACTTCAGGATGCGGAGAAAGAAATGTCAATAAAATGGCAAAATATTATCCTGTCATGCCGACTTTTATTTATAGTTTTTTTTTTTGGGGGGGGTTTTTTTAATAACAAGCCATTAATATTCATTCGCTTTTTTTTTTTTTTATTCCTTTGCATTAAATTACAAAAGAGAGCATTTTAATAGAGGCAAAGCCAAATGAAATTCTTAGTAGAGTGAAAACGGGGATGATCCCATTTCAAAGGCTTGCAGGAGGAGTTTGCAACAAGAAAAATGCAACCGAATTACGACAAAGACGGCGGCTGGTCGCTGCCTCTCACCTGGAGCGCCAGGTGTTCCTTGAACTCCGGGATACCCGGCGATGCCGTCATCACCAGGTAAACCGGGCTGACCTTTGATGCCCACGAGGTCTGAACCGGGTTCCCCCCTCAGCCCGTCTGCACCAGGTCGACCGGGGTTACCGGGGTAACCTTTGTCTCCTTGTTTCCCACTGACTCCCTCGCCCTGTTCATGCGAGCCGGCACAATTAATAAATACACCTCATGACAAAAATATATGTTACTTGTTGTGAGACGCGAGCAAACAAGACAATCTTTATTTCTGTCTCCTGCTTAGGAGAACGGCGAGATAACCTCAATTTAACCCAAATAAAAAAAAAAAAAAAAAATGACTTCAGAGGAAAGCAGGGTTTCATTCAATGCGGACAAACTCGCTTGATATTGCTGCAAATGATGCTGGTTCACCTGTATGCTTGTTATATGGAGAGCAATGAGCAAACAACCAAACGTTTAGCTAAATCAGCTAAAAGTGCACAAAGCAGCTAAATCGAAGTGTTAAAAAAATGAGTAGAGCAGCTAAAAATTCTGAAGAAGCTGTAAGTCTTATAAAGCTATCAAGGCATAAATAAATAGATGTTGTGGCTCAACTGGTGAGCCAAAACAGCGAGGCACAATGTAGGTAATGTGAGCAAAAAAAGAAGAAAAAAAATCTATGTATTGGAAATAAAAGCGATGAATGAAGAAAACTTGGCGAACTCACTGGACGACCTCGGCTGCCAGGAAAGCCAGGCAGGCCATTTCGACCGACGGCGCCCGGAGATCCCGGCTCACCATCTCTTCCCGTGTCGCCCCGGTCTCCAGGAAATCCTGCGGGACAACAGAAACACATTCACAGACACAAATTCCGATGATGACAAGCCACTTGTGAAATGAGCTGAAACACACCCCCGTACCTTTCTCTGTGATGGTCAACGTCTCCCCCTTTCGACCTTTGGGTCCCGTCACACCGCCGAGTCCAGCGAGTCCCTAAAACACACCGGAAAACCACGTGTGAAGGCGTACGGATGGTTTCAAATTCAGAGAGGACGGAGGGACATGTGAGAACGTCTCTCTCTTACAGGGTGACCGTCCTGCCCGTGGCGACCCGGATCTCCTTGGTCACCCTGACGGCCAAACTCTCCCGTCATCCCTGGATCGCCTTGAGCTCCAGCGGGACCCAGTAAGCCAGGGACCACATTGGTGCACAAACAGTCTCCGTGATCTCCTAAACATTCCAAACAACAAGGTCAGATTACAATGTTACTGTAATCGCGATAGCAACATATATTTCTATGCTGACTTACTTGTGAATTCAAAGTAAGTACAATAATTCTATTCATATCAAATTATGATAAACTGGGTTTTTCTCTATAAAATATGCCAAAACCTGTCACTTCCTTATGTTAATTCTCCTTTGCTAGGTAAATAGCATTCGCCGCCGCATCAATGATTGCATGCAGAAGAGCAAATCGATCCTGGGCCTCAGTGTGAACAGTAAGAAACAGCAGGTATTCCATTTGAAACATTTCTGTTCATCACAACATTCTAAACTTTTCAAGCCCAAGTCTCTTTTTGCTTCAAAAGGCCCTTGTGTTTGACACAATGATGCCACCTTTTCCTCCTTTGAATCCTGCGTTTCCGGGCCTCCCCCTTCCTCCTGAGGCTCCTTTGGAGAGGTTCTCCCCTGGAGACAAACAGCACAATAAATGACCCTTTAATAAACAAGGAGGGAAAGGTATCGCTGAAACGGCTCTGGCCACTCGCCCATTCGCTCACATGTTCCTGGGAGTCCTGGAGGGCCTTGGTCTCCGGGGCGTCCGTCGACTCCCGGACTTCCAGGGGCGATGGCGGGAAATCCCTTTTCCCCCTGTTGGCCTTTGTCTCCTCGTTCTCCCTTCAAACCAAACGGTCCGAAGAAATCCCACGCTGAAAGCAAACGGAGGAAGATCAGGCTCCGAGGAAGAAGGTTAGTGAATGTCCAACCCTTTATAATCTCATCAATACTTGACTACAAGCACTGGTGCCAACCTCTGCTCATTTGTGGGTCTCATGAGTTACGTTACGTTACATTAGAGGGGTTGCTTTATTTCACAAAAAAAATATCATCGGCCTCTAGTGGACAAATCAGGAACAGCAGTCATTCCGATAAACTAATACAGATTTTGTTCTAATCTTGTTCATGTTCCAGTTTTCCTTTATTTCTACAGTTTTGTATTGTTCACTAGTTTCATTTTAGTTCTTGTGAGGCCCTTTGTAACAGTTTTGATATGTAAATAAATATTTTCACACTAAACCCTACAACATCTGTGGGTATCACCACAGGCTGAAATATTTTCAAAAATGTAATGCTTCTATTTGATTACTTTAGTTGTAATTTGAAAAAAGAAAACAAAAAAAGAAAACAAAAAAGGGGATCGTTTGCTGGAATCTCTTGGAATATTTAATCTGTCTTCTTTGCAAATCTAGATTTTCTCTGGTTGATATCCACCTAATAACGTAGTTTAGTGAATTAATCATTTCATACTCTCTAAATATATTTTCTTCTATTTTCTAAAATCCATCTTTATACCTTCTGAAGATTTGACTTTTATTGAGCTCATTTATTTTCATTTCTTGACATTAAGTGCTGCACTGCATGTGTGTTTAGGTGCGCCATTGAAATCATTAAAAAAAAAGAATTATAAATGTATTTCAGTCTTGTTAATTAGATTAATGGTATTCTATGTTAAATAAACCTAACATTGACTCTGTTAATCTTGTACATTTGGTATCTTTTTAAGATTGAATATAAAGAGGTCTGATGGGTCTTAAAAATAGCTAATACCACTACGTATAATAACAATAATAATAATAATAATAATAATAATAATAACAATTGTGTAGTATTTTACAGCGTACTTGTTATGCAGCATATAAACAGTAGGATGACTCATTGTGGAGCTTCACTGAACGAACCTTGTTGCTGTGTGTCGTAGGCCGTCCGTCCTGGTGGTCCGGGGATGCCCTGGTCTCCTATAGGACCTCTCTCTCCCTGTGGGCCCTGCTCACCCAGAGGACCAGCTTGACCCCCTAGTCAATACAAAAAGACACACAACATTATTTTAGGAAAACTGTTGAGCCACTGTGGTAATAATAGGAGAATGTGATTCTCTATTACTCCTCAGGTTCGTTGAGATAACGTTTTGTATTTTACCAAACACAGTCACACGTTTTCTTGAAGTCTTGCCTTTTACTCTCATCACACAGCTTCAGAAATGCCTCTCATTTCTGTATTGAGTTCCACTTCATGACTTCACAGTCAGTTCTGTCTTAAAAAGTCAGTTTTGTAAGGACTATTTTGTTAAAGTTATCAACTTGGGTGGTGTTCACGTCATGTGGAGTCTGGTCCCGGGGGTCTTTCTGTGTGCAGCACCCCTCATTTCCTCCCACAGTCCAGAAACGTACAATAAATAGTGACTCTAAATGGCCTCTAAGTGTGAATGTGGGTGTGTATGATTGTCTCTTTCTCCAGTGCGATTGGCCAGTGATCTGCGCCGGGTGCGTCCTGCCTTCACCCCACAGCAGCTGGAACGACTTGGATAAAGAGGTCTGGAACACTGATCAACTTACCGAATGAAGACCATGGCCACAAAGACCCTGATGTGATCAGCTCTCCGGCTTCACCTCTTTCTCCCTGAAACACAAGCTCACTGTCAGCCCTGCAGTGGTCAGCAGTTTTGAGTTTCTGCTTCCTTTCTGTTTATCTTCCTGTCTTTTATTTCATTTTTTTTTTTAAACAGACAGTTCATGGAATCTCTGGCTAACATGGATTCCTTTTTTTTTGGTTCAAGAGTAAAGTTTTGTGGGTTTAAACAACGACTGAATGCACTTTATGAATATAAATGAACGACCAACTCATTCAAATATCAAGCTCATATTACTGTGGATCGTATTATAGTCCTATCTCTGCACAAAAAACATATACATTTAAAAAATGAATCTAACAGAGTGAAGAACAGTATTGAATCCCATTGCTCACAGTTATCACTGCTATGGATGAGTAGGCATTTATTTCTATAACATACACAATGAACTAAGACTAGGCAACATAAATGCAAAGATTATTTGCCATAAAATGAACAATACCCAAATTTCAATCCATGTTTCTTTATAAAAGCTGTTTTATATGATGGTGTTTAAGTTGCATCAGTAAAAAAAAATTGAGCTGGGGACTCTAAATGAACTGAAAAGCTTGTTTTTATGTATTTACAACAAAATATGCTCAAGATTAATTGACAAAAAAAAAAAGTATTACTGTGGAAGGATTTTATTTAATTCTGTTGATTGTTGCTTATTGTTGTTGTTTTGTTTCTGTTTCAAATTCACCTGTAACCCAGTGAAAAGTGCATCAACAGTCATACACTACTGTATGTACAGCTGCTGCATGTGAAGTAATCGCATAAGAAAAATAAGAAAGAAATCCTACAATTTGTCCAAATCGCATGTACAAATGTTAAATGTACTTGTAACTGTATAAGTTTACCTTACGACCAATATAGCCCTTCGGTCCCGTTTCACCAGTGTCGCCCTAAAAAAAGAGTTGAAAGCATTCAAATACAAATTAACAACAATATAATCACATCTTATCTCATCTTTGTGTCCATTCTTTGTTTATCTGAACTCTGTGTAACAGTACTTGTACAATCTCAACTTTTTTTTGCTAGGCGAGCGGCCTTATTTAGTAACTTCTTGCTGCATTCAACCTCATAATGATAAGAAAGTGACAAATCACCTCACGCATGCATGACTGAACAGATGAGACCAACGTTGCAGTACGTGTTGTGAGTGCATGATTTCTGGAATGTGGAAAATTACGACACTTCTGCTTTATACTTCTCATAATAGCGCACATAACGTTGGGTTTTCACCAACGTCATAAAGACATTAGCACTCAGTAGTATGCAACATGAATGCATCACCTACAAAATAATATATATATATATATATATATATAAGAAATCTATCAAACTTATAGATTATTACTGTTATTATTATTAATTATGACAAATGTGTGTCAATCTAGTACAGTTTAATAACAATCTTTAGAAGTCCGTGTCATAGAACTGAATTCGAAAGCACACAGATCAACAAAGCAATTTTTGAATGTCTCTCTTTCATCAATTGATCGATGTATTTCAGGTCTGTTTCTCGGTCTTAGAGGTGTCAAACACAATATCAATGTGGCCGATCAGGAACGAGGGATTAAGGATGATCCAACATTTCGTTTCTGCCACACAAACTCACTCTCGGTCCAGGTCTTCCCACTCCACCCGACGGACCCTGCAGCAGAATATGACACACTTATTGATATTTTTTTCAAGCTCGGCACAAAGTTCAGAGGTTGAAATCTGTAGAAATGAGCTTGTGCTCACCCGTGAGCCCGGGAAACCCATCACACCAGTTTCTCCCGTGCCGTGAACCTGAAATAGATGACAACAAACAAACACTAAAGGAATACAATCTGGATTTGTGTTTATATAGGATTAAAAAATATTCTGACATATCTACCAGGTCTCCTTTTTCTCCTTTGAGTCCTTTCTCTCCAGAAGGGCCCTAAAATTAAGAGAGTACAATTAATAGAGTGACACACATTCATAAGTATTTTATAATTGACAAACAATATTTTCAGGACACTTTTAAATTCCAACTTCATCACCTGTTGATGATCAGTCGGGGGTCCAACATGTGGACGGGTAGCATTTCCTTGGGGTCCTGGAAGGCCGATGTCCCCCTGTTGTGAAAGCAGGAAGTGCAACAAGAGTCAAACAGTTCTAACAGAAGCTAATCACCACTGGCCAATATTACACAAAGGTGTAAGATGGAAGTTTAAATTAAAAATGTCCGCCATCCAACTAGTATGAGGAAATTACTAATTGACTGATCCCTGCATCAATGTTTAAGCAGATTTTTAAACTCTTGCATGAAATCAAGCTGTTTGGGTGGAGCATATAAACCTGCGCAGCTTTTTAATTGTCCTTTTGTTGACTTGGAGATGTCAAACGGTTTGATTTAAAGGATCTCGTTGATTTAAAGAGAAACCTGCCAACACTGTTCTCGTCCATAGACAAAGAGTCACAAGTTCACAAAACAGTGATGAAAAATTCATTGAGTCAACATCTAGTTCAGAATCTCAACAGAAGTAAGAAACTGAGACATAGTAGGGCAGTGATTGTCTTGGTTTATGTTTAATTTTCTTTTCTGTTATTGTTGAGATTCAGACTCTGGTTTCAGGCTCCTTGACTTCCTCTCCTCGTATCTGATTGCTGCACTGATTCGTATCACCTGTGTCTGAGTGTGTGATTGTCTTCACCTGGTGGCAGTAGGATATATACTGGGTGTCTTCCCTGTGTCCTGCTTGACGGCTCATCTTTGTTTCTGTGCCCTCCTTATCAGTGCCTCAGTAGTTTCTTAACAAATGAGTTCCATAAGGAAAAATAAAATGGTTTAATACTTTCAATTGGAAATGTCTGCAAGTGTTTCGTGCCAATGCCAATTTTCTAATTTCATTTCCACACTTGCAATACTGAGATAGTTTTAAGGGAATAATTAATAGTCTCGCTCTAAATCCAGTTTTCACATTCTATTATGATTGTTTTCACTCACTTGATCTCCTTTGACTCCTTTAAACACTCTGGTCATTGTACCCTGCACATGGAAGTAAGACACAAACACATATCACACCATTCTGTTTTGTAAACGGCATGTATGATATAAAATATGATACAACAATTGATAAAATCTCAATAAAGTTATTGCCTTACCTTGGGGCCACGGGGACCTGGAGGCCCTGGGGGACCCTAGCAGGAGAAAGCACAGAAAAGTTTACGAACACACACTTTGCATGACAGATTCTGATCTGACAATGTAGAATTTAAGCAACTGATACATGTGCGGAAGAGACACTCACCTTTGGTCCTGTCAACCCCCTGTTACCTTCCCATCCTGGATTTCCTGGTGGACCCTGAAAAAAGTAAAAAAAAAAAATTCAACCACAGTTGGATGAAAAGGAAGATCTGGATAAATAACCGGTTTAGATAACGTCTTACAAATATCCCGTTGAGTCCTGGTGTTCCTGCGTCTCCCTGAGGAGAGATATTCAGGGATACATGCAGTTATAGAGAGATATACTGTGACGTTTGCAGTTCTCACAGTCCTCACCCAGTTCAATTAGAATTTGTCTCCCTCACCCTGAAACGCTGCATGTACACACTCATCTCCAAAGAGTCTCCTTTTTCTCCTCTCCTCCCCGTTTGTCCCTAAAAGTTCCCAAAAAAAAAAGAACGATGCAGTGAATAATCAACTCAAAGTGTTTGGGCTCGTCAATCCGAACAGGTTTGAGGTACTCACAGGATATCCCGGCGATCCGTTGTTGCCAACTTCCCCTGATAACCCCGATTCCCCATGGGTGCCGTTGCAGCCGTCCGCTCCGGGCTTTCCTCGGGGTCCAGCTTGTCCTGGGTGGCCCTGCAGGGAAGAAACACACAATCACAATGGACACTCTGCATGCAAACACCTCACACCTCATACCGAAGAATAATGTACAAACATACAGGAATTCCATCGTTTCCAGAGAACCCAGGAACGCCGGTCATTCCCTGAAAGCAATAAAAATCTCTTATTAAAACAAAAAGAAATCATCACTTCAGTATTTTCTTGAAAATGCATCGAAATAAGGAAAAGATGTTTTACCACATTTCCTTTTTGGCCTATGTGGCCACCGCGACCTTGGTCACCTTTGTGGCCCTTTGGCCCCTGGATGCCTACTTCCCCTGGTCTCCCTGGAGGACCCTGAGACCCCTGAGGACCAAGAGGCCCTGGAGCACCCTGATATTTTCCAAAGAAGAAGAACAAACAGTTTACAATAACTTCAGATTGAACACTCAGCGCATTGAATAAAGTGAAAATTAGCGTAACGATGGAGCCTCGAGTGTGAATTATAGTGTGTTCACTAACATTCATGTGTTGAAGCAACGACATACGACAGATCATAAGTGCACAAGCTCCTAAATAATCTGCATTAGGAACAAAATACACTATTTATGTTATGCAGAAGAGCAAATTGCGCTCCAACTTTACATTACACAATCAAACATGAACAGATTTCGGTGCAAATTCACCACATTTGTACACTTTTTTTTTTTTACCAGCTTTGTACTAGTTGCACCCAAGAGTCCAAAACAAGAAAACACACATGCATGCATCAACTTTACAGCATCATCAGGCAATGAAAGTAAATGCAAAAGTGACCGTTACTCTTTATATGTGTTTTAAAACTGAAGTCAACGATGGCATTCAGGTTTTCACTGCAGATCTATTTTAGGGAAACATGTTATTATTACAATGTCTAGTCATCGACTTCATGCTTTTGATGTAATTGCAAATCAATTTATTGAGGTTAGAACAATTAATGAGTCAGTTTGAATAATACGAGGAGGAGAAAGTGCTGATATTTGTGTTCAAATGTAGAGCGTCAATGTAAAAACAAAACAAATCCCCAAAACCTTTACACAGTACACTTGATAAATGTACTTATATACAATAACAATGTACAGATAATTTGTGTTTTTGCCACATCTGGCATTCACCTTGAATTAAAGGCAGGCCTCTTGAACAGAGGAACATTTCACACAATAAAGCTCACTGAAATAATCATTGACATTTTTATGTGAACCACCAGAGGGAGACATTTACTTCCATGTTTTTTTGCTTGCCACTCTCTACTGTCATCTAGTGCTAAAATTGTGAACTACAAGTAGCAGGATATCTGAAGAAAGTTCCTGCAGACTATTTATGAGAACGCACTGTAATATCTACATTTTAAGGACTATCAAAACGTGTATTCATCTTTGAAGTGAATAATTTAGCAAAACATTAGGAATTTGCCAGATAAAACTTGAAGCCTTGAATATCTCTCCTCACTGTGAATAAATCACATGTAAGAGACCTGTCAAGACCATTCTACACATGCACATTGTTATTCCAAGTCTGATAAAGCACAGAGAGCAGATTATCTTGAGGTAAATAAATCCAGACTCTGATCTCATATGTGGAAAAATTCAGTTCAAGTGGCTGTTGAGTCTTATTCAGACTATTTAAAATTTCAGACAGCCGCCTAATCTCTAATGGAAGTTAAATATAACAGTGTGATTATGATACTCGGAGTGATGAAAGAGAGAAGGCAGGCGTGTACATATGAAAGGAGAAGCATGAGCTCTGCAGAGGCGGAAATTTCACTTGTTTTTCACGTTCAGTTTCTTGTCTTTGCCAGAAATATGACGGCAAGTACAACTCGGGACACAATGAAATAGTCGTTACTGTGGAGGCTTTGTTTAGTGATGGTGGGGTGACTGGGGGCAACTCAAAGGTCAGATGCAGTCCCCGGAGGAATGGAAAACAGGTGCTTCACACACTCAGGAACAATGTGACAGTCAGGAGAGCGGCTCGAAGCACAGAACGAGTCGTTGTGGCGTTATGGAAACCGGCAAATACAAAAACAGTGTATTTTCCCCCCTTTTTTTTCTTTTTTTTTTTACAAGGGTCAAAAAACATGTCAGTGTGGAGATACCGTGGGAATTGTATGTATTTGTGTAGACTGGGGGCTCATAGCTGGTGATCTCAGTGGTTTGGGGGGGGGGGTCTGACAGTACTCTTGTGAGACTTAAACAAAAACAGCGATGTTGTTTGTCCCCAGACAGAAATGCTCCGGGTTGTTGTTTAATGAAGCTAGAGAATTGATGAAAACTGTGGGGAGCACAAACAACGTCAGACAAGAATACAAACAAACATGATGCAGATGGAGTGAGATGAAGACCAATGAGTTGAGGCAACCTTTGTGGAAGACTGAACCAAGAGGAGGCAGGAGCTATTAATTAATTTATATAAAAAATAAATAAATAAATATATATATATATATATATATATATATATATATTAACTGAGCGGCTTAGGTTAGGGTCAGGTGATAGGGTTTGACAAGGAGTAGTTTTAGCTTAGAGTTTAGGTCAATGCAGTGTCCCCAAAAAGCATGGAACACATGTCTCTATGTGCAGGTGAGTTGTGCCCCGATACTAGAGGGGCCTTAAATGTGAGTGCGTCTGGTGATTCATGTTATTGTGGGGAAAGGAATGTCCCTGTTAGGAAAATCAACATATTTTATATGGATGACATAGTGTCAGATTATGGTAAAGGTTCGGCAGACAGCTGAGATTAAAGAAAAGAAATGAGTGCAGATGAATGTATGATTCCCACAAGGCATAGAAATACAACATGTGCTTGTGTGTTGTATCCTGAGGTTTGTATATGAATGATTTTTTTTTTTTTTTTGTTGAAGGGGAAGTGCGTGTTTTGTCATTGCTCAGTGTTGAATCTGCAGCTGCTGCCTGGAGAGCAAGCAACCGACAACAGCTCTGTCAAAACAACTCAAACTCAAATGGAATAGCCTGAGACTTTTTACATTCACACATTTAAACTGCTGCAATGATTTTGCACCTGCAAAATCAATCAGGGTGTGACGACCCTGACGTATGATATATCCTCTCCACAGAGGCAATGGTATCAAAATGACTCACTGTTCTTCGAAATGCTAAACTTATTATTTGGAGGGGAACAAAACACCAACTTAATGACAGTTTATCCTGTGGGGGAAATGATCTGTGAAGTAGAATTTTTTTTAGAAATTGGAAATATGAACCTTGTAGATGTACTTGAGAAACCGGGAAGCTGTTGGAATCGTACTCGAGGTCATATTATTCAGCTTTTCAAGACTTCCACGTGGGTCTCGTTGGTCCAAAAAACGTTGTATTCAAAGTTTATTGCCCCAAATCCAGCTTTTCTTGGATTTTCATCCATTTGATTATTGGATCATAAGAGCTACATTCAGAATCTGCTGTGTCTGTGTGAACTGGCTCTGGCCACACATGTCCATCTTGGGGAGAGGAGGAAGTACTTCCTCTCGTGGTGCCATGTGCCAGAGCAGAGCTGTAGGAGGGTCAAAGGGAGGGGCCTACCTTGATTGGGATTGGCTAAACCCCCAATGAATCTATGTAGGGTTTGGTTTCTGATTGGCTGGTTGGAGCAACACACTTTTTAAAAACTGAAAGAAGCCAGGGAGAGAGAGGACACACTTTCTTCACTTCTGGGGCGTCGTTCCAGGTATGGAGCCACATGTTACTGTTGAAAACCATTAGAAAGTGAATTTTGCATCATATGACCCCTTTTTACTGAGTATTGCATAGATAATGTGTGTCCAGTTCAATTTTTCTTGCGCTTCTTCATACTAACCGACGGCCATTGTTTGAGGCAGCTTGACTGGCTCTTGCTGAGTATGCACTGACAATAAGGGAAAATGCATCTTTATCTTTAATCTTTAAGTTTCAAGAAACACAAATATTCTCCCGGCCAAACACAACCACATGGTGCTGATAAGAGTCATGCATACAGTCTCAGTCCCGACTGCCAAAATAGCTTCCCATGCAGTTATTGGTCAGAAAAAACATCCCGTCACTGTAATACTGTGCCCCTGATCTAAAGCCTATTATTTTGGCAAATTGATTGATAAATGTGTACTGTGGGATTTAATGTCTGGATAAGACAGTAATCTCTTCCTCATTTATTCATAGAATGTAGGGAATTCAGGTTTGAAACCAAGTTGCAGTACCAACTGCATTGCTTCTTAAACGATAATTATGTCAAAATAAATCCTTCTGGATCAAATGTTTAACTTTGTTTTAATGCAAACAAGCAAAAAATACTGAGAAAAAATAAAATCTGTATTTACAAAACATGAACAGGTCATTTTTCAATTTCAACATTATTCCATTTCCAATGAAGATTCCTGATATAAAATACAGTGAAATGTTCAAAAACTATGCCTTCTCTTTGTGGGATTTTGCCGCAGAGCTTTCACTTAATCACTAATATGTTCCAACATTTGCAATCCAGAGTAAATAAATTAGAAATAGCAGTTTAATCTCATCGTGTCATTCAAAATCTGATTTATGAACTTTACACATTGCAGCCTCTTCCCACAGGCCCACAGTTTGACACCCCTGCTCTAAATGCTTCCTATTGGTAAAACAAAAAGATTGTCGTTTTTTTCTCTCCTTCCCCTTTCAGTTCAGAAACGTGATTATTGTTCTGTAGTTTTCCTGGAGAGCTGGTCCCTTCGGACAGATGAAGTGAGGTGATCTCAACATGAAAACACAGCTGTAATTCGTCATCTCAACAAAATGGACGGAAATGATTAGCCTGACTAATTTTCTGAAGATAAATGAATCTGTCAAGGCAATGAATTTGTGATCATTCACATAGATAAGGTGTAGCAAAATATACAGTGACAGAGGAGAGAAGGCGCGTGAGCTGGAATTGAGTCGTGGTTCTCAATCAGCAGCTGCAGGATGAAGTTTATTGCCGTTAAATTTACATCTGTGAATGAAAAAAAACCCACCAGTGTCGCAACCAGTAATATAATAATAATAACAAAACAATTTCCAAAAATGTAGAAACTGGCCAATGGCATAACAACTGCCATTAATGTAATAATTTTGTCCTTTTTCATTGTAATAAAGCTTAAAATATAATAACTTCACAATACTTTAATGAGTAACATGGTTAAAAATGTTGAATGGAGATCACTTGTGTATAATTTTTATAGTGATTAACAGTCCCCAAAGCACTTTACAATGTCAGTCAGTTTACAATGTCATTCATGGGTGAATGTGACTTGGAAATAAAACT
Source organism: Blennius ocellaris (assembly GCF_963422515.1). NCBI lineage: Eukaryota > Metazoa > Chordata > Actinopteri > Blenniiformes > Blenniidae > Blennius > Blennius ocellaris. The sequence continues at coordinate 19,785,493 of NC_137655.1, read as the reverse complement.
CTGCCACATTCTCTCAATGATGGTTGTAGGAAATCTTTAACTATTTCATTGCTTTATTGCCAGTTATTAAGTTATTGTTGACACACCAGTGTGACTTATATCGATATATTTTCCCTCTTCATGATATTTATTTATTTTTTTGACTTGTACTTAGATGCGACCTACAAAGTGAAGTAATCTCTCCACTTCTGGGCTGACCTCAGGACCTCCTCCCAGTTGAATGTGCCTGGTAATTCTCTAATGAGAGGGTGAGGGTTAGACCACCACCCCCAGGCCTGCGTGGTTCCAAGGGTTGGGTGCACAATTTATTGTGTTCCTTGTTCATGGCGCATCAAACTGTCTCCTGGTTATTGACTCTTCATGTTTTTGGTTTGGTGCAAACAAATATAATAAGCGCATTGTCCGAATCTGTGTGCTTCTTTCCTAATTTGCAGGTTTCAATGAGAAGGAGTCGCATTCCCGCACGGTGATCAAACGACCCGCTCGACCAACTCCCACCAACCGACCCGCAGTCTCATGCTCCTTACTCTTTTCTCTCCTCAGGCCTCCCCACCCGTTGATTAGCGGTCCTGCGAAGCCCCACTTCTTCCATTCATACGCACTCCCCATTCTTATCTACTCACACGACTTCCACCCAGCATTTCCTCCCCTCTTCTCCAAACTCTCAAGTGCTCCCACATCCGTTTATTAACCTTTCGCATCCCTTCCTGTCTCCGCTGAGTGGAGGGAACAAAGTGCGAGCCTGCGAGTGAAGTGAACCACACGCTGACCAGAAAAAGTTCGGATCTGCATGAAATTCACTCTGAGATGAGCTTCATCTTGTGATTTACTTGAAGGACACCGAGCACATGTGTACGTTTGTCTGGTCGGGTTTGAATTCCTCTGTTTTTGATGGCTGCTCTATGACTTTAGCAGATCAGAAAAGCTCAGGAGACACGTAAACAGGCCGCTCCGCAACAGTCTGTGCTGCCTTATTTTTGTTCTTGCCACAGATGGCTCGCGTCAGTCCTTTGGCTTCTCATCTCAACACGTTCATGTTGTAAAAGTATCACAACCATTTTCCAGAATGTTTGTCTTGATGCAAGAGCTGTTGACTGTAAAATATTTTTACAGGGATTTATTGGAATCTGACTATTGTTTCTTGATCATTTATATCGATAGTACAAGTTTCCAATTGTATCATTTGTACAAGTTTTATTAATAGAATTTAGACTTTTAATACCAATGTTTGTTGAGGCTATTTATATAAAAATAAATCCAAATAGGGAGGAAAGGGACTGAAAGGGAAAACCTGTAAAGCAGCAATAACACGAATATTGCCTTTCATTGGTGTCTGTTTCTCATCAGCTCACTCCTCACCTCATTTTAGGGGCATAAAGTACCATACACACACAAACACACCAAACATACCCGCACACACAAAGGTGTCTGATGACATGATGCTGATTAAATAAAGTCTGGAATTCTATTTTTCTCCTCTGGAAAAATGGTAAAAATGTAGCCAAAGAGACAGCTGCTGCATGTGTGATGTGTGAGGATGATTCTGAGCAGTCCCAACGAGAGAGCCGGTGCTCGGAGCGCAAGACTTGTAACTGATGTAGAAAAGAACGTCTGGACTCTGAGTGATGTGGTGCTGCTGAGGAGTCGAACATGACTTGATGGTGCGCTAAGCTCCGCGGGTGCAGGTGCAGGGCAGTTTGCAATCATTCATGTCTTGCAGACATTTTCCCAAGAAGTGCATCAAAAATCAACAGAAAGCATCTCAAGTAAAATGTGTGCTTAAAAAAAAATGCTTTTATGATACAAGTGAGAAATCTATCAGTCGGTAGTGAACATCGGAGCTGTGCATGGAAACTTGAGCTTTTCTTTATGTATTTTTTAGAGTGAACAATGTTATCTGAATGAAATATCCAAATATATGAACATTGAATTATGTGTTATTTTTGTAGTATTTTCAGTGGTACATAAACAACATAGTGTTTGGCCTCTGAGCTTTAGCTAAGCAGCTACTATTATCAGTTTGTGTATTTGATTGATGCATTATTCTGAGAAAATGTAGAAAAGTTTTTGTGGCATTAACACGTGTGGAAGACGTTCCAATCAGTGACGAGTATCGATGCCGACTTACAACATGTGTAATATGTTTGGGCCAGCACTCAGTTTTGCACTTGCACAAATACCAAGTGCATGAGGAATACTTCTGTTGTGTTTTCATTCTTCTTCTTGTTGTGTTATTGTATTTTCTATGGGCTCAGTGTCGGGTTGTGTAAAGCTCGGAGCACATCACTGCTGACAGTGAATAAAAACCAGTGGACAATCTATTCCAAATTAACCTGAGACATTCTACACGGGCACAGAGAGAACATGCAAACTCGATCCACCCGACACGACTTCCTGGAGGTTTTCTACTGTTCAAGTTGTTCTGGGATTTCTAACTTGCAATATCAATATGCTTTCTCACGTCAGTACTTCACTTCTCAGAACTCCTCTCAGTGTCTTCATGATATATGACCCACATGGAAACACTGCTGAGAAAATCCCTCTTTTTCACACACACTGTATAAAATGCAGTAACCATATTATTCTCTCCCTGTGCCCCACTGCCTCCCCTTCTGTGTGCGTGGGTGTGTTTGCTTTTTCTCATTCCTAAATCAGTGATCTATTAAAAGTTCTCCCGGCTGACACCATAAATTTTATCTGGGTCCAGACTGTCCCCCGGGGTGGACGTTTCTGGAATGAACGGCTCAGAAACAGGATGGGAACGCACAGCCCAGTGTACAAACCTCTGACCTCAGAGTGGAATAAAAGAAATCAATAAACAACTGACCGGAACTCCACTGGTATTCCATCTGTCTGTTACCATCAGACTGGAAACTAACGCATGGCGACGAAGCAAAAACATCCCCGGTTTGGGTCGAGTCTTTGGGTTCGTCTGCGCTGTTTGCATGGGCACCCTGTGTGCGAAGGAGTTTTCTAAGATGGGATGAGTTGAGTTTACTCTAAATTCCCCAGGAGTGTGTGTGGTTGTCTGTCTCTCTGTGACCTGGTAGAAAATAACTGGTGACCAGTACACGGTATACTCTGCCTTCATTAGTCAGCAAGCAGTCGCGGCTCAATGAGACTCTTGTTTGGAAAAAAGCTGGAAGGAATCATAAAAGATTAAACATGTCCAACAAGATAGAAACTGCAATAAATCAAAGAAAAATTCTTATGGGAGGCAAACAGAAAAATCATCAAAAGAGCTAAACATTCGCCAAATACTTTTAATGTAGCAGTTTGTGAATGTTAATCTTCAAAATCTGAAGAAAAAAAATACCTCCTATCTACAGGATACACATGCATGCACACATCGAGTTTCCAGTGTTTCGGGAGTCACACCTGCTTGAATGCCTGTTTTCCATCTATACTATTTATTCAGCTCTGCCTTTACACATCCACAAACAATGTTAATACCTCATGCCTGCGTTGGCTTGCCCTCCTGGTGGTTGTTTATACTGGATCTCCTCAGGAATAACACAGTAATCTAAACAGAGAGCCACACGGGCAGAGACGACTGGTGCTGCGCTGCAGGAGGGACCCTCACCACCTGATGTCATTAGTGATGGACAGGAAGCCGACAGCTTCATACTTCCTGAGACTGAATACACACCGCGCTACCACACTCGCTCATGTGAACTCCTCTGGGAAGCTTATAATCGGAGTTGGTGAATGTTCATTATATGTTGCATTTTAGGCTGCAATGTCTTCAGTATATACACTAGAAAGAAATTCACTGTGGATGTTAAATACAGCAGCCCGACTAAATCTATCCACCATATAAAGTTTACCTTCTTCAATACATACGACATAAGACGATGATCAATTTGTGTGTCAATATATCTCCAATAAATTCAGCACATGTTGTATTTAGTCACTTCACAGATGTTTTTTGAGTATAAATTTAACCAAAATGTTTCCATATTCCTACACCTACACACTAGTATTTAGCTGTTTCAGCATCGTTTGGTGAAAATATTAAATCCGCTGTCTGTTTTAACAACTAACTTCCAAGAGGGTGGTTTATATTGTGTCTATGTGCTCTCAGGTCCCCAGACTCCGAATTTAACAAGAGATGTTCTTACTGAAAGTTTTTCATCCAAATTCAGCTTAAACCTCCACAAAAACTACCATAATGGCTGATTAATATTAGAAAGTTGGAGTCGGTTCATCAGTCAGGAGCAGGTAAACCATTAGAACAGGAAGAAATTGATTACAAGAGCAATCAGACCTGAAACAAATGGAAACTTTGAGTGAGTGAGTGTTTAATGTTTATCACCATTAATCAACACTTGAGTTGTGCTTCCATTCCACTTTGTTATATTTTGCGTCAATAAAACTTCCCACTGAAATCAATCAGTGTTGTGCATGTTTATACACAAGCGCCGTGATAAATGATGTTGTGTTTGAGAGAACGGGGTTCACACACTGCTTATTTTCTCCTTCCCACAAATGCCCAATCGCAGCAGGAAAACTAACGGAGTGTCTACATTTCTCAGCTTCTCTGATCTCAGGAGTCGCACACGTGTGAGGAGAAGTGGTTTCAACATGGTGATGCTCAAACCGGCTCGGCCGTTGTGATCTGGCGCGAGCTTCATGACGCGACCGAGAGAAAAAGCAAAGTGACGAGAGATGGAGTGAAGGAATGGAAGGCGAGAACAAAACAAAGGAAGGAAAAGTGTGAGAGAAACCAAGGTGAAGGGGAAATGTTAGATTAAAAAAAAAAAAAAAAAAAAAGAAAGAAGAGGAAAACAGGATGAAGGATCAAGAGCGCATCAGTATGACTAAGGGAGGATGAATAAGGTAAGAGAAGAGAACAAAGAGAAAGAAATAAGGGACACGAGGCTCGTAAAACAACCCGCCGTCTCCTCTTTCTCTCCGACTCCCACAATCGCTGCAGTGGGTTCAGTCCCACTGCTATGTGACTCAGCTCATGTGTTTTTCTTGGACACATTTTTCCTAAACTCATTTCCTGAAGATTCGCATCCCTTTACGTGTGATGCCCAGGAGGAAAAAGGGGGCTCAACCCCTCCCCCCACCCACCCACCTTCTTGAGGGTCTGGCTGTGGGATTCGGGGTTAGGGGACAGGCTGGAGGGGCTCTCCTCGGAGAACGAACAGGGCCCTTAACTGCATGCCCCGAGGAGGACTCAGGCAGAGTAAATAAACATGTGTAGATGATATTTAGATAACTACTCAAGTATGTTTAGATCTCCAGGCTGCAGTCAGGAAGGTCAGCACTCTGAAACCCCCGCTGGAGGAGAATGTCCTACTTCTGGAAGTCCACATGCACGTGAAAAAAATAAGAAATTCAAAAAAATGACACAGGGAGAGTTAAGAAAAGGAAAACATCGCCAACGTAGGCCACAAGTCAAACGTATAACAGTGTCTCATGAAGGGATAGCTGTGAGAAAGTTTCTACTTTGTTGCTAAGAAGATAAATGATCTAAATGTGAATTTCCTCGCTCTCACATGGTGCAACAAATGATTTGTGACTCATCCTTGAGATATCTCTCATGTGCTACCAAAAAGAATTCAAAGGGATGAAATGCTGAGAAACATTAGTCATTGTTGTCACTTGCTTTGCTTCTCATGGAGCGCTGCTGCTCTTTGTTTAGTCCTCCGCTGCTGCTCGGGGACGAGTTTACATTAGAATTAATATGTTTAGACTTTTGGCTAATTTCTGCAGGCGCACGTGTCATTTTCACCGATCACGTGCACACGCATGTGCCAGACATCTGACAGCATCCAGACCTTAAAGGGCACCGCTAACGACCAGCGCTCATATGTACGTGTGTGTGTGAGAGAGAAGGAGTGTGCGAGGGAGCTGAGGGTGGGTGTTGGAAGATGAAGACCCATGGGGGGGATCCCAGGCTGAGAACGGAGCAGTCTGGACTTCCATGTATCCCAGGGGCCCTGGGGGTTCTGACACCTGAACTATTGCCTCACGACGGAGGAATGACACGTCTCGGGCCGACAGCCCAAGCATATGTGAGCAGGACGCAGCTGCAGCCTGTGCGGTTACGTGTGTGTGTGTTGGTTTGTGTGTGTGTGAAATAGCAGGAGATGAAATGAGGTGTTGGCCTCACCTCAGAGATCAGCCACCTGTGAGCCTGTATAGCGTGTCTGCATGTCTGAGTGGACGTCTGCGTGGAACCAGGCCTATCGCGGGCGTGGCACCTCTATATTCCCACGGTTGCACTTATATCTGTGATTATAATGTCATTAAAGCTTCCAGACAACAGATCACCAAGAATGTATGTCTGTATGTAATGTACGCTTTTTTAGAAGTCCACAAAGGAAAGTCCGAGACCCTCAGAGAAGCTGCTCATCACAACCAGACACAGAAGAACATGATATACAGTTATATTGCAAGTTTGAGGTGAAAAAGGCTTACGATGAAGCGTGGGAAAGTTCTATCCATCTGGAGTGAGTTTCATTGACAAAAGCTATGTTTGAATAGTTGCAACTCTAAACAGATTGTGGAGAAACTAAACGCAGTGGTTATATTTGGTACTTATTAATTTTTTTCCTACTTTATTACAACCAACTAATTACAATCATATAATTTGTGATTCATTGTTATATTAAACATTGAGAGAGGTGCCACTGCTGGTATTTTCTGGCAGCATAACTCATCTTTTCCTTTTAGTCATTTATCGGGATTGATGCATTTAATTTGAAAGCATGATAAACTTTAAAAAGACACGTTGTGCACACAGAACCAGAGCGATGGTTTTAAACATGTGCCAAATGCTCTCAGGTCATCATATTCAATGTGCTTATCTATAAAAAAATATGTTATATTTGCTAAGGAGCACCATTCAGTGTAGAAGTAAACATGGCATAATGCACAGTTATATGCAAAATGTAAACTATTGTATCAAATACATCTTGTAGTGAAATGTAGTAAAAATGTGAACCATCTGGTTTCTGTGGTGTTTAACAGCATCCGGCTTATAGATTTTCCAAGCCAGAAATAGTGAAGTAGGGGATTTCTAATGCTTTTCACCATATCGTATCGTGACTAAATGTTAAATTGAGATGTTTTGCACGTAAAGTATTGAAATATCATCTGTTACCCTCTGGGTTGTGGTTTTTGAACGAATTACCTACTCAGAGATAAACAAACATTAGAAATTACTTCACAAATGGTTTGAGAAGAAAACAACAAGCAAAGGACACAAGAAATGGATAAAGTCATAAAAAAAAGGAGATTTATAGCCAGACATCCAGCTGTGATCTTGGCTCATGTTGAGCTGAAACTCGGCCAGCACCATTTGTGTCGGGGATACCCGGATACCCGCTCAGTCCGCAGGATCTCATTCGGCACCATGCAACCGGTGAAGCTCGCCAAACCCACAATTCGATTTGGCAGCCAGAAGAGGTTTGTCTTTTTCCCACGTCGGGATACAGCATCCAGGGCCACTCCAGCTGCGATACACATTTCACATCAGTGTGCAGAGGAGCAAATCAGGCCAAAGTTTCATGCATGTATATGTGTGCGTGTGTATGGATGTGTGTGCATATGACTCACTTAATAAAAGACATACTAATCGATTACCTTGGGCTATCATGTAAATTGCACTAAGATGGTATTTGTACACCCTTCATAAGAGGGCTGAGTTCCACCTCGATGTTCAAGGAATCACATGATTGGAAAAGTATGGCGCCCATGTTGCATCACTGCCATGTGAGACCGAATCTCTCGATTCTCAAGTCTACACTGGAAACATGTCTTTGCTGGAGGAGTAAATATGAAAGGACTTAAAGGAGATAATTGTTTCCTCCGCAGCCGGCCCCCGTTGTAGGTTTCACAACAGGGTCTGATGGGGAACATATGCTGTTGCTGTTTTGACCCAAAACTCTGGTCAGGTTTTTTTTTTTTTTTCTTTTTCCGACAGACCTGAGAACGCTCCCCAGCAGCCATGACTGCAGAATGCATACATCCCAGGCACTGAATGGAGTTATTTACCAGGTATTTATAACAGTGTAGACTTTGCTTGAACGACTGATGTAAAAAATGTGTCGATATGCGTTTTTTTCCCCCTAAATGAAAAGCAGGAGATGAATGACACCTAAGGGGAAAATATCATTGTTTAAACTCTAACCTGGTGTGACCTCATAATCCTCCCTAAAATATTGTCAATGAATGAAAGATTACATATAAAAGAGATCAAAACGTTTAACCTTTAAACTTTTTTTCTCCTACTGAAAGAGGAGACGAGGTCAACATTAAGGTGGTCAAAGGATATATAAGGATAAAACCAGCATTGTAAAAGTGCATTTTTCCACCCACGCACAGCTGTTCCACCAATCCCCAAACCCTCTTCCAGTAGTTATTGTTGCTCCGACTGCCAAGCTTTCTGCACGGATGCAGTTCGCAGTGATGCCGTTTAGAGATTTACGACTCAAAACTTTTGACTCCTATTCAAACAATGAATCCTGTGATTCTGACATACCTTGACAAAAAAATTACAGGATTTCTGATGTTTTCTTTTTTTTCTTTCACCTTCAGTCTTCCAGCTGACCCATTACAGAAGTGGGTTACATCCAGGTTGTTCCCATCGCAACATACAACATGTTGTAATTAAAATCTAAATCAAAAACAACCCAACTTAAACAGAATGAAATACATTGGGTGGCTGCTGAAATGTATTATGTATTTTTTGGACAAATGATATTAAATATTAAAAGTCAAACATGACCTACTTGAAGAAACAAAGACTGTTGCGTGAATTACTTAAAAGTACCTCTTCAAAAAGTAATTCATTTACTTGACATGTCACTGCGGATACTTGCTTTGGGAATAACTCTTGTGTAAGTTAACTCTCTGAATTACACCATAATTAATATAAACATGCTGTTTTATTGTACTGTAGCTGTAACACATGAGCTGATATCATCAGTGTGTGGGCAAGTGATATTCTCATTAAGTCACTTAATCTGGATGTTGCTGTAGTATTAAAGTAATGATGAAGAAACAGGAATAAAACAACTGAAACAAGCTACCAACATGCACACAGCAGCAGGCAGCTCTTAGACCGGGAAAGTAATGTTTATTTCGGGATACTATTACAACTCTGATGTAAATCCAACCTTAACGTTAAAATCACAATGCTGTCATGAGAACTCCATTCAGTTTAATGAAGTACTACTCTTCTAATAGATAGTTTCAACAGTTCAACAATTGACTTTGGGGCTGAGCAAACAAGTAAACATACATCTTGTGCTCCTGGAAAATGTGTGTATTTTTTACAAAAAGATACTCTTTGGTTCAGATCTACAATCGCCTGGTTGTTTTTGTGTCGTCGTCATACAACGTGAGACTAAAACTGCTTTAAAGGCTCTTAAAAGACAGAGCACAACTGGTGAAGGGCAGGAGGTCAAACTTTCCCCACAGTAATGGCAAAAAAAACATCGACAGCTGGAAAATTTGCAGGTGTATCTGAAGAGCAATGATGTTTATTGGGCATATTAAAGTGCGCATGTGTCTGAAAGCTGCTCAGTAACACTTTGCTCTTCATGGTTTGTTTTGTTTTAACTTTACACATTTAATTTTATGCAGGTTTATTTTCACGTGGTTATCTTCTTGTCGATGTGAGCTCATCTTCATTATAGAGACCGGGAGAAATGACGACTCACACACAAATATGCATGCTTGCTATTCATCGTGGCCATGTTTCATTGGATTTTTGCATTGGCTGTTTTAAACAATGGTCACTGAGTCTGAGGCTGAACAGAGAGAAACTACATGAAATGTTCATTTTTCTCGCTGCTTTAAAGACGATTGTCCACATCATCTCACCATCATTGCATCATTGCTTCTGTTACAAGTGTGAGGTTGGTTTTGGTAATTCTTAGAATTTGTGTCTTGATACTGGTCATTAAATTGGCTTACGGGAATTCTGCAGTATGATTTTCAATCACAGACGAGATTCACGTGTGTAACACTTATAAACCTGAGCTCTACCTGAGTACAACTGTAAAAACACGCGATGATATTGAGAGTTGAAGGTATATTGAAATAATGGACAGAAACTCTCACTCAGTACACAGGTTTGACAATTCTACAGTTAAGAAGCATCCTGAACACAACTGAAGTGAAGTAGTAATACAGTCAACAGTGTTTTATCAGTGTTGTCTGGCTTGAAATGAAGAGCTGTGAAAACCTGTTACTATATTTCTTGATGGTAAATGATCTTTACTTATATAGAGCTTATGACTTAACCGTTTCAATTAAGTTTAAATAATCAGTCAGTCACATACTTACACATTAATGGTGATGGTTGCCATGCAAGTTGCTCTCGAGATGGAGAATCAAGCCACTATCCTAAGAAGTGGCTCAGTGTCTTGCCCATGTACACTTTCACATGTGGACAGAGTGAGATGAGGATTGAACCGTCGACAGCTGGCTCAGCGACTGTGACTATAATTTTGTCTTTATTCCTTTAACCAACTGCTGATTGTATTTCCCCAACTCCTTTTTTTCCCTGGCACATTGTGATGTGTTCACTCACACAAACAGCTGGTTAGTGTCTGTTGATGTGACCATCCTCCCAATTATCTCCTAACAGCTTCAGCTTTCACACAAGACACCTCCTCTTTCCAGAAATCTTTGGAAAAGACAAGCCTGCTGTCCATCGCTTTAGTGATAGCAGCAGGTTTTCTCATCTCTTCCCTCCCTTCCACTCACCCCCCCCCCTGGGTGTTTGTGCCTTGCTCAAACACCCAGTTGAGGTCAAGGTCGGGGGGGGGGATGGCAGGGGTGGATAGTTCGTCTGATCACACTTGGGTTTATAGTTCAAATCTGACAATACTCATCAGACGTTTTTTTCTGATATGTGACGGTACATCAGGTTTCCACTAGCGTCTGGAAAGATACCAGTGTTTCGGTGAACCACCCGAATAACTTAACTCTACTTTGACGTCGGCCAATTAGTTTCCATCAAAAGAAATCCATCATGTTTTGATCAAAGTTTCTGAGCGCAGCTGAAAACTCGGCCTTAATCAGAGAGATCGACATGATGGAGATGCAGGAGGTTGAGTTCAAAGCCGCATGCTTGCACAGTGACTGTCGGGTGAAGAAAAGTGGCCGGGGAGTAAGAAAAGCCTCCTTGACTCTGTGAATGTCTTGCATTTTTGAGTTTTATGATACTGAAGGGTTGTAAAATACTTCCACCGCCCAAAGGTCAAAAATCAAAATCTCTTTCGGGCCTCCAACGTCAGATGAAAATATAATCAAAGGGTTTTTTTTTTTTCTGATCCTCTTTGAATCTCGCACATTCCTCTGTGAGTCTGTTTTAAGGGCAGACAGTAAAATCTATGATGACATGCATGGGTGCAGGACTCAGACAGTAGGTATGGACTTGTTTTCATGGAACAAGGAAATCTTTGCCATTTTTAGCTGAAGCCAAACACAGACGATCTTGTTCCCACAAAAACAGAGAGCGTCTATAACAAAAAAAAAAAGATCAGTGGACTGTCATTGTCCTCAGCTTCCTGAGACGTGTGTCATTTCCTGTCCTACATCAGCTGTGGCAGCTTTTCCCAGGGTGGAAAGGACAACATCCCTCCATCTGCATAGTGTCTACAATGGTTGCTCCATCATGCTTCTCTGCTCCGGGTCTGTTTAGATGTATATCTTTGTGCCCCGCGTCACCATATAGGATGAGGAAGGGCAGTGAGCTCATGCAGATGAACTTCTTCAAACTCAATTTTTTTCTCCCCCCCCCCCCCTCTGTTGAACCAAGGGCCACTCCTTGTTTCTGTAAACTGGAGAAAGAAAGACCCTCGCACAAAAGACATCATTGATGCAGCTAAATATGCTCTCAGGAGGGGACGCAGAGGACCGTGTGTTCAGTTCCTCATCTTGTCCTGGTCTGGTTTATAACATGATATCACTGGCAGGATTTCCACACATTCATCTGACCTCAAGTCACAGTGCTCATAATAAAAGCTCCATGTGGTCACACTTGTGGACATGTTTTTAAGGTATAAAACCTAGTATTGAAAACCACTTCACATGGCATCATGTGCAGGTTCTGAACAAGGGCATTACTACATTTTACAGATGGTTTTGTCCTTTGTGCACCATTGCATGTGGGCCTCCAGCATGCATGGGAACAGTTAGAGTGCCCTGTGGTCAGGATGCAGATCACGATCTCCAAATCTGATTCCAAGGCTTTTTAACGGAAAAAGACGACATTCTATCCAGGTGTTGGGCTACACCTTGGCCTAGATCAGCCATAGATACTATGATACTATAACCATATTAAGATGGCTGCTGTATCATGGCTACAGTGACGAAGAAGGAACTGACCTATAAAGCAAAACTCTCTCTTTACCCTCCCTCAAGCTTTTGACAGACATCTGATTAGGATGCCGTCTGGTCACTTCTGGATAGAGGTTGACCAGGCAGGTCCCACTGGGACGAGGCCCCGAAGTCAGCCCTGCACCTACGGGAGAGATTATATCTCTGGTATGGTCTGGGAGCGGCTTCAGGTCCACTCAGAAAACCACAGTAAACTGCAGGAGACAGGGATGTCCGTGATTCATTGCTTTAAATGCTGCAAACAATAACCCATGTGGACTAAGTGGGAAATAAGATATATTATTAATACTTTTATAAATTGAAAGAGGTGAAAATTAACAAAGTATTTTCATTTTTGCACAATACCTTAGTAAATAGTTTTTCGGTTATCAGCGCATTATTTATTTTTCTAAAACAATTGACAAATGACAAAAACTAGTTTTCTAATATTTACTTAAGCAAAGAAAATTATTTCACAGCCTTTTTTTTTAAACAAGTAAAGAATGTGAGCACAACCCATTCGTGATCATTATGATGACATCAACAAGGATTTGATAAAAAAAAAAAAAAAGAATAAAATGCTGTAAGTTGTAAACTGGATGTTGAATGGTGTGAACCTGAACATTAATGGGGCAAGAATCCATTTGGCAGCGTCTCTGTAATCCTTTTCAAATCCAAAAATGCATGAAGTGAACATATTAAGTTCCCATCAAACAATCTGTATCATTCTCTAGGTCTCTCTCTCACTCTCTCTGTCTGCCTCTCATCTCCTTCCAGCCAGACATTTAATCTTCACACTGAATATCTCACTTTCTCTGTAATGGTGGCTGTTTCGGAAAAAATGGAGCATGGGAATTCTAGCTTTCATTCATGAACTGTCTCATGTGATCCCCTTTCCATGAAAACATAATCCATTTTCCTGTTCCTCCTGCATCACTTAGGAGATACACGTTTTTTTTCTTTCTTCTAACCACTTTTTAAAGTTATTTACAGTCACGACCGCAACGACTGCCATGCTTTCTGTCAATACCACAAGCTAGAACCAACTCCTGGAGGAATATTCAGTCATTAACATTCTACATGTGCCACTTTGTTCACCCGCTGAGTGTTTGGTGGAGGCAGCTCGGGTAGCAAAATAGCTGATTCTCAGTGATAAAACAAAATAAGCTAATGACTGAAAGCAGCAATAAAAAGTTATGGAAAACCAGTTATGGAAAAATGAAAGTAACACAGCACTGCAGTACTTTTATTTGTTTTTGAGTTTGTTTTTGACAAAAATCATTTTATTTGTGACATAGTTTCACTAACTGATGGTTGACTGAGCTCATTTCTTATGTCGAACGTGAAAGAAGTCAGAGAATTCTGAACATCGGTCTTTTTCAGTGTGTAAGCATGAGCATTTTTCCAAAGTTGTAGTCTCAACTTAAAAAAGCAGTTACTATTTCACTAAACTACTGTTTATTAGAGGAGTGCCTTGTCATAACTGAACTAATATAATGCACCAGGGAAGACTTACTTTCACTAATGAGCTTTTTTTGTTGTAACTATAGAAATAAGTCCACTTCATTGTGTTGTCTAAGTTTCAAAATGCTGAAACTATAAAACTGTAGTTGTGAAAACCTGTGAAACCGTCATAGATCTGCTGATACAAACTCAAGACTTATTGTTGTGAACAGTAGTCTATTGAGTCACAATATGAACAAACATGTTTAGAAAAAGGAGAGGAAAGAAGGGTTGGACAAATGGTGCTGATCCTGTTTCATTGACAGAAAACAACTAGCACCCAGGGGAGTCCTCACAACCATCGCCTAATCACAGCTGTGCCACCTCTGGGCCAATCCCGACAGCTGCATAGGAGCAGCTCGACGCTTCCAGTGAAAATCATCACTGTGACACTACTCAGAAGGAAATATTTGGATAGAGACAGGCTCAAAACAAGGGTTGAGGGAGGGATAAACGCATCTATGGGGATCATTTTGTGTTTCCATGTAATCGTATCAGCAGAAATTATAGTAATAAAAAAAGAAGCTTGGAGTTGGATTATTGACGTAAAAAGACTCCTGAACCTGATAAAAGATCTAATAAGTCATACAAGACAACTGACAGATGAAAACAAAGAAAATGTATCATGTCTGCTCTTTTAGAAAATCATGTCTTATCTTTGAGAAACAAATGGTTTCAGGAACAAATCTGTCTGAGTGCAAAATGTTTATTTAGTTCATTTCAAACAGATGGCTGGAGGATGTTGGACCTGAGGTTGATTCCTTGTTTTCATGGACAAAGCAGAAACTATGACAAATGAATGGGAACTGTTCCCCCTCCTGGCACTGCCAATAACACGTAGCCACTGAATTACTGATATGGTTTCCTCCACGTCTGGAGCGGAGACACACGGGGAGACAAAGTGAGGAAGGTGGTGCGCTGACCCCAGTCGTCTGAATTTTGCATCCTTCTCATGTGGAATGTGAAACTTCCCCGCTCGGTCTCTTTATGTCTCCTGATGGGGTTTCCTGTATCCACAGCGTGCGTGCACGTCAAAGGTCAACGTTACTGCGAAGCTGGGCTGGCGAAATCCCAACGCACGACAAAGTACAGTTACTAAACATTCCTGTCCTCACCTTTGTATTTCTAAAGGAAACCTCCCTCTGGACCAGTTCTCTTTGGTGGGGTGGGAGTTTTAGATTTCAGTCCTTGTCTTTACCCCATTATACAACTAAACTGAGACATTTATAGTTCCTATGAGCACCCTTTACGAGATAAGAAAAAACTGAAGACAGTGGTCAGTTTACCGTGTGAAAAATATGAAAGTTACCGCCACTTAAAACAACTGTAAAAGTGTCGTATTCTCCAGTTCTACTCTATTACTGTGAAACCTCGTCTCTGAGAAACTGATTGATATAAAACGCATATTGCTGTCTGGATTATGCTCAGGGATACTGTGAGAGAGAACTGCAACGTAACTTGCAGGATGGTGGATGTCTTTACAGAGACAAACGTCCTGATAAGGCTCAAGTTAGAATACAGAAACCGATATTGGATGTCTTGAAAGATTTCCATTTTGGTGAGATATGATTGGAAATGATAAATTCCTGACTGCCTTCTCTGTATGAAGTTACGCTTCCTCTCAGAATCCAAAGATGCTTGCATGTTAGATTGTTTAATTTACACTCTTACTGAAGGAAATTAAAATCATTAAAAGGAATTTAAAAAAAAAACATAGTCATGAGTCGCATTGACGTAAATTATTCTTCCAATACGCCTCAACCAGCAGCTGTTCCACAACAATCTGTCAGTTTGTTCATCCAGCTCTGGTTGTCTGGTTTTGGACCCGCAATTAGCCTCCTTTGTTTTCTTTGTCATAGTAACAGTTTCTCAGACACTTTCAACCGTTTCTGCCTTTTCTACTATGTATTTTTAACTTTGTATATATTACGCTGTGTCACTTTCTCATTTTAATGACATGGCTTGACTGTTGAATAATGTAGTAAACACAGTGATATCTAGTGTTATACCTAGACGTATGGAGCATATTTTGATATGGCAGTTGCTTCTCAATACAAGTTGCATGACCAACAACAAAAAAGTGTGACTCACACTCGCTATAGTATGTATGGAAGATAATCAGTAAAATGCCTCTATTTGTGATTTAGTTGTCGGAGTTGTCTATATTTATGAGTTAGATGTTTGAAAGACAGACTTTGTTGCTCAACCACAACACTTTGTTCAAAAGATGGGTGGATGGACACGACAAAACCTGCAAACAAGTCATTATAATAATAATAAAAAAAGAGGCTGTAGATGTCGAAGAAGCAACATTCTGTCTTATAGAATAATTGAATAAAACAAATCTGTATTTCAATTCATGAACATATTTGGCTGACATTTGCCGTGTGATTGGTGGCGGAGCCCCGAGTTCCTCTGTGAGGACGCTATCTGAGGATCTGCGCGGCACGTGTCTGACGGAAACCTCAGCCTTTAGTCATGCATAAAACTGGTCACTCACTCTGAGCTTGTTATCTCGATATGTTTAGTCTATGTCTGCCGCTCTGATTTCAAACCCTCTCTCCCTCTCTCTTTCCTCTGTCCTTCATTCCTCTCTAATGGGTCTCCCACACTTGAGGCACTCGTTCCAGCCTGACCTTCTCTTTCAAAAGGGGTAATGGGGTACATTTAAGCACTTCAAACTGTAAAGAAAAAAAAATTGTGTTAAATATTTCAAACTAATGACTTACAGCAATACAGTCTGCCATACGGCTGTAGGCACAGTGTCAGACTCAAATGCTGACATCATAGTGACGTTTTGGACTACAGACACAGAAGTTACACTGCTTCAACCTCTGTCCATTTTCATATTTTGACATATTCAGGTGAGAAAATCTGGCAAATGTATCTGCTAAGATTATATCCTCCCCACTTGGCTTAGTCCTTTTTTCTACCTGTTTATCAGTGGAAGTGTCAGAGTGGATCTGACTGATCTCCAGTAAGTACCATACTGTATTTTCTATTTTATTAGAGATGGCGAGCTCCTCGAGTTAGAAAGCTGCTCTGTGTACATTATACAACAGTAAATTTGACTGTTCCTTCGGTGGTCCCACCCCTATATGTTCCTTCTCCATAGATTTTACAGTTTACATTGTCCCCTCAACAATGAAATCTTGAACACAATGTGGAAATTACAGCACACATTGTTCTTTCAGTTTATATTGCAGGTAAGTTGAATGGCATTTCAGACCAGAAGAACCTTTCCACAGTAAAGTTGGGAGGTTTGTGTGCGTTTGTTTGTACATGTGCCTGCGTGCATGTGTGCGTGTTTTGTCTTTTACCATATGAGTCCATGGGGGTGATGTCCAACCTTATAGGTTTCTCTAGCTCTTTTCTGAAGGGATGTTTATAGTTGTAACTACTGACAAAGTGGTTTCCCCATCCCTCTCATCTCCGTTATGTCTGCTGATGTCATTTCCCAGGAACCCTTTGGTGATTTGAATACAGACAACAACAAAAAAATAAAAAACACAAAAACCGAGCCCTTGTAGTATCAGGTGGGGACACTCGATGTGGAGTTCCCCTTCGGAAAAAGTCCCTTTTAATTCTCAGTGCAAAAAGGGCTTGAGTTTCTGCTGTCTGACCCCCAGTGAGACACCACCACTCATCCAGTTTTTTTAAACAGGAATATTTATTCTAAGCAGCCTTTGCTTTGTATTCATCCTCTCATGAACCGCCTTCACATGGGAAATGCCTGCTTTCACACATGAACAATGCATTGCTGTAAAGCTTTGAGGGCCGATTGAAGACTATCTCGTTCAATATCACACATGGCGGCGCTGTGAAATGTGTGCGTTGCGAGAACAGACAATTGCGGCAGATCTAATTTGTCTCCTCTCGTATGCTTTTGTTCCTGCAGATATTGTAAAACGCCCGAACTAATTTTACAGTGTAAGAAACAGTGATGTTGTATTTGGAGTAATCCCTATAATTCAGTTACAGGCCCAAATTAAAGAATTGTGTGTGTGATCAGAGCACATCATCACATTAGATAAAAGAGAAAAATAAAGAGTGGTTATAAAAAAAGGCTTTGGGGAGAGTAGTTAGAGAGTAGTGGACCTACCCTGGCCCCCTTCTCTGGGAAGCACTGACATCCTCCACTGCAGTCTCTTCCTCCACACGGGCCGCTGTGCTTCTTCCCACCCTGTCAGACAGAAAACATAATGAGAGTTAGAGTTCAGTAGAGACGGTACCGACACACGTAGCTTCACAGCATATTTCTACAGACATAGCAGCAACACAAAAAGACCCAGAGTGGAGAAAACCTCCACATCGTAGGCTGTGTTTATGTGCACCGTGGTTTGTGAACACACTGGTTTGTGCCGGCTCTGTTGCATTAATGGGGTATGATTGTTGCAGCTCTGTCTGCACAGTTGTGTATACTCGCCTGGTGTGGCGAAGAATGTTTTGCATGTAGCTGGAATGAGTCACGACGAACATTCAGACAAAATAGATGGCCGTGTGTTGATGAAAAGAAGCTGGGTCCGGCCACTGACGAGGGGACAATTTGTCTTTAGATGTCTGCATACCAACCAAACCACCCACCATCAGAGGCCGGTCTGTGTTAGACATGACACGAGCGCTCACACCCCCCGCCTGTGGGGTCAGCGTGGACATGGAGGGATCAAAAGAAGCAGTCACACAAACGGGGTTTCCCAACACCACAAGTCAAAGGCTTGGAGACCCAAAGCTAACTGAGATAGCTGGAGACATTAATGAAGACAGAACGGGGTCGTAGAGACCTTTGCAGCAGATAACCCCTGATGCACAATCCCAGTAGAACACATATTCTTTCTCGATTGTACAATGGCTGCACTTCTTCCTGCTTCAGAAGCGGAAGCACACAGCGATGTGAAGCCTCCACAAGACTGTAAACACAAAATGCTGCGAGCCACACCTTAACGGCCGCTACTGCAAAACAGATGCATATCAAGGCTTCAGCTCTAATTCATTGCTGGAATTAATGAATCAGCGATCTCAAAGCTTGTTTATTAGATTCACAGGTCCTAAACACTCCCAAGACTGTTTCCATTTAAAGGCCAGACTAGAAACAAAGCCTTTTCATAGTTTTAACTGTTCCCTTTAATGTTTTCCCATTATGCATTAAAGTAAGCCTGAATATAACACACATAAATAGCAGATAAAAGTTTCCACAGGCCATTAAGTACATTTTCCAGGCATCTGTACTTTACTTGAGCATTTAAATACAACTTTTTACTTCGAATCCCTACATTTCTTCAAAACTATCTGAACATTTGTCCTTTATGTGATCGACACTGGCTTGATATTCAAACTCCCGAAATAGAGTTTCAGAGCTCCAGTGGAGATGTTAAAGCAGTAATAGTTACCATTACTAGAGCTACACACTGTATGTTGACAAAACTATTAGAAATCAAGTGACCCTAATAATGACTGAATGCTAAAACCAAAGCCAAATCATAGAAGTAAATAGTACATGAAGTTCACTGATATAGTGTTTTTCCAATGCTTAAGCTGCCATGCAAAATGCTCAATCCTTATCTATTGGGAGCAATTTGGGGTTCATTGTCAAGGACACTATGATTCCTCACCTCTCCCTGTCCACGTGTCAAACAAGCATCGTTTCAACCACTCCACCAACCCATCCAAAACTATGATCCAAGTTCAGCCATGAATCTGTGATCAATTAATTAATGAGTAAGCCGGTGCTTCCACATGGACGGACATGACACTTCTGGTGGACTTAAATGAATTACATAAACATAAACAAGAAGTACGAAAGTTGAATCAGTATTTTTACTTGTCCCAAAGTGTCTGTACAGATGTGAGGACTCAGTTTGAGGGCCTTTCCAGTAGCACCGACGCATAAATCTCCGACTATTAACGTTGCAGAAAGGCTCCATGTAACTGGATCATCCTATGACGTCTCTCCCTCTAATCTCTGCCTACGTCCACCACCCACACACCCATACCATAGCCTGCTTAGGCAGCAAATGCCGCAATATTCCCCCTGTGTCCGTTGTAAAAATCTACAAAAAAAGATCACTTTATGCCCACAGTGGCGACAAAGCGGCAGATAAAAAAATCTGAATAATTCTCATTCCCTCCTCAGTTTGACAGCAGATCCCAGCCGCCCCGTTTACAAAGGCCACATTGAGACCCTCGTCACACACAAAGACCTCCTTTTACGATGGAGACGCTGTCCTTTAATGATCCCCTATCTCCAACAAAAAGACCCTCTTCCTCTCTCCTATGGAATGCGCAAGGCTGCATTTCGTTGCGAGCCATCAGTGGCTCTGAGGGGTCCCTTTTCAAACTGCTGTTTGATATAGTTAAGACATGCTGTTTAATGTGGCCGGCACACTATGGTGGCAGATTCTCTCAGTCCCAAAAAAACCAACATTCTTCATTGCCGGCCCGAATATGAGCAGAGTGTCTGCAAGACGGCGTGAGCAGATCAAGCATTCTTTACAACATTTTACCTAAGGAAGGTCAATTTAATACAATAGGGATGCTACAGAGACACGGACACAACCTTTTCTCCAGACTGAGGTGGACGTCCAAAACACGGACAATGGACTGCGTCATCTCCGGATGGGCTCACAAAGGAATCGCTCCCATAAAAGCAATTACAATTCATGGAGCAGCGCACACTCAATTCAACTTTAAAGTTTACGGGCTGGAAATAGCTGATGGCAACTTGTGCAGAGTACAATAGGATTGTCCTGAGATATCCTGTTTTCTCCACCCACAGTCACAATAACCTGCTGTTTGTCCAAATCACCTTTTCCATGACTTCAGTGCACCTTGGAAAATAATCTATCAGCTGTGAACCGTGAACAAAGTTTGAAAGAGAGAAATATTTATAAGACTGATGAGCTTTAATAAATGTGTTCAACCCGAGTCCTTTGTGTTTCTTTTGAGGTGATGTCTTTTCCCTGCAGGCGGGCTACAATATGGCCGGGGCCACTTTGAGAACCGTTTGCTACCTTCATCTTTCCTCCTTTACAAACACAACTTTTAACTAAATTGTCTTATTTTAGTCTTCTCTTTACCATATTTTCCAGACTAGAAGTCCCATCTGTCCAAAAAAAATTTGACTTTCTTTCCAGTTCTGCTCTCCAGCTTTTTGTTTTCAGCGACATTTATCTTTCTCTGTCAGTCACATATAGTAATAATGATGATTATGAGAATTCTGTTATCATTCAGTGACATCACGCCATGCCAGATGGTACATACTGTAATATTTTGATATATAAATTGCTTCTTATTATACTTTATGCCCCATGGAAAGCTGAACAACTCAGAAAAGTGTGTCTTATCTGGAAATCGTAGTTCGTATTTTCACTATTGGCTTAAATAGCATTTTATCTGCTGTGATGTTTTTCTTTTTCTTTGATGTGAAGCATTTTGTAACTTTGAGCCAAGGCCAGAAAATATAAAAGAATGATCTCTTTTCATTCCAGCATTTTGGTCCGTTTCATGGTCTATCACATGAATCATCCTAATAAGAGTAAAAACAATCCAAGAGAAATTAAGTATGAAGTCATGGGGACTGACCAATATTGAAATAATTGGATAATGGTGTTATTCTGAAAAAAAAAATAAAAAATGCGCCTCTTAGACCCACATAATAAAAGCAACATGGCACTGGAAATGTATGTTTATTTCTCTATGTCTGATGTGACCAGTGATAATAGGAACTGCAGCTGGATCATTATGCCAAAGCATTGACCTGCCTCCTGATATTTGTGTGGGATCGCGCCACTATTTTAAGCTGTTTTCTTGTTTCCATCGTTTATACCCAATTTATCCGAGTTACGTTTACGAGTACTGGAGTCTATCCCGGCCAACATAGTGCAAAAAGCAGGATACACCCTGGACTGAGAGCCAGCACACACACACACACACACACACACACACACACACACACACACACACACACACACACACACACACACACACACACACACACACACACACACACACACACACACACACACACACACACACACACACACACACACACACACACACACACACACTTACATGGAATTTAAATAGAAGTATATTTCCATATCTTTGTCATGAGAGCTTCCAGACAACACTGTGTGACATGAAAACATAACCCCATCCCGGAGCAGCTCCTGGTCAGTCTGATTAACCACATGTGGATTCTCGCTCACCGTGCGGCTCTGCATCTTTGTTAATGTCCTGTGTGAACTGCCTTTGGTGGTCTGCACTACTTCACCATCGCAATCACGTACACATACGTAAACATCCAACCATAAAAAAAGAAACCAGAGCAACGACTTTCCACATACAAGTGGAACGGTGTATTTGTGTACACCACTTAGCCCACACACGTAGAGGAGAAATACATTCTCAAGTTTAATTCCCTCTGTGTGTTTTCAAGCAAGCCAATTAATCTACTGATTGACGATGGGAGTCTTGATATGAAAGAGATATTTTCTTAGAAGCAAATGAAGTATTTCTCCTCTCAGCTTTTGGGAATATTGATGCTTTCAGTCTTGAAGATACAATATGTAAACGTTTGTCTATAAAGTAATTTAATATCACTGACAAATGAGAGGAATCAGAGAAAACAACAAACTATTATATGTCAAATCAAAAATTGTGACAGGTTTATCGATCAGGTCAGGAAGTTATTGAGTATGCCCCAGCGTGTGTAGCCACAAGGTGGTGTATTGAGTCTCTCAGGGGAAAATCAGTTAGAATAATAGCGGAACAGTAGTTGAAGCTCAAGGCAAACTGTTAATAAGAGAAAGGTCAACAAAAACAAGTAAATTTAAAAAAACAAAAAAAACAAAACAAACCATACAAAGTCCTAAATTACGTTGTCCTGTGCTTTAACTGAAAGATTATTATTAACAATTAACCATTTTAAAATATTAAATGTTTAAGAAAATGATAGTAATTAAAAGAATAGAATGAAATGAATGAATCAATATGAATAATTTCCGACCCCCCCAATGTTATTAGGAGCTTGTACATCTTCCTTCGGACAAGGACTGAGGGGCAATGGTGGTATGACAAGATGTGCATGACGTACAAATTCACAGGAATGTGTGAATACTTTGGATGTCTGTGAAAACAGCCAAATGAGGCTATATTTTCATGGCAGATGTCTGTTACTGATATGTGTCTCTGCATGACTGGTTCTTCACCCACTTTCATGTAATACTTCTGTTCTTTCCATCTGATGACCTTTGATCAGCCGATACTGACTGGGTGCTGGGCAGTAACATACAGTTGCAGGTCTTAGTGTATAAGTGTATACGAAGTACAAGCTACAGTGGGCAGATTCATGTCCACCCTAATGAGGAATTGTGTTTTTGTTGCCTCCCTTATGCTTTATTACTGCAGCAGTGTCTCGGTCTGGAACGTGCCCCGACTCCTTCAACTGCACCGACGGAATAAAACCAGCTGGGTCAACACCACTCTTTCTCACGCTCAGACTATCCCTCAGGTTGATGCATGTCCTTAGTACATTATTGCTATTAATGCTATCAGGAGCACATTATGTAATGTTTATGTGGCTTTGTGGAGGTTTTGGATCCTCATTATGTTTCTTTAGTGGAAACAGGTGTCCCAGTGTGAAACACTCAAGGTGAAACTAGACACATTTTCTCATTTCATTTGTATATTCTAATGTAACCAAAGCAAACTATAGGCTTGTGATAACTGTCAAAATGCTAAATGTAAAATATTTTTGTAGTAAAAAGACTTCCTGACATACATCTGAATTAATTTACTGATGACAGCAACTAGTCATTTGCAGTTTTGTGGGAGTTAATAGATAATTGTAGTGAGACTGTGGTGTTGCGGTTGTCACTTTCACCCTATAGTGAAGCCATGGCATGCCTGAGGGGAGATTTCATGCATCTTAGATAACTAAGTCAGCCATAAGAATTTTATTCCTGACTTGACCTTAAACAATATTAGCTGGATTCTCCCTCCCTATAATCCTAACATATCATATAAGATCAACGAACAAATAGTTGATCACAAAAAAGGATGAAGAAATAACCAATTCCTAGATGTCGTGATATAGTCTTCTTGTGTAGGCAATCAACACCTCTAACCTTATTTTTGCTATTACCTTAAAATGAAGCCATACACTGCAAAAATTCCTCCGAACAAAATAAATAAAAAATATACTAAAACAAGAAAATTAATACTTAAAATAAGCAAAATTACCTGTCAACAGAACAAGAAAATTTGACTTGACAAGATTTTCAAAAATAATAAAATAATTCTAGCCCCATACGACCCAGCGGGATCTTGAAAATAGCATTTTTGCACTCAAAACAAGTATTATTTTCATGTGGTATTATTTTCAAATCTTAAAATAAGAAGATTGGGCTCATGAAATGCTAGTTCAGGTCCTTTCATTGCTGGTCAGTCATCTTAAAATGAGAAAAATGCTCGTTTTAAGCCTAACAGTACTTATAACTAGTTTTTAATACTCAACATAGACCATTCTAGCTAATAAGAAAATAAAGTAATAATCATCTTAAAACTAGAATAATAATCTTAGCGGACAATTTTGTTTGAAGTGAAAATGACTTATTACGGTAGTCAAAAACAAGTAATTTTTCACTTGATTTAAGAAATTATATCTTGCCTAGATTTTACATTTGCAGTGTACACTCTTTGTGGTGATAACTTTAAGTGGCCATGTCATTGTGCGTTTCCTGAGTTTCATTCCGTACCACCATCACACAGTGTGTCGGGACGTGCTGAAGGCTGGTCTGTGAGGATTTGTCTGTGGTCAGCCTGAGTAACCACGGTCCTGGGTTTTCCACATATTGCATACATTAGGGTTTACCGCAGAGATCACCACTTCCTCACCATTTCTATCAGAGCCAAAGCTAACGAACATATTTCAGGAAGGCTGAAGACAAAGACTGGAAGAAAAAAAAAAAACAGAGACAAAACAACATGAAAAGAAGCAATAAATAATCCCATGGGGAAATTATATATAAATTTGACACTGGGTGGGATGTAAACAGTCTTTTTATCCCTAAAATATGAGAATCATGGGAGTTCTCATGATAAGAAATAGACATTAATCACAAACAAAATGACTGGAGCCCAAATACAAAGAAACCAATCTTAACAGTCTTCACCACAAAGCCTTAAATAAAGAGAGCTAGTGCATGTGTCCAGGTTGTTACGTATGAAACCTGAAAGAATGAGAGAAAAGAGACAAACCCCAGTATCGAGAGAAATGACAGTCAAATACTCAATTTCTTGCGCAAGGGCAGAAGAATGAATTCGACTCACGGCTCGGTCATCGATCTGCAAAGTTCTTCCTCTCCGCTGCCCAGTTTTATTGACAAGCTTAAAGTGGGCGTTTACATTTTCATGAATCAAGACTGGTTGAAAGTGGTACTGATGGAAGGACGGTGAGCTTGTGTGTGAGAAGATGAGGAAAGAATGTTTATGATAAGGTGTTCTCCTGGCCGAGGCGGCCAAAGACCTTGGAGACGTCACAGAGTAGTTACAGTCAAAATATCATCCTGCGAGCACAAAGAATATCAACTCGTAACCTTGCAGCTGTGAGCAGCGTTCAACACAAACATGCATGAATCAACGATAACTTGCAAAATGTTAATTCCCATTACACCAAGTACCAAAGATTAACATAAGGATTAATATAAAGTACAAATTTACCCAACACAGGTCCACTTATTTTACCAGCAGATATTCTGTGTTAAACCCAAACCAAGTTTGTGAGACAGAGTCAAAGATGAGCAGTCAGGGTTTCAACGCTGCACAGGAGGTTTTTTATTGAGGATCGCAAAGGGTGCACACACAAGGCACCTGAATGGGAGTGAGGCTGTCGCTACGACAAGAACTTCGGCTGAAATCTCTGACATGAGCTCAGTGAACCTCATTTATGTCGCCAGCAGCTCCCACAAGAATCCAGAGAAGTTTAGGACTCCTCTCAGTGTGAAGGCTGTGTAAAAAGCACAAACTGTCCCAGAGTGACACGGAAGTCAAAACACATTGAAGTCGCAATATTCCATATCAGTAACCTTCCAATTCCCAGAATCACTTAATAAGTTGCTTTTGAACATTGCTGGATTTATAGAGGTGTTTTCATTTCCTGCTGTCACATATTCTTCCTCATGTGGGAACATTTTGAACATTTTATTAAAAAGGTTTTGCTTTGCATTGTAATTGGCTGAGGACAGCTGCCATGTAAAATGTGTGCAACAGCCTACAGAAGTGGAAAAATATCTACTGCATATAGATTCTGATCCATTGTGTATTTGTGTGTACAGGTGTTTAATAACTTCATAGAAAATACTTGCATCAAAAGCTTTCACCAACACACAAAGCTCCAGACAAGCCACTTCAACTCCGTTGAATAAATATCGACAAAACAACTCCGTCAATGAGCCCATAGTTGCACACATTATTAAAATAAGTATGAAACACTTTGCTACTGGCTTCGACCTTCTAGTTTACACTCCATCCGGGGCAGTGAAGTCAAAATTGAGGTAAAAAAAAACACTAACAAAAAAACCTGTGGTGATCGATCATTATCTGTTTCATTTTTGGAAAAGCACCTGTTATCAAATTATACCTGTCCAGACCACAAATCAGTTCAATTCATGTTAAAAACGCATCTGTTTCAATTAGTCTTTGACTTCAGTTAAATGTAACTTAGTTTTCTATTCAAACTTTGTAGCACAGCAAATTGTATCCTGTCTTATCATCCACTGATTTTAAGATTTATTGCATTGTATATTGTGCAATACAATATGTGAAAAAAATATGATCTTGTTGATTTCATCATTACGTTATATTTTGTCTTTGAATAACCTGTGTAGGACTTTGGTCAATGAGAGTCGATTTTCAAGCATAGTTTATGAATAAACTTGATTCAATTGGTCCGATAATACCAACTAACCAGTGCACACCAATGTAGCATGGCTCGGGGTTATATATAGAGTAGTTAAACTGGTGAGTGACATCAGGCTAACTCTTCGAGTCCAAATGTGTCTGGATAACAAGTAGCTGGTGTTGTACTCCTTTTCTTTCCAAAAAGCAAGGGCAACATATTGGGATTGAGTGCCTTGCCCAAAGACACTTCGACACAGGTAAAGTTGGTTGGGAATGCGAGACGAGCCGCCCTAGTGAAGGGGCAGCAGTTAGCGTCGTGCGTTGCATGAAACAGACGCATCACGGAGGCAAACAAGTCATAAAACAGTCGGACACGTGGAAAGATGAGGACAGATGTGAATCCATCACGTCGGCACGCAGCTGCACATTCCACATCTTGACCCGGGAAAATCATTCAGCGAAACATCTGCAATACGAAACTTTAATCAACAAGCCACAATTTACGAACAAGAACCAATTGACGGAGGGTATTGACTCATACAGAGGCACGTCATACATGTAAATGTTCAGTTTCTGCCCATAATTTCCCCCACGCACATTGAGAGCACACGTCTATTGCACTCACTGTCAGAGACTCTTGGACCTCAGCGACCAGAGGTGAGAAACTGACCCTCGAAATGCTTGTTTCTCGGTTTTCACACATGAAACGACACGGTCAAGCATGCACAGCGTTGGTGTGGGTAAACCCCCCCACCACCACCACCACCCCCACCACCAACAAGGTATCGTATGAACAGAGATCACAGTCGAAGCTGCAGCTCAGCGAGGCTGTTTGATCACCAGTGTGGTGGTGACACAATGACGCAGAACAACAACATCAGGACAATGAGGAGTGAGATGTAAACTACAGCTGCTGTGATAATGACAAGGAAGACTCTGAGGGCCAACAGAAACTTAATCCCACTACAAGGACCTTAACTAGTTGACCTGTGGGCTCTTTGGCAGAAGCTGCTACTTATCTCTAAAGAAGACTTTGACCTGTGACTTTTCCTCTTTGGCCTTGGAAAAGAGGAATGTCTCATCCCACCATTCAACTTTGTAGATCCTATTTCTTCTCCACTACAATGTGTTTGAATTGGAGGACCTTCAGAGGGTTGTTGTGGCTGCCACAGACATGAGTGAACTTATCGGCTTTCTGGAAGAGGAAACCAATGAAGACGTTGCTAAGATTTATGCCAAAGGTTGAGAAAATAGAAAGTTTAACCATTCATTCATTCATTCATTCATTAAACAAAAGTCCTTTGTTGGTCAAAGTTGCATCTCAACAAAGATGGTCAAAATATGGAACCCTATGCATTTGAACGTCTCTCCATTGCCGTTAGATTTAGCCTTTGGCGGCTAAAGGTTGGTTTAACCCATACTTGACAAAATCACACAGCGGTTGAGAACGATTGCAAATTATGCTTCTAAACTGCACAGATTATGGGTTCATCATATTACAGTTTAAATACATTGCGGTTTGTACATTTATTTTAGAATGTGCCACTCTTGGTCTCAGTGTTATAGTATTGCATAATCAGGGACAATAAACCGTACACACAAAACTAGACTCAGACTTTAAAGAATAGACTAACTGACAAAGGAAATGACCAATAATGTGTGTTTATGAAATTTGCTTGAAATATTGTAATAGTTCCTCGGATTTCACTTACAAAGCAGCCACATTTAAATAATACATGTTTGAAATCTGCATTGTTTACATGTATGCTATAACTACAAAACACCTTTTTCCTGCTTCACTTTTTCTGCCAACTTGCTTTGTTTCTGTTGATTCATGAAAAGTCCAGGAAATTAACCGTGAAATAACTTCAAACAAGGTCTGACATGATGGTGATAAACTGAGAAAAACCTTTATTCAATTTGAATAAATAAAAAAACCCTGTGAGATGTACTATATACGTGTAGATCCGTGTGTGTGTGTGTGTGTGTGTGTGTGTGTGTGTGTGTGTGTGTGTGTGTGTGTGTGTCTCCCCTCATTTGCAGACCGTATATCAGCGCCTCTGTCACTGTTGTGAAGGGCCAAGGCTACAGCTGCCCTCCATCCTGCTAACGATGTCGACGTCCAACACATAATGCAAGCTCACTGAATCTGAAACACCTGGAGACGAGGAGCTCTGAGCAAAACGTCGAACACACGTCCGTTACGGGAACACGCTGCGTGACGTGACTGGGGAGCTTATCTGCTCTAAGGCGTATGATACTCCCGCTACCAGCTGAGAATCATCTCCAAATGTCATACATTACACTGTGCGTGACAGTTCAGTTCACTTCAGTGTTTAGTGGTAGAACGTTACCGCTGTAATTTAGAATAATTGAATAATTAATTACATTGAAACATATATCATTGATAAGCAGTATAGCGAGAGCACTAACAACTACACCACCATGTGGCCCCCGTTTCTCCAGTTCATTCACAGTCTAGACGTCTGTCGCCTCAGTTTGTGTGATTATAGCTTGAAACTGTTTCTCTGAAGATTAAGTTCATTCTAAGTTCATATGTTGCTATTTAGAGTGCTCGATATTATGAGCATATAAAAGGGAAACGTGATATGTACATGCATGACCGTTGAAGATTTAGATTTGAGTTTGCTGAATGAATTTTGATTCAACAGTAAACATCAGCAATATCATGAGTTTCACAACTGGGGTCACATATGTAAATGCAACCAATATTGATATAAATAAACACAGTCTTTTAATATTGTGTGGCGAGTGTATATCCCCAAAGCATCTATTTGTACGCTGGTTAACCCCTAGAACTTTTTAAAAACATGTTCCAGTTAAATTGAGGTGAAAGCCGCTGCTACAGTTTGAAGGCAAATTAGAATTTATGTAAAAATGTTGAGCAGGCCCCCTGCAGCCTCAGTAACGTCAGGGCCCCATGAAGAGCAGCTTCTCTGTGGATGTTCCTGATACACTGGATATGAAAGCGGAAGGAAACTTGTCCAAAAAATCCCCCGTGACTGTGAGGATAAACATTAAACTGCAACTGTCTGTGAGGAAGAGCAAACACAGACTCAACAGAACTGATGAGCCAAGTCAGTCACCAAATCATGCAAGTCATTGTTGCTGTCTGGCTCCACGAAGGCTGCAGGAAATGTTCTCATCATAAAACAAGCAAATAACATAAAAAGTGTCACGTAGCTGAAATGGCTACCTGAAGATACTTAATCTAAACTCCTTGAGGTGTCATCTCCATTTGTAAGGTTTTTTTTTTTTTTTTTTACATTTCCTATAGAGTTTTCTGACTGTTTGTTTTTGTTTTGTGGATTTTTGTGATCTTTCTGGGCCACAATATAAAATGCCATGTTTATTAAAAAAAAACCAAAAAAAACCCACCCTAAACAAAATAGCCTGAAAAGTAGGGCAGCATGTCAAAACAGAGTTTATACTTTCTGTTCAGCCTCGCCTTCCGGCAATAGTTCAACATTGAGCTGAATCAAATAATCAGGAGTAGAACAAACATACACACTGTACATACAGAAGCCGGAAAAGACAAACATCAAACATAACCCGTTTGTGTTGGCTTGAATATAACTGAGGCATGTCTAAATGTCCCAAAGGTCTCTATTACAGTGATAAAGGAACACTTTGAAAGCTCTAAAATGGGTTTTCACAGTTTAACTTCTCACCCTCATATCTTCTTTGCATTGAAATCTGCTTTCCGCTCCGTCATGAAAGAGGAATTTCAGGGCGGGTTCACACTTATCACATTGCTGCAATTAAAACAAAAGCTGTTGCAATTTATTTCTAAAAAGTGTTACGGCAATGGAGGTACTATTGGTGAAAAAAGGTTTTGAGCACTTGTATAATCGCAATTTGTAGCTGTGTACCATGAATTTGTTGTTGCAGCTATGCTGCTTTCCAAACTCTGGTGCAGAAGTGAACCAACACCAAACAACCTGTGCTGTGCTTGCAACTGAAGATTAATTCAAGTATAATTCATGTTTGTAACAAAAACCTCGATGTCATTTATGAATCACTTTAATTTCATATGTAAAATGCCATTGAGAATTTGCAGACAATATATAGAACTTGGAAACATAATTCAATATATAACTGTGGAGCCCTTCTTGCAACTAATTTATGCTCTGTATATATTCTGTAAGTATTTGTGATAGTTTGGCATTGCATCACATTTAGCTTAGTACACAGCTTTATTGTCTAAGTTATATTACGTATGTAACGAGATAAGTTTGAGGAGTGGTTAAACTACGAGTGCAAACACAACTCGAACTGGATGGATGGATGGATGGATGGATGGATGGATGGATGGATGGATGATCTAAATGAGAAAATTACATCACATTTGTGAACAGTGTCAAACTGAATGTCTCTGTAAGAAATTAGGAACCCACAAAAACACCTTTATAAAACTGAACGCAAAGACAAAAGTGTTTGAGAAAATCCAAAAACGAGTTATGTTGAGAAAAGTGAATGAGACACTGGAGTCCTTTACTTTTTCTAAAATTTTAATTTCAAGCTAATATCTTGACACTTGTGTGAGGAAATCAATTGAGTTTGAATTTTCTCTATGTGCTTAATGACTAGACTGCAGATGATCATGTGATTTATCTACAAATTATGCGTAACTTTGCTTTTTAAAATTCTTAATTAAATTAGTTTTAATTAAAATATGGGGTGATGCAATAGCTGACGTGAAGATACAATATCAACTGTGTACTTCATCATTTAGAAGTCAGCTTGTCTTCTGATATTGCGACTTCATCATAAGCACGATCACATTCTGCACCAAAAGCAGCCTCACTTCACATGGGGCGGTTGTGAAGGGGAAGGCCGGAGGGAGCAGGACGTGACTTTGACGGAGAACATGACCTCGAGCGGAGGGACCTGAAGGAAGCAGGGCAGAGTGGAAACTCCTTCGGCGCTGCTGTGACTCCGGTATAAACACGGCTCTGTTTTCTGCCCTCGACCTGACACACTTCGACCTCCTTGGCTCCTTAACTGTCCTCAGGTCAAGCAGACCGTCAACTACCATCTCCCATTGGGACACACAATCAGGGCTTCCTGCTACAAACTGAGCGAACTCAACCTGGGACTAAACCCACTTGTGTCCTGGACCTTGCTACAAACAGGCAATCTGTCAGTCCTTGTTATGCTGACTTCCCTGCTGCTCACCCCTCTAATCATATGATCAATGACATCCAGATGGGAGGATTCATTCAGTAAAGTGGGCATGTGAAGAGCAGTGCTTGCTGTTCCAGGCCAACATGAAGAACATGACAACTGGCCAGTGATGAGAAAGGAAATAATCAACCTGCTGATCAATGTCAATGTCAAAATAGACACACATCCAAACAGTGTATCGTTACTGTGAACCAGTGTTGTTCAAGTTACTGGAAGTTTGTACTTTATGGCAGATATTAGTTACTTATTTAAGTAAGAAGTGCAATTTTACAGTCTAAACTGGGGAGAGAGAGAGAGAGAGAGAGAGAGCGAGAGAGAGAGAGAGAGAGAGAGAGAGAGGAGATTGGACATGGTGGTGTTATCATAAAGTGCACATTTAAGTTTGTTAACATTCTTCACATGGCAAGAAATAATTCAGACTAATCAATTATAAGCAGCAAGGATTGAAATTAATGGTCCTTGAATCTCTTCCAGCGGGATAAAAATATCCAAAGCAGAACGGTGAGATCAGTGGATGCCCAAATTTGATGATGTATAATGACTGAGCGTTTATAGGGGGGGGGGGGGGTGTTTCATATCACCTGTGAGATTGGACAAGTTGGAGCTGCCAAGTGAATCCCCCACAGACCCTAAAAATCCAATTATCATGAATGACTTCAGAAACCCAATCTCTGTGTGGGCACCTGCTGAGGTAAACTGTCGGAGATAATTTTGTGAGAAAGTTCTGGGCATGTTCTTTCTGTAAACACAGCTGAAGCAATCCTTCCGACTGAGCTCACTGAGGAGCCTCACCTCCGCTGAGGAGAGACAGACGACCAGAGACGCACGTGCAGGAGGAGGAGGACACGAGGCGGGGGAGGAAGAAATGGGGCGAGAGCCGAGATGTGAAGAAGACAAGCTGAGAAAAAGGAAGGCGGAGGACAGAATGTCTTCTAAGTGTCCCTTTCAGAGAGAGATGGAGCGAGAGCGAAGGGACAGCAGACAGGGGAGAGATAAACCAGCGGGCAGGACTTGGCTATAAAAGGAAGTGAGGGACAGAGCTCAGACACTGAAGCCTGGGAGGACTGGGAGGATTGGGAGGACAAAGAGTTTGGAATTTTTGCAGCATAGTCTGATGGGACCCTTGTGTCCCTCCATTAATCACTGCGAGATGGAGAAAGGGCGAAGGATGGAGGCAGATATATATATATATATGTAGGGATTTTCCATAGAGAGCATCCATGATGAAGTTACTTCCGAAACTTACTTCCAAGTTAAATAAAGTGTGTTATGCTATGTTATGCTACTGATTTTATTGCTTGTCAACAACTGCTTCAATAAACCCGTAAAAGAAATAAAATCAGAAAAAACAAGGTTTCTACCTGTACTAATATTCTTGAAGAATTTCATTTTTCTGTCACTTCTGTGCTTTCACCGATGGGTCAGAGGTCACAGAAAGGTTTGAGATTCTTTCTGCTCCCTGAGGATGTCAAAATTTGTATTTAACTTTGAAGGCTGCTGCTTCTGTATGCTGTGAGACTGGGTGTGTCCACCTGTGTTTGACTTCACTTTAATGACTCCATATGTCAGGGATTGTCGAGGGAGTCCACATACTTCCTCAGAGGCATTCTGGAGGGGCTTGAGGAAAATCAAAGTTGGTAATAACGGCAAAACTCGTACGTGCTGTAAGATATGTGGATATCGGCGTGGCCTATATGCTTAATCCACATGTTTATATCAGTTCTGGTGGAGAGGATTTTGCAATCTGAGATGAGGTCCAGCTTGTAGCAGATTTAGTTTGTGTTTCTTTGATATTTCAACAGGAGATATGCAAATTTGCAACTCTGATGATGATTAAAACGGTACCAAACTTACTTGTGCACGTTGGTATTGAAACATCAGAGGTGTTTCCTTTCATGATTGTGAGTTTGTCACTTTCCACAATGATAAGTTCAGCTCTGCTTTACTTTCCTCCCTTGACCGCATGTTCCTGGTACAGCACACTTCAAAGGTTAAAGATAAAAGTACATTTGAAATGGAAATAAGCTGTTTACAACTTGAGGTCAAAGTTTGTGCGCTGGAGTCTGTACCAGGGCAACGGTACATGTGTGCTGTGCGTCTGCAGGCTGTCACACATGACTGGGAATGAAACTGAAGCATGAACCCACCAAATCACAACGCCTGATTTCCTTTGCCAGCTGCCTCGAATGTTTTCATCACTGCATCGTTTGAAAATGTAAACAACCATGTCATTAAAAGGTTGTTACGCTAACAAAATTAATGGCGGAGTCAGGTTAAGCAGAAGCTCGGAACAGTGTGCTGCATGCTGTTCAATTTTTGATGTGTTTTCCTTGTGTCCTTTGTCAGCCATTGTGCTAACTGAATTGCATTTGCAGCAAGATCAAATTTTCTGATGGGAGCAGTTAGCAAGCTTGATTTTTATCTTGCAAAATGAATGAGTGTGACTCTGCAACCTGTTGATCATGTTCATGTCACAACCATTCATAGATCTGTACAGTACAGTGGTTAGTACTTTTGTCTCACTGTAAGAAGGTTGTCCAGCGTGCTGCTGGCCATCACATCTTTTCTGTGCAGTTTGCGTTTGCGTATGTTTGGTCAAGATACTCTAGCTCAAGCTCAAAATCTTGTTAGATTAATATGTGACTTTAAATAGCCAATGGGTGTATGAGAGGGTGTGATGGTCTGTTTTTGTTAATCGGACCTGGGATGAACTTACAACTCATCCATGATATTCCCTGAAATGGAGTTTCCCCTCAATGTGACTTGGAACGATTGCCTGTCACACTGTGATTATCCTGTGATGGACTGGTGACCTGCAAGGGTGCACCCTATATTTATGTATCGTCTGCTATGATGGGCTCCTGCCCCGACCCCAGATCCTGAATTTGACTGACGCATCATAGAAGATGGCTGGAAGGATTGGCACTACATGTCTCAATGAAACAAAACAATGGCCAGCATGCTTTTATATGTCACATTTACATTAATTTCCCTTTTGGTTTTTGGTTCATACAGAGTATGAAGAACGTGGGGTTTATGACACAAGTATAAATCTCTCTGAACTCTGGAGTAGTCGAACTATGTGGGGTCCAGTAAGGCTGTAAAGAAACTCTTGACACATTTAACTCCACCCAGCTTCCTTTTCCTGTTTAGAGAGCTTCTCTGGATGATCTATTTTCTCTTCACACAGTTCTGCACTCAGGATGTTTCCCGTAAAGTTGAACTACACTGGAACTGCAGGGAAACACAATCCACATGCTCTGCACGTGCAAGAAAAAAAACTAAACTAGTTCATACAAGAAATCTTTAAGGAACCCACAAGAAACTGTAGATAAATCTTGCACAGATTCCCGCCACTAAAAGTCACTGTGTTCGTTAATGTTCAGAATTCTACTGGCATGCTCATTCAGGAAATGTGTGGACCAATGGGGAAAGCAGCCAAGCGCACCAGGTCTTTCCTCAGATTTACAATGAAAAGCTGGAGTAACTAATCAAACAATCACCACCAGAAAGTCCCGTTTTCATTAAAAAAAAAAAAAAAAAAAACAATAACCACTGGTGAGGAAACAATATTCAAGCAAACAAAAGACACACGTACTCCACATCCACAACCATGTGAGTACACATGCACATGCCAGTTTATTGACACATATAGAAAGGTCACAGGGTTCCTTTCTGAG
This sequence comes from Blennius ocellaris, assembly GCF_963422515.1. Taxonomy (NCBI): domain Eukaryota; kingdom Metazoa; phylum Chordata; class Actinopteri; order Blenniiformes; family Blenniidae; genus Blennius; species Blennius ocellaris. Next base: position 19,749,857 of record NC_137655.1, on the reverse strand, counting down.
GTAAGGCCAGGAGCTGAGTGCAACTGTGTGGCATCTCTGTTTCAGCCACACACACACACACACACACACACACACACACACACACACACACACACACACACACACACACACACACACACACACACACACACACACACACACACACACACACACACACACACACACACACACACACACACACACACACCAGTGACAGGGAACCCCCACACATGGGCTTCTCATCTGAGGCTGTGGCTTCCTGCATACCAGCACAATGGGCTCTTCCCTTGATTGTTACAACCCTGCAACTCTCCGTGTCAAGCCCACGATTTTGGCAGTGGATGTGCATGCCATTTTTTCCGGCCTTATCATAGGCAGACATCTTCCCGTTGGCCCGGACGCACACCTTCCTCCACCATAAAACAATCCCATTTGAGAGGTCAGTCACGTGTCTGTTTCCATTTGGTGACCCCATCATGCGGCACTCAATCACACTGAACGGCAAACGTATGCTTTAAACATTCTCGAGGACTGTATTTCCATCCTCTGCATTTATGTTCCTATTCTCTTATGGATATTCAAAACACACACATTTTGATTCACTTAATAGTCATGTGGCTGTTGCCCGGCCAAAGACGCACATCCAGAAACAACATTCATCACAATCATCCACTCATAGGTGAAAAGAGGGTAATTGCTAAAGCAGGCGTTGCTGCAGGCCTTCCACGCTCTACAGTAACCTGTGGCCAAGTGTGTCTTGTCCATGGTCGGAGATCAAAATCCCACACGTCACACATCCCCTGGCCGCATCGCTCCCTAATTCCACCGTGCTTGAACACATCTTGAAATATATTTGAGAATCAAAGCCTCTGCAATGGTCCTATAAGAAACATCCTGTTAACGTTACAGTTTCAAGAGCCTTACTTCCACCGCCAGCAGACACTGATAAACGATATTTCTGTGATTTGGGCGGGGGGGTAGGGGGTGGGGGGAGGGGGGGGGGTTAAATCCATCTACCTCATGCATTTGTTGACTTTAGGTTTTACTTTTCTAACCAAAAATTTTCTGACTCCATGTGGGATTCGCATCGTTCAAACCGACTCAAGGTCCTCTACTGTCGAGCAATTCAGTCAAATCAGGTGAAAAGCTGATTTTAAGTGTTCAGTGTCCTGCAATCTATTAAGACTTGAAGCCCCATTCGTGTCCATCCCTGAATAATCATTTGAGGGGTTTGAGTGCTTTTCCCTGCGGAGTGTTTATCCGCAAGTATTTTGTTAAGATGGTAATGAATTCCACTGGTTATGGGTCATGGCATCTTATGAATTTGTTCCCGTCGGATCTATAAGGAGAACTGCATGTGTCTGGCTGCACATATTAAACACCCAAAGGAGCAATAAAGCAGTTATTGGTGTCAATAGTGGCACTTCTGCAAGCAAGGTGGGAAAAAAACAATAACAATAAAAATAACAAGAATGGAGTGAAGACCCAGATTTACGTAAGGCCTGTCGAGTTTGCATGATTTCCCTGTGCCTGTGAGGACTTTCCACAGGTTGTCTGGATTGTTGGGTGATGAGTTAGTTGCTAGTAGAAAGGAGAGTTGGTCAAACTAGTTCTGACTTCACGCAGCTGGGATCGGCTCCAGCTCCTCAAGCCCCCTCATGTCTCCTCCCCTCATGTCCACTGATGGATGAGGCAGCTTAGTTAATATTTCAGCTACATTTAAATAAGAACTCCAACCAGATTGTTACCGTCTTCATGAAACAATGTTGGCATTTAAACAGTTGGCTGATGAAAATGTCTAGCTCTTTTCATAGATTTCACCAAAATACAATCAGAAAACAAAAGACATTGATTGGTAATGATGATAATTATTGACCTTAATCCCCAATGGGCATGATAGATGGCCCGTAGCAACAACCAATACAAAGAGGTCCTGTGTTCGGCTTGGAACAAAGTTGTGTACAGGACAAGGTAAGAATACATTCGACATGGACTTGCTACAGATCTGTGGCTCAATATAAAAGCATATTGCACGTAGAAAGGGATGCAATTTGTTCAGAGCTCTGTGAAGGAGGGTTTTCACTCTTTGGAAACTCTAGGTTTTGTGAGTCCTTCAGACTCTTTATAAAGGGTCAAAATGAGAAATCTGTGAAGGACAGACTCGGCCAAAGAAAATGAAAGCAGAGAAATAACATAACGGGAGACCGTCTGACTAAATTTACACTTTTGCACTTGGCTGTAAACATTAAAAATGGCAGCAATAAGTGTGAGAAGAGGGAAATAAAGTTGGGGTACAGACGTGTCAGTGTTCAGTACATATCAGACGAAACCTATCATCGCCATTAGGACACACAGACTACATTGGATGATCACACTGTTCGGAAACCTTTTCACCCCAACACTTTGCAATATTGCAAGTAGAGGAGCGACTTCAAACAAATTTCTGCAGCTTTTCAAAGGAGACGATCCAACTTTCACAGTCAATAAATGCAGTGACTGGTTGGCTGTGCTGCGGTGAGAAAGAAGCCAGTGTCTCTTGGCTCTTTATCTTTTCTATTATTTTGGTTTGGGGTGAGAGACAGAGCAAGACTGTAATTTAAATTCAAGAGAGCCTAAAAATGTTGATCACATATATACAGTGCATTTTCACCACTTCACAAAACACTGTTAATCACATTCTTCCAATCATACAATGACACTCTGAGGCATGTACAGGGTGACATGGGGGATCGAACTTTTCTATGTGATGTGCTTTTTTTCACCTCTTTCTGCTGTCATATTTGCCATAAAATCTGTAACAACTTTTAAAACTTTTGCAGTATAGATTTGGCTCTGACGCAGAGGCTCAACTCAGTGTGCTGGTTATGTGACCTTATGGAAACCTGCTTGTTTTCAAGCTGCATAATGTTGAATTATTAGAATTACAATTTATCTGCCCCATAAAAATACAAGAAAACACAGCTTTTCGTAGCCAGGGGAACTCCACACATATAACGTCACGAGTAGAATGATGGTGGGAAACATTTGTACAATGGTTAGTTTCAAAGAAATGAAACCGTCTCATGGGTCAGATCTGGATTTGATACTAAACAGAAACATACTTTCCAAGAAGCAGTCGAGATGAAGAAATCCTGCATCAGATGGGAAATAGAGGCATGACATGCTCTTGGTTACTGTTCTACGTTATGTTTTTTTAAAAAACTAAATCATCCTCAGCCACCTCATTACCTGCGGCTCAAAGCTACTGAAGTGAACTCCGTGTGCTGTCAACAATCTCTGTCATGTTCACAAATGGGAATATTTGACCTTGAAGTCAAATACTGGCTGCTCATCCCACACAGAAACTGAAGCCTTTCATGTTTTTCCTCAAGTTGTTTGTTTAATCGATGCAAGCTGTTCCTCCATTTGACAGTTTGCTTGAATATGAAGAGCACATGGGTTATAACAAACTAAAATTAGCCTGTAGTCTCCCAGTTATTGCTGCCTTGGAGAACAAGCTACACAAAACACAGAGGCGCCGAGCTGCGTCACACATTTCTAATCAAGCCCAGACCAAATCTGATAAAAACAGGAGACAACGGATCCTTTTCATTCCACAGGAGAAAATAACTTTTCATCCGAAAGCCTTCAGTATGATATTAAAAAAACCAAAAAAAACTTCAGGCAGCCACAAAACATCCTGTACAAACTGGAAAACATAAAACTAAAGCACTTTCATGTGCTGCATGTTGGCAAACAAAAACAAAGTGTGAGTCAGAGTCACAATGGTGGGCACTAAAATACCCTCAACACCCCTAAAAATGATTCCTCTGAGTTTCCAGTCAAACCCTGATTGAAACCTTTGCATATTGTTGAAATTTGGTGTGTACAAAGTACAGGTTGGTGGACCGTCTTGCCAATTCTTAATATTTAAAGTTTTTTTATTTTAGTTTACTTAGACTTTGCAAGTCTAATTTTGACAACCACAGAGCAGGCTAAGCCTCGGCCCCCTGTTGTGTCTCTGGGCTCCAATGCATTCGGTCCCAGATCCAAGTCAGGTATACCTAAACAAACAACCAGTGATTCTGGAAATTGAGGAGATTACCAAAACATAGCCAGTGTGATTATGCACTATCAAAGTGCAAAATATCTGCATTCTTCTCACCATAACAACAAGAATAAGTGGAAATCGTGGAAATGAAGGAATGTAGTTAAATTAGTTAACAAGATGAACAAAAAGTGTCAATCTGCACAAATGTATAGTTTCCACCGTTCAGCTGATTATATCTTCGATAAGGAAATATATTTGAGTCTAATCCTTGTTTTTCCTTTTAAATTAATACATTTTTAGCAGCATCTTTGCCCAAATAGGTCACAGTGGAACGCCACTGTAATGCTATAACACCAACTGTGTCTCTGCTTTAATACTTCCAGACTGCACCCTGAACTACCACCGCAAGTACAGTTTCTTATTGGATCAGAGCGCAACATCATGACACACAAACAACACAATGAAGCCTTCAGTTTAGTTCTTTAACACACGTGCAGTCTATACACACTATGTAGTCTCAGATTTTGACCACATTTGAGGTTTTGTACACTGGAGCTCTGAGCACGTGGACGGGTGATGATATTTGCATGATTTAAACTCATCAGTCCAGAAAGAAACAAAGAGTTGGTTTGAAGAGTCAATTAAGTAGTGCGGTTGCTCTGAATGTGTGTTGGACTGACCAAGTATAGCTGGCCACAAAAAAAAAAAAACAAGAGATTCTTTTTCACTTACCAGGTTAACAAATGTTATCTCTATCAACCTCTGAGGACTGTATTTCAACATTGGACATAATAACCAGGGGGAAGATTATTATAAAAGTTACTTTTTTTAATAGCTTTTATTAAGATGACACTATTGACGTTTGTGGATTTTGGACTTCTCAGATGTGATATATACGAATAGAAGATCCATCAGCGCTAAAACACGTGTGGAGAATAACCACCTCCAAAAACACTTCAAATGGACAGACAACTAGGTGACTGTTTGAATGAAACACAAGTAAATAGTCTATTATTGGCTTCAAGTCCAGAATTCTATTGACTGTGCTTTTCAGTTTCATTTTTCAGAAATGGCTGTAGTAGAGTTTATGTTTCTTTTTTGGCTGAATCTAGTCAGCAGCTGGACTTTGGGAGGAAACCAGAGTAACCACAGAAAAATCATGACCGCATAGGGGAGAACATGCAAAATGCATACAGAAAAGCAGCAAATGTAAACCAGGTATATTCTTGGTGTGGGACAGCGTGCTGACCACTACATGATTATATCCATCCATTAATTTTCTACACAGGTTTATCCAAATCAGGACCGTGAGAGTGCCAGTTGTGGGAGGTAAACAGAGAAAACCCATGTACTGGGACCTTCCTACTATGAGGCAGTGAGGGTAACCCCTCTACCACCCTGCAGGCTGTGGCCATGAAATCTGAATTTTTCATTTAACTGACAAGTTACTGTCAGAAAATATGAATACAATCTTTAATTGGTAAAAGTTAATTTGCAAAGCCTGACAAACCTGTATATGTCACTCTGTCTGCAGAGGTCAGGACCTCAACCCCCCCAAGCCCCGGGTCAGGGGGTCAAGTAAAACACAACATAGCCCCAGAAGATCCCGTTTCTGTTTGTTCAAATGCTTCACGTGTCCCTATTTTACCCAGTAAAACTGTGAGATGAGTCATTTCACAGGGAACTGTTTCCACTTTTGTTTCTGTTCACCAGCATGCAGAGCCAGAGACCCTCCTCCAGGAGAAGCACCCTGACTCAGACACTCCCACCACATGCAGCTCCAACCAAGACAAACCCAACCCGACCGCACAATCGACTTTATTTCAACTTTAATAGTCTATAAAACTTGCAGTTTTCGTGTGGAAGTTAAGTTGCACAAATGAACATAAATGAAACTTACTGCGTGCACTCCCGAGGCGAGGATGGCGATGGAGAGGCACAGAAGCAGCAGCCTGTTGGAGAGAAGTTTAAACACGCAGATTAAAAAATCCGGTGGCGCTATTCAAGGTGTGAGGTTTACTCGTTATTGCGCTTACCTCAGATTGCTCTGTCCTCTGCTGTGTTGTCCTTGCATGGTCCCACTCACGCGGACCGCTAAGTGAAGTCCCACGCTGCAGAATTAATTGTAGAGACTCTCCTACAGCATAACTACCAGACCTGAGACACACCAAGACCCCAATCGTGTTAGCGATTACTCCTAAATCACGAGTCCACGCATTTCATCCATGTGTGTCTATACCTTCACGATTTTACGTTGTTTTTTTCCCCCTCCCCAGAATATCTTTACTCTACATAAATTAGTGACATCACATAACATTTCTTTCGCGGTATTCCATTCATTTATAATTGCTTTAAAAGTCACGCGTAAACTTACAGTCGCTCCTGTCGTGCGCGTAAAAGGTTCGGTTGAAAGGAAAGCCAAGAGATGCTCCCTCTTCCTCCCGGCCTGAAAAGTATGAAAAACACACACACCTGTGGCACGGTAGGAAAACCTCCTCGAATTATCTTTGCAAACGCACAAAAAGAACAGCACCGAGTAGTCCCTCTCCTTACCGAGAAAAGCCAAAGTGTTTGTTAAACAGCAAGGTTGACTCCGTTTGCATGGGCGAGGGTGGTCGTTTTGGGGAGGGGGGTGTGGTGCAGCTCAAACTAGACCAAGTTGCATTGATCAGAACTTCACATCCATCCCGGACAAAGATGCAGCTCAACGTGGCGCGGTTGCTCTGCCGATAAGACCCGCGAGTTACCTGAAGAGACGGGACGAGAAACGTTTGAACAGGTGGCCGTTTTTTTTGGTGCCCACCGCTCCGCACGACGCACGGTTTCCACCGGCGCACCTCCGCGATGCTCCTGCCGTCCGCAGCGCCGCTGCTGCTGCTGCCGCTGGCGGCTCTCTATGCAAGTGTCGACCTGACAGAAGCTGAGGTAAGTGGGGAGAAGTTTTCTAACTTTATCCGATTTAGCCCTTATTACAATATTGACGCTTGAACTTAAACTTTTTTTTTAAGTGTAGAAAGTCACTGCCTCATGCAGTTTGTCTGTAACCGGCTCAGTTGTGTCTTGCAGGTAATACTGACACAATCCATCTTCATGTGTTTGATACTTTTATTTCAACATTAGTATGATTTATGTTTTGTGACTTTTTTTAGTTTTTTTTTATTTCATTTTTTTTTTTTTTTTTTTTTTGACAGTGGTGAATTTTTGCGCACTTTTTCTGTTTTTGGGGCTCTTAACTTATCATGCTGCTCTGAACAGTGTAAACTGGGTCTAATCCCAGTCCTGCCTCCTCCACTGCTGCTGGAGAGTAGAAGGGGAGAGGGTGGGGCTGCAGATGTAACACACCCCCCCCCCCCCCCCCCCCCCCCCCCACCTCTCTCTCTCTCTCTCTCAGTGTATCCGATAATTTTTTGGGGGGGTATGTTTAGATGATTAAGTATAAATACACCTTCAAAGGCGTCTCATTGTCTGGAGTTACTAATCTATCACACATAAAATACAAACTGCTCATGTCCAATGCAACTGTGCATAAAGTATTAACTATTGCTGGAGCACAAAAAGCATTCTTAATCATTCTTTTATAACCTCAACAACTTCTGTGACTGGAGATATGTTGCAGTCCAAATTGAAACCTGACTTCTATGATAATAAGCTTGTGTTCTTCTGTATGTACTATTAATGACTAAGACTGAGCGCTCTAATACTGTACAAGCTGCTCTCTTGTTCAGTCTCTGCTGACATATTCTGCAGCCCCATAAAAGCTACTGTGAATAAATCAAGTTAATAAAAACGACATGTACTGTCAGAAGCATTGATTTTGAACTGTTAATTTCTTCACTCTTAAAAAGGAATTGGCAGAGGTGCACTGCTATTTTATGAACTGTACTATGTTCAGTTCTGGATTTGAGTGGCTCTTAGTGTGATGCTCTCATGTTCTCCCTGTGCATGTCTGGGTTTTGTCTGGCTGCTTCAGTTTCCTCCCACAGTACAAACATATGACACAGTGGTGGGGCCGCAAAATATATATTGAGGTAATCATTACTAGATATCAATGGTAACCAGTGTACCCTGCCCATCCTCGTTCTCAAACCATTGACAGTCCCCAGTGATCTTAAATTGGATGGGAAGATTTTATTTATTTCTGTCTAAGAGTTGGTGACACAAGACTGGAATAATGTTGCCATCATTATTCTTTATGTCCTTTTGGAAAACCAAAAGGACATAAAGAATAATGAACAAAGACAGTATTTCAAGTGAACTGACTCCACCCCTTATGTGGCTCCCTGATCTATTGGATTTCCCACCCTTACCGACAGGCTCTGTTTATTCAGATTTCTTTGGAGACGTTATGGAGTTATAAAAATGTAAAAAAAAATAAAAAAAGTTTGACAAACACAAGTTTCTCAGCTTGACAAGGTAGTGTACTCAAAGATTAAGGCTTTGAAAATCTCCAAAAGGAGATTGGCAAACATGAATTGAGGAGGAAAAATGTGTTTGTGTCTCAGGATTTTTCTGGGAATTTCTTCTTTTTATGATTCTGTGTGTTAGGATTCAATCCCAGGGTGGGGAACCTGTCAAACATCACCCTGCCTCACGCTAACTGTCAGCTGTACTTGGCTTCAGATCCACAACATCTGGACAAAGAGGATATGAAATCTGGACGAGATGGTGTTTAGGCTTGTTTGGGTTTTTGATGACGAGCACCATAGTGGTCTGGTGCTTTATTTCAGAGGGTGAATTGACTTTCAGTCAAAACCCCGAAGAGGAAACAGTTGAGGGGGGGAAACAAGCAGTTAAGCAGCTTATTGAGCCCACAGCCGGGTTGTGTGTGAAGTTTCAAAGCAAATTACCTCCTCACTGGGGGGCCTGGATCCATCCTGCTGCCATTCAGGTCATTTGTAGCTGGACTTAAGCTGCACACCTTGTTAATAAGGACACAATGAACATTTTACTTTACTAATGCTGGACATTGGTCCCAAAATCCAGCTGATCAAATTCATGCTTTTCCAAATATAAATGTGTTTCCCCCCCATGTTTTCTAGCTTTGAGCCATGTTTCTTTGATGTTTCCTTGCCCAGATATTGTAATCATCAAAACAATTCCCAACCACCTTATTATTCACTGTAATCTGCAATTCTCCACTCAGATGGAGCTTTGATTCAGGAAGCTGCGTGGGATAGAAGTGTATGTTTTTTTGTGAGCCAGCACATCAAGTTATACAAACCAGCTGAAGCTACTTTGATCCAGAGTGAGCTCAGAGTTGTAACGCAAAAACAAGAGACAGGCACACAACATCTGGACGTGGATGACGACTGAGGAGGTGTCGATCTGGCTGAACATCTTGTCACTGACCTGATGACATCAATGAAATTGGAGTAATTCTACATTGTTTGGAGTCACTGAAGATCCTGATCCTTGCAGGGCATCCAAACCACGGTGGTGTACAAACTGGAGATTTCCTCCACAAGTACACACAATGAGAAAAGTTTGAGCCATACTATAGAGTTTATACCTGCTTTATATAAATTAGTCTTGTGGGCAGCTGGATCCTCTTCAAGCTAACATGAGACATAAAGCAAGGTCAATGCCACACACACACACACACACTCCTGCATGTATTTTAGAGTCAACAATTAACATAACCCAAGAAGTGTGTTGCAGTTTGTTGGAGCAGGGCACCCGGAGAAAACCCACACATCTACAGGAAGGACATACAAACTCCACAGTAAAAGATCCTCTTGGTTAACCAAGTTTGAGATAGAGACATTCTTCCCATGAGATAAAAGCTCTAATCACTGTTCTCTGCACTAAAACATGTCACGTAGAAATAATTCCAGCTTGAAGGGCATGGAGTAAGTGCTTTGGTTGTGGTGCCCAGATCTTTTATCTTCTTCTCAATCTCCAGATGTGATGCTGAGTTTGTTTGGGTTTCTTCACAGTCACTGCATACATTTGGTTAATCTAAGGATGTATCATATAAACACATCACGGTCCAACACGTGTGCATGCAAGCACTGGTTACTGCAGTAACCCTGCTGCCTCTGGTGGGTCAAGCTGACTTTAGAAAAGTTCTAACAAGAAGATAAGATATTAGACTGCCCCATTGTTATCCCCCTGTCCAGTAAGGATAAGAGGTATTGAGCTTGAGAGTGGACCTTTGCCCTGGGTTGTTTTGTTTTATTGCCCAATTTGATTCTCAGTACATTTCTCAGCTGTTTCTTGAATATCAACAGAATAGAGTTTCTCTCCCCTGGCGGTCATTGAAACTGGTCATTATGAGTCATTGGTAGCTCTTAGGAGCTTTAGGAGGAGGATGAGGAGAAAAAGGGCAGATTAGTAGATTCCTGGAGTGAGAGTTTGTGTGTGGGATGGTCGATGGAAGGATTCTCAAATGGCAGTAGCTGGTGGGAAAGACACACTCCTCCGTCCTGCTCCCGGCTTGGCTGTAACGTTCCTGGACAGGGTGCATCCCAGGGAGGAAGAACCCAACTCCCATAGGAGGAGGAGGAGGAGGAGGAGGAGGAGAGGGCACGAGGAGATGTTAATCCTCAAGCAGCCGTGAGGAATGTTTTGTTTGTTGAAAGCTGAGAATCATGACTGAAACTTGATGTGTCGGTGCTGCTGTCTTGGAGTGCCGACAGGGCTGCTGGTAGTTTTGTCTGGGCCTGATCCTATAGACCTGACCCCCCCCCCCCCCTTCCCACAGACCTCCCCCGCAGGGACAGCAGCTGACTCTGTCACTGCAACTGACCACCAACCAAGCATTGCACCCTGGGAAGGCACAACCTGTGTGACCCCTCTCCTTGTAAAAATGCCTACATTTGGAATAGTTGTGATCATGTTTGAGTCCCTCTTATTTTGACAGGCGTCTTTCGGTAGCAGAGATAATTCCCCCCTGACCTTGTTGCTCAAGTACTGTGGCAGGTATGCCCCGTTTTCTGCTTGTGTGTGTGTTTCTCCTTGTGTGTTCCCCGTCTGTTCCAAGTGAGGAGGCGATTAAATAAGTTGGCTGAGCCGTGTCAAAGCCCTTTTCAATTACCTTGTGGCCTGGGCATTGTCGAGAAGGCGCTCCATTCAGATTTGTCACTTTTCACACATTAAACACCTCTTTAGTCCCACGCTAATAATTTCTGCACTTTTCCTTCTTCAGGCTCACCTCGGGTGTTTTTTGTTATTTTTTACACAGGCCACTTCCCAGAGGGGTCTTCTTTTACATGGAAGGCACTATTTAGTCCGGTTACGGTTAAACCTGTGAGTCATAAATGTCATTTGTGGTTAGGATGGAGATGGTGTAATGGATACGTCCGTCTGTCAGGGTCGGTGGGAGGTGGAGAGTGATGTAGGGGAAGGCAGGGACAAGAAGGAGAAGAGGAGGTGACAAGTTATGAGCCCCGCAAGTGGAGGAATGTGTGTCGGAGCCAGAGATGATGTCCCGTGACAAATCTTTCAGTCTCACTATCTGGTCCTTGACCTGCACTTCCACTGTCTGATGCCAAATAGTCCAACCTGTGGACAGTGATAGTATCTTTAGATTTATTTCCCAAAGTTTGTTTTCCTTTTTTTCAGCCTGAAAAAGAGTGTTGGCTGTCTCTTCCCTCAGCTGTCCTCTTTCACTTTTTTGTGTCTTGCTTTAGATGTAAAGGACAGATGTGGAAGTGAAGGACAGTGTTTAGTTAAGGGTTCTGCACGCAGCAAATGTTTGATTGCTCTATTATAATCCCTCCAGGCAACGTTTTGATCTGTGAGTGTTCTTCATGCATGTGGTAGAACAGTGCGGTTGTGTGTGTCGGATTCACATCCGAAAAGGTAAGAAAGATGCCACATTAGATGATTTGACTGGTGGATTTTGAGCCACAATGTCGTGGCTGTGACACATTTGGTGATTATATGGTCTTCAGCTGTTGACATCGCAAACGTTCACTGAACTTCAAGTTGCTCATCATGGAGGGCGAACAGCTCACACCACAAACTTAACAGCACTGGTTTATGTGAATTGGTAATTGTCAGTGTCGAAAGCTTTCAGAGAGTGCTACACCAGTGGAAAGTGAAATCCAATCACAATTTACACCCTGAAACTGCAATTTTTACATATTCAGCATGAGTTTGATCACAAGGGATTAAAACTATAGGCAGACGAGGCTGATGACAATGTGTTTGTATGAAACTACGACTGGATGGGTTGAGATTAGTGCTCTGCTAACATTAAATCAAATTAACCACACATTTGTCTCTTCAGAAGATTGTTTTTCTACTGTAAATGGTCCCAGATGGGTTCAGCACCTTTGTGATTGTGATTTATGAAAAAAATCACTTTGATTTCCACTCAGGCCTAAATACTGTGGACTACATTAGATGTCCTCTGTAGGACAAACATGCAACGACTCTCAAATTAGTCAAATTTGACAGGAGAGTGACATATGAGTGGGACTTTGTTCATTGCAATTATGAAGATTTAAATCTTAAGTTCAAACAAGTAGACCGAAGCTCCAAAGCAAAAAATTTCAGATAATGACGCTGAGGTGCTTTGAAAATTGTATCTAATTGTTTTCATCTTTACAAATCAGTAAATTTTTGCATGATGATGATGATGATGATGATGGTGATGATGATGATGGTGATGTGGAAATTGGATGGATATTCAGGTAGAAGCATGCCTCAACTAGATTAATGTTGATGCTTTGACTTTAATTTAGTTTGTTTCTCTCGAGGTACTCCGTCCCAACATCCAAGATAACCTTTAATGGAAATCAACAAGACATCAAAGATAGAAGCAGAATGACATTATTCCTATCCTCATAAAAAGTCCATCCAGATCAAATAAAGATTAAGTCGGACCTGACCTACGAGAATAGTTTGTGCTGTCTCCTCACTGTGGAACCGAGTGTTCCTGAAACAGCATTACTCCCCAGCCCCCCCCCCCCCCCCCCCCCCCCCCCCCCGCCCCCCCAAATTTTTTTTAAAACAATTGTTTGATTTGGTCTAATGACAATGACATTGCGACAGGTTATTTCAGGATTGAAACTCGGGTTTGATTTACTTCCATGGTGATCTATTATGCAGGCCAAAGCCACAAACAACGAAATCAGTGAGATTAAACAAACCAGTACTTCTAGTAACTCGCAGCTGCAAGCAGTTACTCATTTTCAGTAACTTGTACAACACTGGATGAGTTCTAACATGTTCCCCTGATGTTTATGACTCTTAATTGCCCAATGAATGTTATCCCTGCAATATACAACTTTAATTAAGTCCACAGACATTGAAAGAGTAGGATCAGAGAGTCACTGTATGTGACTGATGAAACACATGTGGCAGTGTGAGGACAGTTGAGAGAAACGAGCGAAGATGTAACACAACTGGTCAAGTTCATGGTGCAAACATGGGTCATTGCCCTTCTGACAACTTGAACTTTTCCTCTCCAGAGACACATGCACTAGTTCAGACTTTTGCTAAATACGGTATGTCTGCAGGCAGGAAAAAAAAAAATATCCTGAAAATTTTTACGTGTAAACTCACAGGACTATGGCCTAAAAAAAACCCTGGTAATTATAAGTAAGCAAAAAAAAAAAAAAAAAAAAATCCATTACAGCCAATGGACTTGCTTTGCTGCTTTTATTTGAATTTCATTAACATTGTAACTATTGTTCTGTATTGTACCATGAAGTGTTTTCAACATCCTTGCAAAGCTCATCCATCCATCTATCCATCCATCCATCCATCCATCCATCCTCCTGATGGTGTGTTGTTGCAATCGTGATCCTGCTCTTTGTAGTTGTGCAATTTGGGGCTTGGTATTCAATCGTTTTGTGTATTTTCCTTCACATTATATATTGGTGGCGACAATTTTCTACTCATTAATGACGGGGACCGTCCAGACCCCCTATCAGCTGTCTCATATGTCTTCATGTATATTTCCTTCCGCTCTAAATTTCAAGTTTTATTCTAACAAGACCATAGACAATAACAACAAAGAAAAGATACACTAAAGATTGTCTTTTTTTCAGAAATAGGCAAAGTTTTGAATATATACATTAAAAAAAAAATCCAGATTTGCTCACCACGTGATGAGTGAGGGAAAAGGGTCATCCGTGTGGTGGGTCGATTGAGTTAAGGCGGCAGCACAACTGAGCAGGGCACATGCTTCATGTTTGTCCCGTGATTCATTAACTAATTATTGGTTGTACCAGAATGTGGTTCATGTTTTGTGTGCAAACAATCTCTGCTTGTCAATGGAGACATTTTCTATTTCTGTCATGTCTGACGATGACGAATAACCAGGGTCCTTTTGGCCTACTTGCCTCACTGACAAATATCCTCATTGCAACAGAGCTGGGGTTATTCTGTATTTTTTTTTTTTACCAGCCACATTAGAAATGGACTGTTGTGGCACAAGACGTACAGACGAGGTTTGATAGAAATAGCAGACTGTGAGTCAGACTCAGCTGTAATGCAGAAGATCCGGGAGTTCTCGTGTGTCCATACGAGCCTTGAACCTCTTTCCTGAAGGAACAGATGCTTTATTCATCTCCTCCTGTGTAGCTCTTTTATGTCACTGTGCTCAGTCAACAATCAGAGATGGATGTTTTTAGCTGCTATGCTCCTGAATTCTTAGAAGCTGATACTTAATGTGGTAATCTCGAGGAGGAATCAGGCTAAGTGGATAACACAACATAACACCAGTGTGTAGAACGGAGGCTTACATTTTCAATTGATTCTAGTGCAGAGGTTTTGTCAGGGCTCATCATCTCTGCGGCCTCCGTGTGGTGAAATCTGTGAGTTACGATCTCCTCTGGTGTAAAAACTGCAGTGAAGTAATGGTAATACTTGTGTGATAAAAACGGCTTGGAAACAGGCAAATAATAGAGAGCAGCTCACTCTATTAGATGACTATCATCTGAAGGATATGGCATGCTAATGGAGCTAAACTGCTCAATTACACATTATGTTAATTCTGTTCTGTTCTGAAAGTGCTGCAACAAACGCCTTCTTTCTCTTGTCCTTGGACATCCGTCTTTTTCACACTCAAACCCTGTCGCCACTTTTCTGTATCTTATAAGAGCCATTGTGTTCCTGAGGGTGATGATGATGAATTTAAAGAGGGTTATTTCCTGTTTGAGAACCAACACATGTGCCACATGCATGAGTGGAAAAGCCTCTAAATAACTGACCCCCCCCCCCATGCATTGTACCACACTGTAGAGAAGTGCTTTTTTTGTATGCATTAGTGACTCACATTCCAGATGCTCCCATTTTATATGTGCTGTGGTTTTCGATTTAAATTTAAGTTTTGTTATCATTATTTCTTGTTTTTTTTTTAACTCAGGACTAATGCTGGCCTGCATGTTGGTCCAGAAATATAAAATAACTCAACACCTCCTGGATTGATTGCAGTGAAACATTGCACAAACATCCATGTCCTCCAGGGGAATAATACACATGGCTTCAGTCTTCTGATGAAGTTTCCACTGTGAAGTGCCTCAACAGCTTCTTTGTGGATTAGCGAAAAACTCCACCACACACACTGACGGTGCCCACACAATGATTTTATTGAAGACTATATTGGTGATTCTTTAGTTTTCCTTGTTTTTTGCTTCAGTAAATGACCACAAAACTTCAGTCTCTGCATTTAACTGGCATGCTTGAAATGGTAATTTTGACATTTATTTGCCTAATAGTTGAAGGTGTGATTAAAATACTGGTAGTCTACCTTAGAAATGATAAATTATTGTCTTTTTTTCTCAATTAAGACATCCATTTCATCGTCATGACTTTGGTTGAAGGTTGGTTCCACCCTGCTCAGGTCACCAGTCCGTCACGGGGCAAACACAAAGAAACAGACAACCACACTCATTTACACTTATAGGTGATTTAGAGTCACCAATTAACTTTGGACGTGTGTTTGCACTGCGGAGGGAAGCTCATGTACAGGGAGAACGTGCAAACACTATGCGGAAAGGAGTTGAACCATCTTGCTGTGTGGATAACTAAATGCTCATACTGGTAATCAACTGTGGATGGAACTTGAGCACGTTTATTCTCATTTAATTACATTTTACAAATGGAACACCAAATGCTTCAGTGTTCAATTGGGACTCATCAGACTTGGATTCACTTTGCAGCCCGTTGTGTGACAGTAAGTCTCAGAGCATATTAGATGTTAGCATTTAGTTGACAGTTTGCAGAGCTTGAAATTTGATATACAAGCATTCTTATGTGTGTGAGTTTGTGTGAGAACTTTTCAGTTGGGGAGAATTTGGCGGCCGCTGAAGTCACAGAGGTCATTCCTTGTCCTCACGTGATGACGTTATTCCCAGATACCAGGGCACTCTCGAGACAGACGCAAGGCTGACCCAGCCCCTTCTTGTCTTTGTGAGCATAAAAGGCAAGGAAGAGGCCTTCCTCCTCGGAGAAAGAATGGCTTCCGAAGTCCCATATCCTGTGCCACACCGCTGCACATTCACTGAGGAGCCACAGGCAGAGCTGAAGTGCACATGGACTGAACTGGCCCTTTCTCAAAGAAAACAAACATCTTAACAGAGTCATTGTTGCCCCCAGTTTCCATCACCACCCCCAGACCATTTTCTCCCACTCGCTGCCTCAAGAGCAGATTTGTTAGCGGAGCCGAATGCGCAAATATCATTCTTCATTATTTCAATATTTGATTTCCAGACCGCATAGGCCTCAGAATGATTTACCTTCAAATGAATTGTGCAAAGGTGGAAAGCCTTTAAACGGATGTTTGGGTGGATTTAACCAATCTGGATCCTGGGGGACTTGCACGGGAATGTTTTTCAGCTTTCCTTGTCGGTTTCTTGTTCCCAACACCCGTGTGGAACAATAACGGCCCAGACCAGTGATGTGTGGGCACGTGAACAGAGCACTGCATAGAAACCAAACAGTCTATCTCTCCCACTGGCAGCAACAACACAACTTAAACAAAAACCCTCAGTACGCATGCCAGATTTCTGATGCCTCAGACTTCAGGTTTCTGTGAGAGGGCCGCTGCACCGTCAACATTTGAGTGTGAAAAAGTTTTTCCGAACAAAGAGACAGCTTGAGGGCAGGGGTGGAGCGCTCACAGTGTGTGTGTGTGTGTGTGTGTGTGTGTGTGTGTGTGTGTGTGTGTGTGTGTGTGTGTGTGTGTGTTTGTGCAGCGGTTGGAGCAGGAAAAGTCCCCTGTCATGCCTAAAGATTAGCAGGAGCCCGCCCTAATTGCTTAACAAGGTAGCAATTCATCCACATTCTCATACATGCGCACACAGACACTGAAGAAGAGCTGAGTTATCTAGATGACCTTTATATTCACAACTCTGTTTGAGCATCCCAATCCCCTCTAATGGCCTGAAGAGAGGTGAGAGGTCAACAGGATGATCCTCTGGGTGCCATGTGACTGGTCAAGAGGGGTCCCTGACAGACTGACTGATTAAGGGAGGTCAGCCACCTTTGTAATCTAAGGCAGCATTATTGAATAGTAGCAATCGGAAGCATGGAACGTGATGTACACGTGAACTGCAACATTGTCAAAGGTTGTGGTGTTGGTCCTCACATGCAACTACAAAAAAATATTACTTTTTTTTTTTTTTTTTTTTAACCCCCTGATGCTGGAATTTCCAAGAATTCCACTGTTGTGTGCACGTGCTGCACAGCTACATACATACACATGAACTGGGGCAAAAGCAGAAAAGCCTGAGAAGTCATGCACAACAATTTTCCCATTTACTGAGCTAAATATGCATGTGAGTATTCCTGGGTGAACTGTTAACTGGTGCTGTGCTGCTGTACAATGTTTCATCATGTCAGGAGACATGAGATGCAATTATTTCCTCAGTCCCAGAGGACGAGCTGTTGTTTGCTGCCCTGTCCACCATAGGTCACTCCAGCAGTTTTCACATTTCCTCATTTATATGAATCATTTTCACTGCTTGACACAAGGTGCTTTACAGTAAAAAAAAATAAAAATAGCCACAGCTGCAATACAACATGTTCAACCTGCAATCAGAGCTATTTGGGTTCCATGTCTTGGCCAAGAACACTCCGACTTGCTAAGTGGGGTTGGATGTAGAATTGAACCACCAACCAAATACTGAGCCACAGCTCAGTTTGATCTGAAGGGCATTCAGGAAAAATTATACAAAATGTAAGATGATTGTTTTTTTTGTTTTTTTATCTGACATTTTTGTTTGCCACAGCAATTATTTATAGGTGGAAGTTGGCATAAGCCTGTCACTTCTCAGTTTGCAAAATTTCTGCTGCCTTGTGCACAAACCCACTCTCACATTATGGATTTGATGTGTAATTTCTAGTAAGAGAGTTAAGCTTTCAGTTTAGTATCCAAATTCTTCTCAATTCTGTTGATCCTACATTAGACACCCCCTAGAGGGCGGATTGTGAATAGCAGTTACTTGTAAAAACTTGGAGCAAAGCTATCCTACTTGCCTTATGTTCTAAAATGTACTTTAAATCATGCCTGTGCTGTTAAGATGATAAAGCTATGAGATAAAATGATGTTATATTTAAGGGTTATCATGTTGCACATGTCTTAACTCTCGGGCCTCATACTGTACATACCCTGCAGTTTGATTTCTTTAGTCTAAATTTTGATGACAGGTAGTATTAACCTGTTCAAGCTTGGTCATGCATGAACAGACGGTGACTGACTGGTGGGGTTTGATACTTTTCTTGTATTAACTTTGTGTGCGTTAGACTTGTGCTTAGTCGTCGCATGTGTTTTCTTGAAATCGTTGACTTTCTCAGTGAAACATAAGGATTTGGCAAACTTGCCAAGTGTTGTTATTTCAAGTCTTTCACAATGTCTGGTATTCATTTTATTTACATCCACTGCATGTGTGTGAATGTAACACATGTGAGCTTTCTGTGCAGGCGTGAGCTGGGCCTCTATGTGTGTGTGTGTGTGTGTGTGGGAACAAACCTGCTGAAATGCATCTGCTTCTGGTTACAGAAGCCCTGAATTATTTGTGTGGTGCAGATGAGTACCTGCTGCCTTCAGCTAGAACAGGACATGTTTTCCATTAAGCTGGACTCAGTGAATAAGTGCAGGTCTCTTAAATGTAGGAAACAGAAAGCACAGCCTTACTTTATTGCAGAATGTAAGTATAATATGTCTCCAGGTATATGACTCTCGGCTCAGTCTTGTATTTCTCTCGTGAACTGCTGTGTAACTTCTGTGTGTGTCATTTGTCCTGTTCACGAACACTAAATGTCAAAGGACTCTGGGCCGACACCTTTAATATCACCAGACCTTTTCAGTTGGAAGCTTTACAGATTTTTCCTTGCATTCAGTTTTTATAGCCGTTTCCCATGTCACTGCTTGTTAAAAGCTGCTTTCTAATTAACATACATATTTGACAGTAATATCAATCTTGTGATCAAACTCATTGCAAGATGCTCACAAGTTTTTTGTCTATTAGTCCGATTCAGATTATTAGTTTTAGCGTACTTTGTGAATTGATCGAGCAAAAACCCTGTGTACGTTTGGCCTGTTAAAATTAAGTGTTGAACAATATGCTGCATATCAATGAGCACAGTAGACATATCATGATTGACTGACTGAGCTGCTGTACGTTTTGTTTCAATGTGTGTTTATGCTGGACACATCAACATATTTGGCCTATCAGACGTAGCTGGACTGCCTTACAAGCCCACCCACTCGCCAAATGTGAGTTTCTGAGGTTACATACACAGTAATTTAAGGAGCAAGAGAAAGATCACTGTTCACGATTTGGAAGAACACATTTCCAAGTTTCCTTGGACAACTTTTAATGGATACTGACCAGTATGGATCAGAAACACCCAACATGAGCAGCATTTTTGGAGATGCTCTGACCCTGTCATTCAGCCGCCACAGTCAAATCTTTACTCTTGATCACTTTTCTGCTCACATCGTTTGAAGACAAACTGTTGAATAGTATTATTATATCCCGCCACAAACAGGAGTCAAAGTCAAAGTCAAAGTCAAAGTCAAATTTATTTATAGAGCACATTTACAAACAGCAGCCACTGCCCCAAAGTGCTGTACAGAACCATAAAATAAAACAATCATGATCAAAGAGATGATTGGCTATCCAACTTTAATCCAAAGGTTTGGAAAGGCAGAGAACTTTGGATATTTTACAAACTTGTTCATATATTTTGGTTCTATATCAGATCAAAATGTATGTATGCCTTTGTACAATAAAATAAAGGCTGGTAGTCTTTGGACATGTCTTAGATGTTTGCCAAACCTTCTAAACCATATAAAATATGAGCGTTTAAGTTCATTAAACAATGAATGAATGTTGCCATAACTGAGCAATTATGTGACTCAAGACAGAGATTAAAGTGAATTAAATACACACTTTTAAAATTAGGTCACAAACCATATTTGTCATTGACCCGTGAAAAATGCAGCTTCACACCGTAACGCCCCGTTTTGTGCACGTGCAGCACACTCTCCCACAGACACACACTCACACTTGTTGACAGAGCGAGTTGCACCAGGAGTCTTGTCTTCCAAGTATGGCAGTCGGACAGAAACGTTCCCCTCCTCCTTCACTGCTGTTCTCCCGGCCTGTCTCAGGACCAGAGAAGGCCAGGAATGCTCAGCCCTGCACAGGCTGAGAAAACGAATCAATCCTCCTCCACTCATCTTTTATTATTTCAGTTTATCTCTTTCTTTCTCCAGCTGTTTACAGTGTGTGACGTTTTGTGAGAACAGCATTCCTGTGGTTAGTAGCACCTGTGGGTTTTTTTTTTTTTTTTTAAACACAAAACACAAATACAAAGAAATCACAGAGGCGCTGGAAAGCGTCAACAGCCCTGAAACAATGAGCTCATAAAACTTTAATGATATTAAAATCAGCCGAGTGGCAGCGGCTGATGCAAGTGTTCATTAAAAGGTACCATGCTGTCGGTCTCGGCTCCATAATCATCTCATTTAGTCCCGCTCAATGAGCTTCGCTGCCAAGTGAGATCAGTTTAACATTTATGGAGTAAAGCTATCCTAATTGTCTCCATATGTAGGCTGCAAATGGATTCAGCGACAAAA
This sequence comes from Blennius ocellaris, assembly GCF_963422515.1. Taxonomy (NCBI): domain Eukaryota; kingdom Metazoa; phylum Chordata; class Actinopteri; order Blenniiformes; family Blenniidae; genus Blennius; species Blennius ocellaris. The sequence goes on along the minus strand of NC_137655.1, from coordinate 19,728,807 downwards.
GTACATCTTTATAGGATGACTTACACAGGTTAAAGATCTCGCCACTGTGGGAAATAGACTGCAACACAATAAGGTTTCAATAAATGGCTTATAATGAGGATTGTGTCCAGATTGCCTCGGAAGATGTGCAACATGTGTAGGAATTGTGAGATGAACAGTTTATAAGGCTCTTACTAAAACACCTGTCAGTGGACAATAACAATTATCCAGAGCTTCTCAGTGGTCTCTAAGGTCACATTCATAATAAATATACATAATTATGTGACATTATTAAAAATAAAACTGGGGAAATGAGAAAAATGAAATGAATCTGTAACTGTTTTTTTTTTTTTCATAACATTCAGCTAAATATGTGATTTTTCTTCCTGGATTTCTTTAAAATGTTTTCAAATCTTAATACTTGTCATTCATTACTACTGTCTGACAATTCATTCAGCAAATTAAATAGTTAAACATACATAATGTGACTCATTTTATGGTTGCTTTGGATTCACAATTTATAAGCATTAATGAGAAGACCTTGCACACTAACTGAAAGTAAAATGTGATTTTTAAAGGAAAACAGTAAAAAACACTTGAGTTATTATGGTAATATGTAAGAAATTTAAAGTGAAGATTTAATGCTTTGTGATTATCTAGACAAATTCTGAAAAATACCTCACAAGCAGCTATATTTTTTTCCAAGTCTTCTGTGATTGTAATTACAAAAAGCGAGCAGAAAGGTACCAGATATGCTCTTTTGGCCAGTGAAAGATTAAAACGACCCAAAGACTCTGAGAGAGAAAATGCCTTTTGTAAATGTTCTTGTTATTCCATTCAATTCACAAAAGGACCCAGATGTTTGTGTGAGAGTTCGCCGGCTTTTAGGAGCATTTACGATGTTGCAAAATATTTACTGTCGGGACGCTCAGCCAGAATCTCATCGGATGTCATTAAGAGCAATTAGGTGAGCCAAGTTGAAAACTCCCAAAACACAGACTAAAATGTAATCCCGAATCCATGTGATGCAACAGTGCGACCGACCAATATGGTTACGCTTGTGTTTTAAGTACAAATGGTTCAGAAATTATGTGGCCGTTTGAATTTCCGCTTGTACGCCAAAGCAGAGCCACAGAATTACAAGGATTCTGTGTGTATACAGTGCTTCACCTTAGTTTTTCTCTCCTTAGCAAAAAGAGAGTACTGAAAGTTTGCACTCACGTGTTAGTACATTTATGTTTAATATATACTCAATTCAAAATGACAGTTCAGTTTCATTTATTTCACACGCTGCAAATAGTTTCTTTTCACTGTCATATGAGAATGCAGATCTTGTTTTAAGGCAATCGTGACAAAGTGGGTCCGGACCTTTTAAATACATTACATATGTAGGAGTCTTTAGTGGAGGTGTTACAGTGGAATTCAGAGACAAATCACCACACAAAAGTAGAAACATACTACCGGAGCTATTTGCTTGGCTGCTTAGTGAATCCATATCAATGTGGAGAGGAGGCGCCCCTCCCCTCCCCCACAGCCGAGGAGATAACCGAGGGAGAACGCTCTTCAACTATTTTCCAGGAATATTTGTGTTTCCTTTTTTTGTTTGTTTTGACAAAACTCTATTCTCAATTCTACATTGGTGGAATCTCCTGATGCTGTAGAACCACCAACAGCATCCAACCAACAGCTGTCCCACATTCTTGCTGTGAGTGGTTCTGGCTCAGTGGGTCGTATTACAATCTATATGCTGGTGGTTCGATCACCCACTGTGGCCCATGTGTTGAAATGTCTTTCGACAAGACACTGAACCTGGAGTTGATTCACCATTTCGCTCGACTTCGAGTCTGAGCCTGGAGGCCTTTTAGTGTTAAGTTTGCATTGCAAAGACATACATTCTAAGTCTATTAATGATCCTATATTGCCTACAGGTGGGAGTTTATAGCTCTCTCTGCTTGTCCTGTGACGGACTGGTGACCCTATGGCAGTGGTGTCCAAGCTCGGTCCTGGAGGGCCGACATCCTGCAGGGTTTAGCTCCTCCCAGTTGCAAAACACCTGATTGCAATGAGGGGCTCATTATTGGGCTTTTTCACAACCTTGCTTATGACATCATCATTAGATTCAGGTGTGCTGACGCAGGGAGAGAACTAAAACATACAAGACACCCCTGGTCTGTGGGATCTGCAATAACATCTTTAAGTATGTATGTATGTATGTATGTATGTATGTATGTATGTATGTATGTATGTATGTATGTATGTATGTATGTATGAAAGGATAAAAAAGGAGGGGGTCATCATGGAATGACAAACCCTCCCACACTTCAGTCCTCAGCCGCCCCTCAAGATACCCTGGAGGTTTGTAAGTTGGTCCAGCAGTGGTGGGAAGTTATGGCAGGAATGTGATGTCGTTTGAACGTTTCTACATGACATCGACCAGATGTTTGTGCGATCTTCAGTTTCCTTTTACATGTAAGAAAAGACTCCAGGAAGCACTTACAGCTGCTGTAAATGTTACAGACTGAAGTGGTGGTCACGTGTCTGCCCCCATGTGGTAACAATGAGCCCTCCTGTCATATTGCCATATTCCTCCCTGAAAGTAATCTGTACTTTTATTTCAGTGATTTGACACTGAATTGAAGAGTTGCGCAGTTCAGCAAAGACTGCAGTGCACTTCCAATTTTCTGCTTCAAAACATAGAGAGGATTTCACCATTTCGTGTGGGAATAACTTTCAATAAGAAGTGAAGTCATGAGTCACACGGCCACTAAAGACTGAATGACAGTGAGAGCTGCAATAACAAAACTGTCTTTGTGGAAATTGTCCTGTCAAAACCTCAAAGTGGCAATCTATCCATGGTTTCCATTCTGCACAATATTTATTGAATGAAAAAAACCCAGCAAAAAAAACAACAAAAAATCCAAGAGGCCAGGAGTGCAGTTTCCCCCTTCATTCTACCTTGATTAGCTGGAACAAGGTTCAGATCTTATCTTCCCTGAAAGAACACACTGCAGTCGTCTTGTACAGAAAGTGCAAAACAGACATACAAAAGGCCACAAAAGCCAGTAGATTTAGTATTCGCAGTGAAGGTGAGCGATCGTGTCTTAAATGTGATGCTTTTTAGATTGTATCGCACTGTCTTCTGCCCAGCGGGTAAATATCTGCTTCCCTCAGCTTCGGAGGCGAAACGTGTGATAAGATCAAAAGCTACAAAATAGATCTCCTCATTTGCTGCTTCCATGGTAACGCTGGCAAAATATTTGTGTTAACATGAACAAAAAAGGCTTTATAGCTTCGTAGGTCATCTTGTATTCGAAGAACTTTTGTGAGAACATTCTTTAGACGGGTCTTATGACGCGTGTTGAGCCACAACTTCACTTCTATAACTCTATTTCCTAATTCAGTTATGTAACAGCACTTTACACTCACCCCCATGGTTTACGTTGAGAGTGTTTATAATAAAGTCGGACTGTCTGGACGAGCATCGCTCGCTGGATGAGGCCCTTAATCGCTAAGTCAAACATTACTCATCACTTCCTCTCTGTGGGACTCGTCTCCACTCTGAATGTACGGGTCTGATGATGTCAGACTTATTGAGCAGGTGTTGTTGAGACAGTAGACCTTTTGGGAAAAGGCTTAACCTGGTGTAATCCCAAGCACCTGGAAAATAACACCGAGCACCCAAATTCATCCGTACGCATGATGAAGGCTCGTGAACGTGCCTCTGTGTATCACGCCATAACTCACATCCAGCTTCTGTTGCTCTTCTTTCGTGCTTCTGTCAAATTGAGTCTTTGCGGTTTGTGTGTCTGTGCCGGCTCCCATCGCAGTAAACGATCCCAAGCACCCAGTCGCGTACACACAATTATGACAAGGTGCCATGTTGTGCCCGGTCCAGTAAATGTAAACAATCTGTCAGCGAACGTCATCGTGAGTCTTCACAGTTTGGAGACACCCTCCAGACTGCCATCAGAGTCGCATAAACACTTTTCAGGGACACATAATCCCGGCTGCTGCAGAGCTTTCCTGGATCTGATACACTTCACCCAAAGCTCAGTGACTCACTGCAGGGCTTAGTTCTTCTAAACAGTCGATTTACTCCATGATGCTGTTGTGGCAAAGTAAGATCCTCCTCATTTCTTAATCCTATCAATCCTGAACGTGTAAACATTGACCAATTTATTGCACCCAGAAACCAGATGTGATGCCTGTAAACAACTGTGGAGACATATTTAAAGGAATATAACATTCACCACTTTTAGCTGAGGTCTGTAACCTTCACAACCAAGAGAGCTGTTTGCTGTCTCTGTCAGGCCAAATGGAACTTCTCCTTAGCTCTAAATTTCAGCCATTGAAGTGAGAATAACTTAAAAATGCTATATCATTTTTGTGACACAAGCTAATTTGAATTGTATCGATTCATCATAATCTAAAATTTTGGATTATTTATATCTTCGCATGTATTCAAGTTTCTTTTCATGAAAGGCGACAGGAAAATGTTGATTTATCTTAGCTGATAAAATGTGAAAACTTAAAGTGTCATATCCATCACCTCTGATTTTTAGATGAGAAGGTTTCTAATCAATCAATCAACTTTATTTATAAAGCACTTTTAAGCAGCCGCAGCTGAAACAAAGTGCTGTACATTGTAAATAAAAATCTAAGTTGTAAAATATAAACATTATTATTAAAGGTCGTTTTGTTGTGAATTGATATTAATAGTAATATACAGGATTTTAATCTAATTTGCATTGATATTAAACACACGGTAAGCACCGTTTTGATGCTTAAATTAACACCAAACCTTAAGTGTTACAGAAAAATCCTTGCACACATGCACTGTGCAAATAATGGCTCAATTATTCACAGAAAAAAAAATATCTGTGATGCATAACTCTAATCCTTGGTGCTGCGCAATTGACCAATGCCGATTCGCTATATAAGCAGGAAGTATTTACCCCTAAATTTTGATTTTTACTTTCAGTTAAAATGTAGAAGAAACTCTGAAATTCCCATTAATGCAGTCAGAGAAATCATGTGTTAAAATAAAATATCCCTTTGAAATAAAGTGACATTAAAGTGGGAGCAGCAGAAGAATCAGATGGATAAAGTACATTACATTATTCGCTAAAAAGTATTTCAACACAATTTCTGTCTTTGTTCCTTCTTGGAGAGATGCAACACAGATTAAGGAAGGACATATATACAAACCCATGTTTTGCAAAGTATTTGTGTTAGAAGTCAGTCCGTCTTGTGCGAGCAAGCTAATCACAGATCATCCTGGGTGTTGACGAGGATAAGATCCTCTTACCATCTGATAGCGGGTGGGACAGTCGTCCAATCTCAGGTTGTGAAAGTCATTAAGGAGACACTGGTTTTGTGTGGATGTCAGCTGGAACTCTGTGCCACTTCTTCTGTCTGGTGTTTGGGTTTATGACGACGCTCGGCAGATAGAGAAGGAAAACAAACAGGGGGAATCAAGAGAAAAGCTGCTGTGATCTACCTGCAGATCAGCATGTTGTGTTTGAAGATCCAGCGGCGGACGTCACAGCACCGCGCTCTCATTGTGCTGTCAGTGTTGGAATTTCCCCGTCTCGCTTTCCACTGTGTTTGAATCACGCGTACGTTTAAATATTTTCAAAGCAAATTACAAAACGTCCAGACAAAGAACAGTTTCGGGGCAGTCGGAGAGCAACAGGTGGATGAGGAAGAACTTGTTCACCGATTGCTCTGATCTGCGCAAGCATTTCCAGCATTGTATTAGAATCCTTTAAATCCCTTGTTGAGTTGCCAAAAACCCTGTCAACCAAACACCAGGAGCCCTTATTGCTCCGAGCCAGCAGGTTAGTCATAATAAGCCACACATGTTGGTCATTCTCAGAGTCAATATTGCTTTCCTCTGTTTGTCTTTTGACACTAATCTGATCGAAAGCAGGTGTGCCTTAAGCTTCCTGTGGCATGGTAAGAAAAGAAAAGAAAAAACAATTAAGCAGTCGCAAGTGGTGAGGTGAGATGGAGTGAGAGAGAGGTGTTTTAGAGGGTGGACGTAAGAAACGGGCCACACATGTGCACTACTTCGTACTATATGCTTACTACAGTAGAGAACAAGTGCGCAGGGACCGGGTGTGGAGAACCAGGGCTCGAAGTCCAGGGAATAAAGTGTATTACCTGGATTTCCCATGCTTTTAGGGTCACATATTGATTCAGTTATAAGGTATGTTGGTATCTAACAGGCCAGACAAATGGTAAAGCCATGCATTAGATTACAGAATATGTAAAATTGAGAATGACTTATGTACAGTATTAAATGTCAGGTTTAGTGGGCCGAAGACTGGAACAGTGAATGATATCGGAGCCATTTATTTGTGTGTGTGTGTGTGTGTGTGTGTGTGTGTGTGTGTGTGTGTGTGTGTGTGTGTGTGTGTGTGTGTGTGAGAGAGAATGTGAGACAGACAGAAATATGTGTGGGTTGTGTAGCTGTGTACTCTCTCCCCAATCCTGCAGAGTCAGTCCAAAGCACTGACAGGCTTTTGGCCGGACGCCTTACACGTGAGTCCGGCAACAGCTGGACGATGGAAGGGAGAAGGAAGAGCGGAGCAAAAGAAAGAGAGACAGAGCCAAAGGCAGTGCCGGCCAGTTCCCAGGCTTTGGCCTCTAGAGACCCCAGAGGACAGGAAGCAGGGTGGGGGTGGGTGGAGGGGGGGTGACGGCTGAGACCAGCTGCGCTGATGTTCCCCCGCCTGCAAACAGTTCTGCAGAACTCATCGCTGATCTCTGGATGCAGCTGAAAAGAAACCCCGATTCTTCTAGTTGCTGATGAGATCATGACTGAAAGTGAAGGGGCAGTACATAATGAAACACATGTTCTTGTGAGAAATTAATCACTCAACCGTCACCAGCCAGAGAAAACACACACACACACACATATGCACATGGACTCGGACCCCTGATATCTCACTGTGACATGAGACAGATAGCCGACACACCACCGTGTCATCCAAAGAGTAAACATACATTATTTACATGCTGTCCAGAAATATTATATGCTGAATATACCCTGGTTAATACTTTGTCAGTCTAATGATGAATTCATCTCAGAATATGTGTGTAGTAATGTCATAAATTCAACATAAAATTAGGTCCGTTCTTCCCTACAGAAGTCGGGCTTTGTGACTTCCGACTGCTACACATCATGGTTGTTGTCTTCTGATTGTGTTTACATACAGAAATGCTTTAGAATAAATCTGGAGAGATGTCGGCTAATGGTTTTATTCAGATTCAACAAAGCTGCTGACATGATCACTTAAGTAATCAATAACTGCAGAACTTGCATAGAGACTCACTGCTCTTTTGCCAGGTAAGAAGAAAGCAAAGATGAGACGTGAGTCACTGGGTTTTATGGATGTCGTCAACGTTGTGGTCATTAACACAAAACCAGACACAGGAACACTTTTCAAACAGCAAGAGTAATTTACATGGATACAAGTAAGTTTACAACCTCAACCTATCTCTTTATTTCTGCTGTTCAATTAAAATTATAAATTGAATCAAATCAAAGTCTGAGCTTTATAAATGTACACATTCATACAAACAGGAAATATGATTTACGGCTTTGATTTCTTCAAAATTAGTGAGGGAGCAGCAAGACTTCCTTTGCAGAGCATACCTGTCTGTCACACTGCCACCTGCTGCCTGAAACCTGCTACAACACGCTTATTCACACCTTGGGGTATTTTTAAACTCACAGAATTGCTTCAAATATACGTCTGTGTAGGACTGTTGAAGGTAAAGCTGATTGACGTACAGGGAGAACTTGCAAACACCACAAAGAACCCCCACCCCTGAAAACCTGGACTTGAACTCTCGCCCTCAGGCTTGACTGCTGACCTCTGCAGCCCAAGTGCAACCCTGTATTATAAAGTGATGTATGAAAGGCTGCAAATTGATTTGCTGCCCCCAAGAGGGAAAAAAATAAAGGTCACCGATACAACTGAGCCCAGTTGGACAAACCTACGCTTCTTCCGAGTGTTGTTTCTTCCAAGTAATGGTCCATTTATCTTTATGTTTCTCCTCGTTCTCAGGGCTGTGGTACCTCATGTGGAAAATGTGACTGCAGCGGCGTCAAAGGAACAAAGGTGAGATTTTCATTTGGTTTTGGTGAATCATTCCCACCTGTCGCCTCACCCAGTGCCCCATCGGATAAAAGCCTGAACTCGATCATTGAGTGCAGAGTTGTCGGTCAGCGGCGAGTTGCGAGGAGTGACAGTGCAGCTCGTGTCCTCACTGAGAGGGTCAGCTCGCTGGGACGAGCTGGAGACGGGCCCGGGTGGAAAAGCAGGACTTGGAGCTCAGTCACGGAGCAGAGACCAGGACAGGAACACAGATCAGGCTGAATCAGAGCGTGTCAGAACACACAGCTGGCCTGGAGGTCTTATTCCCATCAGATGGTGGGGGGGGGGGGGGTGTTATCACTGCACAAGTTGTGCAGACTTCAGCCATGAACTGTCTGTGAGGAATGGAGTGGTCCTTATTTCAACATTCTTCTTAATCTCATGCAAATCCTTCATTTAATGATTGGAAAAATTGGAAATTGGCTGGAAAACCACATTTCCTTGTTTAAAGACAGCTGATTGGACACAGACAGAAAAGTCTTTGAAGAGAAAATCCAAAATCAAAATCTTAATTTTGTTAATAAACCATTGTAAAAGACCAAAACTATAAATGCACCATAAACTGAATTGTATCATTGTAGCCAGTAAGTTCAGTATATTTTAATAATCAAATCACATTACACAATTTACATTTATTATTGCCGCAGTTCTGTTGGTCTTGCTTATCAATGAAGTGCTTAAAATTGTACAAATGTTAAATGTGCTAAACTATAAAGGACCATCCAAGTGAAAAACAGTTTTCTCATATTTCCCACTTTTTAGAGGCGTTTTAATGTTATTACATCAATGTAGATTTCTTTTTCACTGGGGCTTCTGTGGTTTGACTGGCTCACTTTTATATTATGACCGCAACATGTCATCCGTCTACTTTTTGCCACAGTTTGGCCTTTTGAGGCTCATTTTAACAGCAACAGTAGCCAAACTCGCTCCCCAACAACAGATGTATTGACAGTGTTTGGTGGAGTTCGGCCAATCACTGCAGATTCAAAGCTCCTCTGTGTTTTCAAAGCTGCTGAAAGACTCCAAACATCCCACCCAAAGTCTCATTTGAGCCTCATTTCCAATAAAACAATTTCCTCGTATTGCCCAGCAGAACTTGGTCGTGTTCATTTCCACAGGATGATGACATGCATCATTCCCCCTGATTGATGTGAGTCAGGTGTTCTGTTGTGGGAACGGCAATCTGCTCCTCAACTGCACGTTCTGTGTGAATGTTGTTGTTTTGTGGTTGCCAAGTATTTCATTACTGTCCCTCATTGAGGAGATTACCAGGATTCCACTCTCCCTCTTGAAGCACTGCTGCCATCTAGTGGTTGACTGTGGGATATATGTGGGTCAGTTTAAGGACACTTGTTTGGAATGATTTGGAGATATTGCATGAGATACCGATTTATATTGTTAGAAATCCTTACGTGTTAATCAAATATTGTATTTTTTTTGTCTGATTTAGATTCAATAATGCACATTTTCAATAATGTCTCAACTTTGCAAATATTTGCAGTATTACATTGTATGATATATGTAGTAATTCACATTGTTTTTGGTACGTTTTCATGTATTTTCCTCCAATATGACTTTATTTCCATTTTTGAAATGACCCATTTTCATGAACTCCTTTGTTTGTGACAGGGTGATCGAGGGTTTCCTGGTCTTCAAGGCAATATGGGGTTCCCAGGGATGCAGGGACCTGAGGGCCCAGCAGGGCCTATGGGCCCCAAGGTGAGTGCACACCTGAGGCGCATCAGAGACGTAGCTACTGGTACAAGACAGTTATTTGTAATTTTATGAAATGATTTGTCTTTTTTTCCCCTACGCAGAAACCAAAAATGTTAATAACAGATGTGAAGTTTAACACATTTTTCTTTAAAGTAATTAATCATGACGTTCTCTATTTTTCAGGGAAGCTCAGGTGAGCCTGGATCTTCAGGTATAAAAGGAGTGCGAGTAAGTGATCGTCTATTAAACACTGTAATCCCATCAGACCCACACCATGATGTTGCCCGATTTCAAATTATTGTCTAAAGTAAAGCCGTGCTGATATCTTGGGACAGTGAACCTGATATTTGTGTGATTTCTCAGGGACCTCCTGGTCTGCCAGGTTTCCCAGGAAACCCCGGACTTCCAGTAAGTGATCTGCCATCATGGCTCCAATCTTGCAACACACAGTTTTTTCCCCCAAATATGTTTTCCTCTTTCGTCTACCCTCCTTTTGATTGTCCTCCTAATAGCTGCTTCTTCTCATTAAAATTCACATCATGACTGTGTGTTCACTAATTGAAATGCACCATTTAGTGTGTAAACAGCAATATAGTTGACTATTACATTGCATTTTATATACCTATTTGATTGTCAGGTCATTTATTTGTTAATGAGGCTTAGTTATTGTTGATACAACAGGGCAGAGTAGTGACGATGTCGCATAAATTGTCTGCTTGTGTCCTCACGCTCATGTTCGTAGGGCATTAATGGAAATGATGGCCCATCTGGTTTGCCCGGTATTCCCGGATGCAACGGCACTAAGGTAAAACAGTCTCCAGTCATAGTGAGCTCTGAATCTTTCAATAATATAAACCTAACGCTCCTGTTTGTACCTTCTGATTGTGTGTTCAGGGAGACAGAGGAAGAGATGGAACTCCTGGTTTTCCCGGTCTCCAAGGTCCTCCTGTAAGGAATCGCCAACAAGTCACAATTATCACACACCTATAGAAGCAAAGTTCTTTTAAAGAAAAGCTTTATTTTATATCTGTCAATCATAGAAACGTAACATGTTCACTGTTCAAATTAAATGATTTCAATAAAATGTAACAACACAGACGACAAGATATTTCAGATTGTAAACATTCGTACGTATATGAATGCATCTTGTTCATTTATGTAAATGATTTTCTCTCAGGGTATCCCAGGAATTCCTGGAATGAAGGTCGGTATGCAATTATGCATTTTTGTCATATTATATTATAATAACCTGCGACCACATTTCATTGATGTATATGCACGTGTTTCCTCCCACAGGGTGACCCCGGTGGTGTGATCGGAATTGCTCCTGTGAAAGGAGAGAGAGGATTCCCCGGTACACCTGGACAGTCTGTACGTAGTATGTGTGTGTGTGTGTGTGTGTGTGTGAGTCTGTATGTAGTATGTGTGTGTGTGTGTGTGTGTGTGTGTGTGTGTGTGTGTGTGTGTGTGTGTGTGTGTGTGTGTGTGTGTGTGTGTGTGTGTGTGTGTGTGTGCATCTACTGGTTAATGTTTAAGAACAAAGCTGGTGGATAATCTATGTGGATGGGTGGACCTTGAATGTCATGTTGAACAGAAATGTGTGTGTGTTGCTGTAGTTTTTCATGTTTTGCCCACTTTGTCTTTCTCTCAGGGCTTACCCGGCCACCTCGGCCCTACTGGACCTCCCGGACCACGTGGCTATCAAGGACCTAAAGTGAGTCACAACAACAAGTTAATTCACAAAAAAAATATTGACTTTGTATGTTTGGACTGAAAAACACATCGATTGTGGAAAAGGTTGTGAAATAATTCTGAACCTTTTATCGCTGTACAATCAACAGCATTAATGTCAGACTTTTGTATCATTAAGAAGCAATTTCATGTGTTTTATTTTATGAATGTCACATTAAGTCTCCACTTGTTACAATTATCCAATATGCTATAGAATAAAGTACAAAATCATCTAAACCAGGCAAAGTTAAAACACTTAAAGCAGGCCTGTTTTACTTCAGCGCATGTACTATATTTGGATCATCTAATGGAATAACATGGTATATAACATTTTTAATTTCATCACATTCTTAATAAGTAGTGTCAGATATAGAAAAAAAAACATGGAATACTGCATTTCTGTCTTCCTCACTTGTAGCATTACATTGGGTGTCAAAGCCTCAACAATAGAATTGAATAGAAATCAACTTTATTGTCATTGCACATGTCGTACAAGGCAGAAAATGCTTTTAACAAAAATATAATATATTACAACTGTACACTATAACTATAAGTATATGCATGTGGTTATACATATATAAAGCTATAAACCTGCTGTAGAACTATAATTATTGTATACAGTGTGATTATCTGTACAGCATTTATGGTGTATCCATGAGTGTTGATGTGGTTGAGATGTCAGGAGGCAGAGTTCAGGAGTGTGACAGCTGTGGGGAAGAAGCTGTTCCGGTACCTGGTGGAACACTGACAGTGTCTTAATCTCATAAGCAGGGATCGTACCGACTGACAATTATTATTTATGGACTTCTTTTGAATAATTAAATGACGTTTTGACAGGGTGATGCTGGTCCACCCGGGCTTCCTGGAGAGAAGGTAATATTTCATCTTCTGTGAAATAAATCTTTGATGGTCGTCATTTGCTGATATCCTGACTTGACTGCAATTTCATGATTTCAACCCCCTACAGGGTGACAGGCTGTCCTTTGTGAGCGAGAAAGGAGATAAGGTGACTTATTAATTAATTGTAAATTTTTTGACTTGATAATTAAAAGTGTATTTATTTTTCACAAAGAAAAATCCACAATGGTCTCTTTTCAAGTCAAAAAGAAAAACTTGTATCTCTGCTTCTTGACAGTTTGTACTCGTTGCTTTTACCTTTGGCCTTGTGTTGTATTTTTTATTTTTTTTAATCTTCCATGACTCTGCAGGGTGATCGAGGATTTCAAGGCCCACCCGGCCCCCCTGGACCCCCATCGGTTGAAGGACAAGAGGGAGGACACACCACAGTGCATGTACCAGGACCACCGGTACTCACACAGTCACTGTTATTTTTTTGGTTTTTAATAAAATACATACTTACTAATCCCGTTTTGTTTCGTTTTTTTCTTCCTGAAGGGGTTCAGAGGAGATAAAGGAGAGAAAGGAGACCTAGTTAGTGTTTTTCTCTTATCTATTTGCATGTGAGATTTCCTGCACCATCCAAATATTTGTAATCTTTTGCTGTGTTAAAAAACACTGTTATTTCTTTCACAGGGCATTTGCATTAATGATGGTGTCAAAGGAGAGCCCGGCCCACCCGGCCCAAGAGTGAGTATTAAACACAAGTCCCTCTGAGGGGCACAGTGGAAGCTCACTAACATTTCTAATCAACTACTGATAGATACATTTGTTGTTTACATAAATGACTTGATTACAACAAATTGAATCTAACCAAAAGTGTCTGATCTATAATTTAGGGGAAATCTGGCAAGGATGGAGAGGAAGGACGAAAGGTAAGAGCTATTTTTATTTACGTGACCTAAAACCTGCTATTTTCATGTATTTAGTGTTACGTTAAGTAAAATCCATATTGCTGAACTACAACATATTCTCCTTTAGGGTGACAAAGGCTTTTCTGGTGCTCCCGGCTATCCCGGCTCTCAGGTAATTGATACACAAACAAATGTGATGTCACAATCAACGGTTTACAGGGAGAGAAATATTTCACATTGCTGTGTTTATATCACATTCAAGTCTGTTTCCTTCATGTCTATTGTCAAACATAGACACAATTCTGCTGCTTAAAAAAAAGGATGAATTGGAATTGAGTTATTGTAAAGTGTGGAAATGATTGCTGATTATTTCTGGTCAGTCTACTGCCGTTCAACAGATTTTATTTGAGATAAAACGAGCACCCACAATTGTTTATTCAATCACAATTGAAACATTCAGGGATTTTAAAGCCCAAGATACTACAGTACATGTTAATGTATGTTAAAGATGGTCATCATCAGACAGAGTGTATCATTGATCTTTTTTCCAGGGTGGAAAAGGTGAACAGGGGCCTCCTGGTTATGTAAGTTGTCGCCTTCCTCTTCATTTCCATCTATGATTCTCTCCCTCACTCTTTTTTCGTAGCGTACCAAACAAACGCCACTACAAGAAAGGCCAGCAGATGTCACTAAAGTTCATTGAGATATTATCCTTGGTATACATATGACTTAGGCCACAGACATACATACCTAGATAGATAGTTAATATAATCTTAAACAAAAGGTTCTACAATTATTACGACTGCTTTCAGTGTTTTGAGTTTTTATTACAGGTGTTTCTTGTTTTTATTGCCAGTTATTAGAACATAAAAGTGAACTTTAACTGCATTTGTCTGGATCAAAAACTCTGAGCTGCAGATGTTTTGATATGAAACGTAAGAAAGCCGACTCAGTTTAGGCAGAAGAGGAAATATTTTCCCCTTGTTAAATAGAATGTAAAAAAAATTAATAGAGTCCAGCATTAACTCTGCTTTCTATCTCTAATTAGCTACAAGTGATTGTATAGTTTTAACAAGCGTAAGTATGTATAGTCGATTCACAGCCATGGTTCAGGTTTTAAAATGTGTTGTACCCCAGTTTCATAGAATAGAATCGACTAAATGGGGGCAATCCTTACAATTCATAATTGTATGTACATTTTTTGTATGATGTTTGTATAGCTAATAATAGGTTTCACAATTTTATTGTGATAAATATTTAAAAATTCACCCTTTGTAATGATTTCTTTTCAGGGTACTGGTGCTCCTGGCCCCCCTGGCACTCGAGGTGTCCCAGGATTACAAGGAGAAAAAGGTAAAACAATGTCACAGTGTGGCAACAAATGCTCACGACCAATAGAAATACACAAACTTTCATAAATACAAAGTGTGGATCGATTCAGTTTCCGTTCCTCCTTAATCCCCAGGTTACGCCGGTCCCCAGGGAGAGGCGGGTCCACCAGGTAAAATAACCCAACGCTGCAGAAAGTCTGCTCGTCTCAGTCAAACACATGGTGACAAAAGAAACACACACACTCACACACTCATTGCTTTGTTTGCACTTCAGGACGGCTTGTTGAAGGACAAAAGGGAGAAATGGGTCAGAAGGGAGATCTTGGACAGAAGGGGGACAGAGGTGTAGAGGGAGACTCTCTTTTTGGACCCCCTGGACAACCGGGACGCCCTGGACTGCCCGGCCCCCCCGGCCCACCAGGTATGATACATCATCGCAGTGAATGACGACTCCGGCAGGTTCGTAACGGCAGATGATGAAATTATTGTGTGTGTGTGTGTGTTCCACCCAGTTGATTCTTCTGTATGTGACGTTGAGAAGGGCGCCACCGGCGCACCTGGACCTCCCGGGTTACAAGGGGAAGTGGGACAAAAAGGTAAACGTGACGCTTTCGCTTGTGACACGTGTCTTGATTGCCGCTCCTTGAATTTGAAATAAAGTTTGTGCGCTTGATTTCAGGTGACAGAGGAGACACTTGTGTTCAGTGTGATGGCAACGGTGCCACTGGGTTCCCCGGGCCGGAGGGTCCCAAAGGAGAACGAGGTGGGTGGACGTTGATACCGGTCAATTATATGAACAATCCTGCGGCCATATATCTTAAATGTTTTATCTTTAGTCATATATTTACATGTTTTCTGGATGAGCTGAGGTGGTGTGATTTTTACCTGACAGGTCCTCCTGGTCAAGTCGGGGCAAAAGGAGACAAGGGCAGTCCTGGACATTTTGGACAACCTGGAAGACCTGTGAGTGGAATAACATCCGAGACCCAGAAGATCTGAAAATATCAGAATATACCTTTTTTAAATTTTTGCTCATGTTTTCTATTGTGCAGGGATCTCAGGGAACTCCTGGATTGATGGGGCTACCCGGTCCAGTCGGAGAACCTGGAGATATCTTCTTAGCTCCTGGTCTGAAAGGGGCCAAAGGTCTTCCTGGTGTCCCTGGTACTCAAGGTCAACCAGGGCTGGATGGGATTGCAGGGAGAGATGGACCTCCGGGTCAACCTGGACTCAAAGGGGAACCCGTAAGTGCTTGTGTGTCGTTTCATGGACAGACTCAAGATTTATAAAAAGAACAGTTGTGCCGCTGGCGACGCAAAACTGCAGTAAAGTTACACAAGATATTGGTATTTTGTCAGTATGTGACAATCAGTGGAAAAAAGAGTCGATGTACACGAGATGGTGAAGTCTAAAACACTTTTTTTTCCTAACTCTGCTTTCAGGCCAAAGAGGGCATCAAGGGTGAACGTGGGCCATCTGGAGACCCGGGTCTTCTTGGGACTCCCGGAGAGAGGGGTCCACCGGGTGTTCCAGGCTTCGGACGTGCAGGAGACCCTGGAGAGAAAGGCAGTCAGGGAAGACCTGGACTCCCTGGAACTCCTGGATTACAGGGTACGCTTGAGGTCTACAACATGAATAAATAAAAAAAAAAAAACGAATTCTAATTGCTCCTCTGAGACAAACGATACCTTGTTTGTATTGCCTTCAAAGATCATACTTTTTGTGATAAAAAAAAAACAACACATCTAGAAAGAAGTTCTTCTTCACTCAGGTTCTCACAGAACACACATACACACACACACTGAGGTACATGTACACAACGTTGGTGTTCTAATAGGTTCAAACTGATAGATCTATCATATGTGTACGTTTGTCCTTCAGGGTTTAAAGGTGAGCCGGGTAAAGGTCTGAGCACTCCTGGACTTCAGGGGGTTCCTGGACCGAGAGGGGAAAACGGCCTACCTGGAATTCAAGGTGAGCGAATCCATAATGTTTGATATCTTGATGTGTTGTGCTACGCTTGGACGATTCAGTTGGACACCACAGTCAGGTTGTAGATTTAAGAAAAAGCTGCCATTCAAACTGAAGGTGAGAATTTTAAGGAAGCAGAGGATGATGGAAACACTGAGGGAGGACATGCATGAGGAGGAGACAGGAGACAAAAATCCCCTAAAAATAGTAAGAAATAGAAACTAGAAAAAAACAAATGTGTCTCTGTGCTTTCTAAGTCTATGATCGTGAGAGTAGCACAAACCGAAAACATCTTCATGGACAAATATATTGAGTTATATTTAGCCACTTAAAAAGCCAATTATCTTCTAAAGAGTCTCTTTACAACAGGTGGCAACCATGTCGTCCTTTGGCATTTGAAAATTGAAGTAGGCTGAACTGTTTTCCACGATATCCTGTTTGAAATACACTTTTATTGTAATTTGAAGGTGAAAAAGGTCCACCTGGAGACCTGGGGTACCCAGGTCTTCAAGGACAAAAGGGTGAACATGGACTTCCTGGAATTGGATTTCCAGGCCCAACTGGCCCTAAAGGTGAGGTGTCCTATGTCTGTAAGATTGAGAAGGAAACTGTGGCACACGACAAAAACTGATGAAATGTTTTTGTTTTTTTTGTTTGTTTTTTTATTGAATCTTTCAAGGAATCAGTGGAATTCCAGGAGCTCCAGGATTAACCGGAGAGCCGGGGCGACCAGGACAAGATGGCGTGACTGGAAACCCCGGTGCACCTGGACAAAAAGTGCGTACTTTGCTGGCATACCATTTTATTATTTACTTTATTTTGAAATGTGAGGTGAAGTTAGTCTTTGCTTTGCAATGCAATTCAGGGCTTATTTCCATGCCTTTCCAGGGTGAACCAGGACGAGGTCTCCCAGGTCCCAAAGGTTTTCAGGGGGACTTAGGAGTTAAGGGGTACCCCGGAGAGAAGGGTAACATCGGGTTACCTGGTGTTCCCGGACGAGAGGGACAGACAGGATTACCTGGACCTCAAGGAATTAAAGGTACAGCCTCCAAGATTTTCAGCTTTTATTTAATTTTAAATTGTACAATATTGTTAATTTTTTCTTCTTCTGTGAAATAGGCGATATTGGGGTCCCGGGACCTCCTGGGTTGGCTGGTGCACCAGGACCTGCAGGGAAAGGCTCACCTGGAGCCCCTGGACCACAGGGTCCGCCTGGGGAGCCTGGACCATACGGTGAGCGTTGACTTTTGCCAATTTTAGTAGTAACCATCTGCCTGGGTTTCTTTCTTTTTTTTTTTCTGAATTTGAACGGTCTGTGCATCTTGTTCAGGTCGGGAAGGTGTAAAGGGAGAGAGAGGCTACCCTGGTTCTCCTGGTCTGGATATGCCTGGTCCTAAAGGAGATAAGGGAGCCCCCGGATTTCCTGGGGTTCAAGGTACTAAAGGACTGCCAGGTCCTTCAGGCCAACAGGGAAGGGACGGACAAATCGGAGCCCAAGGTGAGGATCAAGTATATCTCACTGAAAACATCCGCAAGATCAACTGTAGCATTGAATTACCTTTCGAGAAGTTGTTAAATCTTGATTGTAAATGTTATTCCCATTTTTAGAACTCTGCAAAAATCAAATCCCAGGAAATTAATTAATTAAATTAAAGAATCATATAAAACTGATCTGGGTCCTAACCTGAGCTTCACCTACTTTATTAACCCTCATATTCTTCCTACCAGGAAATATTGTTCATGTACTACTTAAAATACCAGTCAGTTATTAATTTTGTGTGTCAATACATGCTCAGAACTTTCAGCCATATGCCTTGTATTTAATCGCTTCACAGATGTTTTTCGATCCACATGCGAGTGGTGAATATTCCACCCAGTTTCCCCACCATACCACATTTACATTGTTTAACTTTATTTGTGTGTGTGTGTGTCAATAAATGCTCACATTCATTTCAGTCTGTTTGATTAAATTAATCAGCATTTCAAGTGCTGCCCACTACATCTTCTGGACTGTGAGGTCTGCTGAATAAATAAATAAATAAATGATGGTGTCATCTGCAAATAAAGTTCACTGGAACATGTTTCCAAATGTGTATATTTACAGACTTATATGAGAGTACGGTCACGTTTTTTTTCAGATTTCCCCCCCCCCCCCCCCCCCCCATTATGTTTGCATTGTCATTTTTACTGAGGTGGAAAATGTAATATGGTGGTTTAAAAAAAAAGTTACAAAAATTTGATTTACACAGGTCAAAATACAAAGTGTCAATTTAAACTGTTAATTAATTGCAGAAATCTAAAGTTGCATATTTGTGTGCGCAGGTTATAAAGGTGAAATGGGAGTCATGGGAACACCAGGTGTGCCAGGGTTTTCTGGACCCCCAGGCTTGCCTGGATCTCCTGGGCAGAGAGGTAAGAAACACAAAATTGCTCTCATTGGTCTCACTTTTCGACGGCTTGAAAGGTGTTTCAGTTCAATCAGCACTTATAAAAGCTCTTCTTGGCTCCACTCAGGTGATCCTGGTATCACTGGATCAAGGGGCACCATTGGAGGGTTTGGTCCTAAAGGTGAAACGGGAGAGCAAGGAATTCCAGGACCCCCTGGAAACATGACTGACGTGGAAATGAAGCACATGAGGGGTCCAAAAGGAGACATTGGAAACCAAGGTAAAATGATCATCCTGACCTTTCAGCTCCTTCTAATGCTCTTTTAGGGATTTGACATGTAAAAAAACCAAAACAAAACAATCATTGACTCTGAATGTGTGCATGTGAAACACTGAAGTGAATCTGGTTTGATTTTGCTTGTCAGGTCTAGATGGATACTCTGGGGAGAAAGGCCACAGAGGACTTCAAGGAGATCCTGGAATGCCAGGCAAAGATGGAGAGCCTGGAACACCTGGACAACCAGGTGACTTACCGGACCGCCCTGAAATATGCATAAATAATAAAACACATTTACATAGATACTTAAAATGCATGCATGCACTCAACTTTGCAGCATCTGTGGTGTTTTCCAGGTCCTAAAGGAGACTCCGGTTATCCCGGCGCAACCGGACATATGGGACCACCGGGCCAGAAAGGCAGCGTTGGAGAGATGGGAATACCAGGTATGAACTGAAGCATACATAATGCATGACAATAGAATATTAAGGAGTCTGTTGGTAAGCTTATATTTGTAAAAAGATTTTGGAGATTAAACTATGTTTTTTTTTTTTTTTAACAAACTTACATTTTATTTTCTAAAATAGTAGTTGACGTTTACGTGTTTAGCTGCTGGTAACGATGCAGGACACATTGAGATCTCCTTATAGGCGGAGCTTAGCTGAGCTCAGCAGTCGATTCCCGATTAGATACAATTTTATAAACAGTTTCCAGTGTCGCTATACAAGCTCTTCTGCCTCGCTGGCTCTCCAGCGATCGTCATTCACGTGCTCCAGGTTCCGCCGGCTCCTCGACTTTATCCACTCCCACATCATAGGAGATGAAAGCATGATGCACGTTAAAGCTCCTAAACATCAACGTCCACCACCTGCAACTGGCGGGAGCTGAATATTACAACCCAAATATGAGATAACCGACCATTGCAGACTTTGTTCCATCTAAAAAAAACCAAACAAACAAAAAAAAAAGTCTTATATTCCGATCAATAAAAATCTGCATTACATTCATGTTTGATCCAATAAATATGAAATAGTGCTTTGATAACTGAATCATGTTATTTACACAGTGAGAAATTCTTCCTGTTCGTGTGTGTGTGTGTGTGTGTGTGTGTATGTGTGTGTGCTTATGCAGGTCCAGTTGGGCCAACGGGTACCAGAGGAGACATTGGTACACCAGGACATCCTGGACTGAGCGGAACACATGGACAAAAAGGAGACTCTGGAGTACCTGGTGAGCCCGGCATTGGTATCCCAGGACCTCCAGGAGAAAAGGTAAGCCATGCAATCTGTACATCAATATTTTACACAGACGACATGGGTAGGGATACGTTTAATCCTTTATAGGGCACTTGCTAATATATGTATAAATTGAAAATGTGGACCATAATTTATTAATGGATATTTCTATAATAAAGATAATGAAGTCAGTATGAAGATAAACTAACTACTAGATGTAACCAGCTCCTCAATCCACCTGTTCTTAATAGACCTTCGTGTAAATTCCTCTTCTTGTGCAGGGTCTGATCGGCCAGCCTGGATTCCCAGGCTCATCTGGAGATAAAGGCCAGAAGGGGTATGCAGGTATGCCCGGCAAGCCTGGACTGGAAGGGGTTAAAGGAGAGCAAGGGGGCGCCGGGTATCCAGGTCAGACTTTCTACTCTTTTATATCATATTCATTCAGTCCACTCGGGCTATTTGAGTCCTGGTGGAAATATTATTGAAACGTCTCCGCTCGTGGTTTATGCTTTGTTCGCTGTACAGGTCAGCCGGGTCGGCCAGGTGAGAAGGGGACCGGCGGATTTCCAGGGTCTCCAGGAGAACCAGGTCAAGAGGGACGTCCTGGTAAGTCGAGCTTGTGGTTTCGTGCAAACACACTCATTACACTTAATTCATTGGTCATTCATCGGTTGGTGCTAAGTTGCTTCTTATGTAGACGTCAAATATAATAAGTTTGAAAGGGTTCAGTCTGACGAGTTATATATCGTCAGAAATAAATTTACATAAAATACTTATGCGTTGTTGTTGTTGTTGTTGCAATTAAATTAATGTTTTCAGGTGTCTGTAGCCCACCAAAGACTGTATTTTTTGTGGTGACTTTTTACCACTACTTCATTATATTTTAGGTCCGGCAAACGATTCATTTTGTGTTTTTAACGACTCGATGCAAGCATAATCATGATTTGTATCTTAGCTCAGGATTAAGCTGCTGTTTCTACATTTAAAAACACAATATTACATTGACAATATTTATACTACAAATCTGCACATGAGCTTGTGATTTGACTGAGAGTGCTTGGGACCGAGAATGTTCACGATACCTCAACAATGCATCGTGTCCCAACAAAGTGAATTCCTACGTTTACTTACACTAACTCCATTTTTACAAAAGCGTCTGTGATTCTATTTCTATTTTTGTGAAATTCAGGATCTTCTTTATGTTGCTGGATAAGATAAATGTACTAATATTGACCAGCTACAGCTGAATAAACCATCCAGTCGTATACTTTAAAGATTCACTAGGATGTCTCAAGCTGAGTGGAACATGTTCTCTTCCAGGTGAAGGAGGCCTGCAGGGACCTCCCGGATCCCGAGGCGATAAGGGTGAGGCTGGAGTGGATGGCATCCCGGGCTCCACGGGAGAAAGAGGAGATCCAGGTTAGTGCCGCAGGAGCGAATTGGCTTATTCTCACCCCCAAAATAAATCTCATTTAATACCAGCAATTGACACTAGTGGTTTGCATAAATGTGAATGTAACAGCAGACCTTTCGAACACATTTATTATTATCATTTATTATATTATTATTGTCCGGCCAGATGATTTCATCATATTAACAAAGTACCAAATATTGTGAAATGTTCACGCCAGTCGAGACTGTGAGGAATCACAACGTCTGCTATGTTCTGCAGGTATACCTGGTGTTGGTCGGCCTGGGGTTCCAGGACAGAGTGGTCACAAAGGTAAGAACTCTTTTTTTGTATATTTCTTTTCAGTTATTGGAGATCATCAGGGTTTCATTGCGTCACTTCGTCTTTCCGTCCCTGCAGGAGACAAAGGTAGCTCTGGCTTCCCCGGCACCCCGGGTCAGCCGGGTGTATCCGGTATCAAAGGCGACAAAGGACTTGCAGGCTTCCAGGGACCCGTGGGTGAGCCTGGAGAGCAGGGTGCTCCAGGTCTTTCTCTCGAAGGCCCCAAAGGAGACAGAGGGACATCTGGACAACCCGGAGAAGCAGGTGTTGTAAAATATGTGGCATGTTAAGAATTTGTTTGTGTTTAATGCTGTGTCATCAGAATATAGTGTAATAAAGAGCTAAGACAGGGGGACACCCTGGACAAGTCACTCGTCCATCACAGAAACATACATGCCTACAGGCAATTTAAGAGCCACGACGGTCTGGTGGTATATCGTCACTGAATAAACAAAATCTATCTATAATGACGTCACTGACACGGAGTAAAATTATAACCCCTCTTTACAATGAGATAATCAATTGATGATTGATCTGGAATTTTGTAAAGTTGCCTGCTTCTCTCTCCGTCGCTGGTTTAGTGTTTCAGATGTCGCCGAATAACATACCGACACCCCTGTTCTCCACACTCTCTAAAAACATAATTTAAAGGTCCCTCATTAATGTGTAATGGGAGCATACTATAAGCAGTGTCCCTTCTCTCACATGTTTTGTACAGGGATTAGAATCCATTGTAGAGCTTTGGCAATGACACATTGGCCCAGTGTGTCCAACCCTGACCCACGTGTCACCTGAATTATATGATTATTGTCACTTTCAACCTCCTTGGAAAGAACACGAGCAAAGAAAAAAAAAAAAAAACACGCACTCCAGGGACTCTTCATAACAAGGTTGGAGACCCCATGAAGGATCAACAACATAAAAAGGAACAAGATGAATCAGTGCTTTGAAATCCTGCATGCTTTAGATGTTAACACACCTGCTTAAACCTTCTGCCCATATCTAAACTTAATTCTATGTACCGTGAGTGACAGGACCAGATTTGATATCCAGGCCTGAGCTCTTCTCTCTGGACATTGCAGGTTGTCTTTTGCTTGATGTAGAATTCTTTCTTAGCATTTGAGTTTTCAGCCCACAAACTAAAACCCGTATATGTGCGTGTTTGTTTGAATGTGAGGTGTACGTGCTTCTTTTACTGCAATATTTCTTTTTCTCTTCATCCATCAGGACAGCCAGGTGTACCAGGGATCTCTGGAGTTCCAGGCCACGAGGGTCACAAGGGGGATAAAGGAGATCAGGGTCTGCCCGGTTTCCAGGGAGAGACGGGACACAAGGGTGATCCCGGCATTCCTGGATTTTCTGTAAGTCGTAATGCTGGCACCCATTTTAGCTTTCTTACCTTCCTCTTTCGTACGTGTGCATTCTGATCAGAGATGGCTTGCACGTCACTAAGACTTGTGTTTGTGATTGTGCTGGTTCAAGGGGCCTTCTGGACTACCTGGTATTAATGGAGAGAAGGGAGAGAGAGGATTGCAGGGTGTCCCTGGTTTCCCAGGTAAGGATATAGAGTGTCATGAGCTTGTGTCTGCAAGTGTGCATGTCAGTATTTTTGAGTGAAAAATGGAGAAACAAATGTCCATAAAACACAAATAACACCTGTAGGTCCAAAGGGTACCGGCGGGGACATTGGATTCAAGGGAGAATTTGGAGACAGAGGATTCCCTGGAGAAAAAGGTATTTAAAGAGTCAGTTACATATTTGTTAATAATAAAAAGTAAAAACCAACACTGGTAACTCAAACCTTCTCTTTCAATGATACTGTGCATTTTAGGTAATGATGGCCCTCCAGGTCCACCGGGACCCCAAATCTTTATTAAAGGAGACAGCGGGTTCCCAGGAAATCCGGGCTTGCCTGGACCTCAAGGACCAGCTGGGCTTCCTGGACATAAAGGACAGCAAGGTGATGGTTTTTTTCAGACATTTGACCCATTTTTTTCCCAGGCTTAAGCAATCATTTTTAAAGTATGAAGTCCCCAGAGACCCCCTCCCGCCTCTGACCCCTACACTTGTCCTGCTGCTGTGCCTTTTCCCAAAGCTCTCTGCCCACCAAGATGAGGCTCAACTCACACTTAGAAAATCACTGCTTCAATTATTAAATCATGACATGTTAAAAAAAAAAAAGCTTTCCACGTATTAGTAAACTTGTTACTTTTGAGTCTATTAAAGAGTGCCGATAGTCCAGTGAGATATACTCCGAATATCATTTTCTATATGAATGTGCCAGAAAAAGTTAGCAGCGTGATCCTTCTTTAAGCCCTGACCACATTTCAAGTGTCCTTTGGTAAACCGCGATTCCCCCAAGTTGCTCTTAATGGTGTTGCGAGGTCCTCGCATGGCATCCGTCACCATTAGGGTGTGATTGCGTGAGTAAATGGGTGAATGATGACGGATCATGTAAAGCGTGTGAGGACTGCTCAAGGGTAAAATGTGCTCTAGAAGCAGAGTCCATTTGCCATTCTCCATACATTTAAAGGTCCCAGATGATATAAATTAGTAATGTGCAAACTAATGCAGCCAAAGACGAGACACACTGGATCCAGATTAGGTCTCGTGAGGACATTCATCACTTATTCACGTAGGACATCCTCTCAGTATTGTTCTGTTTCATGCAATTACCATGAAGCAGTTTGTGAATCCACTAGTTTTAATTTCACATTTAACATAAATAAAGATATCTCTGATATTTAAACCCTGTTCAGTACCTGGATCTCTTACACAGTAATGTGGTTGCACAATGATTTTTTAAAATGTATTAATTTATTTATTTATTGGCATTAAATAACACAAATTTCACCCAGTTTACCAGGGGGCCAGATTGTCGCAGATCATTTCACAACATTTTAAAAATTGGAGCTAATAATTAAACATAAAGAGATCAATTAATTCCTGTAAATTGAGCTTATTGAATCAAAGTACATACATTTGGTAATGTTCACTACTAAATGCATTTAATTTCACTTTATAATACATTATATTATATTGAAATGTTGCCAATTGATGTTCTTATTTGCGTAAACATTTCCGTAACCTGGAAGTCAGCGGGGGACTACAAGTTGAACTCAATCAACTGTTTGTCATCCTGCTCATCCATTTTGATAACGGTTTCATTTTGACCCTCTCTCAGGTGTGACAGGTATTCAGGGGCCAAAAGGTGAGGAAGGTTTCCCTGGTTATCACGGTCAGCCGGGAGCCAAAGGAGAGTCCGGTCTGCCAGGGCCACAAGGTGAGGAGTTCACACAGACTGCAGTCATTTGGCAGACGTGTTTTGCCGTCACTTGCTAAACTGCGTGAATTCCCTTCATACCTGCAGGGCCGAGAGGACACCCCGGCCCTCCAGGTCCCGATGGTGTTCCAGGTCAAGTGGGACCCCCGGGGCCCTCCTCTATGGATCATGGGTTCCTGGTGACACGTCACAGCCAATCAGTGGACGTGCCATACTGTCCTCAAGGGACCTCGCTCATATATGACGGCTACTCTTTGCTTTATGTACAAGGCAACGAGCGCTCCCATGGACAAGATCTCGGTGAGAAACCTGATACAAGAGAAAAAGAAAAGACGAATCGATTTTAAAAATGCCCTTGTGGTTAGTTTTGATGAGTGAATTACATTCCTTCTGGTTCTGTGTTGCAGGTACGGCAGGCAGCTGCCTGAGGAAGTTCAGCCCCATGCCTTTCCTGTTCTGCAACATCAACAACGTGTGCAACTTTGCGTCCCGCAACGATTACTCCTACTGGCTCACCTCACCGGAGCCCATGCCGATGAGCATGGCGCCCATCACTGGAGAAAGCATCAAACCCTTCATCAGCCGGTAAGTCAACCTCTTCATCCACAGTGATGCGCCGGTATAAAAAAAGACTCCGTGTAACACTTTGCACATGCTGCTCTGTGGACAGATGTGCAGTATGTGAAGCCCCAGCGATGGTGATCGCAGTGCACAGCCAGACCATCATGATCCCCGCGTGTCCTCAAGGCTGGGACTCTCTCTGGATCGGATACTCCTTTGTCATGGTAAGAACATCCGCACAAGTGAGAGTTTTCTGCCACCTCATGCTCACCGTGTGGATATAAAAGCCAAGCCTCATTTCAGACGGCTCGGTAGATTGAATTAAATCAGGCAAAACTGTTTATCCGAGCCATGAGGATGGTTCGCATGAGTTCTTCGAAGTGAAAATGACACATTCAATGAATTGAGGTAGCTTGAAGACCAAGTTCCCTAGATATAATATAAAAGAACAGTCAGATAGATAAATAGTAGAGCAGAGAAAAGCAGATAAACAAGTAATCGACGCCTTGCAGGCTGGATGGGACCAGTAACTTTTAGCTTCACACGTAAATCATTTTCATCCAATTAAAGCCCTTCAGTTTTCCCAATATTGCCCTGACTGCGTGTTTTTCCAAATTAGATTCAACCTAATCTATTGAGTGTTGGCTCATTTCATCCACATCATGTTCTGCAGTTTTTTTTTGGGGGGGGGGTGTTGTTTAAAGCCTGAATGAAGTCTTTGTACACAACTTCCAGATAGTCTCCCTCATTAGTTTGTGTTGTGTCTGTGTTTTTCCAGCACACCAGCGCCGGGGCTGAGGGTTCCGGCCAGGCTTTGGCCTCTCCTGGTTCCTGCCTGGAGGAGTTCCGCAGTGCTCCGTTCATCGAGTGCCACGGCAGAGGAACCTGCAACTACTACGCCAACTCCTACAGCTTCTGGCTGGCGACCATCGAAGACAATGAGATGTTCACGTAAGGCAGAGCGCTCACACCCAGACGTTGTTAAATCAAGTTGTTTTTTTGTTGTTGTTCTTAACGTAGCACCTGAAAATATGTGCTTTATTGAACTCTATAGAATTACATTCATATTCGAGGTGAAAGGGTGAAATATCTGTGACCTCAGAGTCAAATATGGCTACAGGAGCTGTACATCTCAGTCTGCAGTACTGTTGTGTATACCCAGAGGTGACACAAATATAGGGGATGTTTTTCTTTCTTAAATAATGATCAAAACCCTGAAGGGTGAGGATAATTTATAAAAAGAAAACTTGCATGTTAAGGAAGTATATGCAAACTCCACACACAGATCCTCCAGTCGGCACTCCAACAGGGGAAAGTCTCGCTCAGACGGGCAACTGTTAAATACTGCACTGGCGCTGTATTCACTTCTAGTGTGCGGTGTTCCCGCACATGGTTCCAGCATTCACAATAATAAATCTACCAAGAAACGTTTCTATCCAAAGGAAACATGAAATATCTAGTGACATGTTGCTTAAGTGAGCTCTCTGGTCATTGCAAGACCGTGAAGACGTGATATACCACAACTAAACCATTAGGGCTCTACTACTATTACTATTACTATTACTATTACTATTACTATTAGTTTTAAGTATTTGCCATCATTTTAGTTGTAATATGCAGACTTCTTCCCAAATATTTTTTATTTGCCCATTCAGTTATGGCACTATTTCTTTTTTTCCAGACACAAAAGTGTCTGTAAAAGTTCAAATATCTGTGTGGTAACCCAGGATGCACTTCACTGCAACATCTTCTGATTTCTTTCACCTTCCAGGAAACCGGTGCCGACCACTCTAAAAGCGGGCAATCTTCGAACACACATAAGTCGCTGTCAGGTGTGCATGAAGAGGACATAAACCCCCGTCACCCAAGACGTCCATTTTTAACAAGCAATGAGGCAATAAGTGCGTTGAGGTCGTGGACTTGGCTTTACTTCCTGTTTTCAAAGGATGGTGCTATTTCCCTGCATGGCATGTATGTGAGGAGAGAGATGGAGGACGTTGAACTCGTACAGAACCAAACCACAGAGACCAAGTGGCCTTTTGCTCCGTGCGGAAACACACAATCACAACATGTTACTAAAGATTGGCACCCAGTTTACCGCTGCACTGACTACATGCCCCCCTGAACTGGTAAACTGGTGCTCACTTTGGAAGGGCTGTTTTTATTAGGTGCTATTGATTCTTACTTGTCTGCCTTTTTTCTCTGTCTTGTCCTTTTTTTTCCTTTCCCTACCAAGTGCCACATGTCAAAGGTATAGTTCCACATTATTATAGTTTTTCACACCCTATAACCTGTTTAAACCTACTAATGTAAAGTATGGGACTTACCACTGGTTACAGATGCTTGTCGTTTGCTAAAAACACATAATGTCGCCGACACGGATATATAGCAATCACTTTGTTGTAAATATGATGCATTCCTTTTAACATAGATCAACATACTTTCCTCAGGTTATTACTGAATTACTTTGTGTGCCATTAAGCCCTTTTTATTTATGAGAATATAAGAATATGTTGGACTTCAGTTTGCCTGCGATAAAGATCCCAAAACAGCATTTCAATGTGTGATATCCAGCCCCTTATTAACACACAAAACAGCACTGAAACAGCCTTGACAGGTGTGTGCGTGTGTGTGTGTGTGTGTGTGTGTGTGTGTGTGTGTGTGTGTGTGTGTGTGTGTGTGTGTGTGTGTGTGTGCGTGCGTGCGTGCGTGCGTGCGTGCGTGCGTGCGTGCGTGCGTGCGTGCGTGCGTGTGTGTACATATATGCAAGCCAATTGAAAATTGTGTGTGCATGCATGCAGTGTTCAAATATATATATATATATATATATATATATATATATATATATATATATATATATATATATATATATATATAGTTGCACAGCCTTCTAATTGAAAACAGGAAAACACAAAATAAGAAATTTACTTTTTCTCCACATTTATACTCATTGCGCATGACTACATGTATGAGCATTTACTCTCAATGACCCAAATCGTTCTCATCTTTGATCCCAAAGAAATGCACATGTATAGTATACATACTCACACATAACATGTACTTGCAGTTTCGCTTTGTGTATTTTACTGTTGCCATTTGTTAATTAGTTGTGTAAGTGTAAGGAGAGATCATGGCCACGGTTGTATATTGAAATCAAAGTGTCTATGCAGATTGAGATGCTCTTCAAGGTCTTAACATATGCGTGTGTGTGTGTGTGTTTTTTTTTATTTCTTTATTTCTCATTATAACAGCATTCAAAGATAATTTCAGTCATGTGGTGTCAACGTTAAAAGACTCCTGGCCCCTCAGCGTTGTTTCTATGTCTCTTTCAAAGAAAATTAAAGTTGCTACTGGTAAAGTTACAGCAATTATTCAATGATCACTGCAACCTGTTCGTCTGTTGTATCTGTGCATCGTCAACCATTTGAGCAGACTTTTCCTGCAGTTAGTATGATCTCAACAAGAAGCGCAACCTACTTCAATAGACAAATATTCAAATCCCATACTGTGTAATTCCTGCAATAATTAATGCGTGGTCATGGTTTGCTCCCGAACCTTACAGCAAGGTTACCGTATCTAGAGACTCTGAAGGACTCATAGGTGTAAATGTGAGTGTGATTGTCTGTTTCTCAATTTTCCCCCATAGTGAGGGAGTCGATGACCTGTTCAGGGTGCAGCCTTAATTTGCCCAAAGTAAGATGGGATGAGCTTCAGTTTTTTGGTTGTTTTTTTTGTGTATTTTACAGGAAGTTTGAGAATATTCCGACAAACATGGGGACAAAAAGTGGAGAAGATTCTGGCCATGTTGTCTGCACATCCCTGTCCTAACAGAGAACAATGTGCATCTATGTGTGATTTTGTTTTATCAATCAACTCAACATTCATGTCTTTGAATTGTAAAGTCCATGAAAAGTCCTGACAAAGAGACCTTGAGCATTGAACCAAACATGGAGCTTTATTTTTTTTTCCCCTCCCTCGTGCAGTACTTGATGAACGCCGCATGGGGGCAGCATCCTCCCAAGTTTGAAAGTTTGTTGCTGACCATGATCCCAAAGTCTCATTGTTTGGCGTCTCAGACGGTTACATTTTTAATATCTCTTTATATTTTTCTCAAGCTGCAAAACAACAAGGACAACAATAGCTTCGCACAAATGTCTATTGAATAATAATCCATGCGGAGCCTCTGCAACAACACTTCAGAGTGTGATGCAGCCACTACCTCAGCACTTCTGCTGGGACTGAGGCCAACAAACCCATTCACCTCAGGAAAACACAAACGGATCAATATGCTCCGCGGAGAACCAGATAACCTCTCCTTTCAACTCCGCTCTCGTCTTTCATTTATTACCGGAATCCTATCCCTTGTTTCCTCTCTTGTCACCAGACGGACAAACAGAGCCCTTGACCCTCGCGCTGGCTTCATAAACATGTCCGACAAGGCCTTGACCTCTGACCGTTAAGTACAAGGTGAGTCAGGTGGTGCGTTGGACCGTTTGACCATTCTGCACCGAAAAGGCCAAATGGTTTAAATGACAAGCTTTCGGGGGCGGCGGCCATGATTATGTGCCCCAAGGTTAAAATACCTGCAAGTTAGGCGAAGGCGACATAGAAAAGAATGAATAGAAAACAACTTGTCTGCTTCTAGTAGTGCAGAGATGGAAAAAAAAAGCACGGGGGGGGGGAGGTCAGTGTACCATGCTTAATTGACTTCCTTTATTTATTGAATTATTATTCCTATTTACATTGAACTCTCAAGACTTTTGTGTTGCAGCCACATTAAATTCGAGGTCAGATTTTTCTCATTGAGCTTTGCATTGTTTCAGTTTTGATACTGTTTAAAATGTTCTATTTCCTGCCAACAAAAGTAAGCATACAGCTTATTTTAGAGATTTTTTTTTTTTTTTTTTTTTGCTCCATCCATTCATCCATCTTCTGCTTTAGGGTTGCAGAGGCCTGGAGTTGATTCCAGCTGAAGGCAGGGGAGACCTGGACAGTTCACCAGCCTGCTACAGGGCAAATCCCACACAGAGCACAGGGAGAATATGTAAACTCCAAGTTTCTTCTCTATCGATGCTTGCTTTGGGTCTGTGGGAGGAAACCCAGATACATATGTAAAACATCCAAACGTATGCGTGCGTGTGTGCATATATGCAAGCCATTTGAAAATTGTGTGTGTGTGTGTGCGTGCGTGCGCAATGTTCATACACACATATATATATATATATATATATATATATATATATATATATATAGTTGCACAGCCTTCTAATTGAAAACAGGTAAACACAAACACATTTATTTACTTTTTCTCCACATTAATACTCATTGCGCATGACTACATGTATGAGCATTTACTCTCAATGACCCAAATCTTTCTCATCTTTGATCCCAAATAAATGCACATGTACAGTATACATACTCACACATAACATGTACTTGCAGTTTCGCTTTGTGTATTTTACTGCTGCCATTTGTTAATTAGTTGCGTAAGTGTAAGGAGAGATCATGGCCACGGTTGTATATTGAAATCAAAGTGCCTATGCAGACTGAGATGCTCTTCAAGGTCAAAACATATGTGTGTTCCTTTTTTTTTTCTTTATTTCTCATTATAACGGTATTCAAAGCTAATTTCAGTCATGTGGTGTCAACGTTAAAAGACTCCTGGCCCCTCAGCGTTGTTTCTATGTCTCTTTCAAAGAAGATTAAAGTTGCTACTGGTAAAGTTACAGCAATTATTCAATGATGATGGTGTGTGAGTGTGTGTGTGTGTGTGTGTGTGTGTGTGTGTGTGTGTGAGAGAGAGAGAGAAAGAGAGAGAGAGAGAGAGACATGTTATTATGGGTCTGCAGGTCTGCAAGTTGCTGTTCACTCACTTGTAGTGTTTTATTCATTTTGTTTGGTGCCCCCCCCTCCATATGTCAAAAAAAAGGTAAAAAGTGAGTGGGGGGGGGGGGGGGGGGGGGGGGGGGGGGGATGGTCTCGCTCACCTCGATTCAGACAACTATGGGCCCGTGGGCCACATTAAGGCTGCTGATTGGTAACGGGAGTCATTTACCATCACAGTGATCCCAGTTGTCCATCCCTGGTCTGTCTGTGAAGCTTCACTTGGACTCTTCCATCAGTGACACCTCTGTTCTCCTGGATTTTCTGCTCAGCCTAATTATATTAGATAATTGGAAAATGTACATTTAGTCAGTCAAACTGAAATTAAATTTCTGACTATGACAATTAAACAATTAACCGGAATAAGGCAACTTTTCCAATTACACAGAATTAATAATTCACAGCAAAGGTTACCGGTTATTATACAAGAGTTAGTCCTACATTACCAAGGCCATTTCTTCATTAAAGTACCGGGTTAGCCAATTTTACCTTGAAGTGAATCTGACAAGAAGATGAGGTGAATATTTTTTCATGTGCAGTAATCTAAATGGTAAATGTACTTTACGTATAAAGCTTTTTTAATTGCTTTCGCTGTGTCAAATGAGCTTTATGTCCATATACCTTGCATATTGCTGTGTGGCTGTATTGCAGCTGATTTCTTGTTTGTACAATGTGATATAACTGGAGTACCTGAAGAAAGAAACCCCCACACACACAAACAGACCCAAACCAGGGAACGAAGACCACGACAACACAATGCAGCCCCCTTGCTTTAAATATCACTCACTCACTCACACACACACACACACACACACACACACACACACACACACACACACACACACACACACACACACACACACACACACACACACACACACACACACACACACACACACACACACACACACACACACACACACATCCATAGCCATTCCCAGTCTGGTTTAAATCAACTGAAACTTCATGCAACATTCATCATTCCATAGCTACTGGCCTCACACTGAAATATATTTGTATAGAGGAACAGCACCACGTACCCGAGGTCACAACTCATCCTTGCTTTAGGGGCTTTGGAGGTCAACGTTCAACTCTTTAAGCTTCTTAGACTTCCTGCTTGTTTGGTAATATTGCTAAGTTGAGACCCAACTTAAGGTTTACACATGCCTTAAGAGGTCCGCTGGTTCAATAATCTGCTCACGACTGTTTCATCCGGAGATGTCAGACTGTTTGATTGACACCAGATTGAACTTGCAGTACGGATTGGGAGTCAGGTGGGTTGTTTGACCCTCACCAACCTCATGAGTGGATCAAGTCCGAAAGCCTCCATGTTTGAAAACACCCTTTTGACCCCGGCTCTGTCAATACAGATTATCTTGTAGCAGAAGCCAGGCTGGACACATAACAGCCAGACATATTCACACAACACCAACATGTCCATGCATCAATGGAATACATAGCACTGGAGCTGTTGATTATAGTGTTTTGCCTGTACATGGTTTATCACTATGAATAACTCATATTCCACATATTCACATTATTTCAATTTAAAAACTGAAAGTAATAAATTTTACCCCCCCCCCCCAAAAAAAAAAAAAAAAAAAACAAACTTGATTGTACTCGAAGCTCAACACTCCCACACAGATGTGTTGAACACGCCAGCAGATAAGACCTTCACTCACGTGGAAGTTGAGTTTGAAATTGTGACACCAACCTCAAAGTTTCAATAAGAGAGAGATTGTATACTCTTCGTGCGGAAAAATGTGCAACAATGGCAACACACCCACGCACGCTGTTCTGAAGGTTAAAGTCACACTGTGCTTTTTCTCTGTAATATTGTGTACTGTAGAAAAAAAAACATACTATTTGAACGAGAAATAATATGGCTCGCAGGCGACCGACAGCTCTCTACAGGTATATTGTCCAGTTTCATATCAAGCAGAATATTGTTGTGATCTTCTATCACTGCAGTTGTTCGGCTTCCAACTTTTTTTCTGCCAGCTTGCAATAATTCTGCTGTACCGGATATGAAAAGCATTCACTACCATATTTTGAATGACAAGCAAAGTCCAACCAGGTTCTGCTGAGGCCAAAAGAGTTTTTTACACACTACAAATTATTTCGCAGAGTTCATAGTAAAACCTTGAATCGAGATGTAAAAAGCTTATTTCGACATTTCTTAACAAGTAAAGTTTCCTTGCTGCATGGACAGATAATTTCACAAGTTTTTAGTAATTTTCTTGTGGAATTCAGTGTTTATATCTTTATGTCTTATATGTGTCTCATATTTGGGCTGCATTTATCGCTGTATATGTTCTGCAAATACCATTTCTAGAACGGCAAAAATCTGAATAATACAGCACATGAAGTTGCAGAAATCGTTTAACTTTACATGCAAAAATTGCAACCTGGTTTGTATTTCTGAAGTTACATTTTTTTTGCCATATATAGTTGTTCTAGTTTAGATTTAAATTTTTGATTTTTTTTTTTTTTCTTCAGCCAATCTAGTTTTAGTTGTTTTGGCCATTTTCACAGTTTCAGCCTTTTTTTGTTTTTTTTGTTTTTAGCTGTCATGGTTCACATTTCATTTCTTGTGTTCTTTTGGAGATTCTCCCTCTGGTGTCAGGTCCCTCGGCTTCCTCTCCTCGCGTCTGATTGCTGTTCCTGCCCTGATGTCTTTCACCTGTGCCTGAGCGTGTGGCTGTCTTCACCTGGTGACTTTGGCATATATCGGGGCGTCTCCTGTGTTCATCTGTCTTTCTGTGTGGATAGTTCTTTAGTGTTTCAGTCAGTGTTCCTGTTTTCTGCTGCCTTTAGTAATTGTCTCCTGTGATCTGCAATATAGGTTCTCATGGAGTCGGACTGAACCAAGTGAACATAATAGTGAGAAGTTGACAACAGTTTCCAGGTCTGTTTTAGACCTGAAATCAAAGCAGACTGAAACAAAAACATCTTCAAATCACTGAGTCGTCTGCATCTGAAATGAAAACACCTAATTTGTGGTTAAAATGTGGAAGATATCGAGAATTTTGATTTAAGTTGATAAAAATTAAAGCTGTCACTTTCAAATCTGGACCACAAAGTTAAAATAAAAAGTTGAAGGTCTTCAGTGAGTGCATTCAGCCTTTTATTTTGCTTTTGTTGGCCACAGCATGGTGGATTTCTCACTATCAGCTTTATAATTAGGTTGGACACTTGGCTGTTTTCTTCAAGATCTGCTTTTCCAGTCCTGTTAAGTTATTCACCAGTTCTTTTCCACTCAGCTATCAACAAGTAACTTAAGACCAAACCTCACAATGGATGTAAACCATCTACCACTAAAACTACCTGATGTGTCTATACTATATGACACAGACTGTTTGTGCTTGGGTCCAGATTTCTTTGTGCTGGGGGGCAAGCGATGCCGCCAAACAGGTAGATAACCCATAGCCTATACACTGAGCCTGATTAACCTTTTCATGCCTATGCCTAGTACAAATGAAAGTCCTGAATGAATCTGAACATGTGGAGTCATTATTGTAATTATCTCACACTAAGGAAATGGGGATAATGTGACCTCGAGAGGTGCACGCACTGCTGTTGCTGTTTAGCTAATTAGGATTATATATAAGTTCGATAAAGAAGATTTATACATTCATGTGATGTCCATATAGGGTATTCCTTTCAATGCTCCACAGTGGTGTAATACAAACTTCATATTTATTCAGTTATTTTCTATCAACCAACCTACAGACATACACATTCCTGTACATTTATTCACCTCTTTACCACACAGTCAAAACTGACATTTCTATTCACGTTTTTCAAGAGCCCACCACCATCTACTCTATGAATCAATCAATCTTCTATATCACTTTATACAGTCTGGGGTCATGGGGGTCTGGGGCTGGGGCTGATCCTCGTGGACTGTAAACGAAGGTAGGATACACCCTGAAGAGATCACGAGATCATTACAGTGCAGAGACAGACACTCACATTTAAACCTGCAAGCAATCTAGAGTCACCACTTAACCTTAAATGCAAGTTTTTTATACTGCGGGGAGGAAAACTGAACATGGGTGAACATGAAGACTCTACACCGAAAGACCCCCCAACTGATCTTTAACTGGTAATCTCAGTGTGAGGTGAGAGTGCTAACCATTATACTACCTCATGGCCCATCTCTATTCCCTGCCCTGCAAATTTCATTGGAAATGGGACATTCTTCCTTTCAGAACCTCTGAATCTCTTCTGCCCTTTCGTCACCTCATCCTTCAACCAATTCAGGGCTAATATTCCCATTAGTGAGCTACCTCTCTGCTCCATCACTACCAGCTTATAGACTCGGCTCCACTGTTGCCGCCCTCCATTCAGGTTACTGTCTCATGAGTTCTCAACAATTTATTTTTAAGCATACAAAAACCAGAGGAACCAAAGTAGAAAGACGAAAATGCAGATCAGGGTTTGAATCAAATGTGATATAAAGGTCAACACACACACACACACACACACACACACACACACACACACACACACACACACACACACACACACACACACACACACACACACACACACACACACACAGAAAATTGTGTTAGCGACAGATCACATCAGCGTTGGGGAAAAATCAAGAAACATGAAAAACACCAGCCACAACATGACAGATGACATTAATAGACAGAGAAGATGACAAGACTTGACCAGACCTGGAGATTTAAACACAATATCATGATGTGACCTCGACATGTGAACAGAACACATTGGACATGACATGACAGGAAAACCACAACACTGAGACACAATGCCACAACAGAGTATAGAGCATTGGAACACTACGAGCAGACATGACAGACTGGAAAGAAAGAAAGAAATATCGCCCATAAGGACCCAATGTTCTGTCACACATTCAGCAAATGCCCCAAGAAACTCTTTTAGCACCCTTTCTTAGCTTTAAAGCATGAATGGTAAAGTGATTTCACTTTTCCACCGCTGGAGTAGTCCCCAAAGCGCTTCACACTGTTAATCACATTCACCCATTCACACACCAATGGAGGCAGCTGCCACGCAAGGTGCTCAATCCATCCACTGGGAGCAGTTTGGGACTCGGAGTCTTGCTCAAGGACACTATGATGTGTGAACAGGGGGATATAGGGAATTAAAACCTGCAGCCTTGCCATTGAGAGACGACTACTCTACCAACCGAGCCACAGCATGAAATCTGAAATTTGGAGTTGGGATAAATGAATATTGAAGACTGAAACACATTTTTTTTTTTTTTTTGTGGCTTAAGTCAGTTACATGTCTGTAATCCCTCTTGTAGGAGAAATGGTTGCCGGTTTCTGAGGGCTAAGGACGCAAATTATGGACAAGTCAACACCGTGACAAAAACCACGGAAGCCTAAAATGCAAAGACACCGATTGGGCAGGGGTCCTCAACGTGTAAGAGAGTCTCCCTTCACACAGCTTGAAACACATCGAACCCTCCCAAATTTCACGCATGGTTTGTCTCACGGCAAGAAGCGGTTTATGGTTGAATGTTGGATTTCCTCACATTTTCCACATTATAAGATGAAATGGAACACTGAGCCAGTAAATAGCAGAGATTTTCTCATGCCAGTGGATAAATCTGTAATTTGAAATCTGGTGAATCTTTAGTTTGTACCAAGTTGAAGCTTTTTTTTTTTTTTTTAATCATTTTAATTTCCCACCACATAATTCTGTAACAAACATGTGTTGTTTAATGAAATAGTGTTTTACTCCACCTATAATTCTTTTTTTTTTATGATTTCTGCTCTAGAATTTTAATTAGAAATAAAAAAAATTAGAGACACAAAACCAAATACTTCCTCTTTACTATCTCTACACCTTTTGGGCTTTTTTAAGGCAAAGTTCTGATTTAACTTAGGCCATCCATCTGTCAGTGGAAATCTGCCTTTCGCGTGTAAGAGAGTGATAGAAAGAGGATAGGCCATTACGTTGTTCACACTGTAACCACATGTATAAAAAGGTTACATGATTTTCATCATGTGTCCTGTGATAAATGGGTGAACTGCACACAAGAGGAACACGACGCTCCTGCTGAAGATTATAATCGTAGTAAATTTAGCAGTGCCAAGTACACGTCCTGCCCTAACAAAACACAAGTGGATATAAAGTTCATTGTGTTGTATCTTTTGTGTGCAGAGAGATCAGAGTCGCGGCTCTGTGACGACCGTCTGTTTACGGACATCCTGCACGGAAGGAGCGACATCAGAGAAGTTGTTCAGTATGTAGGGCAGCATTCACACGCGTCGCGGCGTCGGTAACGTAATCCCATCTGTAGGGCCTGGCACCCGCGCGAGGCCCGATCACGATGTCAGCACGATCAGAAATCCAATGTGTTTCGCGGTGGGGCCAAACATGGTGCTTCCTCTTCCTCTTCCTCCGCCTCCTCTTCCTCCACAGACAGTTTAACACGGTGCACACTGTCCACTCAGAAACGTGGAAATAGCATGGCACTGTATGAATGAGAGGAGAGCAGAACGCCTCCGCAGCCGAGCGGAGGAGTAAAAAAGAAGAGTGGACGTCACAGTAACAGAGAGTGCGTGGGCACGAGAGGAAGAGTGGGAGTGAATTTGTTGGAGGCATTCCAGTGTGACTCTCAATCTGTCTTTTACCGTTATTCATCTCAGTTAAATCACTCTTACTCGAATACATCCCTTACAATCATTTATATTTGCCAAATACGTGGCTTGTAAAGCAGTTCTGTTCTTCCTACACAATAAAAGACGCTGTGATTAACATCCCTTACACAAATCAGTGTTTTCTCACACATACAGTAGATGCTTGGTTTGCATCAAATCTGTTCCCTTTGATAATAAAGAGTCAGCATGAAAGAAGATTTCATAAAGGTTATCTACAGAAGATGACAAGATCTCTAAAGTTAAAGATGGCAGCAAACACGTGGTCTTAATCTCTTGAGCTGTCGTTGTTAAAATGACATCATGACAGCCCATTTCA
The DNA here is from genome assembly GCF_963422515.1 of Blennius ocellaris. Classification (NCBI taxonomy): domain Eukaryota; kingdom Metazoa; phylum Chordata; class Actinopteri; order Blenniiformes; family Blenniidae; genus Blennius; species Blennius ocellaris. Next base: position 19,689,821 of record NC_137655.1, on the reverse strand, counting down.
TTTCTTAGAGAGATGACCTACTTTAGTCTTGCATGAACTATAATAGCAAAATTCTTTACATTTCTATCCGATGAAGCTTACTAAATAAGTTGTGTCATTTTGCTTGTCTCAATGTGATATTGTTTAAAGTTATGACCTTATCAGGGAAGTTATTGAAGGCCTTTTCTTCACAATCGTCTGACAACAACACATCAGGAGACTAGGCTTCTGTTGGTCAGTGCTCTCGGGGTGTGTGTGTGTGTGTGTGTGTGTGTGTGTGTGTGTGTGTGTGTGTGTGTGTGTGTGTGTGTGTGTGTGTGTGTGTGTGTGTGTGTGTGTGTGTGTGTGTGTGTGTGCGAGCGTGTATAGGGGGACTGTGCTACAACCCATCAGTACCATCCTGCAAGTCCTAATCAAGATCGATGATGAGGGCAGTTCATGATCACTTCTACCTGATCCCCTTGTGGTTGCTCCTTCTCCCAGTTGGTTAAAATGTTATATGTACAGTATTCCCGTGACAAAAACAAACAAATGGAGGCCTTGCAATTGGGTAGGCAAAGTGAGTAATTACCCAGAGACCCAAACTGCAATGAAACCCAGAGAGAGGATTGACAGTAGTTTATATCATTAACAATATGAATGATTTAACTCATTCTCTTAGGCTCTGTGTGCCTGACAATGATGGACTTGAAACAGCATATGTTTGATTTTTGTCTTGGAAAAGTTTTACATTTGAAAACCCCCCCCCCCAAAAAAACACATTTTAAAAAAACACACAAAAATGGCAGAAACCCTGAAAATGCAAGCGTTTGCATGTTGGTGTTTTATCATTTTATTTCTAATACAAACAACCATGAACGCAGTCAGAAAACAATGTAAACATTCAATCTCCTCAAAACTGGATTCAGGAATCCACCATTGTTATTGTTGTTGATCTACTTGCATGTGAGCAGAAAAAAAACGTTTACTTAAACCTGAGTTTGCATGTACAGTCCTCAGCTTATTGAGAAAAGCTGTTTTGTACCAGTTCACATGGAGACGGAGGGTGGTGCGTCTGGAAAGCGCTGCAAGCTGGAGGCCATTTTTAAAAAGGAATGACTTCTGATGCTTTTGTCATGTAATGGAACAGCAAAAAAATATCGCAAACGCTATATGAGATGGCAATGCTGTAATTGGTATATAAATAAGCTTGAAATTAATGGAATTGAACTCGGTGAGTTCAGCTCTCCAAGTTAGCTTCAGACAGCCCGTTTGTTTTGGCGATGTTTTGTTTTCGAAAGGTCCTATACTTATAAAAGAAAGCTTTGTAACATTTGGGGCTGCTCTGGGTGTAAAAAAAAAAGAAGACTGGCTGTCAGCACAGGATGGCCTGTCTGGGCCTTCTGGACCATCAGCACGATCAGATGGTTGGCATTCATGGCTCGTCCATGTCTAGTGCGGGAAACAGAAGATGGGACAGAGTGTAGGTGGATGTCAGACGTAAAAAGAACGGGAGAAACAGCCACCGAAATGGAGGCAACACAGAAGAGCGACACTGCGAACGAACCATCGTCGGATTACATCACGTACCGTTGCCATCTGGTTTTGACATATTGCCTGTCGTAGAACGAGGTGGATAAATGTTCTGCATAGAACATCTTTTTCTGTGGCCAGGGCCTTTTCAACAGAGAGCAGCACATGTGTTTTGATGTATGTTCCCCCATATTCTGTTATCAGTGCAGTTCAGTGTTAAAACAAGAAGAAGAAAGGTACGTTCTCCATCTTCACACCAACAAGGAATAGTGATTAGGTGCTGTTCTTTCCATGTGTGAGAGAGGGATTGTGGGTGTTGTGTGAACATTAGCAGCGAAGGGTGTGAAGACTCAAAGTTAGAATTACATTTTTGGTAGAGTGTAACTTTTGTTTTTGGGTGTTTTTTTCTTTTTTAATTGTAAAAACCTGGAGAAAAAAAACCACACACACACACACACACACACACAAACGCACGCACGCACGCACGCACGCACGCACACACACACACACACACACAGACCGGACATTTGAAGCTGGTTTACATCATAAAGTTGTTTATTTTTGAGGGACATAGTTGCAAAATATGTGGGGAATTATTCTTTTCGTCACATTTGTGAAAGAGAGTGGAGAGAGAGAGAGCGTAGAGAGATTGAGCGGAGAGAGAGAGAGAACACAGAGAAGGCAGCTCCAGATCGAGGTAACAGGGTGAGAGCAGAAGTTAGAAGAACAGAAAGAGAAGAGGGAGTTTGAACCAGAGCCTTGATCGAGAGCGTCGTGAGAGGCAGCAGGGAGAGAGGACTGAAAGACCGGCAAGCCAGAGAACAACGAGACCAGCGATTCAGAGAAGACAGAGCTTTTCCAGAGCATTTTAAAACTGTTGCCTGAAGGCTTCTAATAAAGCTCTGAATTCTTAAAAATTCCTGATTTCTTCTCTTGATCAGTGGAAATGTGGTTTGAAAAGTACATTTTGTGTTTGATAAAGCGAGGTGGTATTTCTGATTGGGACATTCTCGTCAAGCGTACAGGGCTAATTCTAAAATGCTTTGAAAGATATTTTGATGTATTGTTTGAAAATATATCTGATATAACGTTTGTTTTCCCTAATCTCAGACTAACGGTCATTTCAAGTAAACCAGCCCCCAAAAAACATAATTTTTTCTAAAAGCATCTCTGGAGTCACTAGACTGTGTCCTGTTGAGTTTGTGCCCTGGGCAGGGGTGTTTCTAGACCCCCTGGGGGCCCGAGGCCAGGACTCTGGGTTCTCCCGGCCCCAGAATGATGATGAATGAAGTCCAGGATGACAGATATAAAACAATCTATAAAGAAACTTTTAATTTAACTACACTGTAATGCACATTTTGGTACTTCATGAGGCAAACCACTTGTTTTTAAAAGAGTACTAAAGTTTAGCTCCCTGCACAAAATCACGAGACAAACTTTGGGTTGATGCATTTATGAAAAGTCAGAAGATGTGACTCTATAAAGGGCCACAAGCAGCCGCCTTCCCCTCATTTCACCTCCTTTCTTCTGACTCTCCTTTTGCCTTCACCTAGGATTCCTCCTCCATACATATTTTCAGTAATTTCTCCACTCTTCCTATTCTCCCTTTCTCGCTTGTGCTTCCTCACTTCATCATCATCATCACCATCATCATCGGTCCAATTCAGTTGAGTGTACAGAAACTTTGTGCGGCAGGTGGTCAGTGTAAAATAAAGGCACCTTGTGCAGCGTGTCGATCCACTGGTTGTTTTATTATAGTAGTGTGAGATAAAAAAAAAACCACAAGTACATGTTGTAAGTAATTGCATATTTATTTAAATATTGACAGACTTTTAATAATTCCACCCCAAAACAATAAAAGGAAAGAATAAGAGCAATAGTGTGTGATTGTTAAAACAAGTGCTGCAGTGAATCCAGTGGACAGGACAGGATCACGGTGCAGTTTGCTGGAAACAAATTGATTTGAGTTTTTAGGAAATGTTCTGCCTGGACAGTAATATAACGTAATGCATGATTTAGTGTGTAATTGTGAAAAATGTTGATGTTGTCGATGATCACGTCAATATGGACCACAGACCGTACAGTGTACACTATTTATAAATATATTGAACATAAGCTGCACCCAACATATTTAAAAAGAAAACAATATATTTGTACATATACAGTACAAACACTTGTCTATAAATACGTGTGTCCACATTGTAACAGGGCATGAAGTTCACTGTGGGATTGCAGGTTTAAAACAAGTTTTAAACACTGCTTGCACTGCACGCACACACACACACACACACACACACACACACACACACACACACACACACACACACACACACACACACACACACACACACACACACACACACACACACACTTTATGTGTTATGGAACATGACATTGATTGCTTCTTTAGCTTTTGTGATCCGTCACATAAAAACGGACTAATGATTATTAAACTTTATGTTGAAGAGAAATGCACAGGTGATTATGCATGACACCACAGCATTCGTCTTATTGTCACTTTCCAGTGTAAAAGGTTTGAGGGGGAAGCTCCTGGCTCACTGCACAGTACAACATACCTCATATTCTAATCCATCAAACAGACAAAGCTACAATTGGACATGATACTTAGTAAATAACCTTTTACTGTGTTTCATGCTAAATTACCTTAGTTAATAATACAAGCTGGATGCTGGAATTTCTCATTGACTTTTCTGCTTCATTTACATGCTGAGTGAAGTCTTCACTTACCTTACCTTACCATAATTAATAAATGTCCTCCTGCTCAAAAGAAGCCTGATTACAACACATTTAAGAGTATAATTTGAGATTGTAAATCTGATTTGAAGAAGAAAATAAGTGGTGTAGATGTATTTTTCCGTATGTTTTGCACAAAATCAAGTGCTGCAATGAACTTTAAGACAGAGAGAGAAATGCACGGGGCACACAATCTGTTGTGTCCCATATGTGTTGTGCCCCTGGCTATCTGATGACATTGTCTACAGCGTTGTTTGCTCTTTCAGAAAGCTGGATTGTTGATTTTCTCAGCAGCTGCTGAATTATTGAACAAAGCTACCATTACACCAGCAGACCGAGTATTTACAGTACTATTAGGATTGTTGTGCTGTTAATGGGCCCTTCCATTAGCCTTTGCGAAGGCCAGAGCAACACCTGCATCAACAAAAATACAAACGCACGTACACACATACGTGCTGGCAGACACAAATACTGTCACACAGTTGTTGTCGGGGGACCCTCATGGGAGTTGGTTGTTTTTCAATAGTGGTCCGAGTACGTCAGGAAATGTGCTTACACCATGGCGACACATGCTGGCTCAACACTATTATGGTACGCGGCTGTCCTTCAGCATCTCCAGAGACTGCAGATTAAACACACAATCGTGTACAGGAGCCCTGTGGCGACAGCATGTGTAAAAAAAAAAAATGTAAGACTGTTCTCTGTTGATGATTACCTTCTGGGTGTGAATGCACATGCGTTTCTTACCTTTTTTTTTTCTTTTCTTTTCTTTTTAAGCTTTTGTGCCATGAGTCTTTTCCATAATCGCTGTGCAGCGAGGGGAGGGCTATGAAGAGGCCGGTAACTGCAATCCCCTCCAGAGAGATAAGAGACGCCTTTAGCCTTTCACTCTGGAAACTTCCATGTTTATAGCCTCCACCGGCTCCTCTGCTCCTGCAGCAGCTGACAAACTGTTACATAAAGCACCATAGTGGCAACAACATGGTTTCTCAGTTCTTAATTTACTGGCTGACCTGATCAACCTGACCATTTCCACACACTCACACATAAACAGACCTCCTTTAAAAGGGACAGATTATGAAAGAAAATATATTTTTTAAGCAATTACAGATGTATGATATAGTATTTGGCTCGTCTCTTTGCTCTTAAACTTGGAGAATAAATTGAGTTTTGTCAGCTTTTTAACAAAAAATTCAGGTTTTTCTTTTTGCATTGTTCAAATACTGCCCTGTTGTTGTGCAATAGTTACAATTTGCACTACATTAAGTATCTCCACCCACAGGCTGGAAAAAAAGAGCGAAATAATGATGTCTGGACTGATTTTATTTTTGATTGACGTGTCCTGGTAACTAAAGGCAAAAGCCTTTATGTTTGTGCCCAACACGAGAATTTTACAGTGAGTATTATATTGTTGTGTATTAATTTATTGAATATAAAGAAATAAATGATTTATAGCTCTGTATATAAAAAACAGGAAAGGGACAAGTAACACTGCAACAGGCAAACCCAACAATCGTAGTCTCATTGTGTATACTTGCATAGCAGGAGTCAAGAGACAACAATGCACGGCTGACAACAATTAAGAGTAAAAGAGAGAGAGGAGCATTGTTATAGTAAAGAAGAATGACAACATGAAACACAAAGACACCAGGAAGCATTAGGGAATACAAGTGAAGAAAAGACTAAATGCAGCAATGCACAAATCCAAAATTCGAGGACAGGGAGAGTATATCAGTCGTATTAGTATTGCCTCTTGTGTGAACTTCTCAATCTAACTGAATGCAAAAACTGGATTAACCGTATTTATTTACATGCTGTAGAAAATGTGGTTTGTAATGCGGAACAGAAGTCGCTCTCATTCAATATGTTTCCCAATAGATGCAACTGGCAACTATCACTCGACAAAGAACTATAATGACCTTCATTGTATAATTCTTTCTTTTTCTGTGTCTGTTTCAGTCTTTCGCCAAACTCTCTGCCATTGAACCCTGTCTGATCCCCATAACCTTCTGAGTGCATATTAAGAGATCAGGCTTGTCATTATAATCACAGCTTAATTTCTGTGTTTAAAATGAAGGTGTGGGAGAGGCGTTTTGCCCTTTACTCTTAATTAGAGGATCAATTCGTTTGATGAACCAATCCTTCAGCGTGTAGTTTCCAGCACATGTGAAGCCTGGTGATTAACTGAGAGTCTTTGCAAACTGAAACCTTGCAAATTATCTGAATTGATGCTGACAGACCCATGCTGTGTCTTGTCTGTATTTATTAAGCAGTGACATTGTGTAACTGAAAAAAAAAAAAAAGCCAATGTTGTTGATGAAGATAAGTGAAACTGTGGAAGGTTGGGGGCAAATCTTCCCATTTGATTACTGTCACACATGAAAGCCCAGATCATCATCCAATGAATTTCTTGCATATCAAAGTTCCTACCGCGCGCTATCGATGTCGGGACTGAGGTTGCAACCTGTAAGGCCAACATTCCTCAGATCCCACGGGCCTCCAAATGCAAATGTATATCTAATGACCTTCCCTTAAATCCCTTCGGTGTATAATTTATTCTGTACACAAGAGCAGCTATGCGTCAACTCGAATGTCTCTTCTGTGTAGAATTTATTTCCTCCGCTGTTGGTCTTTTGATTTCCCCCTGTTACGATTTAATGTCACGTAAACTAAGTCCTGCCAGCTCGTTCTTCTCTTTATGCAGAATGACCTCACTTCAATATTTTTGTTGGTATCTCATCCATTCACTGCACACTATATGTGCAAATATACATTTAATCAGGCACCTCCATGTAGAGCGGTTAAACCATGCTGTCGTACCTGGTACGACAATGTTTGCGCCTAAAATATATTCATTAACTAGTCCTCATTTCTACCGGCTTTTTGAAATGCCATTAAACAGAGAATGGAGCGAGTGAAATGTTGGTATGTAAATATATGCAAATGAAGACCTCTGCCGCAGTCACACTGAAGGGTGACAGACATTTTCAGTGTTGTGGTGGCTACATAAAGAAAAGCTGGGCTCCGTGGTGCTTGGTCTCCCTGCCCCCTCATATAGCACACACCCCAAACCCGGCTTCCATTATACAGAGCGTTTCACTCCTCATTCTCTTCGAAAATAATTATATCTAAAGTCAGAAATTGTGCTTAATGTATGCGCAATTAGGCCCTGTCTCATCTCAATCAGTTACGGTCATCTAAACTAAGCCATTGTTGAGTGAATGATCATGATAATAATGCTTCATTTCAACCTGGCCCCATTTTCCAGACAGTGGGATACCAAATGTCTTAATGAAAGAAGAAAAAAAAAAAAATCATTTCTATTCCTAATTATTCCACACATTTTAGTCTGAATAGGAAGATATTACAAGGAACTTTGTTAAAGGGAGTCTTTTCAACGCATATCTCCACCATTTTATGTTTTTGTGATTTTCATAATTCTACTGTCAAGTCCTCGGCCAACAAATCGTTAAGACCTGATCACAAACAAGTGATTTGATTCAAAGATAAATAAGAATGGGATAGACCAGAGATCGATGTAACGGATTTGATATTTCTATCAATATGTCAATCGCTTTGAACAAATTCCTTTCATCATTTATCAGCCAAGTGGCCACGGTGAAATGAATGAAATGAAATGAAACTAATAAAAAAAAAAATCATGGTAAACATGGAATCACATATAAATAAATAATTAACAAAAAGATTATTCAAATTATATTTTTAAACATTCAGAAATTCTCTATAATTAGGTTGACATAAAAAGTCCAAAAAATATAAAATTGGAGAAAATATGAGGGCAATTTCCAACCGTTTAGACATATATGATAAAAAAAACAGCCAATAAATAGCAAATGGCATTAAAAATTTTTTTTTGAAAAACAAGGCCAAAGAAATGATTTCACGTTAAGTTATGCAATGTAAGTGAATTTATTGTTAAAAATAAAGTCCAAAATAATTTCATAAGGTCACAAATCTTTGAAAATTAGGTAAAAAAGTAATTTAAAATTATTTCAAATTTCAAAAGACTGTAATAATTCAATAATGACAAAATCAGGTCAAAATGGACAAAAACATCACTTTGAATTTGGTTTTGATTCTAAATCAGTTTTATCAAACATTGATAAAACTTACAAATTCACCAGAAAAGCCCTGTTGTGTTTTGTCAATTTAATTTGGCAACTCAAACTTACAGGTACTGTCATGGTTCACATTTAGGTTGTTGTGTTATTGGGAGTTTCTGATTGATGTCTTTCATTTCGGGTGCTTGGCTTCCTCTCCTCCTGTCTGATTGCTGCTCCTGTTCTGATGTCTTTCACCTGTGCCTGATTGTGTGATTGCCTTCACCTGGTGTCTTTGCTATATATTGAAATTTTCTGGCTGGCCCTGTTTGCCAGTTTGTCTGTGCTGCCTGTGTCCCATAGAGTTTGTGCACGAGCTAGACCAAAACATTTAAGGGCATGTATGCTGCTTGTAAATTATTTGATCAGATGCACTATAAACATGAAAGTATTGCAAGTTGCAATATAAGATTGTTTGGTGCCAAATGTTTACTGTACTATAGAAAAGTTGGACTCTGTAAAATACAAAATGTTTCTGAATGGGTTCTATTTGGAAACATTTTTATTTTGATGTTGGAAAGTTTCCACGTCAAAGAGTTTCAATGAGCACTAAACTAGTAACATTCTTCTGCTGTAAAATGATGGGCCTGTTGTAGCTGCAATGCAAACAGAAAATTCAATGCGTTTCAAAGACGAGGGTTGAAATAATACATATGTGACCCCAGAGTTCAGGTTAGATGTAGCGAACTCAGGCGGATGGATGGAAAAACGGTTGTGAACGTGACATTGCATGCAGACATACGGGCGCCAATCTGCAAAGTGGAGATACTGAGGATCGCGCTGTACAAAGTAACACATTATCCAATGAGTATTTGCCGTCATGAAATCGGGCATGTTTCCCAGATTGCGGTATATGGGGGAGGACTGTATGTTAATTGGTTTATGTGCAATGCACAAAGTGATTTACCACCTCTGAACATGCTCGACGAGCGGTGATGTCAAGCGGCTCAGCCTCAAGCAGAGACGCCGCCGTTCTTTAGCTACGAAGGCATTTCCTCGGCTGGCTCACCACAACTGTTGTTTGCAGACTCTGTGATGAGATATTTTTCTATGATTATCTTCCATGTGAAGTAGATTAAAATGTATTTGCTATAAAACAGTGTTTAATAATGTCTCCACAAACATGTCTAGCTCCATGTACCGGTGCTTGAGGGGGGCTTTCGATCACTCGTCATCAAGCAACACCGTTTCCAGCGGGATCTAGTCAATCAGATCCTATATGTGACAGATGTACGTGGACAAATGTTCCATATGTTCTCGCTCTGCAGCAGCATGAAGGGGTACTGGACAAACAATTCTTTCAAATGGCTTTGAAATTACAAATGAATAAATACAACTTGGAAAGAGGGACAAATATTATGGTCTTCACTAAATGTCAAGTATTATTTCCCCGAAACGTTTGATGGTCTTTTCTTATTAACTTCATTGGCTGCCATGAAATTTGGTACTAGTGTCAACATGACGGCCGCCAACGAGAGAAGTGAATGACGCAGATCGTGTTGCCATATCACATGTTGCTTAAATCAGTAAGCAAGTGAACACTTTAGTTTATCAGAAGCATGAAAAAATGCATTGGATGACGGGGGTCAGAGCGTCTGCGACAAACACAGCAGCTCTTGTGGAGGAATTCTCTGTGGAGTCACGGGGGAGAACTCCATCAAGTGATCCGAGGAAGGACAAGTGACTTCATTGCACATGAAGTCCCTTGTCTTCATGAGGAGCAAAGGCTCGTCTGTGCGGTCTAATCCAACAAATGAGCAACTGATGAAAACTGATGTTGGTTCTGTTTGAAAGGTATCAGAATGCACACATACATCACAGTTTGGTGTGTGCTGGGGTGCAGAGGCTCCATACTGAAAGCATCCAACATGGACACATGAGCATTAGATGACATGGATATCCAGCTGTCTTTTTACCAGGCGAACACATGTCACCAGGGTGCATTATGGGGGGGTAAAAGGAGAGCTGGTTGAGGAAGTATAATACTTTGGGTGATGACCTGGGGTCCGGTCATTCATGTGGATTCATTGAAGGTTATCTTATACGTGACAAATATATTGTTGGCATTGCTCCACCATTTATAAATGTATTCCTTTATATTTTTCTGGGTCAAACTGGAGAAAACCCTTCATCAAAATAGTGACGATCTTTGAGTTCAACTTTTTTTTTTTAAACGGTTACAGTATACTGACTCACATCAGCTACAAATTGTGCTTTTGGAGAAAAATTGTAAATTGTGTGTAAATTCTAATGCAATAGAATTAATTTAATCTTATTTTTTTTTGTTTAAGTCAATTTGAAGGTAGTGGAATTGCAGGATTGTAGCGTGAATTAAGGATAGTAGAATCACTTTGGGAAGTACAAATTGATAGGGAGACTATGTATATTTTATTTAATTCAGGATTTTCTAACACATGTTAAGGATATCATAGTGTCAAGATTTTTTTTTTTTTGCTTTTACCCTGATATCTTTGTTTCTACCTTTCAAAGACACCCTGCAGTTATCAAATATCTCAATATAAAAGGTTAATTGTTGGTGCAGCTGATCATCACTCGATGTGAATGATTTTCTTTTTTTTTTTTTTATAAGCGATATTGGTGTCTGAAGACATTTCCTGTGTTCTCTGGCAGTCAGTCCTCCTCCTCACATCGTCCACCCCCACGGTAGCCCTAACCACTCCATTACTCCTCTAGTCACTTCCCACACAGACATCCTCTGAGTGATGATGAAGCAGGCAGACAGGAGGTTTTTACCCTGCTGTACTGTACATGTGGATTTCTGTGATCTCCACCAGCCTCATGCTGAGAAGAAATATGCCTCTCAATGTTCTGGAGTGTATGAAGATAACCTGTGAGAATAATCTCCTCTGCATGGGAAGCATCGGTCCGAGCAAGCCGTTTCACCACAAAGAAAAGGAAGACGGACGGTTATCATTCTGAAATGTTAAATATTTAAGAGCTTTAGGCCTCTGTGCAGTGGAGGGGAGAGAGGAGAGGGCATGTGGGGAGGAGGAGGAATGAAGAGTGAGAAAAATGGAGTGAATGATATAAAACTCAATTTTTCTAATTTGAGGATAGATTTCATTACATATTCATGTGATGCGGCAGTCATTATATGGCATGCATGTGTGTGCCGTGTGGCCAGTGATCATCCTTATTATCAATCACTTTCACTTTAATTGTGCACAGCCACGAGAGTGTGGGATCATATCAATAATTCTAATGCTACATAAAAGCAAATATTCTCATTTTTCAAATGATTTGCTTGAATGTTTCCTCTGGAGTGTTGGATGAATGTATTGTGTCTGTTTGTCTGGGTTATGTTATTATGACTGATTCGTTCATTAATGCAGCTTTTGTGCATGCATGGCCTTTTCACTGTGTGTGTGTGTTTGCAGTGTGTGTGTGTGTGTGTTTGTGTGTACGTGTTTGTTCATGTGTGTCCTTCTGTTTCCATATAGATTTTCATTACAACCCCTATCAACATCCAATTTACGGGACATCGTGCTCGACTCATAGCATGTTGCACTTCAAACAAATGCGATTACGATGCTGCTGTGTCCGTGTGTATGGGAAGGGCATTCAGCAAATTATTTATGTTATTTGAAGTTTATGTACCCTGACTAATAACATTTTTATACCATTACAAAACAAGGATAATTCATTTTAGAGCGAAAATGACTGTTTCCACCCAGTAGGCTTCCACACTCATTCCTAATCTTGCCGTCATACAAACGCAAGTGGGGCAGAAGGTATAGGGTATCTGTTTTGTTGAAGTGTGGTTTATGTTGTGGTCTTGCAAGCGCTTCGGATTGAGCCAGTCTTGAATCAATGATCAGTATCAGAAGGGCTGCTTCGTTTTTAAAATCATGATCCAAGCTGCTTCAAGCTCAGTCAGGTAGGGTGGATTTTTTCAGTTTTTAAAAAAAGTCAAAACCGTCTTCTTACGGGTGATTTCTGGGCACTGGGGTCACTCGGGACTTTACACTTCTCCACAATGCCACAACATCCCAGAACTGGTTCCCGTATTCGTGAGCCAGTTTGGTTGGCCAACTTGTCGAACCTGTTGTCGCCCGAGTTGGTCAACAGGAAGAGGCTGTTGTCTGCAGGAAGATGAGTCACAATAAATGCAGCAAGTAGCACCTTGAGCTTCGATAATACTGCAGCAGGATGAATGCATCCACGCCACACTGCACTGATGCACAAATTCATAGAGAAGGCGGCCTGACCACTATACCACTTTGAAGCCCTTCAAAGTCATTTATGATTTGCATTCACCAAGAACAATGTATTCCTATCTGTCAGTTACGGTGGGGTTGAATTAATGCCGCCCAAATGAAAATGTTGAAGAATGTGTTTACAACTGCTGGAAGTATACAACACAATTGCATTACCTGATGAGATGAGGATGTAGTCAAAGCCATATGGCAGATAAGCTAATAACCTACTAATGGCATCATTAAAAAAACAAATAAATACAGCGGCTAATTTTTGAACACATGCACTCACACACAACCAGTTGTCTTTTTGTGTGTATGTGTGTGTCTGGGAACGTCAGTGAAGGCACAAAGCAAATGCAATTTTGTTCCTTGTCAGGTTGATTTCCTTTTTGTTCGGGGAAGCCTTCTTTGACCTGAGGGAGTGCCATCTTATTTGGAGCAGCCAGTCATCAACATCTAATTTAAACACTTGATTGGCTAATTACAGTACATGCATAATTTAACTTTGTGACCTCTGCTGCTCTGTTTTCTGTCTGCAATAAAAAATTAGCACTGCATGGTTTCATGCAGGGGTTGGCTGCACTGTGATGCCATACCTGCACATTCTGAGACAGTAAAGCCATTAGATGACGATCATACACTTATTAACACCCATAATGCAATCATCACCGTTTACGGATCTATACCTTGATGCCTTTGATCATTTAGCATAGACGCTAACTGACGGGGTTGGCGGAACACAAGACTGCAGCTAAATTCACGTAGCTCTTATTTATAATTGAAAATGTATAAGCATTATTGTGTTGTTTGCTGCTGTGAAATGATAATTAATCATGCTTTTATGTATGGAAATGTAGATTTAAAAAAAGGCACTTTTGCCGATTTGCCTCCTTGTCTCCATATGAGCCCACATGGAAAGAACCTATATGAGGATATATGCACATATATGCACACATATGCTGCATCTATGCATATATATGCCACATATAGGCAAAATTGCCCACATGGAAAGAACCTATATAAACATGTTTTAATATAGGTTTTGAATATTTGTGACATATATAAAATTGGCCATTTTCCTATATTTTATGTACACATATATGTATACATTTATGTACATGTACATACGTGTATGTATATATGTATATATATGTACAGAAAATATAGGGAAACGGCTAATTTTCTATATGTCACAAATATTCAAAACCTATATTAAAACATATATGTTTATATAGGTTCTTTCCATGTGGGAGACCATATCAAGCCTCCATTAAATTCTCCCCTAGTCAGAGAGTGAAAAACTTCCCCATGTGTTTTCTCCACATGACCAGATTATTGTACTCCACTTTAATATGGCGCAGCCAACACACACCTCCATAAACTCCAGTCCCGAGAGAACAGTGCTGCCAGAGTGTTAACAAAAACAAAACATGGCCATGAAAGGGGTGGGTTCGAAATGCACCACTCAGCAGGTAGCAAGAAAAGCGTTATCTTTATTATAGAGCAGTGGAAAGGGGGGGGGGACTTTGTGGGCAGGCATGCTGTCGTGCAGATGAGGGTCAGAATTCAATAAACACTCGAGGGCTGGGCAGAATCGAAGCAGGTCGGAAATGTGGAACTCGAAACCGAAGGCTGGAACAACTGGCATGAAAAACACGGACAAACTGGAGACGCAACACACAAGTGAATCCCAATATGTGCTGCTATATCGCGACAATCAAACAAGCACTCAGGCACAGGTGAAATGTCAGGGACCAGCAATTAGAGATGAGGGTGAAGCCAAGACCACAGAAAATATCACCCACGTCTTCTGTTCCACTCCCTCACCCTGACATATTCTCTGTTTCATTCAAACCATGGAACCCGACACCCTCAGGACAGTGTGACACTGGGCTTTCTGCTCAGCTGCTCCACTTCAAGGAACCAGAGATTCCTAAAACCTAAACTTTTCTTTGAACCATATTTTAATTCCAGCACTGCATTTCAAGCTTTTAAACTATTATGACTAATTGTCCTGTTCGTTTTTTTTCTTCTAACAGCAACCATACAGCCTCCAATGCAGAATGAATACCACACACATTTATAGCATTTATACGGGTCATGAATTTGTATCCGTGGCTCTTAACTAGAAATATCCTGTCAGACTCTCACAGATATGCTTTAATGATCATAAATTGCACTGCTTAAAGGCCTTGAAGGTGGAGAAGACTGAGGGGGAGTGGGAGCCCACTTGTCATGTTTATAGTTCTCACAACATATGATAACAGTTTAAGTGCTAATGGGATGATAACACTTGAATCAGGTGAAAACCAGTTAATAAGTCTCGATGTGGTCTACATGGAAGGAATGCTAAACTCTATGGGGTGTTGACGACACTGCGACCCCCTAATGCATTAATTTATGTCCCTCTTATTTCTTCTATCCATTCTTCATATTTCATTCTATTCAGACCTTGATTGGATATAACTGTAGGAGCACATTAGGAGTTGGTTGGGACAGGAAAAGTATTATGTCCTTAACAGCCACGCTTAAAAGCAAAATATAGAAAAGCCATAGATGGGGAACCACTTCTTTTTTTTTTTTATCCCCTTGGCCAAGCAGCTGTTATGTATCCTTTAGTTTGACATACTTTCGGAGAAGGAAGTGCACACATAGCTGCTCGTCTGACGTCAGAAAGTTGTGGCTGAGGGGGTTATCCAAAAGTTACACATGACTTGAAAAGCTCCCCTGAGGGAGTATACCAGCCTCTTTAAGCCTTCTGCAACCATTCAGAAGCATCTGGAAGTGAGATTATAACCCCTGACCTTTAACATTACACGAGCCAAACAGCTGAGATCATCTTCAGTCAGTGTTGAGTTTGTCTTACTGGACTGCCATTATGTCTTTTTTTAAGCCAGTGCCTTCGCGGGGTCAGAAATGTGCTAGTTGTGTATTTTAGAACCCTCTGTGGCCGTGACAAACACAAACACACAATCTTGTTCAGTCTGTACTTAACTTGTGGTTGCCACACAACAAAGCTGTCACCCATATGCAACAGTGCAATGATTTTGTGGTGTTTTTCATCTCAATGTTTTTGTTTCTACATGATTTATAAAATGTGGTGTATGGGCTCAGAAGTAGTGGGGGAGAAAATCCACAGATATGTAGTTTATTATGTTTCTTGCTCCGAAAATGTGAGCCTTGTTTGTAAATTCTTTTAGCTCTTAGTTTGAACTGGTTTTTGCAGCAATTTATGCCAGATAACGGTTCACTTCCTATTTGCTGTTCACTTAGCAAAATGAGAGCTTTAGCATGAGCAGGAGCTGATGTCTCTAAGGTTACGTTGACGCAAAAGTGTTTCAAGTGAAAAGGCATAATTTTGTGTTTTTGTTTCACAAAAGTATAAAGTTTACATGGTAACATTTTGTAAACAATGTCCGTTTTCACGTAAACGGCGGTAATGCTGAAATCAATGTTATTAGCATGTCGGGCCAAGAGTGGGTGCTGTTGTTTTTTTTTGTTTTTTACAATAAAACTACCAAGTTCCAGGAGAAAGTCAAGCCACTCTGGAGCGTTATCGTTCCACTTACTCGTACACGTGCAGAAGAACTTTTTACTACTGCCATGGTGCGTTTCAGATAAGTTGTTCTTCCTCAGAAACAGAGTTGGGAGTGTTTTTAATAAGTTGCAGCTTGGGAGTTGTTTTCAAAAAGTTGCGTTTTCAGTGACTCTAAACACACTCATCACAAGAATCCAAAACGCAGCAAAAGTCTCATTTCCATTTCCACATTTCATTTTCACTTGAGAATATTGTAAATGGGGCCTATTTCATTGGAGGAGGAAAAGCACCTCATAAATCTCGAACCAAATTCGTTGTTTCTGCTGCTCACTCTCACAAACCGCTAACATTCAGACTACAGTGTCTTCTCCAACTTCAATAAATGTTTGAAGCGACGCTGGCGCAATTGGCTCTAAAGCCATGCTCTCTCACTGTGCATGCTTTCTTACACAAAGAGGTTATATGCACTTCAGTGCAGAACATTATAATCAAAGGATATTACATTTAATTACTAACTTTTTATAATTGGAAGCATTGATCTGGTCCAGGGCGGTTGGTTTCTATATGTTGTCTGCTGTGCCACACTTCTGATTTTACACTGTTTGTTTTCTGAGGTAAATGTAATGATGATAAAATGTGAGTTTAAACAAAATATAAATTGATTCCACACCATAAAATATTCCCCTATTTATTTATAATTTCTTGTCTAAAAATTACATGGGGGGGGGAAAAGGCAGACTGGGGAAATCTCTGCCTTCCAAATGACATCTTTCCATGAATTCAGCTAGGTGACCAAAAATATGACATTGGAATTGAGGGAGACTATATTGTCTTCCTCATCTAGCTGGAATTGGGTATTAAGTTTTAGAAAAGAACACGATTCTCAGTAATTTTTTCATTTTTTTCATTTTCGAAATATGAAAATGAAACTGCTGAGGTTTCAGAAATGAGACATTCAACCTTAAGTTACTGTTATGTGCTGTTGTGACATTGACTTCAATTGATAAACCTCAGGCATTCTGTTGTCTTGAGATTTGCCAGGATACAGATGTAAGCACACTATATTGTTGACTAAATGGTCCTTGATGGTTGAGAACTAATTTGCTTTCAGTGTACTTCAATAGAGTCAAATAAAACCTTGACACCATCTGATAACTTCACCAATTTATTACAAGAGGTTCAGTTGTGGCACAAGCGAGGATATGTGGGATTACCAGAGGTAGCAGGAAGGCAAAAATGCATTCAATTTAGATTCTAAACAATCCCTTGTATTATTTTCTGAGTGTTATTGTAAAGGCATTTAATGTCTCTCCCGATTCCAAGAAGAAAATCAATTAACATAATGGAGAGACCACCCTGTGATACATGTCAGCATGTATTGTAGTATTTCTCTTTCTCAGATAAGTTATCATGAAAAGTTAATTATGTTGTTCAATTCAACTTTATTTACATAGCATAAAATGCAACTCAGTCATTTTAACAGAGAAAATCCTAACAGATCCACATGAACAAGCACAAGCGACAGTGGAAAGGAAAAACTTCCTTGAGCAGGAAGAAACCTTTGCAGAACGAGGCTCAGAGGTGACGACTTTCTGCTATTCTGGTAGGGAGAGAGAATAGAGGAGAGAAAAGGAAAAGACAGCTGGACAGATTGGGGGAGGGTCTAAAACCCTGGTTCAGGTAGGGGGATATTGTTCAGGTAGATTTTGCTAGTTTTTAAGCTGAAGTCCCTTACAATCTTCAACATTTGAGTTAAACACACTTAAAATCAGGACTAAACTCATTGCAGCAGTATATAGGACTTAATAGAATGACCCTCGGAGCTATGTTGTCGGGGGGGCTTGCCCCCCCAGTAGGGTCTCCCAAGGCAAACGGGCCCGAGGTGGCGGGTCAGACTAAAAGCAGTTCAACACACCCCTATGAACACACATCAGAGGAGAGCAGTGACGTCGCCCGGTTTGGCGCAGCCGGGGCCACACCCTGGAGCCAGGCCTGGGGTGGAGGCTCGCACGCGAGCGCCGGGTGGCCGGGTGGCCGGGTTCTCGCCCGCGGGACCCGGCCGGGCTCAGCCCGAAGGGACGACGCGGACCCCTCCTCCTCATCCTCCTGTGGGGCCACCACCTACAGAGGCTGCCGTAGGGGTCGGGTGCATTATGGATTGGGTGGCAGTCGACGGCAGGGGCCTCGACGACCCGATCCCCGGACACAGACTCTGGCTTTTGGGACATGGAATGTGACCTCGCTGGGGGGGAAGGAGCCCGAGCTTGTGAGGGAGGCTGAGAGATACCGTCTAGATATAGTCGGGCTCACCTCCACTCACAGCTTGGACTCTGGAACCCAGCTCCTCGACAGGGGCTGGTTACTCCACTTCTCTGGAGTTGCCCGCGGTGTAAGGCGGCGGGCTGGAGTGGGCTTGCTTATTGCCCCACAGCTCAGCCGCCATGTGTTGGAGTTCACCCCGGTGAACGAGAGGGTTGCGTCCCTACGCCTTCAAGTAGGGGACAGGTCTCTGACTGAGCTGCTGTTCGGTGCATAGGCCAAGACAACAACCTACCCAACCTTCTTGGAGTCCCTGGGAAGGGGTGCTGGATAGTGCCCCAACTGGGGACTCCATTGTGCTCCTGGGGGACTTCAACGCCCACGTGGGCAATGACAGTGAGACTTGGAAGGGGGTGATTGGGAGGAACGGCCTCCCCGATCTGAACCCGAGTGTTCTGTTATTGGACTTCTGTGCTAGTCACAGTTTGTCCATAACGAACACAATGTTCGAGCACAGGGGTGTCCATAAGTGCACGTGGCACCAGGACACCCTAGGCCGGAGGTCAATGATAGACTTTGTGGTCGTGTCATCTGATCTCCGGTCGCGTGTCTTGGACACTTGGGTAAAGAGAGGGGCAGAGCTGTCAACTGATCACCACCTGGTGGTGAGTTGGATGCGCTGGACTGGGAGGAGGCCGGATAGACTCGACAGGCCCAAACGTGTTATGAGGGTCTGCTGGGAACATCTGGCCGAGCCCTCCGTCCACGCAGTTTTCAACTCCCACCTCCGGGAGAGCTTCTCACAGATCCCGAGGGAGGTTGGAGACATTGAGTCCGAGTGGACCATGTTCTCCACTTCCATTGTCGAAGCTGCTGCTCGGAGCTGTGGCCGCAGGGTCTCTGGCGCCTGTCGTGGCGGCAATCCCCGAACCCGGTGGTGGACACCGGAAGTAAGGGATGCCGTCAAGCTGAAGAAGGAGTCCTACCGGGCACTGTTAGCTCATAGGACTCCCGAGGCAATCGACAGGTACCGGCAGGCCAAGCGAGCTGCAGCCCGGGCTGTGGTGGAGGCAAAAACTCGGGTCTGGGAGGAGTTCGGAGAGGCCATGGAGGAGGACTTTTGGTCGGCCTCGAGGAAACTCTGGCAAACCGTCCGGCACCTTAGGCGGGGGAAGCAGTTCTCCACCAACACTGTCTACAGTGGAAGTGGGGAGCTGTTGACCTCAACTGGGGATATCGTTGGGCGGTGGAAGGAATACTTCGAGGACCTCCTCAATCCCACCACCACGTCTTCCATTGAGGAAGCAGAGGCTGGGTTCTCAGAGGTGGACTCGTCCATTTCCCAAGCTGAAGTCACCGAGGTTGTTGTGAAGCTCCTCGGTGGCAAGGCACCGGGAGTGGATGAGATTCGCCCAGAGTTCCTTAAGTCTCTGGATGTGCAGGGACTGTCGTGGCTGACTCGTCTCTGCAACATCGCGTGGCGGGCGGGGACAGTACCTCTGGACTGGCAGACCGGGGTGGTGGTCCCTCTTTTCAAGAAGGGGGATCGGAGGGTGTGTTCCAACTACAGAGGGATCACACTCCTCAGCCTCCCTGGGAAAGTCTATTCCAGGGTACTGGAGAGGAGGGTCCGGCCGTTAGTCGAACCTCGGATCCAAGAGGAACAATGCGGTTTTCGTCCTGGTCGTGGAACACTGGACCAGCTCTATACCCTCCACCAGGTGCTTGAGGGTTCGTGGGAGTTCGCCCAACCAGTCCACATGTGTTTTGTGGATCTGGAGAAGGCGTTCGACCGTGTCCCCCGAGATGTCCTGTGGGGGGTGCTCCGGGAGTATGGAGTCCGGGGTCCCTTATTGAGGGCTGTTCGGTCTTTGTATTCCCGGAGTAGGAGTCTGGTTCGCATTGCCGGCAGTAAGTCGGACCTGTTCCCAGTGCACGTTGGCCTCCGGCAGGGGTGTCCTTTATCACCGGTTCTGTTCATCATATATATGGACAGAATTTCTAGGCACAGCCGGGGGCCGGAGGGGGTCCAGTTTGGGGACCACAGGATCTCATCTCTGCTATTTGCGGATGATGTGGTTCTGTTGGCCCCATCAAGCCTGGATCTCCAGCGTGCACTGACGTGGTTCGCAGCCGAGTGTGAAGCAGCTGGGATGAGGATCAGCACCTCTAAATCCGAGGCCATGGTTCTCGACCGGAAAAAGGTGGCTTGCCCCCTCCAGGTCGGTGGAGTGCCCTTGTCCCAAGTGGAGGAGTTCAAGTATCTTGGGGTCTTGTTCACGAGTGGGGGAAAGATGGAGCGTGAGATCGACAGGCGGGGATCGGTGCAGCGCCTGCAGTTATGCGGACGTTGTATCGGTCCGTCGTGGTGAAGAAGGAGCTGAGCCAAAAAGCGAAGCTCTGGATTTACCGGTCGATCTTCGTTCCTACCTTCACCTATGGTCATGAACTATGGGTCATGACCGAAAGAACGAGATCCCGGATACAAGCGGCTGAAATGAGCTTCCTTCATAGGGTGGCTGGGCGTATCCTTAGAGATAGGGTGAGGAGCTCAGCCACCAGGGAGGAGCTCGGAGTAGAGCCGCTGCTCCTCCACATCGAGAGGAGCCAGCTGAGGTGGCTCGGGCACCTGTTCCTCCCTGGGGAGGTGTTCCGGGCATGTCCCTCCAGTAGGAGGCCTCGGGGCAGACCCAGGACACGCTGGATGGACTATGTCTCTCGGCTGGCCTGGGAACGCCTTGGGGTGCCACCGGAAGAGCTGGAGGAAGTGTCGGGGGTGAGGGAAGTCTGGGCAACTCTGCTCAGACTGCTGCCTCCGCGACCCGGCCCCGGATAAGCGGCAGACAATGGATGGATGGATGGATAATAGAATGAACTTGTTTTAACTAAACACATTTGTGCGTTTGGCCTAGACAGGAAGCACACGGGCCGAAAAAATGGGCCCCATGTGGGTTTGTCCTCGGGTTCCATAATGACCCCATGCCAAATGCTAATGTGGGCTCAATGCACTATTTATTTATGTGCTACCCATGTCATACCATTTCTCTGTCTGCAAACATTACCTCATTTTTGACCATACTAAGACTCCTAAAAGAAGCCCACAAGAGTGAACATATATGGGGCACTCTCGGTTTGCCCATTAGGGTTAAATGGAGGCTGTTGAATTCAATTCAACATTATTTATCAGCACCAAACACAACACAGTCATCCCAAGGTGCATTTAACAGAAAAAGCAAAAAACCCAACGGATCCAACGAGGCTGTTCATAGTTGACCCATACCCACTTAGTGTGTGTGTATACAGTATATGTATATATGCATTATATATATCTTTTTTTTTATTATCTTACTCAAATTTACATTTTCTCAGAATAGAAATGCTTATTTATTGAGGTGTCAGTCCAAATTAAACATGTCTTTTCAGAGCCTCACTGGTTTGTTAGCTTGAAAAAGTACTATTTTTGTTTTTCGTTGTTTTCATGGAAATAAATATATAAATGGTGCGTATGTATGAATATTTTACATTGAGACCGTGTGTGTGTGTGTGTGTGTGTGTGTGTGTGTGTGTATGGAAAACAGCAAACGGAAGAGGCCTCCATGCATATGAGAAGCAGAGGGAATGAATATTAGAGCAGCAGGTCAGTTGAGGCTACATGGCCTCAACAATCAATACACACACACACACACACACACACACACACACACACACACACACACACACACACACACACACACACACACACACACACACACACACACACACACACACAGGAACAGAAATGAGTAGCTTCCTACACACTCCCACGCACAGTTCCTTTTTTAAATACCGTACAGTTCCTTCTCAAATATCGTACACCTCCTTCCTTTTATTCTTCCCTTGATAAACTACATGCAGACTCTGATGGTCTCCTGCAGTTTGTCATTATGGTGCAACGGACAAGAATACAAATATTGCCACTTAAAGGCAAACACTGCTCATAGCCAATAATCAATAAACTGCTTCACAGTTTGAATCCCAGGTCTTGGCTTGGATGTCACAAAACAAATGAGTACTGTAGGTTGACTTAATAATTTTTCCTGTATGAACTGGAACACACTTGATCTTTATATTTAATTCACTCCTTCTATCACAGTCATTGGTTTCCCCCTATTCTGACCGAGGCAGAGAAGGGACTCATGGATCATTGTCATTTCTATCAAACCATGTGACGCCTGATAATGCATAATTATGACAAATGACTGATGACGGTATTATGGAGCCTGAATATTGTATGCATGCATATCGTTTTAATCAAAGCTACATGGAGCTAAGATTTCAGACAGCATGCAAGGGTAATTTGTTGGTGGAAGACATGCTCATGAATAAATATGTTGTCTGTTGCACTGATAAACACATTGTCGCTGCTTTCTCATCCGGTCACATGGGCCTGATGTGTTTCCTGTCCATTCTAATCAACACACAAACTAAATATCTCTCTCAGTGACCTGTGAAATGAGAAACTGAAAGTCAAAGTATTGCGCTCCTCAAATGCTTTTAAGGAGGCAATAACATAATGGGTAGGCGAGATAAGGCGAGGATCGTAGCTTTGCTTTTGTAATGAATGTGATGCAGCAATCTATCACCAAGTTTCCAGCTGAATTCTACACATCTATACAAGCACTGCTGCCAACTTGGAGATTAATGAAGAATGGAAACAGTCCATACCAATGAACTGGTTAACTGAGGTAATCAAAACTGTAATCACTTCTGCTGCGGTTCAATACAAGCGTGTGCAGTAGTGCCCAATAATGCAAAGATCTCAATCAGCATGAGCTGCCCTTCCTCTCGGTCTGTGATCAATCGGCACAAAAATTTCAATTTTGCGTAGCTGTATTGATTTGGAAAATCGAGTAAATTACTGGTGACAACTTGAGACTGAACGAACCAATCTATAGCGCGTACACTCCAGAGCACAGAGAACACCTTCCCCTATCATTACCTCGTTCTCACAGCAGGTTAAAGAAATGACCACAGCCATGATGTCAGAGTTTAGAATGTTCATGTGTTCCTTCCGTTTTGCTCCAACTTACCTATTTGGCAATCTCATGTTGCGGTATGAATTTTTAGCATTTTTTTCCACCCTCATGTTTTTTTTGCATAATTATTTGTGCTTGTGACTTCATTAAAATACATTATGTAGAAAAGTATTGACCCAGTCCTTTGTCTCAAAGGAGGTTGCACATTTGATGAAGGTCAAAATATGGAAATGACTATAAAGTGTTGCCATTACCTCATAGCCAGAAATAATTTATATCTCAGACCTTAATGTGGAAATGTATAAACAGCTGTTTTCTCCTGTTTTGCTTCAAATGTGTCCAACATATTACACTGATAAAGTAGCACAGTGAGTAAAAAGGTCTGTTTTCTGTGTCATAATGGCTAAATGTATTTGAATGTACTTTGTTATTCACCAATAGAAATGTGATAATATGAGTTGTGTCGCATGATCGAGGATTGGGTGATATTTAATTTGTCACACATTTGAGGATACAATTTTTTTTGAATGTGCATGTAATACATGTAAGTGGACAAACCAATTAGGACAATATTGTATTTTGCAATTCCGTTTTGGTTGTATTTTTTTCAAGAGTAAATGGCTCCTTAAGATTTCTCTTTTAAGCAAGAAGAAAAGTACAACACTTGTCACTTTGATACTGCTGTCTGGATATATAAATAATGCTCGCGCAACGGTGCTTAAATAATGTTCTTGTTCTGAAGCTGTTTAGGTTTCAGATTACAAACTGCACTAAGAAATATGATGGTGAAGAAAACAACGTAACCATGGAAATGTCCTTCCTGATACTGTGGAAAATGAAAACGTCATTTGCACCCCGTTTACAAAGAAACATAGTTAACTTATGTCGAGGATCATATACGGAAAATGAACATGGCCAACTCACTGGAAGTGCAGTGAATCATTGAAATCTGCATTTTCTTGTTTCTTCAGTTCTGTTATTTCTTTTGATTAACTGGGTTGCTCATGACAGAAATGTTTGCTGGTGGGTAAACACATGCCTCCTGTTGATCCTATTGTGTTTTAAGTGGATATTCAAAATATCAAGTAATGAATCTTTTCAACAGTTTCAGCTTGGATTGTATCTGTTCTACTGTATGTCATCAACATGCTACTGACTCTTATAAAGTTTGTTTTCTTTGATTGGGTTGTAAAGGATAAATGTGAAACACTTATAAAATAACCAGGACTCCAGATAGAACTTTAAAGGGGTGTGTGTGTGTGTGTGTGTGTGTGTGTGTGTGTGTGTGTGCTACCAATACGTGTTTATACTGTTCATTTGTCTTCAGTGAGCAGAGTATGACTGATCTTAATCTCTGCCCCCTACTGCTTGTCTCTAATCTTATCACATCAGTTTGGCTATTCTAATCTACTTTATGAAAGCTTATGAAACTAATCGTTGCACATGGTGACAATGCCTGAACCGTAATGTGCTTTTGACTCGGCAAATGGGGCAAGTGAAGCTTTCTGTATTTGTGGGATCGTCTAAGGAGCCCAAATGAGATTACGTTCCTCAAATCTACAAGCCGCTAAGTGAATTAAGATAATCTATTAGACACTATTTGATGATTTGTATTAAAACAGTCTTCACTTAAACTGTTGTGGCGGTTTGCTGGGATTTGAAATTGCATGAATGTTAGTTGCGCAGTGAAATAAATCTAAAGCAAAGGAAGGCGAGTCTGTTTTGAGAGGATGCACCCTTAAAGTCACAGCCCTGTTCTTCTCTAAATAAATAAACCTATAAAGACCTAATGGGCTCATTGCTGGAAACGATGAGAGGGCCCGTTTAAAGCCTTGTAAATCAGGTTTGGCTGGCCGTTTAATTAACTTGTAAATTAATGCACCATGCTGTGTAAATTGAAGGGTGATAAATATTCATGTAGTTACCTAAGAAAAGGGCAAGGACGTATCGCAGACATAACCAGATTGGCTTTACAAGCAGCACAGCCAGTTTAAAAAAAAAAAAAGAAAAAAGAAAAGAAAAGAAGCCTTATTGGTATTTTATAGACAGCAAATTTGCATTTCTTATGCTTCATAGGTTACGCAAAAGGAAGGAGTCACTTTCTCTGCCCCTGCTTTCACGTCACACCTCCCCCACTCTGTTTCTGCCACTGTCAGGTCATGGTATTATACAAGGAAAGCTGTCATGCACTTGAAATACTTCTGACTGAGGCAGTCGAATCACAATGTATCAGAAATGTATGCAAATGTTGGCTGGAGCAACAGACCTGGTAAAAGAGATGACTGTTATTAGAGAGTGTGAAGGTTCAAATCCAAATGTCTGTCACGTTGGAAACCTAATGGCAGATGACGGGGAACCCTCCGTATCCTACAGGGAGACATCTGAGCCTGGGGATGGTTAGGCACTCGAATTTGCGACATCTATTTATATCAGTATGCCCTCATAACACTTGAAACTGAGTTGAGGTAAACACCTTCATAGAGCGATAATGGTGGAAATTACACAGGAAACACAATTGTCACTGCAAGTGGGCTTCATGCAGGGCTGACACATTAAAGGTAAATTGAGGGACCGACCACAAGACATTGCTGCTTGAATCGGGTCTCATTATTGTGTGATGGTGGTGGTGACTGCAGTCAAATCATTGCTCCTGGTGGCATAATTGACCTGCACAGGGCATGGTAATTGACCTTGCTATTGAGGACATGGTGGGTTGGTGCTGAGACAGCAAAATGGGATCTGGAGGAAAATGGGGATATAAGGTGGGGGTCGCTTCCAATTGCTCAGTCATCATTATGGGATGGTGGACTATTAAAAACAAAAACAAAAAAAAACATCTTATTGAATTGATATTGACTGATAATGAGCTTTGCTTATAGTACAAACATTGTCCATCATTCTCTTTATTTGATATATTTCATAAAAGTTTAAAATTAAGCTTAATGTATGTGGCTGGATATAAAGAATTGCCAAGACACCAGAGGTGGAAAGACATTTTTTTTCCAAGAAGTTCCCTCTGGGATTAAAAAAAGTATTTATATTCTATTGAAAAATTGTACTTCGGTGCAAATAGGCAGTTAATCCTTTGCTTAAAGTGCATTTATGGGCCACATAGTGGGTTAGTAGATGGCATTCCTTGTTGTTGAGTGAGAATATATCTCCGGTTCAAGTTCAGTTAGGTCACTGAATTGTCCACTGGTGACTGTCCTTCTGACCCACAGTGAACTGGAATCTGCTTCACCACCCTGCAACCCTGAACAGGCTGTACAGAAGATAAACACATGGAAAATAATTTTGTTCAAAGCTCAATTCTCAGACCAGTGATGACGTTAGTAAAAGTTGCAGAATGGCAATTTGTTTCGCAAAAGGATTAAATCTATGAACTACAAAAATGCAGATGGAAAGTACAGTAACTGCAGCACAACCACTGTTACCAATTTTTTTTAAGCTACATTGCCTCAGGAAATCAAAAGCAAACAACTTGCAACTGTCAATACAAACACACACACACACACACACACATCACGATCACGCTGCAATAGCTGGCTCTCGGCATTTCATCATTACGCACATAAGCAGCTGCTGACGCGTCAAGATCAAGAGAATTTTTTTTTTCTTTTGCGTCATCGTGATCACTGGTTTATATAACCATATATGGGCGCTATCTGTTTATTTTTCTATGCCGAGAGATTAAGCTTGATCCTTTCTCGCGTCTTAACCTGTTTGATCACATGTTCCAATCCTGATTTATGTCTTTTGCCACGGTGCGTGTGACAGAGGAACTCTGCTGTCCTGCGAGTCTAACGTAAACATGAATAAAACAGCAGGCGGCAGCGTTACGCAATGAAGCACTCTTTACTATATCCGCTCTTCCTCATTTGGTCGTTTACCGCAGAGTATTTGCCGCTTTCGCTCAAAACGGAAGAGGGTGTAGGATGTCCCCGTTTAAACCGTAAATGTATTCTGACCAGACGGCGCACGGGGAATATTACATTCAGAGCTGCACTCTCGACGAGCTGATGCTTGTTTACCAGTTTGAGAGGCAGACTGGAGTGACTCCCTCTTACAGTCACCTAAAAATATGGCCAAGGGATTGTGAGTAAGCGGGGAAAATCAAACAGCCGCAATATATTCTAGTGTATGATTAGTAAGTGCGCCGTGTTGCCCTACTTTGCGCATCTGACCACTATATCCACGTTACTATCTATTCTGTTTTATAATCCACTCCAACGCCGCAGATGACGCAAATGAAAAGTTTTATAGGTCAGGGACACTTCATTCATTGGCTATTTAAGACTAGATCCTGATGAAAGAAAAAAGAAATCTACCCAGAAGCCAAACGATAGATCATAGGACTTCAGATGCTATAAATAAAACCCTGACTGACTACACTCAAATGAGTCGGAAGAGGGCAGAGTGATAGTAGGAGGGATTTTTCCTTCTCTCTCTCTCTCCCTCTCCTTTGAACGGGGCGATCTCACTACAGCATTCATCCCGTTTCCACCAATAAGCCCAATGAGCCGAGTGCGCACCGCCCACCGCCGGCGTGTGTATTTTTTCCCCGTCTCCTTTCCTTTTTTTTTTTTTACTAAAGCAGAGCTGGATGAGTAGACCGTCACATGTTGTTCCCCCCTCTTCAGTCCGGACATCAGCAGACATGTGTTATTTATTGCTCGACTGTAGGAGAAGACGAATGAACGTGAAACCGGCGTGTTGGAAATAGAGGATTAACGCGGAGCGCGTCGGGGTTTTTTTTAATTTATTTTTTTTTCCCTCTACCCCCCTTTCTTTTTTTCTTTTTTTTTTTCTCCAGGAGCCGGAGGAGAGGAAACATTGTGTCTGGTCGGGGAAAGGACGTCGAGAATGGCGAGTCCGCCAAACACGAGTGATCAGTCGTTATTGGCCACTAATGCGAACAACAACAATATCAAGAAGTGTGGATACCTGAAGAAGCAGAAACACGGGCACAAGCGCTTCTTCGTGCTGAAGGAGCAGAGCGAGGGCTCCCCTGCCCGGCTGGAGTACTACGAGAGCGAGAAGAAATGGAAAAACAAATCGGCCGCGAAGAGAGTTATTCCTCTGGACTGCTGCCTCAACATAAACAAGAGAGCGGACGCCAAAAACAAATATCTCATCGCTCTTTACACCAAGGACGAGTATTTCGCCGTGGCGGCGGAGAACGAGCAGGAGCAGGAGAGCTGGTACCGGCTCCTAACGGATTTAATGGCAGAGGGGAAAGTCTATGACGGCTCCGCGTCCAACTCTGCGTCCTCGCTGGTTGGCTTCGACGAGGCGAGCTACGGTGTAATAACGCCGGTGGCCGCCGCCTACAAGGAGGTATGGCAGGTCAATTTAAAATCTAAAGGCTTGGGACAGAGTCGGAATTTGACCGGCGTGTACAGACTGTGTCTCTCCAGCCGGACTATCAGCTTCGTGAAGCTGAACTCGGAGGTCGCCTCGGTCATCCTGCAGCTGATGAATATCCGGAGGTGCGGCCACTCCGACAGTTTTTTCTTCATCGAGGTCGGCCGGTCGGCGGCCACGGGTCCCGGGGAGTTGTGGATGCAGGCGGACGATTCTGTCGTGGCTCAGAACATCCACGAAACTATACTGGAGGCGATGAAAGCCATGAAGGAGCTCTCGGAATTCCGCCCGCGCAGCAAGAGCCAGTCGTCGGGCACGAACCCCATCTCTGTGCCCACGCGCAGGCACCTGAACCACCTCCCGCCGAGCCAGACCGGACTCCCCCGGCGATCGCGCACCGACAGCATGGCTGCGACCTCCCCCGTGAGTAAATGTTCCTCCTGTCGAATACGCACCGCCAGTGAGGGGGATGGCACCATGACGCGTCCCATGTCTGTCAACGGGAGCCCGCTGAGCCCGGGGGTCCACCGAACCCTCCTGAGCAGGTCTCACACCATCACAGCACGCCCCTCTCTGACATTTGAATCATCAACCCTTCAGCACAGTAAGTCCATGTCTATGCCCCTGTCCCATTCACCGCCGCTGACCACCACTGCCCCCGGGAGTGTGTCTTCCTGCCTGGATGGCAGTGCCCCCCGCCCCTCCAGCTGCAGCGCGTCCTTCTCTGGCTCCCCCAGTGATGCTGGTTTTATATCATGTGAGGAGTACGGGTCTAGCCCCGCAGATGCGCGAGACCTCAGGTTGCCACTCACTCTCCGCAGCAACACACCCGAGTCTCTCAAAACAGACACCCCCCCCTCCCGGGATGGCGTTGAGCTTGATGGCTACATGGTGATGGAGCGGCAGAATCAGGCTACTTACCGGCGGTTGCAGGACCTGGAGAAGGTGTACAGAAAGCGCACATACTCCCTCACTACGCCCCGCCAGCAAAGAGGACCCCCACAAGTGTCCTCGGCCTCCCTGGATGAGTACACGCTTATGAGGGCTACATACACCAGTGGAAGCCTGTCTCGGCGGTGTCACACTGCCTCACCTAAAGGGAGTATAGAGGATTACAGGGACATTCAAAGCAGCGCCAACAGCCTGCAAGATGACAGTGGCTACATGCCCATGATGCCTGGTGTGGCACCTCCGACACCAGGGTCCAAAGAGGACCCCTACATGCCAATGAGCCCTATGTGTGTTTCTGCTCCAAAACAAATCATCAACCCACGTTCACACACCTCCACAATTGGGCTGGTCCCACGCACAGACTCCCCTGGGAGTGTTTCTCTGGAGGACAGTGGGTACATGCGCATGTGGTGCGGAACCAAGATGTCACTTGAGAGTACAGATGGAAAACTCACCAATGGAGAGTACCTGAACATGTCTCCAGTTGACAAGCTGGTGTCATTTACACCCCCAGACTACATTGTCAGTTCTCCAGGAGATCCCCACTTTCAGCAAAGTCACAGACAGCCTTATCCTTACACCTCCCTACCACGATCCCAAAAAGGACCATTGCAGCGTAGTGGGTCCACCTCCGCCGACACAGACCAGTATGTGGTAATGAGTTTACAGAGGCAACGGATTGAAGAGGAGTCCAACTATTGTCCTCTGTCTCCAGGAGACTCTGTTGCCAGCAGCTCTCCGGGAACTCCAGCCGCTCCGTCCTCTGCTCCATCCCCTCTCAGACTGGCTAGAATAGATGGAGGTCCGGTACATCGGAATAGGGTATGTCGGCCCACGCGCTTGGCTCTGGAATCCCTGAGAACACTACCATGTATGAGTGAACACCCGCTTCCCTCAGAGCCACGTAGCCCTGGAGAGTACATCAACATAGACTTTAGTAGTGCTGCCCACAACCCACTTACAGCCACAGAGTCAGAAGCCTGCAAGTCCTCTGTGAGTTTGACATGTGCAGAAAATGGATCACTCTCAGACTATGCTAATATTGACATCAGCTCCTCGGCTCACCCTGGATTACACCAAACTGGGGGATCCCCCTCAGCTGGGTGTCTAAATTATCCACCTGTTGCAGTGACTTGTCCTAGTGTGGGAAAGACCCAAAAGGACAGACCGGACATTGATGAGGTGGATGAGAACAAAAACACTGACGGAGAGGTGAAAGAGAATGGGACTGAAGGGGAATTTCCTCTACAGCAGCAAGGAGATCTGGGATGCAAGTCAATTTCAGTCAAAGATGACTACACAGAAATGACTTTCAGTCCTACTACCCCTTTACCTGCGATCTGCACCACTGACACCGCTCCCCTTCCCACCAGCCCCACTGCTTGTGTCCAGAGACTCAGCCTTGAAAGCAGCATGGTGGATGTCGTGCCCCCTGTGCCTGTGGACTCTTTTCTTCTGGGGGGTCCTTCCCTATCTATACCAATTGTGGATCCACACAGGGGTGCTAAAGTCATCCGAGCTGACCCTCAGGGGCGTCGGCGTCACAGCTCTGAGACCTTCTCGTCCACTACCACTGTCACCCCTGTGTGCCCATCTTTTGCCCACGATAGCAAACGGCACAGCTCTGCCTCTGTGGAGAATGTATCCCGCACTGTTCGCAGCTCCGAGGGAACAGATGAGGACTATGGCAGTCCGATGTGCAGAGAAACGTCTGCTGGCTATCAAAATGGGCTTAACTATATTGCCTTAAACTTGATGGAGGGAAACCTTGGCGGATGTAGTTTAGGGAGTTGTGATGGACTCTTGAGGTTCAAGACAGCCTGTGGCTGCAAAGGGGGACTGAACGGCTTCAACGCCAGTCCTTATGCCAGCCTGGGATTCAAGGAAACCACTGCCGCTGCTGTAAAAGGTGTGTTTATACACACACACACACACACATACACACACACACACACACACACACACACACACACACACACACACACACACACACACACACACACACACACACACACACACACACACACACACACACACACACACAAACCCTCTCACTCTCATTCATTCAGTACGTTTTAAGGGAGTGGCATCAGAGTTGGAGTAGCATACAGCCTCAGGGCAGCTGTGTACTCTGCAGTGATAGGTCTCCTCCCTGTATCATTTTTCATAATGTCTTTGTTTGATTTGTTTTGAAGGTAATCACAATTATCTTTCATAGCTTGATTCCTAATCAGCTTCATTTGATTTATCCCACTAACTCTGAGCTGACACAGTTTGCTTATTTTCCCTGACGGCTCCTTTATCACCCAATAATCGTGACTGACGTGAGTGTAGCATCTCGGGGAGCAAGACACATTGTTTTGTTATCCACTGTAGTAAACACACTCATCAGCTTGCCTGCTTTACATTGACAGTTGATATGTAAACACAGGCTGTGGGAGCTCAGGGACGTAAACTAGTTATGAACATTGCTGTTGGAGGCAGGCTGTGATGTTTACATAGGATTAGTCATCTACTTGTCACACCCATGACAGTCACAAATTTCAAGGCTGTGTGTGATGCAGAGGAAGTCTTTAAACACATCAAAACTGCAGAGCAGCAGCACAGGAACACACAAGTGTCTCCTTTCCAAATAAGAGCTCAGAATGGCAGAGTTTAGTACAAGCAGTCGGTTGTAAAATGCAACAGTTTAGTACAAGCAGTCGGTTGTAAAATGCAACAGAAGTGCAGTCAGAGCACAGCAGAATTCATTAAAAAACACAACTGTGAATATCAGAATAATCTGGTCAATCCTGAGCTGAATAGACTTGATATAACTGTATTATTCTGAAAATCGTGTTGGAGCCCACCGCGTGCCGCTTGACGCTGCTGCGTAGTTGTGTGAATGGTCTGCTCTGCTCGCCCCTCAGTGACGCAGTTTCGTACAACGTCAGGATTTCAAAACAACATCTAATCAGATTCAGTGACGCATGCAGCGCTGCACACATGCTTCTATGGAAGTTTCTACAAATAGCTGTGAAACAAAAAAAAAACAACACTTTCTCATTGTGAAATATATACAATTGCATAATGTGGCTTTCCGGGAGATGGCGTGTCGTTATGATTGAGCTGTGAGACCTATGTAACTATTGTTGCTGTGAAAACATTACCTTTCACCTCATTTTCTTCCTTGTTGCATCAATGGCTTTTCGTACATGTGAAAAATGGCAGGGGTTGTTTACTGAGATATAGAACCTCACAGGGGCATGTCAGAAGTTGCTGTTGTTTGAGGAGAAGTGTTGGGATTATCCCGAGTCGAGAGTCTGTGTTCCTGATGGTGAAACACAAGCATTTAATTGCTGTTTGTGGTTTCACATCCAAATAGTCCCTCTGTCTCTGCTGTCTCCCGTGCTGTGAGCGCAGCCAGTGTGTGAAGCATGGTGCAAGTCATCGGGTTCCCCAGAAAAACAAGTGAGTCAGTTGTTTATCAATTGTCAGGTACTGGGTTTCAGGACAGGAATGCGGGCAGTGTGCAAAGGTTGCTGGGAGAGGTGAATACTCACTTGTTTTTCTAACCTGGAGGGATGGACTCTAAGAGGGGGATGGGAGGATTCTTTTTTACTCTGAGAAGCTTCACAAACACCCCTGTGAGATGTTTTCAGCAACAGGCAACAGCAAATGTATGACTTTAATTTGGGATGTATAACACACGTGTGGCCCTACTCCAATGCAGTAACTCATTTCTGTCAGCACCAGGGTACTTTGAAATATCAACAGGCACACCATGATTTTAGACATTTGCCCAAACTTCAAAAGCAAAGGAGAAAGAGGGAGGTGAAAGAACATTGGTGATGGATGACCAACTTGTTTAGTTTTCCATGTACAACAGAACCTATGATTGGATGACTGGCTAAAAGCAAGGGAGATATTAAAGGAGCAGGAATGGAGCTGTGACATATAAGCAAATAAATTCACTTTAAAAGAACACGTAAACAGGTTAGCTTGACTTAAAGCTTTTAAAGCCAAGGATGTCAATCACTCAACATAAACATAATTCTAATGATACCTTTTGGTGCAAAACACAGTGAATCATCGAAAACAAAATTCCTATAGCTGTTTCATTATGTGTGGTTTTACAAACTCATCCTGACAACATGGATTTGACGCTCGTTTGATGCAATGAGTTGGCTATGTCATGACAGCGTCACCGATTTCTCAGCTCAGGTCTCTGTGTTGTTTACAATTTTTTTGGTGGATTGGCGGGCTGGATTAGGACATTAAAACAGGGGTGTCAAACATAAGGCCTGTGGTAAAATAATGGCCTGCATAAAGACTACCGTATTAAGATAATGCAATCAAAAGAGGATCTACTAGAGAAGCCACACTGCAATGGGACCAAATGTTCTGCGCATGTCTTAGAGTTTCTCGCTAAATCCTGACCCAGAAGTGTTGGAGCAGGTAAATATTTAAACATGACTTCAAACATAAGAACTTTGCATGTTGTTTTGATGTTGTGTCAACTGGAAGCGCCGAGTGTCTTCATCGGTATGATGCGAGTGGCATTTTCTTGAGTATGTTGTTTATACGAGTCTGACAGATGTATAACTATGGATAATAATCCTGTACTCAGTTGTTAAGTATGTGACCAGGACAGCCTGTTATTTGATAGTCTCATCAAAACTCGGAACACTTCAGCCTCATGTCTGTGTGCGCGGAAATAAGAACACGCCTGTTTACTACAAGATGACAGGCTTTACTACATTCTGTTGTAGTCGCCCAGTGAAAAATAGTTTACATTCCTGCCAGTAAATGAGATTGTCATAGGTATATAAGGAAGTAACCTGATGGCTGTTGTCAACATACATTACTGTGGCGAGAAGTGGAGAGCAGCCGAGGCAAAGTCCAAATATGTAAGCATATCATGCCCGTTTGTAGGTGGATGTTTACATGAGGCTCTGCGAGGAGTGGTGGAGTGTGTTTGGGTTTTGTCATGGCGGTCCGGGCAGAAGGCGGGTAGTGGAGGGGGCAGTGGAGGGAAGGGTTGTTTAGCTTTCAGTGCACACTCTCTGGCCATGTGGACAATGTGAGTTTTTTGACCTTTGTGCGTGTGTGCGTGTGCGTGTGCGTGTGCGTGTGTGTGTGTGTGTGTGTGTGTGTGTTGCCATCAAGGGAAAATAAAAGAGAGACTTCTGTGCTGCTTTCATAACTTTTTCCTTCACTCCTTCTTTGGGCTTTCCTTGTCCAATCCTTCCTTTTACAGTATCTGCTCCACCACTTCTTTTTTCTCTGTCATCCTCCTATCATCTCTTCCCCACCTCTGTCCCTTTTTTTTTCTTTTAAGAAATCTGTGTTTCTCTGAACTAAAAAGGGTGCAGATGAAGAACATTTACTAAACACCCCCCCATCCTATCCCCCACCACCACCACATACACACAGACAACAAAGGCAGACACACACACACACACACAAATACAATTTGACTTTGTGTTTCTCTCCAATGCGTGTACACATACACAGCCGTCAGCAGATGGATGATGGAAGGGTGGCTGTGGTGGGGGGTGGGGGGGGGGGGGCAGGGTTCACGGAGTTTTGCACCTGCCCCGCCAAGCAGTGCTCACTGGTTATCTGGCCCTTCAGAGGAGAGTGACAATACGCTAATGACTGGCCACCATCTGCCACGACAACAACGGGGGAGAGGGTGGGGGGTGTGGCGAAGCCGTTTTCAAGAAGCTGTGTACCAATCCCCCCCCCACACACCCACCCACCCCTCACTCCCCTCCTTCTTTCCATCCTCGTACCTCATTTCTCCCCTTCTTCTCTCCAGACACTGGTTTCTGTTTTTCAGAAATCATGTGATTCACCCCTCCCCTTTTTTTTTTTTTTGTTAAAGACACACACACACACACACACACACACACACACACACACACACACACACACACACACACACACACACACACACACACACACACACACACACACACACACTCTCTTTCTCCACATCAGTGCAATCAGGCCCTGTGTTTTTCCTGTTGTTATCTGACCTCAGTGGACTGTCTCTGATGGGCTTTTCACACCACAGTTCAGAGGATTGCGCAGTGATGCATTAAAAGAAAAGTAGCTAATCAGTTCAGAGTACAGCCACTAACAAGTCTCTCACCACTCTTGCTGCTTAAGAGGGTCTGTTGTTTCCTTCAAAAACATACTGTAACGGTAACACATTTGTGTTGTGGGATAGAAATGAAAGGGTTGATGCAAGGTGCAGCCAAATTGTCTTCTCGGGCTTGCAGGTTGTTTTGTTGCTGTTGAGCGTGCAGAAACAATGCCTCCTTTTTGCACCAAGTACTCTGAGGAACATACAGTCTCTGTCCTCACCTGTGCTGTACACCCCTCCCCTACAGATGCACATAAGTAGCGCTCCTGGTTGTCTGATACATAACTCTTTGAGTGAAGTAGGGCGGGATGTTCCAGCACAAGATAAAAACAAAATTAACTCTGTAATTCCTCTTACCTCCAAGCTAAATTGAGGATAGGCATTCACCTTGGGATTAAGGAATTGTTCAGTAGCTTTATTTGTTGCTTTTTGCTCACCTTCTAATACTGTTGGTGATTATGTGACATGAACACAGAATTACAACCAGGTGATACAATATGGGCTTATAGCTACATCCACAGAATTCATCAACTCTGTCTAGCTCTGCCTCAAACATTGTTAGATTATAAAATTCCCAGTGAATATTAAGAAGAGACATTTAAATATTCTCCATTGATCTGGCCCAATTGTTGCCAAAAACACGTGTCACGATTAATTTGGACAATGACTGTGTGGAAAAACGGGTTACAGTGGTAGCTGTTTTTGTTTTGTTGGTCAGGCTGAGGTGTGGGAGGTCAGAGGTGAAGAGTCAGTCTGTGTTTGTTTGGTGGAGCACTGTTGTACATCAGGGAGGAGTCGGCAGGGCAGGAATGTAAACACAGGAGATCTGAGCCCGCTGATCTCTTCACGTCTGCAGGTCACTTTCCAGCCATAATAATAAGAAATGAAGTCGGGGAATCTCCTTCTTCTGTCTGGATTGGAAACTACAGCAGTTCCCCTGAGAGCCCGTTTTCATTTTGCTCAGTTACAGCACAAAACCACTCAAATAGGTGATGCATCTGCAGACAGACAGACTTGTTTACACCGTCTCTGGAGCGCTGGAGACAAAACTGCTAATACATGCGTGTGTGTGTGTGTCTCAGCCCTGAATGGAGCAAGTCTAAAATTAGCCTGTGAGAACTAAATAAATAATGAACAGAGCCTGTGTGTGCGGATCGGGACAGGGGACACAAACATGGACTGTTGGGAAGGATAGAGGTGTGTATGTGAGTACGTGCGTTCTCCAAAAAGAGGGAGGGGGGGGGTTAGGAGCCAGCGGGTTCATTCCCCCACCAGACCTCTGTCCCGCTCTCTCAATAACAACCCCCCTCCCCAAATCTCCCCGCCCACCCACAATTCTCTCTGGTCAGCTTGTGTTTTGAGTAGCAGTGTGTGTGGCGAGGACCTATATGTTATATCACTTTCTTCAATAATGATAATAATAATTTTTTATATTTCTTACCACTTTTCAAAACAAAAGCTAAAAACAACATAAAAACCAATACACGATAGATCAAAACCCACCTTTTTTAATGAGAAATTATACAACCTGAGACGACTGTAAGCAGCGCTCAACGGGTCGTTGCGTGCAAGGTTTTTTTTGTGCACGTCAACGTGCGATGGAAATGTGGGAAAACAATATTAAATGAAAGTGCCAAAAATGTAACATTTCTGATGTGCTTTCGGCAGTGATTTGCCACTCCCCGCCCCCTCAGTGAAACCTCGGGTCACAGTTGCTATGTAAATGATCCTGGGTCGCATTTCTCAGCAGAGCACCAGTGTGGGCCTGCAGCTCACTGCAGGACCTGTGTCTGTCAGACCCGACACGTCAAAATTCAGAGGGCTGCCATGGACGTGCCCTTTCACAAAAATCACAGTTTTCACCGTTGGTCATCATCACATTTTAGATTAGTATGGTCAAGTAAATAACACAACTTGAAACATGATCTTTCTTGTACCTAGCGGGTGGCACTATGTCTGTGAATGGATATTGACAACTCGATTTGATCAAGCATATCGTGTTTTAGGCAGATTGCAGCATGTAGAGCAGAGTTAAACATCACTTCCTGTTTCATGGCCAATGATCAGTTTTTCGGCAGGCTACCATGGCAACGCCCTATGACTTTTCCAATGAAAAGGGTATGAAAATTCTTCGCAAATGACTATATACAGGCCAAATATTCGGTCTCTTCGATTTACCCCATAGGATGAGTGCAACAAGAGAATTTAACCCCAACAGGAAGTCAGCCATACTCTCACAGTTAACGCCAAATGACAGCCATGACGTTGTTGTGCACCCCGACTTGTTGCATTTGTCTAGCAAATGTGTTGCTCATAGTAGATGTTACAAATGTGAAAGCAATATAGATGGAGCCATTTTTCCAGACGTGCTCAATAACCATAGAGTATAAACATTTTTTTGACGTGTGCAAATTTTCACAAAGGTTTCAAATGCGCTTAGGCCATCAAGAAAGCATCAGTTAGCGCACGAGTAATAACAATAATGTTCTTTTTATTCCAATCGGGTCTTGCCCAGCTCTGCTCGGGCTCGGACCCTTATAATAATGCTTTTGTTTGTGTGTTGGCCTTCTTGGCTAGACCTGGTTGCTCCTCCGAGCGGTTAGTGATTCAACGCTCCTTCCCGGCAGATCCCAGTCATTCTCACCCAAGTGCCTGTCTCTACAGGCCGCTGCCTGGCCCAGCCCCTTCAGAAACACACACATTCAGATTGTTATGGTCCGCCGGTCCCATGACCTCACTGCATTCCCGTTCCTCTCTGTCAGGTTGATTCTGTTACTGTGGT
This sequence comes from Blennius ocellaris, assembly GCF_963422515.1. Taxonomy (NCBI): domain Eukaryota; kingdom Metazoa; phylum Chordata; class Actinopteri; order Blenniiformes; family Blenniidae; genus Blennius; species Blennius ocellaris. The sequence goes on along the minus strand of NC_137655.1, from coordinate 19,651,193 downwards.
TTTTCCACCACTTCCCTCCCCACTGTTTCTATTTTCCCCTGTCTCTGACATCAATGGCAATAAAGAGTGCGAGCACAGCCGGCCCAGGTGGCTACAGGAGTGAAATCAATTATTCTGTTATTCAAATGGAGCCTGTGGCTCCATATTTTTGCATCAGACGTATGCGAGCAGCTGCGGAGTTGCCTCGGCCTCTTGACTGTTTTCCTGCTCTCTCTGATGTCGATCAAGCGTTCAGGAGTATATGTAAGGCAAAGGCTGAGGACAGACACGCGTATGTGTTTATTGTGGGAATGGTTGTGCGTGAAGGGGGGTGGGGGGGGTGTAACCGAGGAGTCTGAATGAGCGGTTTGTTTTAGAGAACGACGACCACATCCAGCTTTGTGAAAACAGCTCTTGTTCACGACTGGGGAAAAGGGAGAGAGGTGTGTGTGTGTGTGTGTGTGTGTGTGTGTGTGTGTGTGTGTGTGTGTGTGTGCGTGCATGCATGTGTGCGTGTGCTTCCGCTCCCATTTGATAGCTCTGCATACAAATGAAACTTCACAAACATGTACACAGGGGCAAGGGTCAGCACAGCTTTCCACTGTGCGAGGAGCAACACTGCCTAAACTCTGGCTTCATGGTTTCTGAAAAAAGTTTGTGTAATAATGAAAAGTACCTGTGTGTTTATGGGTGTGTGGGAGAGATTGTTGTTGCAGTCACTTTTCTTGTCATCGGAGACGGTCCTGTTTCAGCTGCACTGTGCTAAATGCCACTCTGTTTTTCCCCTACCAAGAAAACACCTGCCGCTTTAGACTTCACTGTCTACCAACTGAGGAGCACGTGCACACACACACACACACACACACACACACTCTTGAAGAGAGCAGTTATTCCTTACTTGGTAGCAGCGGGGGTATCCATTTGCCCTTCAAATCCCCTCTGTCCTGTGTAATAAATCACATATACTGTATTTACACACTAATATTAGGTTTCTGGAGGAATATTGACTCGCACTGAAATCTGATTTGTCCAAATCTGATTCATATCTGTAAATCACATGACATTAACCTCACTCATTTCTTTTCCGATTTTTTTCTTTTGCAGAATAAAGGTTCACGGACCTTCACGCCTCCTCCTCCTCCTCCCCCTCCTCTTCTTCCTGTGAATGTAGGGTTTCACTGCAGCCAGATGACGAGGTCACCACACCGACAGCTGGACTCTGCGCTGCAGCCGATGTCCTCTGACCTTTTTGCCGCCTCTGGGGGTCATGGGGATGGCCATCGCCATGGAGACAAAAACACTTGACCCTTACCCCAAATCTTTCCTCCTTTCCCGTGGCACCTAAACATTCAGGCGCCATTGCTGCTGTAGTGCTAGAGAGAGAGAGAGAGAGAGAGAAAAAAAGATCAAGATCTTAAACAGACTCTAACAATGGGTAGTTAACCATGTATCTCTGTTCCTAGGCCTGCAATTCTTTTTTTCTGCAGTATATTACGTTATTTACTGTTATTTGTTATTATTACCGATTGTACACTTTCATCTGGTTTTCCTATGGCTTCAGCCGATAGCTGCCAGACACTCGCAACTGAAAAACCTGTGAACCAAACCCCCAAGTGCACGCGTGCACCCATACGCAAAAACCTTTTCATGCATACAGATAACGTATTTATTTATTTATCGTGTATGTATACATTACATGAAACGTGTGTGAGGATTTGTAGATTGTAGAGATTCTACCGCAAAAAGAGACGGCATTTATTAACATATTTAAGAATCGAAACCCTACCTCAGCACCATGTCACACAGAAATATATATGAAATATTTATTTTCAGAGGTGAGTTTTCTTTTTTTTTTTTTTTTTTTTTTTAAATCACCGATCCAAAGCCTTACTACAGCCATCAGCCCCTTTCTGATGGACTTTTTTTTTTTTCTTTCTTTCTTTTTTTTTTTTTTTTTTTTTAGTTTGGACCTATTAAATCGCAGTATATCAAAGAGTTAACTGATTATTTAGAGACTGAATGTTCATCAGAGCTGAATGAGAAACAGCCTCTCCGAGATTACGTTTCTTTTCTCATAATCTATAGCAAGATTGTGTTTTAGAAATTGAGAGTAATATATTAATTAATATGCCTGAGATGGAGGATCCATACACACCATCATAATGCCTGGAGGACCTCAGAGGAATTGTTGGCATCGCATTGCATTACACATGCGTGCATGCACCTGACACAAATCTACAAACACTGCGGCATGTTGTGGGTCCGACTGGACCCCGACCACCTGATCTGTGGCCTGTCTGAGCCCAAGTCTCAGCACCTTTTATACACACCAACTTCTCCACTGTTCACCTATGATATTCTGCACACACCCCCGTACATCCTGCAGGAAGTTATGACCTGTCAGGACCAGGGACGGAAGCATGAATGTTTGAAGTTATTTATACAGAGTGACTGGGCAGCCCCAGTATCTTACGTTCTCTCACCTGATGCCTCATTGCGGAGCTCTGTCACGCCACGCCAAGGCTGCACTGGGCAATGTGGAGCATGCGGGACTGCGGGACTCAGTCTGACTGGCTGTTCGACGATCGCTTGAATCCCAGACCTCCACTGCATGGTCTTGCATTTACAAACTGTCTAGATTGTAACACAAGGCAAGTTGAATGTAGTACATGCTGTGTTCTGAGCTTTGGGACCCTATGACCCCACAAACACAACAACAACGAATGCAACAACGATGAAACACACAAAAGGTACGAAATGGAAACTGTAGTACATACAAGCCGATTAAAAGAAACAAACCAGGGGAAGTATCTTATTATTTATCTGAACTTACAGGTACTTAACCTTTGCCTATATAATGTAAATAGTACAATGTTACAGAGAATTGCATCCAAGCAGATGCCAAGAATCTTTGAGAAATGTTAAGTTAAATAACTTATGTTGTTTGTACTGTACATAGTATGTGTCTGAGTGAACTTTCTGATACAACAAAAGCACTAATTAAGTTATATGCTAACCAAGATGGTTTGGCTTTGATTTTTTTAAACTGTCACGGGATAGTCTTGTAAAATGAATGCCACTATGAGGACATTTTCTAATGCTGTAATTCTGACAAAAAGATTTTAAAGAGAAATCATTAATACTTGACATTAGTAATTCTTGATACTTAGGTACAAACGCAAATGGCATATATGCAATATTTACACTTTTGCGAATTAGTTTACAAAACGCATACCAAATGTATAAATACTGTTGATAATGTTTGTTAAACCTTAAATCAAATTTTTGCTGTTTGTACGTTATTTTGTTTTGGGTTTTTCTCTCTTCGATTTTGACATGAAAACTTTTTTCTGCTTGTTTTTGCTAATCGAGCCTCTTGGTGTTTTGAGCAGTGTTTTGCATTTGGAATAGTGTTTCAAGTTTTTATTCTGCATCTAAAGGTTACAACGGGCTATGGCTTATCCTGCTGTGTCCCTTCATTGTAAATATTTCATATCAAGCATATTGTGACGCTACTAAGAAATGATAATTTAAGCTTAGTTCTTGCTTTGTATTGTATTGGTTCTTTTTAGACACATGCAATAAATGAGAATATTGAAGAAAGCTATTGGCCTCTGTTTCTGTTTCTTATTCCCTCGCTCCTCATCCAAAACGACATGCTTTTCATCACTGATAGGAATGCTTCAATTAAGTTCACTTCCCTTTTTCGTGACAAAAGCCTGAGAGAAAATGCATCTTTGTCTGTACCACCAGTTTTACTCCCATTCATAAAGAGTTGCTCCATGGTGAGAAGGAGAGGGAGCGTGTTAACCTAGCGTTTCCTCTAGCATTTGTTTTGTTATTGCTTTTCTGAGCTCCCCACCCCCAGCAATGGTAATTAGACCAGCATGTTGAAACAGCCCCCATGACTGGGAGGGAATAAATAATGCGGTGATGGGATAATGATTTTTCAGTCTCAGCCATATGCTGTCAAATTATTCATTCTCACAGATTTGGTAATTAAAAAGGTAATTAATGCAGGGGAATAAGTCTAATTGTCTTCCATGGATATAGTGTTTTTATTGAAGGGCTGTGATGGTTGTCTGCAGTTTACATGTATGATTTAACATGTTTGTATTCATTATTACATTATAATTTTGTAATTTGTTACAACATAAATACACCAAGGATTCCTGTAAAACAAAATAGAAGAATCCCTGTCATTCATATATACATAAATTTCCGTAGACTTAAAATAGGTTTATGATAATAATGTGTTTTTGAAGGAGCAATACTAATACAACTAACAATACTAAGTCGAGATGATGATAAAATAATAAGAGAAAAATATACATTAAAATAAAGCACCACCTTAATGCAATCCTACTCTTCTTAGATAATTTAAAATAAAACTAAATGACACTCTCAGATGTAGCTTCAGTCTTCACCTCAGAACAAGGGAAGGAGCTTTACCTCATGAGTGTATAAAGATGATAAATCAGATCAGCTTGAGGAGAGCATCAATTAAAAAAAAAATGTGTGGGTTGACTGTCAGAGGTACAAGCAGAATGATAGTTTAACAATAAAGAGGATACACCAGGTTTGTCCCAGAAGCATATGTTGAGGCTGAAAGGCTAATGAAGGAGCTAAATCCTAGACAGACCAAGTGTGACATATCCTCTGTCCACCAAATCTCATCCATCATTTCTCCAGCTCCTGTTCTCTGTTTTGCTTCTAACGTGTAATTAAAGACACTTCTTTATCTCATTAAATTGTAAAGTAGGGATAAGGGGTAAGCTCTTGGCTATTTGGTCTCTCTGTCTGTGTCTTCTATTTTCTACCGCTTACTGTCACATGCTAACCGAGCAGCGGGAGAGGAAACTGAGCGTTTTGACATATTTCTCAATTAACTTGCTTATTGGTGACCATCATCTATACGTATGTTTGTGCGTGAATCCATCAATGCACGTGAGCCAGCGTTTTGTATCGAGGGCGCGGGGCTGGATGCGCTACAACAGATACGTCTACATGAGTAGCAGGAACAGCCAGTTGCCCCAGGGAGTCATCAGGCTTATGGACACAGGGACCTGCAGCGGCTCCACAGGAAATGGCATGCTTCCGGAAAGCTGTCTGGGACACCACCACTGCCATTAGTGGCCGTATGCACACGTGTATGCGTGTTAGATCTGAGCAGCGAGAACACTTTGGGTCAATTTGTGGAAACCCCTCACAACGACTGTGTTTGGTGTCACTTGGACAATAATGTGCAACACATTTTCTGTATTATGGCATATATATATATGTGTGTGTGTGTGTATGTGTGTGTATACGTATATGGCTTAATCTTCAAGGTGACCTTGGTCAATCTATTGCTTTAACACATAAGACACTGTGAAAACGGTCATAGGATTTTATTCCCATTCTACAGAAGATTGGAAATTTCTAATGATTCCAATCCATCTTGGTGTGGAACAACTTTAGCCCATTAGCAGCTCACACTCAGGGGGAACATGGAACATGAAGAACTGGAGGTATTTTCACCACGAGGTGAGGGCACTATCAACTCCACCATCATGCATAACAATGAGCAAAATTGCCTTAACTTCCCCGACAACAGTCACGACTTCCATGTCGCCCCTCGGGAAAATTACTCGCTCTTCTTGCCGTGCCGCAATGATCACAAGACAAGTATAATGTCTTTCATCTGACCTGCAGATGTGGCTGACTGCTGCAAGTAATCATCAAAGTTTAGGCTCCTAAACATTTTCTGCAGAAAAAGGAATAGCTACGCATGCCTGTATACAGAAATAGTTTAACCATATTTGTAGCTCTCTGTACTGCATGAGAGATAATTGATGACAGGTTGATGAGAGAATGCATACTGTTGGCTCAGGCATGGCTTTTTAGTCTCATGTGTAGTGTAACTTTCTGCTTGCATAGTACATAGTAAGTGGACTGTATCTGTCACTTCTATCTTTCTCCCTCACACGTATGCACAAATGTACACTTGCAGAAACAGGAACATATTAACATGCTTGTGCAAGGTCCCCCCCCCAGTGTTGCATAATCTGAGAGTAAAACCATTGTAAACAAACTAAGTTCCTCTTTCCTGTGAAATCTGAGAAGGAAGAAAATGTGACTTCGTTTTTTTTGTCATAAATCATGTTTATTTCGTTTAAAACATGGATGGGAAAACACAAGCATGTTGTGGCGAAACCGGGCCTGAATCTAAACAAATGTACGTGACTAAAAAGAAAAGCTGGCTCTTTAGAATTGCTCAGAATGTTTGATTGAGGGGACTCACATGGAAATCACTCCTCGGTTTATCAACAGGTTCTCAAGAGCTGCGTTTAGATTCTTGAGATGTGAGTCAGGATGGAAGTCCCAGTTGGGTCTGACCCAGCATGTATTTTACAGGAATGTGTGTGAGAGAATGTGCGTTTGCTCGCTTGTGTGTGTGTGTGTGTGTGTGCGTGTGTTTGTGAGTGTACGTATGTGTGCCTGGTCAGCTTGTTCAGTAGACATTCCCAGCTGTTTTCCAGGTAGTGTTCTCACGCTTCTTGTGCATCTCCTGTTTCTCACGCTGACTGCTTTGACTGTAATCCCTGCCAACACACACACACACACACACACACACACACACACACACACACACACACACACACACACACACACACCTTCACGATGATAGAGCAGCAGCCTCAACAATGATGGGACTGTGGAAAATGAGCTCACTCACAAACACACATGGAAATGGAGAAGGGTAAATAAGAGGCAAGGAGGGGGGAACTGGAAGAGGCAGGTGAGTGTTGGAAAGGCGAAGACACGGCGAGGAGGGAATGTGCAGGAACCAACAGGATGAGCTCACGTTCCCTCCGGGCCCGGCCCACCGTGCGTGACTCACACTCGGCAGGTGTGTCTCCATGTGTGTTTACAGCTGCGGGTCAGCTCAGGGTGTGTCCTCATTACCTTACTGGTGAACATGTTTTTACATGCACTGATGTGTTCCCACACAGCTTGCATTGTCAAAGTGACAATGTAAAAGCATGCAGAACAGAAGGCAAAAGTCTTTCAAAACCAGTTTGGTGGGCTGCAAATTTAGAATACGATAGCGCGACAGAGCCTATGATGTAAGGATTTCACATTTGGAAACCCTTGAGTATGCAGTCCCCTGAAAGTAATCGCATCCTCGCTGCACTCGCAGTGCATGACAGATTTTTTAGGAGTGGGCCCCTGCTACGCATCTTCTCTTCCCCTCCCTGCTTTTGCCTCAGTGTGATGGATGTGGTTAATAGAGACGGCAAACAACCTGCAGACAGCCACGAGCTCCTTAGAAGGAAACACCATCTGCTTCTCTCACTGCTGAGAGTCATTGAGCTGCACAGTTTTGATTCGGTTTGCATGTGTGTTTGGTTCTCTGGGTTAATATGTCATTACCTTTCGTTTTCTCACCTCTTCAGATTTTAGAACATGAGTCGTCACTGCTCAGACAAAACTTTACCCATACTAAAAAAAAGCCCGCCATTTTCACGAGTGTTTGCATTAAAACTGAATTTGCATTCAAACTGAATTAACACTAAAAAGCATCCATTCACCATCTACACAGCTTCATCCAACTTCGGGTCACCGATCAGAGTTTACTGTGAACGATTACAGGTGGACAAGTGGAAGTACAATCGCACACACTCATAATCACACCTTAAGGAAATTCAGAGCCACCAGAATATGTATCAAATGTTTAATATTTCCATCTGTCTGTCCGCCTGTCCATCTATCCATCCATCCATCCATCCATCCATCCTGGTCCCTGACAGTAAAGCGATGAGGTCAGTATAGATCCGATGGCAGATGTGAGGAAGTCCACCATCTGCTTTGTGAAACTGTACCTTAAAAAAATGTGTCGGTTAATGACGGTACTTCTGCTGTCTCCAGAGCGCCATGATCACTTACCAATGGAATTCTTGCGTCATGTGCTCACACCAGCTTGTGTTCTGTGAGGGTGTTGCCCCTCAGGTCTAAAATAAAGCAGAGCCACCAATTCTCACTTATTAAACATGGAGCTCAGTTAATATCATTAAGTCTAAACTGTCAATCTCACCCCACACATGGTTTTGTCTCAGGTCAACTTTGCTTGAATGTCATATTTAAGAAAAATAAGATACTATTGGTAAAAGCTTTCGGAATCCACTGACAACCAAAAGTCCTTATTCAATGTTGGCTTCTACAGTGAATGTGTCTTCAGGAAATAATCAAAGCAAACCAAGTATGAAGCAGAATGTGGCCATAGTATAGCTTTGAGAATCTTTAATTATTATTTTTTTTATTGTTTTGGCACAGGACTAGGGTCATTAACCAATAGAAACTGAGCCAGAAATGATCATAAGACCTGTAGCTCATAACCTCCTCCAACTGTGCAGAATCAGAAATCAGAATCAGAAAATCTTTATTGCTCCCTGGGGGAAATTCTTGGAAAACTGATGGTGGTGGGCTGGACTTATGCTTTTTGAAGAAGATTAACTCAGTTTGTTTTTGGTTGCCAGCTTGTTACCATAGCTGTCTGCAAACCCCTCTCACTGTGGGACCATGGACCACAGATTGCATACCAGAATAAAACATCTTGCCCAAACATCTTGCCATTGATCCCTGACGGCCAAACCTGCACATTTTATCTTTGCCTTTAACCGTGACTTGAAAATTACTTGGAAGAAAGCATTCTTAATGTTGATCTGAAATGTCAACATTTCAAACATGCCCTCATTAAATTCACATTACTGAATTTGGCATTACATTCATATGAAAACAGTTATATCTTTTGATGAGACAGCATTTTGGGGACATAAGCATTGTAACTAGTTAGCTGCATCAACAACCTCACACTGTTTCGTCAGTCATTTTGCTAATAATATAAAATGATTCACAATGTGTTGTCTCTTTTAACCAAACGGTAGATTTTGAAAGTGAAAAAGAGAGACTTGAATTTTGTGTTTAAAAAAAAAATTGTGACGCTTGTTTTTATTCTCCTTTGAATCTTCATCCGTCTCTGCCTAACCTTTAAATAGAATACTTTAATCGTGGACCATTGTCCAAATATTTTGCAAGCATCTCTACATTGCCTCTCATGGCATTTCTCTTTATCTCTGACAATTTTCTGAATTCTGAGGGCCATGTTTTCATCTCAGCTGCTCGCTCTATGACGCACACAGCCTGGCAAGGTCATGCAGTGTCTATGCTACACTGTCATAAAGTCCCTGAATAGTCCATCTCAAATATAGAAACATTCAAGCAAAGTATGAAGTTATTCTGAGGCCAGTGGATTAAAAAAATAAATAAAAAGAAAGAGAAAAGAAATGCACATTTTTAAATTTTTATTTTTTATACATACTCCCGCTGTTCATGTGAGTTATGTCCTGCCAGTGGTGACCCCTTATGTGAGGTCATTCGAGAGCATGTGAGAGGGAGTCTTCAGCAAAAATATAGAGCACCAGTAAGGGTGGATGCATACAGAGAGCAGAGATTGTGGAGAGTCGAGGGGGGATGGGAGGTCTCATTTGGGAAATACCACATTATTGTATGAATGATGGAGAGCTGGCAGTGGTGAAGGAAAGATAAATAAATAATTAGCAAATGACATGGCTGAGCAAAACAAGGCTTCTTGTTTTAACAGCAACAAAAAAAAAAAAAAAGAAGAGAAGAGGAAAAACATTCATTAAAAAAAAAAGAGGATCTTGTTGCTCTGCTGTTGAGTTCGATGACAACAATGACAAACCGGGACTAGAGATACAAAAGATTTTCTTGTTTGGCGTCTCCTGTATCAGCGTAATGAAAGCTGCTTTCCATCACTGAAATCACACAGCGAGCTCCCTGAGAGCTCCACAGACACTGACACTGTCTGGAAGTGGGCCATCAGTTTCCTTCAATCACCCCAATGTGTAAGGCTGTGAAGCTGACAGCCATCCATAGCAGAATGATACCCCTCCCCCTGAGCGCTAATAAACAAACATGCAGCCTCCCTGGAGTCCCCCAGGTGGTCTCAGTCAACACTCTGAATGGAGCATCACTCAATGACGGATCAAAAGAAAGACCATCTACCCATCCCTCATCTTATCCCCCACATGCCTCTCTCTACCCTCCGAACCTCGTCCTTCCAGCCACCCTTTCATGCGCTCCGGGTCTTTCCCACTGTTCCCAGCTATTTTCATTTAACCCGTCTGTCATCCATCTTGGGCGATCCTGCCCTTCTCGGAGCTCCCGACATGCTGAGGGAGTCCAGACAACATCCCTCACCTGGCTCTATCCCTGCCGGGACAAATAGGTCCCTCAGCGCCCCTGGTGAAGGATGACCCTGTAACACATGCAATCATTTTTTCCTCCTTTTTGACTAATTCCATTGTCTCGTGCATGAACTCTCACCCAAACACACCACACCTGAAAATAATGTCCTATATCCAGACAAATGGTTGGAATTCCATCTTCGGGGGGCGTTTCTGTGTGCATTTCCCCGGTGTGCACGGAGATGTTTATTTTCTTTGGGTACTCCTGTTTCCTCCCACAATGCAATTTGTTTTGAGGTCAACAGGTTGCTCTCGATCGTTGGTAGGTGTTGATGTGAGTGTGTGACTGTCACTTTGTGTTTGTCATTGGACGGACTGGTGAGAGGTTCAGGCTTGTAACCTGCCTTTGCCTGATCTCAGCTCACGACTGTAAGTTGGATAAATTGGCATTGAAGGATAAAATTTCATGCATGACCTCAATCTTTGATGACGCCCATACCTAGTAAATTTGAGCTACAGAATCCTTCGACCCCTTGGAAAAAAAACTAATCCGCCACATTGATAATGTGTTTCTGGAGTTATGACTATAAAACTGATTCCTGAAAACAAAATAAAATGTATAATCTGTGTATGTCCTTAACATATTTTGAATTAAAGCCCTATGAGACATTTTTTTAAATGTATTTTTTTCTTTCCTTTTTTTGTAATAGGCTGTTAGAAAAATAACCTATACTGGATTTATCTTGGACAAAACATGTTTTATAACTAATCATTGTATCTTCTCGTCCTCTATGTTGCAGGCAAGACGCTGATGGAAAATGGTGCCTTCACATCTGTCTTGGAAATGAAACATATTTTTTACTACCTCATGCAAATTATTCTCAATCGCACCACTAAGGAAGAATATGTGAGTTGTTGCTCCCACTTTGAAATAATTCAGGGATAGACATGAAATAAATGTGATTTCAGCTCAAAATACAGAAACGATGAGTGGCTTTCCATCATTTTGCAAAGATTTATATACTTCATATATTCTGTATCCAGTGAAGAGCTGATCCCAATGGATATGGGCAACACTAAATAACAATAAACACATGTTTTTGGACTAGACAAAACCGGAGTAACCTGCTGAAACCATGCAGGCACAGGAAGAACATGCAACCATAGCACAGAAAGGTGTCAAAGCCAAATTGGGGATACTTCACTATGTTAGAGAACTAACCACTACACTGTTGTGAAGCCCCGCTTATATTATGACACAATATTGAGCAATATTTTTGTAAACAGTTAAAATTTCATTGTGTTGCAATAAAAAACATGTGATAAACCATCTCTGTTTTATGACAAATTGTGTTAGTTTCCCTGAATAATATAAAACATATTACCCATTACCACTTGAAGCAATAATCACTCTCTTATATAAAAAATGAACCATTTCCATATATTGTACACATGTGAAAACAACATGTGATATCAACACACTTTATTTGGGAAGTTTATTCACAATTATTTGAGTCATTTGAATTAGAAATACAAGTTGTTTTGTTGATCTGAACAAATACACTTGAGTCGTGGAGGTCTGGTGGCACATCAGTTATGTGTTGACCTTCAGTGTTGTGGAGTGGGTTCAAATTCTCACCTTCATGTTGGTGTAAACAAACACAAAATAAATGTCACTATTGTGAATTTATGTTTGTCAAATAATGTCTGTGTCCAGTTGAGTTGAATAAAACATACTTACTCGATGCAGGCTTAATTCCATATTAATTATATTGCTTGATTATTTCTCACGTGACAGCAAGTCCGTTTGGGCTTTGGTTGTTTCCTTCCTAGGTTGCTGTGTGATCATGTGATATTATTTGGCACAATCTTAACAAGGGAAACCCTCCGTGATGGTACCCGAGAAATCGAAGGGTTCTAAGGGTCTTGTTCAGAAGTGACGGTGAGATTTAAACCTGCAAATATCATACAAAAAGATTTTGGATTGTTGACACCATTTTGCTTCTAAATTTTTTATTTCTTTATTATAATTTTTTGGGATGATGACAATCCTGTCAATTAAATCCAGAAAACAGGAACGTCCTCGACAACCATTGAAGCATTTTGTAAGGGCAGCATGAACGACCATGGACTAAAATAAAGAAAGACTGTCAGGAGCAAGATTTGCACCAGCAGTCCACTAACAAGCACACTGTTATGCAAGTGTTGGCATGGTTGGAGAGCAGAGCATCATAACAGCTGTAATGAAAACCAGAGAGAGAAAGAGGGAGGGAGAGAGAGAAAGAGAGCCAATGAAAAGCAGTAAACTCTCATCACAGAACCACACTGAGAGGTTTCACTACCCCCTGGTTTACCCCCTGACTGTAATGGACTGTTTTCCTCCAAGTACTTATCCCCTGTGCTTCCCTTTAAGTCCCGGCTTCACTTTGTTTTTCCCTGCATGTCTCTGTTTCCCTTGCTCTCTTCTTTTTTCTTGAGCATGCTAGCATGATAGGTTTTTCTCCCTTTGAGCGCTAGCAGAGCAACAACACATTCCTGTCCGCATTCCAGCCTCAGGAAAAACAGTGTCCGGAACATAATAAAAGGCCAGGCACGTCATTTGTTTTTAAACCCACTTGCTCTCTGGAACAAAGCTGTGCTGAGGGCAGGATTGGGCAAATGTGTTTGTGTAAAAAAAAAAAAAAGACAGTGAAAGGGATGTGTTTGTGAGGATGTGCGTTTTCTGTTTTTCTTTGGTAATGAGGCAGTGATGAGGTTAGCTCTTTACCAACCAAAAACCACACGGCCACATCCAAAATAAAATGCAACGTTGGGCCGATTATAAACTCACCGCAGTGTGACTCTGATCAGCTGAAATGCCCGTCAGCACCTAACGTGCTTTTCATTTGTACCATGCCTGTTATTGGCATTTTCCCTGAACTGTCTCATTGTTCATTTGCCCTCCGGATCATATGCGAGTCTCTAGGTACACTGCGACCTTGCTTGGACTGCCTTAACTTTCAAGTGTCTGCTGTACAAACAAAGCTCCATCCCTCTCTCTTGTATGGCTTCATCCAGCTGAGAGTGTGAGCGGCTGGCTATGGCCGAAGGCGGAGTTCACATGGTCAAGTCGCCAGTCCTTCACAGGACAAACTCGCACTAACATTGGCACTTAAGGCCACCGATGACTGTTTTCTGCAAAAACTTGAATGAGGGATATTCTGGCTGCGAGGCCAGACTGCTAACAGCTACACCACTGTGCAGCTCACCCACATGCAAAGAAGCCCACATTTTCCCTGTACACACTATTACACCCTCCTGGATAGCTGATAACAGGAGTGCTGGACATTTTGGCGCTGTCTAAAATCTGCCCTTTTGAGCATTGGTCTGTAATAAGCATATGTGGACACACACACACTCAAACCTTGATAATTAGCCATGCAAACAGAACAGCAGTCTGTGACAGTAATGGCAGGTTGAAGGTCAGGAGGGTTTTAATGTTTTAGTGCTCTAGCCGTAATGTATCCTTGTTGGAGAGCCTCTTGACCTCCACATCCTGCCTGAAACAATATCACTTTCACTTCATCCTGTAGGTCGGTCACCATGCTCCAAGCTTGTATACCACCAACTTTCCTATGAAAGCTACAAGGTTCATTATTTACTTCCATTCTTTATTATTTTTATTATCACCCCCAACAGTCAGTAGCTATGTGGTTTGAGGCTGAAGGCTAAAATGATGTAGCGAGCCTCCGACTGGCCGCTCAGTTGACCTCATCCTCTCCTCCGCCCCCACCGATGGTCCCACCAGCTCTTCAGGAAGCTAATAATCTCCTTCCTGTCTGACACAGGACGCGGCGGAGGGCAGCCAGGCTCATGTGTGAGGCGCATACATGACTGCATGTGAGTGTACGTGCAGGCGCAGGCACAATGATTATTCAGCCATAACGGAAGTCATAAAGACTTCCTCTGATCACTATCAGTGTAGACAGAGGGAGTGGAGAGATAATAGAGCCACGGGGTATATACGCAAAACTAGACCAGCACTGTAGGCCCACTGACACCAAAACAAAGCTGCTGGCTGGGAGGCCTGCAGATGCCACATACCACTCACATTATCTCTAAATGCCACTAAATGTCAGGTGGTGTCATTTAAAAAAAAAAAAAAAAATACGGTTATGCAATGCTGATATAAATACATGACTTGCAGTGAAAGGTGACCATATGACTACGTGACACAGTGAGGATGTAAGTCAAGATCTGTGTGGCGGAGCAATAATTTTATGCATTTTACGGTGATGGAATTTGACACGCTACCTCAGCTCAACTCTTTTATTTCTCCACTCTCGTCTGCAACCAGCGCTGAAAACAAGGCTGAATAAATTGTCTCGTGTTACGCAATACTGTCTGGATTTCAAATAAATCTCCAGTGCGTGCACACTGTTAAGCATGAACAGCATGGTACACCGTGATAGGCACACCTGCAATGAATAAATCCTGGCTCTGGCCGAAGATCAGATCAGAATATGAGGAAGGAGAGGACATGGGAGGAAAGTTAACATGAGGTGAAGCGATGTGGGGTGAAGTGAGGTGAGAGGACGTGTCTGACAAATCTCTATGGATTAATTTTTTTTTTTAGAGTCTTTTGCATTTATTGGATCTCTGCTATTGCATTTATTGGACCTCCACTGCATGCTGACACAAGCTGTCCACAGTGGAGGTGGGGAACAGGAACAGGGAGATGACACGTGGCAAGGATCCTGTTTGCCAGGAGTGAAATTAGCTTGACCCATCCCAGCTGCTGAGGGTAATTTTCAGCCATGTGCTATGTGCTCCACTTGGCCATCAGGTTCCTTCTGGACTCAATAGTTTATTTTGAGCCCACCTCACATATCTTTTCCTGCTATTTGTCCAACTTATATACTGCTTTGCCCATCTTAAGAGAGACAGGCTCACGCTCTCAACTTATAAAGTTAGGCTTAAAACCTTTCTATCCAATAAAGCCTATAGTTCAGGCCCTTTTTCTAGTGAAACTGCTATAGGTTTAAACTGCTGGGACACTTTTACTGCACTGAGCTAGTTTTCACACAGTGCTGTTTCACTATGACATATAATCAACATTCTGTCTATCTGTGCTCTCTCTCTCTCTCTCCCTCTCTCTCTCTCTGCTCTCTGAATGCAAGAACTCTGACTATGAAACTTGAAGTCTACATCAAATCTGCAGTGAGTAGATGAGCTGACTTCTCATGACAATATGCGTGTTGCTTGTTTCTCCTCTTTTCTATCTTTCTGTGCCCGAACCCCAACTAGAACAGGAGAAGGTCTCCACCTCTGAGCCTGGTACTGAAGATGTCTTTCTGGTAAAAAAGAAAAAGTGTTTTTCCTTAGAAAACAAATTGGAAATTGAATTGAAAACCCATGCAAAGGGAGAACATGTAAACTACATTAAAAAAACAAAACAACCCTCCTTCTGAAACAACGGCTACACCGTCCTGCAGCTTCACGTCGTATCTTGTAGTGATGAAGGACTCATAGTGTCATGTCAACGTGGAACTTCTTTATTTGCTAGATGTCGCAGTACATGCTGTTTGTTTGATTGTTTTTTACACATTGCACTTGTTTATGCATTAGTTCTCCGCAGTGTATTGACGTGCCACCAGGCCTGTGTCAGCAACACGTTGCTGCAGGTGTTGTGCAGTTAAAATGTATTTATTTTGCTGGTTCTTTCTGAGCAACAGTTTTTTGTTTAGTCTTCCAGATGTTGCCTTGACCTGGAGAGTTTCTGTTGACAGTCGTTTATTATTGACTCTGTGGCAGGGTGCCAGTTCTTTCTGAAGTCTTTAATCACTTAAGTGTAACTGCAAAGTTTAAAAAGTTGAGGAATTAGCAAATTGTGAGTGGAAAATTCCTAATGACAGTTCATAACCCACCTTACCAGACTTAATTAGTCAATTAACGCCCAACACGATTTTTCATGCATTCAGCAGAATTTGGAACTTGCTAAAAACTTTTTCTCATGGCTGCAGAGTCAGCAATTTTCCAGAAATGTGCCCTGATGCGGTGGCAACAATAAAAGTGGGGTCGCTGTCCCTCTCCACTTGTAAACCAGCTCCGAGAGATGTCACACACAGGAAACATCAAAAGGCCAAAGTTTAACAACAGACCAATAAAGCAGCCATTCTTACAACCTTCTTTTATATGACCCAATATCACACTATCACTCTAGTTGGCACTTAAGGGACCAATAACTTATGCCATTAATGACCGCTGCTAATCCTGCCTTTTGACCTGGACATCCCTCATACAAATGTCAGGAAAATAAAAACACATAAGTCATGTTCATTCATTAATTTTTTTCTCTCTTATAGTCAATTATAGCCCAATCAACATCCATTTACTTTCTTTTCTCTTCATCGCACACACAAATTCTTAGGGTAAGTACAAATGACAGAAATGTTTATGAATGTACAACCACTGCACTGTTGCTTGAATAGTCCTGAATATCAAGTAAAAGTACATTTGTTAAAAAAAAGAAAAAAAAACTAAAACAACAACAACCCTGGAACTAAAAGATCTAAATTGTCAATACTTCTAAGCACATTTCTTGATGAACCAATACAGTCAGAAAACCCAACTGTAAAGCACAAATTTTCTCTGTTAATGTAATAATGTTATTGAGTACAAAAATACAGATCTAAAGATTTGAATATAATTTGAAACTCACTCAGAAGCAGAAGCACCAAACAACAATGTATGCATAATTTAGAATGACTTAAATTGATTTTTCAGGTAGCTCTTTGTACTTTACTTGAGTATTTATTTCTCTCTACTTTTACTCCCTACATTTGAAGCTTAATAGTTGTGCTTTCTATTCCTTATATGGCACATTTAAAAGTGATCAAGATACATTGATATGAGATAAATGCCAAGACTTCATGTTTACATTAAAAAAAGCTTTAAATGGTGTCTTATAAAAAGTCCGTCCAGGTATTGACTTTTTGTCAAACTCTAAAATAAAGAGACTCAAAAGTATGATGTAAATTTAATTCATGGTCTATGATAGCGCGATAAAGAAGACGGATGGATAATTAGAATGTTACTGTGTGCACGTGTGTGCATAAGAACATCTCAGCTGTCTCACCTGTACATTTTACTGAGGTAAAACAGGTAAATCAGTCATTTCTAGTATCTGTCCTGATGTAAAAGTGAAGACAAGTAGCAATTTATGCTTTTAGAAGTAGCAAAAAAGACCACATAGTATTGATTTTACTTAAATATGAATATGACTAGACACTTAATTATTTGAACGCACTACAAATCACAATAATGTGAGTATTTGGAATGTGCTATTTCCATCTCAGATTTTTGGATTAGCTTACATTGAAAGAAAAAGACTTATTCACTCTGTTTTCATCTTTTTTTAATCATTAATTCCTCGTCGTATGGTCTTAACAATATGAAGAGATGGAAATTCTTTCCACTGTTTTCTGTCTCTCTCTCTCTCTCTCTGACTCTGTTGCCTCCTGTCTGTCTCACCCTGCTCCTTGTTTTCTCTGTCCTGGTCTAGATGTTGTAATCCACACCTGGATGGGCGCCAAGCATGTCTGCAGGCACCTGCGTCAGACCGAGAAAAACAAGAGTAAAGAGATCAGACCCCGCCCCTTCCTCCTTCTACTCCGTGTGTGTGAGTCCCCCCTCCGTTTGTCTGCTCCCCCACTAACCTCTCTCTCTCTCTCTCTCTCTCTCTCTCTCTCTCTCTCTCTCTCTCTCTCTCTCCGATGAGTTTCAATGTGTCATGTGACTTCCTTCCTGTTGTTCTGACCCCAGGGTCACTCCGCCTCAGGGTCAGTGTACCTCCCCTGCATTCACTTCAACACTATCCCATTTTGCTTATTAAATGCAATCTGAAAATCTCAGCCTTTTTTTTTGCCTTCTCCAACACACACACACACACACACACACACACACACACACACACACACACACACACACACACACACACACACACACACACACACACACACACACACGGTCACAGGAAGACAGCAGCAGAGACAGAGGAGAGATGTAGGCATAAGCTGCATCTGATTGAACTTCAGAGGAACTCGGTGACCACGTCCTCCTCCTTTATGGCGCTCTCAGGCTGACCTTTATGTCTGAGGAGTACGGCACGCCGTGGTGGGGGGTTGTGGTCCTGCCTCTCACAATTTGCTTGTTAGAAAAAAGCACAAAAAAAAAAAAAGAATGAAAAATGGACACCTTGTTTTGGGGTCAAGACATTGACTTTTGGATAAGAACGGCCTCTTCTTTTGTGCAGACAGGATCCCATCATGAATCGTCTGCCCGCTTAATTCAGATCTTTTATCACACGGTTTGGTGATAATCGTTAATTTTTCAAGGTTTTGAGGTCAGTTTGATGACTGCAAGCCAAGGTCGTCTGAGCATTAAACGAACCCGAGAGATTCCCCCTGGAAGTCTGCATGTACAGTTGCAATCTGAATTATCAAAGGCTTTGCTCTCGCACGGTTTTCCCACAGCAGTTCCTATCTAAACACCATTCGTGACCCTTTGCAGTGGCAGAACAAGCGTCGGAGGGCCTGTAGTGGATCCAGGGTGTTGTCATGGTTACAGATAAGGTTGGGCGTTATCACTCCCGTCAGTTATGGGAAACACATGAGCATGGATGGTATCACAAGTGGTTTATGTGTGTATTTGCACATGTGATTATTGCTGCTACATATGCATGTATGTGATTGTGTGCACATACGACAGTGACATGAAATGGCTGCATGAACAGAATTCTTGAAGCGGGAAAAGAATGACATTTATTTAGCTTTTTTTTTTTTTTAATACATCAAGTGACCTTATCACTGATGTAACAACTGCATATGTCTGCCATGAAGGCTCAAACACAACACTTGCAAGAGAGTGACAGGGGAATGAATAAAGGAGAAAGGTCACTGTGCATGATACTATTGCCTGACAGTGTCTTTGTGGTGCTGTAGCAACAGATCAGAAAGTCCTCACTGGGTGGAAGTGTCAGTACAAGGTCAAATGTCTGCTTTTTGTAAAGTTTAAACCTTCATTCCAGTCATTTCTTTCATGCTAAACATGATATGTAACTGAAATTCTCTGACTATGGAGGGACAGGCCTGGGATATCCCATAGAAAAAAAACTGGACTCCTGTGAAGGGCAGAGCCATAAATTTGACTTAATGATAAAATAACTCCTGATAACTCCAGCAGTAGCCCTCAAGGTTTGGATAAGCGACATATAAGGAAAATCTAAAACGGACTTTCATTTCCACATTTATAATTGTGCCATAACTTTACATGCCACCAAACAGTCCTTTAGTAAGGTTAAAATAGTCCCATTGACCTCTTTCCCCAACGCTGTTCTCCTACTGAACTCTAAGGGGCTACAATAACTTTATACTTTGCACAATATCATCTCGTGCAACATTGCGATGTCCTCATGTGCACAATGTCGGTAGTTAGACGCAATCTTACTTTTACTTTACAGTGTGCAATATCACCATTTTGCACATAATCCCGTTCATCTCGCAGTTGCACTTTTTTAATTACTACTTTTAATATACTTGCCCTTTTCATATGGGCAATAATTTCTTTTACTGGCAGTAGGCCTGCCACTGTACATAATCTTCAGTTTTCACCCACCCACCTTTTTTGTGGTTTTTTTCTTTCTTTTAGTCTTTTTTTTAATATGCTACTCTTTGGAAAAAAAACTACTTTTATCCCCTTTTTTTCTAATCCCATAACAAGGTTGATGTTTCTTTTTGCTAGTCCTAAATGTCTCTGTTCTCAGATTATTGGCTTATTATTGATGAATGCTGAATGGTGATGATTCCTTTTCTTGAGCTGTGGCCTCAATCGCCCCTCAACTAATCTCCCCACCTCGGCCTACTGCCCACATATCAAAATCACATGCACTGACAACATTTTCAATACCACAGTTGCAGCTGAAACGTGTGTCTAAGGTTAAATCCTTTTATGTGACTTTGAAAGGGCAATACATCCTTTTATTCCATCCAGACTGGAGCAATGCAATGCTCTTCATGCTCGTTCATTCATCTTTTAACTGAAAAACCAAAGTGAGTGATGCATCATTAGCTGCCTGTATGTTTTAGGATTATTTTCCGAGTTTTATTGGGAATTTCTTTTAAATGTTTTTTTTTTTGTTGGTTTTTTTTGGACTGGGTCCATGTTATCTGTCTGACCGGCTGCAACCTCACATCCCGTCTCTTAGGTCCGCAAACTGACATCTTGTTGTGAAACAGACATTTTTCTGTCTAAATCATCTCAGGACTTGTTTTCACTCATTGGCTTTCAGAGATGGGGTTTTTATTTTACTTGATTTGAACGAATGCCATGTTTTGCTCTATTTGAGTCTTTCTTCATGTCTTTCAGAAAAGCTGCTGTTTCTAAATGCACTCCTTTAACATTTGATTTGATCCAGATGCTGGTCTGAATTTAGTTGTGCTTAATAATAGTGGACAATAATGTCCATTCTACTCCATTCAGGTCGGGAGAGGTTGATTTGTTCGCCCAGGTTGACCCAGTGATTGCAATGAAATAGTTTCCCGTTTGTTGTAACTTGACACCCGGCTTGGTAACTGAGCTTCAGTAACACAACCTTATCTGACACATGCTTAACGACCTAAGTTTTGTTTGACTTTGGATGACACAGACGGAGCGGATCATTGTGTGCTGGCGCTCAGTCTCATTCTCAAAAGCCTGAAAGTTCACCACTGCCCGGCTGATCAACTGAGTGACGAACGTACACCGCTGGCCATACTGCTGATGGTTTGAATTGCATTTCTGGCATTATCAAGGTCGGACCATGTAGTAGGCTTTGACCTATAGTCTTGTTCCACTCCAGAGTTTCAAAGACGGCAATCCGCTCCCATTCATAGTAATCGGTTGGCATGAACAGAAAATATCTCTTCACCTAACAAAGCTCGACTTCAAGGATGAAGCAGTAATTCCTTCGACAGAGGAACAGTCTGTCTTATTTTTAATCTTTCCGTGCCCTTGTTGGAAAATGCTTCAGTCCCTGTAGTTCAGAGTGAAAGGGATGTTCTCCAGCGTGGCTGAACACAGGGTGCTAAGCAGTCCAAATTAAACCCGCCTCCAGCTGCATAACGTTCTGTTCCCAACCTGGGTACGATGAGCCCCCCTGGCACGGAGTCAGACATAAGTTTGAGTGCTCCTCAACACCTTAGCCAAGCAGAGCAAGGTGACCTACTAGTGTCATGTCAGCCATTAGTTCGACAAGAGGAGTTGAGAGTACTTTTCTCCCTTGGCGTGCTGAGGGTGTGTGTTACCACTCAATGAAGGCAGAGCTCCACAAGCAAACACACAGAGATAAGCTCTTTTTAGGAATCGGCAACACTATACAGTTCAGTCTGCAAGGTATTAAACGGGCATACTGTTTGTCTTTCCTGTTCGCTGACTCACATCACATTCAATGAAAGATTTGGAGGATTTGAAGGAGATTTTCTTCATATTGGAAGAACTGTGTGTTCTGTTTTCAACTCTGTTCTGCCCTCCAGTCTGCCCTCATTGTACTTTATTGTTGTGAACTCTAAAAAACAATTTAGAATTGTTTTTTATTTTTATTTTTTATATCCGGTGCTGTTCATAACATGTTGCCAATCACACCAACTGCTTTCAAATGTATTCTCCTGCTGGGTTTTTTTTCCATTATTATTATTATTATTTTTTTACATTTTTATTAGTAACACTTATATTCCATTTTCAATCCTTAATTCATCTGGCCAGTTTATTTTGTAGGTGTGTGCAAACATCAAATTAAAAAAGAAGCCAACATTGCTTATGACGTGATAAGAAAATAATAATTTCTGTAAGATTTCAAATTGTTGCATACGTTTTGACTTTAATTTGCCTGATAGATGATCCTGCTTGGATTTGCATGTTCTTCCTGTAAAAGGATAGTTTTTCTACAAATATTGCATTTGCTCCCCACAATTTCGAAACACCGCTAACGTTGACAAGTGTCCAGAGTTTATTCTCTCTTCACTCATAGTGGGATGGGAATGCTGGAGTCGATCCCAAAGGGTATAGAAGACCGATCGATAGAGGATTACATAATAGGGTTTGGATTATGTATCAACCAGTCACAGCAATGGGAAAGATGCTACAACTGCTGTTGATATTAAACATCGATTGATTGGCCATCTTCTATCTGAAACATTGTCCTCACCATTTTGAAATTGGGTTTGTTCATTTACTTTGGGTTTTAATTTGTTCTTGAAACAGCAAGTAGAGTCAGTTTCTTATATTCCTGACAGCGACCTTTTCGAGACATTAGATATATAGCTTCTGTGCCAAATTATACCTTATTACCTTATACCTGTTACCTTCTAATATGGAAAAGTCAAAGCATCAGACTCTCATACAGTATATCGTAATTTGGGTGGTATGTTTGGTTTTTTTATTCCATTTATTGGGTATCTAGTTTGAAACAGAGGCAGCAGAAAGGATTGGGACAGAATATTGCAGTTACACAGTGTTGATTCCATCATGCCACTTTTTACCTTTTTATAAATTTCAAACAAAACCGCACTACCCTTATCTTGTGGTGTTTGCTTCCAGTAAATTATA
This sequence comes from Blennius ocellaris, assembly GCF_963422515.1. Lineage (NCBI taxonomy): Eukaryota > Metazoa > Chordata > Actinopteri > Blenniiformes > Blenniidae > Blennius > Blennius ocellaris. The sequence continues at coordinate 19,628,343 of NC_137655.1, read as the reverse complement.
GCTGATAAACTAGTTTTTGAGAGCAGAAGTTGTCAGAGTCTGGCATTGTTGAGGAACACGGAGACAAGTCATGCTAATTGTCACTGCAAGTGAGCATGCAACACCAACTGTGATGCTTAACAATTATTTCAATGATTTTACTGTCAGTCTGAGCTCTTTCGCACATTACAGACATCCCCTAGCAGCACATAATGAATGAGGAACCAAGCCTGGGAAAAAAAAACAAAAAAAAAAGACAAATTGTACAAAGATTGCAAATTAATGATTCATTTGAATTCTGTTTTTCACATTTTCTTTCTCTCCCAACACTCCCCCCTCCCCCAACACATCCTGTGTTTCTCCCAGATTGGTTGTAACCTCCGTGTGGAAGAGTGAGCGCTATGATGTGCAACAGTTAAGCTTAAGCACACTCATTAATTCTCAGCACCAGTGAATCGCTCTGTTTGCGTTGTCTTTGATGATTGTATGTAAATAATACGTCAAATCCGACAAAAGTACATAATCCTCATGCCTTTTTCCATACCGGCTCCCAAAAGAGCAGACATCACAGAGTGGCGCATAATAGAGGATGCGTGCGTGTTTGGGTGAATGTGACTCGGTGCACGTCACCCGCCTGTTTGTAACAGAGAGGCCTTGTGCTACACCTGCTGTGTACCAATATCCAGACCGAGCAGAGCATGCTCATTAAGGAGCGCAGCGCTCTGACAGGATGTGGAGATGAAGACCTTCGGCTGGAACGACGCCTGTGCCCACACACGCCTCACACTAAAACTGCAGTGAATGGATTCAAAAAGAATGAATGGCTTGAAGGGAAAAAAAACACAACACTTTTTCTTTTTTCTTTTTATTTCAGCTGCAATGCAGTGCAAGCAAGAGGGAGGTTTGACTGCGTTGGATGGCTTTTTAATGTGTCTCATCATATCTGCGGTGCTGTACTGGTTGATCCAACTCGGAGCCGATCCCAGTCCACTCGCATTTTTTTTGCCTTTTCAGGTACTGTGCGGTCTGTACAGGTCGCCAGTTCATCACAGGCAATCAACTGCACATATTCACACCAAGTGAACAGCAATGTAATAATGGCCAATGACAAAACTAAGATATTGATCCATCACCGTAATAACATTTTGGCAATAATGTCATAACTTGTTATATTATTGAAGTACCATTAAAAAATAACCCTTGTAAAATTGTATCACTGCAGCTGACAATGTAAGAATAGAAAAGTGCATTTATTTAACTAAATTTTTTTTCTTAAACAAAAACCTTTTTTAGTAGGTTGGGCAGTTTGCTATGAAATTTAGAGAGAGTAGATGAGATACTCATCCCATTCATTCATTGAGGAAACATAGTTGGCAACACTCTCAATTATGGTCGTAAAAGTTTAATTGTTTTATTACATCATTGAGAGTTATTACTTTATTAGTCATGATTATATTCGTGTTTTGGCCTTTGCGAGGACACTGGAGGATCTGGAGAACACGTAGTCACGCACAGGGGAGAACATGCAAATTCTATGCAGAAACGCTCCCCTTGATCCTGGACGCTAACTGGAGATATTCTTGTTACTGTTTCAGATCCCTTTGTTGTCAATTACACTTTATCGCCATGTCCATTCAATCTGTCAGGCATGAGACTTGTAAAAGCAAAATTGAAATCAACTGAAATCAAATATGACAAGTTTAACAAAACTAAATTTGCTTTTGGCTATAACATGACTCTCATTTTCTCATATTTCCCGTTAATCCAATTATTCAAATTTCACTATGCAGACTAAAATAGCGTGGCTGGAGTGTCTTCTCGTGTGAAAATATGAACGTCCTCTGAGAGGAATCTGACTATAAACCAGATAAATAATTGGCTTCTAACTCAAATAACAAATAACCAAATAACAATTGAGGCAGTGTTTGCCAACCAAGGATCCCGCTGTCAAAGAGATCACAGGGGACGTTTTGCCAGCGTCAAAATTAGATTTGCTTGTTAAAAAAACGAGTTTCGAACAATAATGTAGGCCTGTGAGAACTATTCATTGCTCTTCTTGTGAGGATTCCTTTCGCATGTTGGTGCAAACGAATGTGTCTGCTAGTGTTTCTCTTTGCAGTACCATTTTGTCAAAATACTATCTGATAGCTAGAAATCCACTCTGTAATCTCCCAGCAAGCTGTTTTATCTTGACATACAACTATAATGATTAAACACAACATTATACATGCTTACATGACATTTATTGAGGGTACGAAGAGCACATATGTACATTATATCTCCATGTTATACACAGTGGCAGCCGCTATGTAAATGTGTGCCTTTGTGTGCTTGTCAGGTCTTGATCCTTAATTTTCTTGACAGACTATAAATGCAGACGGCCTGTGGGTGACTCGAAAGTAAATTAGGATGGACCAGGCGGTTCATTGCAACACCATTCAGCGGCTCTTCTTGCGCACACTGAAGAGGAGCCAGCCATGCTAATTAAATTACTCATACCTCTTAAGTAGGGCAATTATAAGATTTAATTAGTTGCCAAATGGTTGATTAGATAGTTAGCTAACGCCGCATTTAAAAGTGGCACTGCATTATGTGACGCTGATTGTCATTTACACTTGGGGGAGGGGTCGGCAAAGAGGGAAACTCAGACCCTTTTCAGGTAAACAAATACAATGTATGTAGGATCAGAGGGGAAATCGTTCGGTTGGTTTCTCTCTCCATTTGTCATCATTTCTGCTTTCAGATGCTAAGTGCTTTGGGGTTTTCTCAAATCTTTCATTTCACCGCTGACAGCGGAGACAAATGAAGGAAGAGCGCTTGTCCACCACACAAAGGCCACGCCGATGGGACTGAGCGGAGGAACATCTGACGTTTCCCTTCTTAACAAGACCATATTGACTTGTTGAGCATTTTCCATATTCCCAAGGTTTTCTTTTCTTTTCTGAATTGGAGGAGCAGGATTAGGTAATCTCGGCTTTAATTGTATTTGACCATGAGTAGTATCCCAGGGCCATCCTTCTGGATACACGTGGATTTCCTTAGTAGCCAATACACAAACACACACTTATAGACTGGTAATAGAGTAGCGTGTGTTTACATCCAGACACAGTGTGGGTTGTTGATGTAAATATGACACACAGCAAAGAGAGGCAAATAGGAGGTCCTTGGAGAAACGACCCAAGGGAGGAAAAAGCAGTACAATGGATACGCTGCACTGACAGGACCTCCAGTTACCATGGAAACGATACAGAGGTTACTGACATAATATCAGAGTTCCCTGAAATCCCATGTTTACATTATTTTATTAATACTATGTGGCAGAGAAACTGCCATCAAAAACATCTGCTGGTATCCGAACCTACTTTTTTTTTATTATTATTATTATTGTAAAGCATGAAATGTGAGCAAATGTCAAATGTCTGTTTTTTGTTTAATCTTTATACAGGCTCTCAAATAGAAACCAGATGAGGATGTTTCCTTCAGACTTCCTTTTCTTGCATGCTTTTTTCCCATTTACATGGAAATGAATCTGAATAACCAGATAACAGATCATTGCACCAAAATAATATCTATTTATAAAAATAAAACACACACACACACACACATACACACACACACTGTATTGTTTGTAGTAATGTAGAGTAATTTTTGATCGCAGCTAAACATTTTTTTTTCTGAAATAGAAAATGTGAAATTTCATGAGTAATGTGTAACTTTTGGAATGGGTCATTTTTGCAAGAGAGTTCAATTAAATTTCATTTATATAGTGCCAAATACAACACAGTCCAGGCCTCGAGGGCCGGTGTCCTGCATGTTTTAGGTCTCTCCCAGCTTCAGCACAGCTCAATCTGACGTTGACGTCATTGTCAAGCTTGTAAAAAAGCAAAGTAAAGAGCCCCTTATTGCATTCAGGTGTGTTGCATCTGGGAGAAATCTAAAACACGCAGGACGTCGGCCCCCGAGGCCCAGAATTGGGGAACCCTGGCTTAGGGGATACAAAGTGAGAGAGGGATAAAACAAAGAGGCGGATTATTGGGAGGGATTCAAAACAAAAATGCTTAAATGGCATTCAATGGATTCAATAGCTTAATTTACACCTATTTTTGTCAGTGAATTTTAAAGGATTAATCTAAAGTTATTGCGATTAATGTAAAAATCACGACAATATGAGACTTTTAAAAACCAATAGCTGCATTTCAAACAAGCAGAAGTCAACGAAAGTTATATATTGTGCATGGATCTATCAACAAATATCCCATTGTGCAGTACATTATAAAATCTGATATTTAACTAAATATTTAGACTTGGCGTGAGACAAAACATGTATGGCATGAGAGTGTGAGCCAAAGCCTCCAGCGCTGGAGTTGTAAGAGTTGGCATTTCTACACTATGCATATTTCAAAATACAGTACATTTATCTTCTTGAGAATTGTCTGCAGGTGAAGTAGCACTGACCAGTGTGAGGAGGGAATAGACGGTGAGCCCTCCGGCAATAAAAATTAATTCTTCAGAAGAAAGCTAAATGGACCAAAGGGGGAGTGAACACCTTTCACTCTCACCCCCCCCCCCCCCCCGTAAGTATTACCCTAACTGCACCGCTCTACACGCGGGGTACAATTTGCTGGAGGGTATGAATCTGGCCAACGCATCCATCCTACTTTCTTCTGAATTATCTTTCATGGCTGGGGGAATGAAATCCATCTCAGTCTCACATGGATCAAAGCTATTTCACCAGCAGACCTGACAAAACACATCAAATAAATGTTGTTGTTGTTGTTTTTTTTTTTTGTAAGAATTTTTTTTTAATCAACGCAGAGTGAAATACACACAATTGATTCTCAGATCAGATAAGTTGAAGGGAGCAAACTTCAGTTGATGCCAAATGTTCTACAGATTTTAACATGAAAATATTTAGCAGATAACAGCTTCTGATAACTGATGGAAGCATTAGATTGTATTTTAAAAGTAGAATTTAGGGGGGATAAGTTCTCAAAAAGAATTCTGTGACTGTTGTAATGTTACATCAATGTCTTCTTTCTATTCTAAACATTCTCATTTGCTTTCTTTAAACCCCGTGTTTCTTTCCTGTCCCCCTGAGCATGAACAAATACCTTCCTGAGTGCATACGTGCATTTCCTCATGCCTATATGACCGAAACCGCACGCCTGAGTCTCTGTGATGTTGTCAGCAGTACGGGGCTTTGTTAATTGCCTTGTTACTTGACTTTTTCAAAGACAGCCTCAGTCTCTGCTGACTGACAAGACAAATAGAAAGAAGACGTTTCCAGCTGCTGAGATTCAGAGCGGGCACGGCAGATATGATTCATCTTGTGGCACTGATGCGTTGAGAGTGATTTATTACCCTGTTTTTCCTTTCTGAAGTATGATATCATTTTGTTTTTACACTAGAGAGTTAAATGGATGTTCATCAGGTTCAGAAGGGGAAGAACATTTCCATGGTGGCCATGTTGGGAGAGTGTTTGTTGCACTATTGACACAATACATGCTTCAACATGGGGGCAGAGGAAGACTGTGTGTGCCTGGAGAGGAAATGTATGCTTTTAGAAGGACACTTTTAATCTAAGCAGTATTGTTTTCACCTCTTGTTAAATATTATTTTGTTCCTCACTGAAGAAATTGAAGTAGATTTGGATCCAGAATTTTGTTTTTAAGAGGCAGACATAGTTGATCACCAAGGTTCAACTGTAAAAAAACTAAAAAACTTGTTTATGATAGAATCACTCTGAAAAGATGGTAAATATGGCTTCTTGTCATCACTTTGGCTATGGTTTCATGTTTCTCTTCAAAATCTCCCTCTTCAGGGAAATTAGTATGATATTCATAATCATAACTGACTTCTGTGTAGCAAAACAAGAATCACACAATTTTAGCATAGTCTATTGTGACACAGTCCATTTTTTTAAGGGTAGAAACATACAGACATATCCTCAAAAATATCTCAAGATGAAATACTGTTCATCCTACATTTGTTACCGTGTTCAAGTTACCGTCAGATTTGAGTGTTTATCATCTTTATTTGAAAATTTACACAATGATTGACTTAACCACTGAAGCCAACGGTAATTTTGGGTTTCAATGAGATTACAGCTGTTTGAAAATGGAAAAGTGAGGGACCCCATCACTGCCTTTCATTATCCTTTAATTCTGTTTCAGTTTTTAACCATTGGCTAATCAGCTGCTAATTCTTCCACTTTGAGTTAATGTCTAATTTTGCTGATCAGCCTCCAGTTCCTCATGTTTTCCTACTGGGAATTTGTGTCTTTTGTAGCTGAAAATGGATGAAAATGAAACCGTGAGCCATAAAACTGAAATAGTGAAATATATCATACTGAAATGCTGTTTAGGGCTGAGAAGTAGAACTGTAAAATTGGTTGTAATTCAGACAAGATGCAAGTCTTTTTAATCATTTTGAGTAGATCTGAGCCACTAATAGGAAATGTTGATTAGCTTTGCAGTTTCTAAAAAAAATGATCCCCCTGGTGAGCGGTGTGAATGCACTTGGCACCTCCTATATGTGTTTGTGTCTAATGTAATGTCTCGAAGGCTGATGTGATGTGATGGATGTGTCTGAGGAGACAGACCTTAAAGTCGTTAATTGAAAATTGAGGCAGTACTGAGATGATGATATTGATTTTCACACTCTCAGACAGCAGTACATGTAAGTCTGCACCTTTGCGAGACATGGGTGAAGAGGTGAAACGGGAACAACAGTGGGGTCAAAGTAGGATATTCAAATCGGGGTGTGGGTGGTAGGAAGACCGGAGAGGGCAACAGGAGGTGAGAGGGTGGGGGGGGGGGGGGGGGGGGGGGGGGGGGGATCATGGGGGTGGGTAGTAAAGTGGGTTTGGAAATGGACATTATGGACCCTTTATTGCTTGGAAAAAGAGCGACCATCCTTCATCTCGTACATTACGAGCATAACCCTAAACCACTGGCTATCGTAAAGCTGGTGAAGGCTCACAGCTGTGGGAGGAAGACTTCAAACCCGTGTCTTCTCTTCACGGCATCAATCAAACCGGAGCAAACCAGTCCCTGGGCTGTTTCTAAGTCAACTGAAACCTACCATGCCTCCGACCAGTGCGCAAGTAATCAATAGAGGTGGGATTCCTGTTTACTCCTCTGCTTCATGGCCTTTGAAATGTCTCTGATGGAAGGAGTCTGGCAGCTTTTGTCTGCTCCCTCTGGCTTGTTTTCTTTCTTTGTGAAGCATAAACCTACTGACACTTAAACAAACAGAACTGTACCTGTCTCAGGTGCTGTTTCAACTCCAAAACAAGCATTTAGGATCAATACGTTGCCTTTTCCTTGACAATATCCACACACTGCAAACAATAGTTCCCTCTCTCTGTGCACTGCCCACACACTCGCACACTGCCGAACGATAACAAACTGGTTCCTCCAGATACAAACTTTCTATGCAAATACTGATGGAAGCATCATTTATTTGTTCACATGGCAGGGATCCAGATTCCTGCGAAGAGGAAGCATGTGTTCAGCGTTTCAGGGGAATCCTTACCCATAAAATACAGTTTGTTTATTCCTTTTAGCTTGAGGTGCAGCTGAGATCACTCTGGATTCGATTTGGCCTCCTGCGAGTGAACAACAAGACCCAGCTGCCGGTTAAATGTCCGATAAGTCTCAATTAATTATCCTTTTGTTTCTGTTTCCCCCAATGAGAATCCTAGAGTGAAATGTGCAGCTCACAGAGATAGTAATAGGGGGTTGATGGGTGCGGTGGGGGTGGGTGGTCGGTTCTCTGTCATCCGAGACCGAATGTAATATTCAAGCATGTGGGAGGAAAAAAATAATTCAAGTGACTTTATGCCCTACATTACTTCCAAGCAGCAATAGCTTTGTCATATCAGTAAAGTAACAGAAGCAGCTCGCTTATGATAAAAAGCGATTTTCTATCATAGCTATAGTCAATGATGGGTCACACTGTGAGATAATGGAGGACTGAAGCCAATACCAGGTGACTATGGGTGAAGGCAGAGTGCACATTGGACAGCGCTCCATCAAAGGACCGACTCAACAATTTAGTTCCAAATTAATTCAAAGCATGTTTTTGGATTGTGGAAGGAAACAAGAATACCTGCAGAAAAACCTGTAAAGTCTTTGAATAAAGGCTCCACCAAGCCCAGAGAGAGAGATACACTTACTGGGAAGCTAAACATTAACATCTACACCACTGTGCTGCTCCCTGTCGATCCTAATTACAGGTAAAGTAAATTGAATGCCTGCTATTGACAATGTAATAAATGCAGTGAAATAGTAACTTGCAATTTAAGTAGTTCTGTTCTTCTATTTTTACTTGCACATTGAGTAACAGCATTCAAGGTATAAATCATGAACCTTCTCATGCAACTGCTTTCTGACAGATTGATCTGCTGTTGCTGGGTGTCTTGATGTGTTTTGTTTTATTTATTGGGAGCTGTGGCTACAGTTGTGGGTTCAGTCTCAGAGCTTTCCCTGTTTAAGCGTTGAAGTGTCCTTGAGCAAGACCATAAACACCAATACAGTCATCAGGACTGTGTATGAAAGGGTGAATGTGATACCTCCCCCCATAAGTAAATTTTTATTGTGTGTTTTTACTATTATTTTTGATGTTACTTGTATACATAATCTGCTATCATCCCAATTGTTTTGGTGGGGTTTTTTCTTCATCCGGAGTCTGTTCGGCTTGTTTTACCTGGACAGTGTTTCCAGTTCAGAAGAGGGCGTCATCAAAGAGTGAGCACGGAGTGAACTTCTTGCAGTTCCCTGCTGTTACACCGCAGACTGCCTGGTTGTCATCCTGACAATCATCTCCTCCATGTGCTTCAGCAACTTGTCCCCCCCTTTTAATCTGGAGCCCCCAACAACCTAAAAACACATACATACTGCTGACAGACACAGCATGCACCTGCTACAAGCCGCTCTCTGAAGTGTCCCCGGGGGAATTATGGAGGCCAAAGAGAATCAGCAGAAACAGGATATATGACAAAGGTGAACACATTTAGTGGCCTAAATGGCAGACTGAGAGGGATTCAGGGCTTACTGGTGGAGCATCAGGGGGCAGTTTGGCCCATATTACCTCTTGGCCTCCATCCTTCTGTGTAATAGTGGACCCTTTCAACCCCAGACACATGACTGAAAGGCTCTGCTGGCACTTGTGTTGTGAGGTATAAATTACAGAGAAACCCCCCTACTGTGGTGGTTTAAATTTAGATTAATGGTCAATTGTGCAATTGTGCTACTCATACAATTGTACTGCAGTGGAATTGTGATGTAGAGAACATATTCTCCAATAATGTGTCACTTACACACACACACACACACACACACACACACACACACACACACACACACACACACACACACACACACACACACACACACACACACACACACACACACACACACACACACACACACACACACACACACACACACATATATATATATGAAAAATATTGACTAAGTATGTGTCAGCATAAATTCTGTACAAGGGTTGAAGGGAAAACTCAAAAGATTATAGATATGAATACAAATGCAGAAAATTCATGTATCTTTAATTCTAAACAAAAAAACCTTGAACTCACAGGCAGAATGGAGAATTTGTCGTATTTAACACTAATCCTGTCTGGAAAATGTTAAAATACTTTGCATGTTTTCATAAGCAGTTTGGATGGTGCGGTGCAATTGTCGTGCTGTTCGAGTCTTAGAGATCTTCCTTTATAGAGTTTGCATGTTCTCCAATGTCCTTCCACAGTCCATAAATATGTGATTGTCATTCTTTCTCTGTGTTTGCACTGTGATACACTGGAGACTGCCGTCATGTGTGAACTTATGAATTCTTAGAATGTGTGTGATAGATCCTTCACGATTCAGTTAAGATAATAGTGTACTTTATTGATCCACACTTGGGAAATTCATACAAGTCCAATTAGTTCCGTTCGGGCTTGAACCCAGGACCTTCTGCATGTAAAGAAGAGATGGTGACCACTATACGTTTGAACTCGCTCCAAAGCGTATCTCTGGATGAGAGCTGAACCCAACTTCCCCATCACATTTTCTAACTACTTCACTATATAGCATTCAAACATTCATTCCCTAATCTCCTGTAGAACATTGGTGTAATTGTTCTATAGAAGCGTGGCCACTGTGTGATTGTTCTTTGAGCGAAGGTGAGGAGGACAAACAGCAAATTTAGAGTCACCAATTTTCCTAAATGCCATGTTGTTGGATTATGGAGAAAAACTAGATTAGATGACAAAAAACTCAACAGATCAAAAACCAACGTTACTTTGATTGGTGAAGCAACAGATGACATCTTTTTTTGGGTGAAACGTTCATTTTTTTAAAAAGAAAAGAGACACTAACCATGACTCCACTATTCTACCTTGATATTGGCATTTACTACTAAAATCCAGTCACTGTGACAACTTTACTCTCAAAAACCAGGAAGTTCTCTCTCATAAACAACAGAATGGGTGATGTGATCTCTGAAGAGGACTGAGGATTGGTCTGCTGGACCTTCATCACCATGGTAACAATGACGACCTACTCTTCTGGGGTCAGGAAAACGGTAAAGATTTTTTTTATGTATTTCTCTTAATAGTGTTAAAGGACATCACCTCGCATGATATAAGTTATCACATGAGCAATGGCCATTTCATTAAGTGCACCTTTTCAAATGCCTGTTACTGCAAATAGGTAATCGGCAAATCACAAGGTAAGAACTTCATGTAGTTAAGAATTTAGACTCTTAATTTCAAATTAACCATGAGAATGGGGGGAAAGATGCTTTATGGATCTTTGAACGTAGTTGTTGATGCCACACTGGCTGAGGAATTACAAAATATTTCCCATCTGCTGATCTACTGGGATTGTCATGCACAACCATGTCTACAGTTCACAGAAAATAGATTGATATAAAAAAAAAAATAATTGTGTAATGAGGCGGCAGTTCTCTGGATCAAAAGGCCTTGTTGACACCAGCGGTCAGATGGTAGAAAGGCAACAGTAATTGAAATAACTACTTGCTTATAACCAAGGTTTCCAGCCCATTTCTGACCACACAACATGTTAAACGTTGAAGCCGCTGGTCTACAGCAGCAGAAAAACACATCTGGTGCCACTTTTGTTAGCGGAGAACAGGAAGCTGAGGCTGCAGTTCATGCCGACTCACTGAAGTTGGAAAAATATTACCGATGAGTCTCGATTTCTCTACCACATTCAGATGTCAGAATTTGTTGTAAACAACTTGAAGGAAGGGTGAACCCTACCACGCCTCAATGTTTCAGGGATGTATTCTTGGAAAACTCTGTATTCTTGGAAAACTCTGCGCCCTCAGTGGCAACTGAGCTTTGTGGTTTGCTGGACTCAAACCACCTCCACAGTCAACAGAGTGGAAGGAGAGATTCACATCATGGATGTTCAGTCAACAAATGGTGCAGCGTCAATATAAACCAAAATCTCAGGGGAACGTTTTCAGCAACCTGCTGAATCTCTAAAATCGAGGATGAAGACAGTTCTGATGGTTTGTGGGTGTGTTTGGCCTCTTGGGCGATACTTTTGAGCTGAACTTTGTACATTTTCACACTTGCACAACCTTTCGCGCTCCTCCCGTCAAATCCTATAACATCTCAATATCACTGTAAATGTGAATGTCAATGGTTTTGGCAACCTTCAATAATTCATCACTTTTGACACTCCTGGTATGAAGCTTGGCAGCCAAGGTAAGAGAGTCGCAGGCAATAAAGCAACTACCGTGCCAAAGTTATAATATAACTTCCAAGGTGATATAAATCTGTCATGACATTAACACGAAGTCAACACCTGTATGGAAATTTGTGTACATTTTGTATCGCAGAGCAGACACTTACACACCTGGCGATGCTTGACTGGAAGCTGTTTGCCGTGGGATGCACACATAAACCTTGAGGGCAAGATCCCACATTCCAAGGCATATCCTTCCAGTCACTACTGCTTCGGGGAAACATTCCTGTGAATCACAATCACAATTTGCTTTTGTCGAATGACAAATAGGCAACTGACGTGGTCTTGTTTTGTCCCGATTCTGAGGCGGAAGCCACCCCTTCTTAGTAAATAGCTATGAGGACTGAATCTGCTCCAGGGAAATGTCATGTCACACAATGTATGCACCCTGCAAATATGAAGTGTGACAAACTTTTTTTTTTTTAAATATTTGCTTGAACTTGGTGACATTTTGTGTTTCACACAAACAGAAAAATTCACACGATTTAACCACCATAAGTCAGTTTTGACCTGCAAGCCCTCGTCTCACTGTGGCAACAGTCTGAGACACAAACATTTTTAAAAGAGCAACAGTGTTGCAGGAATTTATAAAAAAAAAAAAAAAAAAAAAAACCAAATTTAATTTGGGCAAAATTCACTGAACATTTATTCACCCATTCATATTCTAATTCATCATTTCAAGTACATTCTGATTCATGAAAACCTGATTCAGAAGGCTGAGATCCAAGATAGGTGTTGTCACTAATGCAATGAAAATGTGAACTCCTTGCAAATATTTTGAGATAGTTTGGAAACAATGAACTCTTTGTTGTGTTGCCGTCCTCGGAGAAAGTGCTTTGGCCCTGCCTTAATTTATCATTGCAGATACTGGAAGCTGCACACAATAATGTGATTTCCTCCACCTCATTCCAGAGGTGTTCCATTTATGATATATGAGGCCAAGAAAATAACTATGACTCAATTGCACAATTAAAAACAGCCTGAATTGTTAATACAAAGCTAAATGGATCTACACTTTAAGTTTGTTAAATTCTAGCCAAATACACCAAATGTTGCAGCAAAAACTGAGATCCAGACTCAACCAATGTTTTTCTATTCTTTTAATGTGCAATATAAATCTATATCTATTTGTCTGAAATTAAAATGTGTGGCGCATTTGTGATCAGAGGTTTCTGCTTGTCTTTGTTATAACAAGTGGTTGTTGGAGTTGTTGTTGCCTGTCTGCCATGTAAAACCAGTCTGGCCATTCTCTCCCTGGAGATCTGGAATCAACATCAACATGGCATATTGACCCTTCCCTGCTGCTCCCTGGTTATTTTGTCTTTCGACACTGTTGTCTGTAAACTGTGTGTGTGTGTGTGTGTGTGTGTGTGTGTGTGTGTGTGTGTGTGTGTGTGTGTGTGTGTGTGTGTGTGTGTGTGTGTGTGTGTGTGTGTGTGTGTGTGTGTGTGTGTGTGTGTGTGTGTGTAATACACAGTTTAGCCTGTCTGGAACCAGCAAAAATGTCATAGCATTCAATCTGACCCCAGGTCTGGTGTGTCTGCCCCGAACCATTAATGCTTTAGTTTATGATCCTATGCTGTGTTATGATCTAATGTAGTCTCCTGTCCCTATAGTGTCTATAGTCTACCTGGTGTCGTCATCTGTTTTTTTTTTTTTTTTTTTTTCTCCTTGTCAAGAACCAGACTGCTAATTGGAATCAGTCTCACGGTTTCCATTTGATTCTATCTTGATTTGAAATCTTCAGCTTGAAATGATTCCAAATCTCAACGTGTGGTATCCAGGATTAATGTTGGGATTCAGGTAACGTCTGTGCAGTCCAGCTCAGCGTTTGATGTCTGTGGCTGAGTCTCTACTTGTCTTTTGTTTCATTCCAGGCCTGCATTTGCCCCACCATCATGTGGCGCTTTGTTCCAGCCATTCATAATATTTTCATCAAGACCTGCTGTGTTTAATAGTCTGTGGAGTTCTGTCTGGATATTCCCAAGTCTTTAACATCATCCTTCTCTCATCAAATAAGCCTCATTAAATATCTTTTTGTATAATTTGACCCTATATGAATCCTGTCTGTGAGGTTTTTGGAACATCTCTTTTGTAGTGCTGATTGACCTTAAGTGTACCGAATCTCTGCTGCTGCGTGTTCAATGAAACATACTCAGATCTTGAATTTGGATACAGTTTGCCTGGATTTAGGTCCCAACATTTATATAAAATCCCTTAATTCCAAAGCTGGATTGTAACTCAGTTCACTGCCATCTCGACAATCAATGATCTCATTGTCACAAAATATCCATCTTCGATATCACTATGTCCATCTTGGGGTCACAGGAGGCTGGCTGACACACGAAAAGACAAAATGACACATAAACTAAGGCCGAAAGGCTTTTTTGAATTGTGACATTAACCGGAAATGTATGTTTTTAGACTGTGTGGGGAAGCTGTGAAACATGCAAACTCCACCTCCAAAGGCCTCAACAGCCAGAAATGAACCAAAAATCTTCTTGTTGTGAGGTGAGAGTGCCAAACACAACTCATATGGAATTTTAATAAGATTGATACTTTTTCATGCCAATAAGTTCACATGATAATTTTGCTAAGTAAATGTACTTCCTGCAGTCTTCCTGAGATATGGTTTCAAACCCTCCCTAAGTTTGGTAAATGTAGTCTGGTACGCTGCTCGAAGAAGCACAGGGTGAAAGTGACAAAAGACCCCTCCCACTAACCACCACCCACCACCCACCACCCCACACACACACAAACACAACCCCAGCAGTCTGTATTGAGCAAGTCATCAGTCATCTGTGAGTCAATACCCTAGTAAATCTATCAATAAGACAGCATTTCCAATTTTCCTTAGTCAGTAAAAGCAGTAATCCAGACCGGATTAGGAACTGAAGGTTATAATGGGAACGGTTCTTGTTGTAGAAAAAGAAGAAAGCTTTTATGTTCCAGTAAGAAACAGAAGAGTAGGAATTGAGATTTGAAATTAACCCATTGGTTACCTGGCTTTCCCTCTTTAATCTTTTCTAGTATACTACTAACAATGGAACATATCAGAAAACTGTTCTAGAAATTGAGGAAGGTGTTATTTTTGAAGCAGAGGTTGTGCAAGCATCAGTGTTTGAGCTCCTGCTTTGATAAATCATCTCCTATTACCAATTAATGCAAATTGTTCTAAATAGGAAATGACTCTAAGTGACAGTATGTTTCTACACACATGGCTAGTCAATCTATCAGATCATATTCAGTGTACTCTTTTTTTATTTTTGCAAATCACACATTGTATTAATTGACAGTTGTGCTTAAAAATGAAAAGGCAATCTTAAAAGACCTTGGCATGGTGTAATGGGACAATTTGTTTTAACTCGAAATGGTGTCTTATGTAGGATTTTTGATAAGTTCCACATTTACTCTGAAAATTATTTGATTGAAGTTTATAAAAGCTTTCATATAACATCCTGAGAGTATAAAGCAATGTGGGCAAGTTCCCTTTGGATGGTTTCACACTATAATTGTGTTTAAAGGGTGTATTGAATGCATTTACTGTTTTGCTTAACACACACAAAAGACTGGCTTTGACACAATTGTGCTTTATTGCTGTACAGATACAGTACTTATAAAACATTGGGAACGTAACAATTCAAATATCACAATTTTGCTTCTTTTCACAAACACATCTGTATGCAGAATAAAATATACTGTATGTCATGTACAAAAGAAAGATTACAATAAAAAATAATAATAATAATTAAAAAAAACAGTATGAAAGGCAGTGAGAGATCCCTTTTCAGGTGCTGACATTTTAGTGTCTCTGTGGAAAACCATACATGGACTGGGGAATACATGTTGAGCTGATATCCGAGTGGAGGATTTATAGATTGCTGACTAACAAAGATGACTGGCAGTAATGCCACTGCCACATTTTCACACACTTACGATAGACCGACGTGATTTATCGTTGCTTGTATGTGACGGAGCGGGTGTGTTTGCAGGCCGTTCCAGTTAAATGTGGATGATGAGCGTTGGGATGAGCCACAGGAGACAGTGGGGTGATTCACAGTGCATCGAGAAGCAGTTCTTCGCATTAGACAGCCTTTACCTTTTCAGCAGGATGATGTTGCAGGAAGCGAGGCCAAACATGTGGTCTGACAATGGCTTTAAATTACAGGAAAGCAAAAACAAACCAAAAAAACCCTAAACAATCCTCATTTCATGACTTATGTAAACATTGGTAAACACAAAACCACACGAGTAACCAGAACTCAACATATTGTAGGATAGGATAAATACAGAGGCTAGAAAATTGTCTTTTACTGCCTTGACAAGCTTGATCTTCTGCAATTGTTTGATCACAGATGAGTATAAATTTTTGTGTGAAAATATTTGATATAGTACTCCTTTTCTTTTCTTTTCTTTCTTTCTTTCTTTTTTTTTTTTTTTACATATTACTCATGCAGCCCCAGTCACAGCGCATAAAGTGTGAAATATGGAGCAAATCAATACCTAGATAGGTTGCTTTAAAAATTAACTGTATACATAACTTGGAAAGACAATAATCACATTAAGCAGGTAGGCATATTTTCGATACAGGTGCATGTTCCAGATACAAAGGGATTCAGATCAACTTTTTTTTAATTTTTTAATTGTTTGTTTTCACATTCAGCCCGTCAGTCAAAAATGCAGCTCGGCTTGCTCACTGTCTCCGTTTCTGAGTATCAGCCGTCTCATCAGATTCCTCGTGAATATTTGTGCACCTTTCACACGTCGACAGTGGCTGAGATCGATTCCGTGATGGTGCCGCTAATTTGTGAGGCTGAATCAATCAGATACATTGCAAGTGATCAGTAGGAATGAGAAATCAATTAGAGCTATTGATACTCTGCGACTCGTAACAATTCGGAGCGATCTGTGACGATCAAACAGCATGTCGAGGCACACCCAGCCCATTACAGGAGTCAACACAACACCGCATAAACAATGTGCAATGAAAACATCCATATACGGTTAAAAGCATCTGCCTTGCATCAGAGGAACAGAACAACAGGATCTAGAGGAGAATAAACAAATATTATTAAATAGAGTATAAAGAATTTCATAGCAATACAGTCATTCTGAAAAAAAAAAAAAAGATATTCACATTTTTAAAATAAACTTCTTCTCTTTACCTCAGTCATTGCATCTAACCCAAGACATTCTTAAATCTCAGTTTCACCATCATAGATAGTATTATCTCCCCTCTTTCTTGAACCTTCCTTTTCAATGCCACCTTGCGGCTCTTCTTCCAGAGTAAAAGCGAGAAAATACAACACCAGTCACTATTTACATCGTGGTTTAGCATGGAAACACCCGTAAAGCCGGTTTGATCCACGGAGGTGAGGGGAAGGAGGAGGGCCATGTGGGGATAAGGGTCTGCCAAAGGAGGAAAAGGTAAAAAGACGGCGGGGGGGGGGGGGGGGGGGGGGTGACCAGTGGCCGTGAGGACACAGTCACGATGGGGGATTCTGTACAATGACCTTCTGCGTGGAAAGTCTCCTGAACAACAACTCCTTAACACACAGACCTGTTCAGGTGTCGACGAGAGACACAATTAGAGTTGCGTTGCTACTTTGTACATTAAGTGCAGACTGTTTCATCACCCCCCCCCCCCTTTTTTTTTTTTTCCTGTAACTTGTACATTCGATCCATTCCAGAAACAGTTCACATCATCAACACTGAATGCAGCAACTACTATGATTTGGTCATTAGTCTGTACATGGATCACTATAAGGAGACTACATTGCTATTCATAACCACATCTGCTAGTTTAGACACATCTTTCATACATTGTTTCACTTTGGCACAGAGTTTCATGTTCACAACATGAACTATATACCTGTCAGCTAAAGCTTTGTCGATACAGCTTTACCATAGACCATAAATCAGGGGTCTGCAACCCGAGGCGTCTTAGCCTCTCTGTAGCGGGTTCTCTCTAGCTTCTACGCAACCACTGCTACATAAAAGCAGCTGTTTCTCAAAATTAAGTTTGCCAGCCCTTCACAGGACCAACAGCCAGTCACATGCACACCTACAGTATACGGGCAATTGAGCCCCTGAGTAGCTTGAAATGTTTCTGCATTTCCATTTGGGAAAATCAACACATGCGAACAGAAATGGATTGACATCGGTCGCCATATAAACGGAACCACAAGAAATGTCAAAAAGGCTGAAGTTTCCATGCCAGGCTATTAATTATTGATGCATGTATTTTGTAATGCAGCAACATGCCCTGTGCATGCAGGCTGTGTAATGGTGTCACGAATGTACGCATGAGCAGCACAAACAACATTGTTATTGTTGTCGATATCCTCGCACACGTGCAGTTCACATGTGAATATCCTACAAAAGTCCTATGCTGGAGAGAGGGGGGGGTCATTTAGAAAATGTTGCACTCTGGAAGCCATTTTTTAAAGAAGTGTCACTTTCAGGCACTCAAAATGCTGTTGTCGTGCACGCGGAAAGAAACTTCAGAAGTTTACTGTTTTCACTTGAAAACATTGTGGAAACAAGGACTTTGAGTCAACCTCAAATACATTTTTTTTTTTTTTAAGGACTCTAAGTCCTTTTGCGCAGATAGATCCCAAGTCGGGACACAACTTGCGGATGTTCTCACTGTGAGCACAAAGTGCTTACCACCGTGCAACCCCCATTTTTATAATACACAGCAAATGCATATCTACAATCTTTAATTTTGTAAGATGTGTTGTCTTTGTTTTGAAGGTTAAATATGTGGCGTGGTGAGAGAGTTGGCTTGGGGGAGGAAATTAGCTCATTTGGTCATTAAGGTTGCAGACCCCTGCTCTAAACCAAAACAGGCTCATTTGCCAGATCCCCATCTCGTGGTAAAGGTGTAAGTGCAGTAGTTTGGAATTTGGCCACAGGGTTTTGTTCCTCAAAGGCTGGTGGTAACGAGAGAGAGGAGAAGTGCACCTTCGGATCACGCTGAGGTTACCCTGACCCCTGGTCGCTCGTTGCCAGGGCTGCGGCAGCACTCGGAGCCCAAACACGAGAGGCTAAGTGAGATGCTGGGTACCTGAAAAAGGTCTAAAGCAAGTACACTCATGCTGAAAACCAGAGGTTGTTATAGGCGTTTGTTGACTTGTAAACTTCAGAGATCTGAGAGTCGGGGAGGTGCGCACATGCAAGAAACTCGTGGGGACATCACAGCACGTCAAGTATAGTCAGCACCATGTTTTGGGGGGGCGGAGCTCTGTCGTGTGCAGCAGTGGCTAAGATTCTCATTGATGAAAACTAAATTATTTCAAAAGGAAATCCTTTCGTTCATTTTTTTCTGAAACATTTGGTAAGAGAATATTTTGAGATTACTTTCACATCACATGTTGTTAATCTGCCGTAAAGGTTTGGACATCCATCTTTCGCAGTCTTCAGCCGGGGACCACATCCGGGCCTCACAGCTTGGAGCTTCAGCATGGTCAATGGACAGTAATTATTGGCTCACAAACATAATGAGCGAAAGAGGCGGGTACATCGAGTCTTAACAAAGTGTGACTGCGACACACTACCCGTGTCAGGGAGAGGCTTTCCTGTTGGTCCAGAGCAGCGTGGGGGGCAGAGGCGGGGACTGAGGAGGGCGGTGCTTCCAGTAGCTCTGCCCCTCACACTGCGCTCGCCGCCATCGCAGAAGCTGCCTCAGAGCCACGCTCTGATCCCCGTTAGAGAGACGTAGCCGCTGGAACACCTGGCACAAAGATGGGATGGGAAGTCAGTGTGAGCCGTGGAAATAAAAATCAACACGTTCACATTCAGAACGCAGAACATTACATTTCATTTGACAGATGGTAGGAAGCTGATGCATACATGTCAACCTTTATGGTTTGTTTGACTTTACGTGGATACGTGCTTTGGCTACAAAATAATTTAAAAGAAATACTGAAACTGTTCCAAATTATGCTTCCTTCCAAGTTGCTACAGCAAACTGTTTCAACCTTGAGAGGAATTTGAGTCCTGACCACCCATCTAACCATTGAGGCCACCATTGTCCACAATGTAGTTGAGTTGGTTCATTTTAGACCTCCCATGTTGTTTTCCTTATTAAACGCAGATGTGGAAATCTTTTGAAAGTGATCTTACATTTGGATCAATTGTGATTTAGCAGGAGGAAACCAATTGATGCGGATTACTGTCTCACCACAATCAATGAATCTAATCATGAATGTCCAGATGTATTCATTGATACCTTTTAAGCAAACCTAATTGAAACATGATATAATTTTATTTTAATGGTTTTTTAATACATATCCATTTATATGAGCACATGAGGACTTTCATCACAGGTGACACCAATTTGGGGTCGACATGTATGCTGGAATGACCAAGCGATGACAGCAAAAGACAGACACAAAATAAACACAGACATTCTACACCTTCAATCTTATCTTCCTGAAGTGTTGTGAGAATGAGCAAATGAAAAAAGATATAATTTTGTCCAATTCTTCACTACGAAGTGGGAGAAGTTTCTCTTCTTCAACTGGGCCAACGTTCCTCATTATTCAGACAATAAATGTAACAAGTATGTGACACAAGGTCATTCTTGTTGAAACCCAACGGAAAACACTGAGTGGAAAACACTTCCTCTTGATTCCTGTGACTCATTTCCATATTCCCGTCTGTCATTTCAAAACTGAACACTTCCTCCGGATACTAATACAGTCACCTGAATCTGTACTGGAAGCTCATATAATTCCCCTCAAGGAAGATGCTGGAAATTACAGCAAAACCCGTCTTTCAGCAGCTGAAAGTGGCTTTTCTACTTTCTCGTGTGCGCACACACACACACACACACACACACACACACACACACACACACACACACACACACACACACACACACACACACACACACACACACACACACAGAGGCCTAACACTCTTTATAGACGACATCATCCGTCATCTGCGAGTCAATATCCAGCTAAATCAATCAGATGGGAATTCCAATCTTCCAAAGTCAGAGGTACCTGCAAACAGGCCCGAGCAAAGATGATCTACACCAGATTAGAAACTGGGATGTGGAAGGTGGAGGGGGGTGTAATAGAGGCAGGTGATGGGTGGTTGAAGGCCAAGAAACGGTTCCTTAGTGCTCACAGATGAGATTCAAAGGGAATACAGATAGCACATATTTCTCCAACGTTCAACAAATCCCTGGAAAACACTAGAAAGCGGAATAGTGCTTTTCTTACAAGCCATTATGACTTCCACTCACGTGTCTCCTAGTGCTTACTAAACATTGAAATCAGTTCATCTATCCACTTGTCCATCCATCTTCTCTACTGCGTTACCCAGCTTTAGGTCACATGACGCTGGAGCTGAGCCTGGCTGACTATAGTTCAAGGCAGAGTACATCCTGGACAGGTCAAATATACAGAGCGACACACACATTCACAGCTACAGGGCATTTTAGAGCCATCTATCAAACTCAAATGCATGTTTCTGGACTGTGAGAGGACACCTAAGTTCCATAAAAAACGTACAGAGAGAAGACGCTCTCAAAATATGAAATGTAAATTAAAGTCAAACCAAGGTCATACTCTCAAGCTTCATAATAATTGCTGTAATTTCAGATCTGAGTGAACATGAATAGCCAAAATATATAAAATGTAATTTCAGTGGACTTATGTGTGATGTGTATTAGACCAATGTGATTTCTTTAAGCTGAAATGTTCCCACTCAAAACCAGATCAAATTAAAAAAAAAAAAAATCACATTAATCCCTCATAATTAAAATACATGGTCTTAATTGAACCATACTAATAAGAATCAACTTAATGAAATTATCAATCATACAGTAACCTCAGATCAGATTGAAGGAAACAATTTAATAAAAGGACCAGTCCTAGACATTTTTAATAAAGATCGGTGTAATAATAAACATGAAAATCATCATAGTGGACATGAACAACACACAAGGGCCTCAACTGCGTGCTCACACAAAAAGATTCTACTTTCAGTTTGTGTGTTTAGCAGGTGATCAGCCAACAATAACACAAAAGATTATTTAAAAAAAGAAACAGTGTTTTGTGCATCAGACCTGCTCACATGAGAGAAATACACTGCAAACTGTACATTTTCCATGTCAGCTTGTTGCGTTCACCAAGGTGTCAATGAATGGAGCCCTGAGCCACTGCAAGTATAGCATGAAGTGTGTTATTATGGATATGGACGTGTTGGAGGAAGAAAGTTAACATATTGCTGCGACAATGTGCAACAGAAGAGTTTAACAAAACATTGCAAGACCTAAAATAGTGATACAACACAAAAAAAAAGGATGCAAATAAAAGTCATGGGGGACCAGCTGAAGAAATGTCTCTCACCACAATAAAGAGCAGCATCTTGATTTGCACCTCCTTTTCATATATGGAAAAACAGACACTTAAAATCATCATAAAATATGGAAATGCGATGTATCATGTTAGGTGGTGTACAGTTATTGATCTGCATTAACTTCTTTCAGTGATTTATATGATCTTGTACACATTTAAACTAATCCTATGAAAGAAAATGTGTTTTTTG
Organism: Blennius ocellaris; assembly: GCF_963422515.1. Lineage (NCBI taxonomy): Eukaryota > Metazoa > Chordata > Actinopteri > Blenniiformes > Blenniidae > Blennius > Blennius ocellaris. The sequence continues at coordinate 19,606,018 of NC_137655.1, read as the reverse complement.
CGTGTTAATTTACTGTCAGGCATGATCCCCTGTTTGCCTGTTATTATACACACAAATCTTTACTTGATCAGACAAGTGTATTTATCTGCACAAATTGTGCGAAGAATTTAAGGAGGGCTTAAGATAAATTGCCCGACACTTTGATAAATAAATAGTGGATGGTAAATATTCATCAGTTATATGGACATTTCAGTCTATAAGTGTTCACATTGTTCAGCAGGTAGCAGACGTCCCACATCTTTGCAATATCACATGGGGACTAGGCAACTATGACGTGCTCTGTAGGTGTGCTCACTTCCCGATCTGAATCCACAATCACTCTTACTGGCAGTGACATGGATAATCCACTTAGAATGCTACAGTCATTTAATTACTGGTAGCATGCTGTATGTGGCAGATGAATAATGCTCATGTTACTTGGCTGTGATAAATAGAAGCACAATGTGGCAACACAGATATAACAATGTTTGACCTGTCAGTCACTGTGTCTTCTGACAATCACTGCAATGCTTGAAATGTTGCCAGCTGTGCTCTGCAGGGATTGGTTATTTGGGGGGGGGAATGGTGGGGAATGAGAATGAAGCTGAATCCAGTGAAAGCATCTTTTGTTTTCAGCGCGATTCCAAGTATGCTGATGATGTGTTCATTTCTATATTTTTCATTTTTCCTTAACTGAGGAGGGACTGTGCTGTACTTCTCACAGATGACGCCTAAAGCAATACATATTTTTTGCACACCAACTCAACACGCATGGCTATTTTAGAAACATAGTAGTTTTTTTCAGACATTGCCCTTCAACCCTATCTATTGTCTATGCATGCATGCACGTGTATAACACACACACACACACACACACACACACACACACACACACACACACACACACACACACACACACACACACACACACCAATTACTATACAAGCCTCATCCCTGTGTGTATCTATACTGTATGTACTGTACAGCAGACACATGAACACGTCTAGAGATTGACTGACTGCACTAGTACAATACTCTAGAAGCCAATCCATAATTTACACCTCCCTGCCAGGCTATTCTGCGCTCTGGCGCCAGATAGGAACACCAGCTACTGGAACCGTAGACAAGAAGGAACACCGTGTCCTTCTGCAATGCATGACTTTACACGCACACACGCAGGCTAGGCATGCACACACGCACTGGTTTTTGACACTACAGAATGTAAAAGATTTATTACATTAATTTTTTTTAACTATGTTGCCATAGAATCAGGAAGATAATATGTAGCATCTTATAAATTATCCACCTCTACTTGTGAGTGTAATTTCTATTCATTGGCATTGCAGTTGGAAAGACATTTACAATTTTAGCTTCTGCTTTATTTATCCTTCTCAGGAAATCTGAAAGAGTGGCCCTCTTTTAACACTTATGAAGGCTTTGGGGGGAGGGTACAAACATCTCAACCAACATGCTGATGGGCCAGCACTGTTATGGTAATTGTATGATAATGTCGAATGACTTGTGGTCACTGCAAGCGCTTGCTCACGAACAGAATGAGATGAAAACTGCAACCCTGGACAACTCGTCCATGTGGTTCCAGAGATCTCGTCAACGACTAATATTTTTCAGCACTATTAATTTGAAAGATTTCAAAGTACATTTGACACAAAAACACGCTCGTGTATTTAGGTTGACAATATTGTGTGTTTTTAGCGTTTTGATGTGGCAAACAGAGGATTTGTTGGAGCATAATAATCAGCTTGATTTATGCGTCTAATGGCCTTCTTCTGAAGTAAGAATGAGGGCGTTAGATAATAAGTTGAGTGAATTTTGACCTAATACCGATCTGATTCTACACATTATGCCAATATTTTTGCACATTTGGACTTCAGGATATTTATATGTGGCTTCCAACTGAGCTTTTCATCAAAAGTAATTCCTAAAAATGTATTTACATACACTTGTTCAATTTGTTTACCATTACGAGAGTGGTAAACGAAGAGAAACAAAGCCATATGATTCTATCTTAAATATATATGGACCTTGGTTTTAGGCAGCGAGCTGTCCAACCGTCATTTGGACCGTCAATTTTCAAGTTGTTCAGGGCTGCAGTTTTGTGGACGAGTTGTCCAACAACTGCGATTTGTCATTAGGAAATATACAGATTTCCCTCAAGTAAACGTGTACTGCGTCTGCAAACTGTGGTTACATGTACACATATGCACTACAAGCTAAGAAAGCCCATTCTGCTTTGCATCATTGGTACAAACTTCACTACAAATGATTATTAAATTTTTTTTTTTGTGGATCAGATTGTAGGTTAATCCTGATTTTGGCGGTCTGATCCTGAGCTTTGCTTTTCCATGTGCTGAACTGTCCTTGGGCAACATGTTGCAAACAAAGTTACTCCTGATTGAGGGTGAGCACCTTCCATGGCTTCTCTTTCACCATCGGCGCTTCACTATGTGCATGAATGTGTTATAAATGTGCCTGACAGCATAGAGCGCTGTGAGACCACTTAGGAAGCCTATAAATGAAATCCATTTCTAGAAATCCTTTTTTTTTTTTCTTCTCTCCCCAGACTAGAAGATGAGATCAAAGAGTGCAATGAGGAGAAAAAATTGAGAAATTGCAAAAAGGCAGCGATGTTAGTGGTCTCTGATGACCGACAGCATGTATGAGCTCTTTCCTGGAAAATTTCTCTGGAAAGGTTCGGTGGATTCATGCAGAAACGGTAAGTTATTCTCTGCCCAAGTTGGGAAAGTGCAACATGTTTTGAAGCTGTGAGGACTCCCATTCATCTTGCTAACACATTGTCTGGAGAAGTAAACAAAAATATAAATCTTTGTCGCATGCACCTATCTAGAAGTCCGTTCTCAGTCTAGACTCCCGTTGTCTTCTCACAACGGGGATCAAAACAAACTACTCCATTCATTCTTAAATCAGCCCACCTCCTGCCTATGTTCCTTCATTCTTTCATTTTCATTCATCCCATTAGTTCTGCAAATCCACCATAAACACAGTCTGGAATGCAGCTAATTGAAAGGCATTCTGGGTCACAGAAATGTTCCCATCTCCTGAATGAACTCATGGAGGTGAACTGGTGTCACGCGTTAAGGAACCGAGTAAAGCCCGTCTTGTTCCGTGTTCATAACTTAGACACACAAGAGGAAGCTGTGTACCGACCACAGTGATAATATCAGACGCGTCAGGAAGACAACTACTGAAAGAGAACAAGTCTTTAAAGAATTGGCTGAAAAGAAAATCAACAGATAGATTCAGGAACATAAAATTCTTGGAGATGAATCAACAATAGAAAACTGCAGCTCGCGTTCTAGTGCTTGTTTAGAGTTAAAAAAAACATGGTAATAAGTTTTGGCATTACTTTTTATTTGGCCTGTGTTCAAGCAAATGCCAAATCATGGACAGAATGACAAGAGAACACATGTAATTACCAGGTTTTGTTCATATAGATGTATTTAAAGTGAATCCACAAGCTGCAGTTTCTTCCTACAAATGAAATATGAGAAACAGGGAGGTGAAGCAGCACAGACACTGATTTGAGGACCTGAATGTTTGCATCTACAGACATGATAAACAGAAGACACAAGGAAACTACCAAAATAATGTTGATGCTAAAGCAGTGGTTTTCAAGAATAAACTCATTTAAACAATCCAAAAGAACATTTGGCAATACTTTGAATAAACAGTAGAATGCATTATGAGGGTGTTGGTATACCATTATAATGCATCAATAATTCAAGCTATAACTGTTCATAACTTTCCATGACAACTTATTCTAAGTTTGATAAAGGATCATAGGTGGTGGAATTAATGTGTTAAGACCTCGTATTGTTTCATAAGAATAAGGCAAAGTGAGAATATGTTTATATGAAGGAATCTGAAATACTGGGTTCGATATTATGTTGTAACTACCAGTTACAAAAAAACATTTATAACACTCAGCAAAGTCATGTTAGGACTCAATAAATTAGCTATCCCACAACAATCTTAAAAGCGGACTTTATCAGCCTAAAGTGTCAGCACTTGCAGAATAATGTTCAATGAACAAGCATTACTTTATGCACTCCAGGTGAAGTGACAGATATTTCAAGTTATTAGCATTTACATGATGCTTTGATACAACTAAGAGATATAAACATATACGATTGCTATAAGCAAAGAAACTATATATAAATTTGCACATTTCCTGCAGCTTCTGCAGGTTTTTTGATCAGTTACTTAATGTAAATAAGCATTTAAGTATTATAACATGACATACGAGCCAGGATTTTATATTCCTCCATAATAAACTGTTGTCACTTTGCCAAGGAAGTATGAAATATTATCACTCACAAGCATTAGCAAAACAAACAGTCTTTTATGGACTTTGTCATAATCTGTCATATACATTTGTGGCATATTTCATACAGCATCATAAATGCTTTACAATGTCATATGACTGTACTCATAATCCATTATACAACAGGCCGTCATACAAAGTATCACCAAATATTGTTCTGCTGTGACCTGCAGTGAACTTCACATCTGCACGAGCTCTGATCTCCACCGAGGATCAAGTTAAAACTTCTTCAATCCTTCCTACAGGATGTTTGTCTTTCATAACCCTGAAAGGCACATTTTTGAGAGTTTTAATTTAGACTTCTACAAAACTTATGAGGCCAATTTTGGACAAAATGAGAATAATTAGCGTCACGATTGCACACTGAGTCTATGAAAAACACTGCTATTAAAGGGTGGAGAGCGGCGCCACATGACATACACTCACCACAGCCCTACATGTAGACAGGGCTTCCAGTGAGTCCCCCCCCCCCCCCCCCCCCCCACTGCCCCCCTCTCTGTTTTAGAGGGCAGCTCCCGCACCGAAGGGAGAAAAGTTGAGATGACCCCTCTGGAAAATAAAGGAGGGCGTGAGAGCTCATTCGAATCACAGAAAGAGAAGGAGGAAATAGAAAAAAAAGAGTCATTTGGGTGGAAAGTGGACGCTCACAATCGCAGCTGGAATGTGTTTTAGACTTCGAGAGAGGGTGTTTGCTGGCAAATTACGGTTTTATTCTACATACACAAACAAGGGGAACTCAGCCCAGCTGCGAATTCAGAGATACAACTTTTCATCGCGCTGAGGATCGTGAAGTGGGTACACGGCGTGCCTTCGCATCTCGAGTGGAAGTCGTCTTATCAACAGTGTGCCCTGAGCTGCTCTGAGTGCGGGACACTCTGTCCTCTGCTCAGGCTTCTGCTTCATGCACCACTGACACCGACACTCAGTCACTCACTATTGCAATCTGTGATGAATCTCAATTAGTTTCCATCTGATGAATCTTTGTTCAGAGAAGCCCTCCCCAAAGAAGGAGAAGATGTCGGAGTACTTTGCAATGCACATAAACACTCAAATGAGACTCTTATTTAGCCTTTTTCGTTTAGAAGATGGCTTTCAGATAAAAGTGTAGAGCTGCAATAGTAAGACAATTCTTGTAAAACAATCATTTCAATGTGCCTGTCTCGCTGAACAAATACACCATGTGTTGTTAAAATTGTTGTCAGTGTCCCAGGCTATACGTTATTGACACATTACTCAAAGCTTTTAAGGCTGGTTCAATCACGTTTTCAATCTATCACAGCAGTACAAATGTGTTAATTTTATGCTTATATACAAATTCAAATGGAATTATAGTCAATGTGAGAGTCGAGCTGCTGTCACTACAATGAATATATTTGTCTGAAGCTCAGCAGCTGGGTAACAGCTGCTGGTCAGAACAGAATTTAGGAAAAGGCAAACTTTCATAGCAGGTTTGTTATCAGGTAAAAAAAATATTAAATACTCTTAATATCCTGATTGCAGACATATTTCCATTGCATTGGGAATAAAATGATAGAAAGAGGTTATACATATAGTTGGAAGTTGAATATGGAGTTGATGCAGAGAATTTTGTCTATCAATCACAAAAAAACTAAAGGTATTTTATGCAATTAATGATCAAGATTAAATATTTGTTCAAAACAGTTATGATAATAATCAGGCTCTGTATTGTTGGGCTGATATGGTGGGTCTGATCTTCCATGTTTTTCATTTTAAATATACAGCATGTTATTTTTCCTATAGTTGTACAATTAAATAACGCGCACGTTCACTATATCCCAGTGTTAATCAGGTGTGTGTGTGCGTGTGTGTGTGTGTGTGTGTGTGCATTCAAACATGCATGTGAGTTGCAAGCAGGACAACAAATTCAATCCTGTAACCATACACCAGCCTGCAGAGCCAGAAAAAGCTCACGTGTCATGAGTGATACATGCTGTTTGAAGGGGGGCACTTTCCCATCAACTTAAACAGTCAACAAATCCACAACCGTCATATTGATGTCCTGTAATTGTGTCAGAGTGGTTGCGGGCAAACGGAAGTGTCTGAGTGTCTGATACAACATACAAAATGTGTGTTACATTAGTTGTCATTAAGGAAAACTTGCGATACAACGAAACAGCACTTTTTACTATCAGAATATAAAATATTCATACGGTAGTCTTAACACTGTGTGTTGTCAGTTGTGTGTTTACCTGTGTATGGTGGCTGTCCATGTGTCTGTGTAGCGAGGCGGTGCTGGAGGAGTTTGACTTGCCGTGACTCTCATCCTCCAGTGACCCTGAACATGCGCAATGAGAAACACATTACAAGTGGATGAAAGTTTTCACACACGCACACAGGCTCACTTTTTAAACACAAGTAATCAACTGGAAAGAAACAATTGCATTATGTGATTGTATTTAGTCCTTTTAGGAATATTGTAATTATTTTCCGGTTTAAACTATATGAGGCCTGCAGTTTTCATTTTACATTCCCCACATTATTTGACAGTGTAAAGTAATTTTAATTTCACTCTTTGTAACTCCATTTCCAATTGCCTGTCTTATCTGCTTTCACAGAGGCTTTCCACTGCATAGACAATCTAATGTTTTACTGGGGTATGTGAATAGGTAAATGTACAGTATGCAGCCTCATTTGGCCTGGGAGATTAATTATCTGCACAGATATAAACAAACTATATTAACATTTTACACTGACCAATCCTCTAATGGTAGAGGAAATTTGTATAAGTGCAACCATGGAAAGAAAATTAAATCTATATCAAATGTTACAGATGTGCCCATTACAGTAAGTTTTTATATCTTTAGATGGGCTAAAACAAAAGCATATGAATGACAACAGACAACAAATGTAAATTATCCCTTATTGGCAGGTAAAAATGCTGTCTTTCATTTTGAAAACACCAGATATCTGGCATTCCGTGAGATTTTAGTGTGAGGCACACAGGCGCTTGAATTGAGAGTGAATTGCTTCAGAGATGCTGGTTCTGTTTTACTTACATTTAAAAGCCATGTATTGGGTGTTTTTGGGGGCTGGGCTGCTGGTGAAATTGCTTTCATCACCATGTGGGTTAGATCAATTCAAACCCTCCATACCCCAGCACAGCAAACATCATTTTGCAGCAGGGAAGGATGTGTAAACCACAGGGAGGGTCTATCCCTCCCATCTTCCCAGAAAATTGCACAGTGGAGACATCCATCACATTGCTCATATACATGTACAACTACACACCAACATGGCATGTGCATAAAGGGGTTGTAGCAGGTAGGAGCCAAAAGAACTAGACCAATGCAATGTATGTTTCACTAATGTGACAGTGGAAGTTAAAATTTCCAAGTTTCTACTGAAAGGTTGCCACAATTTTCTGCAAAGTGGAATGCACAATATGTTCTACAAGCCCAAGATTGTATGACTGAGTGCAGTTGAGTAAATCAAACAAATACTGATACCATTAGAAATCTGGTTTCCGTTCTCCACAGGGGTGGGGTTTGGGCAGTGGGAAGAGTGGTTGTTGGCGTTCTTGTCTTGGAGCTGCAGAGATGGCGATGTGGGGGCCGAGCCACAGTCTTCCCTCGCTGGTAGATTGATGTTAGAATTGAATCCTGGTAGGAATGAAACAAGGGAGACTTTATCAGCATATGTCATACAAATTAATAACTATTTATATTCCATCGTGCCCAATATCATCAGAGTACACATTTCCATGGGGATGCAGATAGCACACACACCCTTGCATAGAATCTACAATCCATTAAAATGCTTATTACAACTGTATGAAGTGTTTATTTCCAGGATCTTTTAAATACCAGTGCGATCCATTTCTGCACATGTACTTACTACTACAAAAGTAGAAAGAGCTGCGTTTGGCTGGAAGGTGATTTCACATGTCCAACATAGACCCCAGGTGGGGCTGCCCCCTGATCCTAAGCTCACACATGCTCTCTCGCTCGCCACATACGTGTGTGGCTGCGTGAATGGGAATTCATCAGCTGCTGTACCCGATCAGGAATGTGTTCCTGCTGCTCGCTCCAAGTCACAGGATGCCTAAATATAAGCATAGTAAAGTCCACTGTGGGTCCCATGGGATAGGTGTGTGTGTGTGTGTGTGTGTGTGTGTGTGTGTGTGTGTGTGTGTGTGTGTGTGTGTGTGTGTGTGTGTGTGTGTGTGTGTGTGTGTGTGTGTGTGTGTGTGTGTGTGTGTGTGTGTGTGTGTGTGTGTGTGTGTGTGTATGAGAGAGAGAGTAACAAAAACCCAGCTAGAAAGCATTTGCTAAAGTTGAGTCACGGTGAGTGTTTGGACAGGGATATTTCAAATATTCAATTTGAGGATTTTTGTATGTTGCCGTTGATGTATGAGGTGACTTTGGAGACTGATTACTTGAGGTCTGCCAAGACCACCTGCCTCCTTCCCCTGGCATTCCTGTGGTTTTCTCATTCCCTGAAGCTGAGGGAGGGTAGGGGGAAACGGGAGAGTCAGCTGTTCTTCACAGGGATGTCTGGGATAGCAGCTGTAACCCCTGTCCAGTTCCCCAGCATCAGGTATCACATTCAGTCATTTAGCAGCTGAGAGGGAACGGAAGTAGTCCGTCCTGTTAATCCCATCGGCATCCCGCTGCACTCGGATCTAAGAGAGCCGCCTTGCTTGGCCCACTCAAAATACCCCAGCACCCAGTTCCCCTGTCAGACACAGTGTTTCCATGACGCCTGCACTTTACTTGCACAGGTCCAGGTGCTGAAGAAGAGTCAAGAGCTCGATTTCACGTGAGGCACATGCGTCAGCATGCATACTTGTGGTTATACCATCTCTTATAAGGAGTTTGGCTTCCTGCCCCTTGAACTCACTTCAGTTTTGAAGTGTGACACAACAGTTTGTGACACAAGACAAGCAGCTCCATAATAAGGCTCAAGCAGACTGACTGATTAGTAACAGCCAATTCTACCACTTGATCTTAATTTCCTAACTTGTTTCTGAGATAATTGTCTAGGATGTCCTGTTTACTGCTGCTGGGTAGTCACAATCCCCTCAGTAGAACATGAGTGAGCTGTTAAATATTTGATACCCATCCTCTACTTGTTCTACAGCTCATGCATAATTAACACCGCCACAACTAATACACTTCGAGGAAACAGAGACTCTGATGAAAACACAGTGCGATAACACACTTTCTATCTTTTCTGACGGGCCTCTTTATTTCTAATCTTGCCACTTCGGTGGGAAAATTTACTTTCACGAGAGCACCACAAAGCAATCACTTTCTTGGTTTGAAACCTTTGACCTGAGAGTCCGCCTACTTCATTGACGATATGTGACTAATATGTTTGTCCTGCTTTTGCAAAGGTCAGTCTTTGCATCAGTGTCACAGTGTGTGTGTGTGCTCTGCATGCACCGCATTGAATTGAAGCATGTGATAACACAGCTACAACATGTTTCCAGAGCAGTGTGGTGCTAAGTGGGGTATGGAAGCGAGCTCATTAGCTATCATGTTGGAAGGCACCTGCAGCTGCCAAAGAGCGCCGTAAAGAATGGTCTTCCAAAGAGGGTGGCTGGGTGCAGCACCTGAATCAATGCAAGGAGAAATCCAGCCGAGCTTGGTATTGGTGCATTTCACCTTTGTATCACTCAAATACACAACATGTGTCTTGGAGCTTCACCCACACACACAGAGGAAGGTTGTTATACGCCTATGACAACTCTTGTCATACAAATGGTCAAAGCCACGTGCCCTATAAGTGTTCTTGGGCCGACTCAGCTGAGACTTTGATCATGAACTTATTATTGGAGGTAGAAAACATAATGGACACGTGCTTCTGTATGACCGGACAAGCTTGGCTAGATGGTACACTGTTCATAAAGGAACACATTACAATCCCCGCGCACATTGTTTTTTTTCTTTACGCTGGCCCCAGTTATCCGTGGAACCTGACTAACGCAAGCACATTTTCGTACTTGGTAAATGTGACATTTACTTATTGTACCACTCAATGTGCTTTAACATGAACTGTCACATTTGCCCATTTGCTCTAACAATCACACACACACACACATTCACACACCAGTGGTTGCAGCTGTCATGCGAGGTGCTCTAACAACAGTGTGAGTTAAATGTGGTTTAGCATCTCGCCCAACGACACTTCGACACATCAGCAGGGCAATCGGACGTCTAATTTTCACATGAAAAAGCTCTACCAGCTGAGCCATGGCCGTCCTATCACTGTTGGGGAGGGTGATTGATTAGCTGCTACAATTGCTTTATGTTTCAAAACAGTAATAATAATAAATACAAATTGATTTGAACTAAGGACTGTGAACCTAGTAGAGATTTAGAAAAAAAAGATTCATTCATTCATTCCCATGATAATGTGAAGCACTTTGAAATATCTGGTGTCTGAATGCTGCTTCATAAATAAACATGCCTTGTGTTGCACATGCGTTTTATGTGCTTGTAATCGTGAGTGTTAATGAGACTGTGAATATGTGTACGAGCATCACGAACAGACCTCCATCTCTTGTCTTGCGTCCAGATGTGGACTTTCTCAGCAGGCTGCGTCCGGAGCTGAACAGAGTGTTGAGTTCATCGAGTGGACTGGTCAGGGGCCTGCCGTTGGCGGGATTAAAGAGCAGGGGGGAGGAGGAGCACGAGTGGGCTCTCCGAGGCTCAGGACGAGTCATCTTTGCGGGAGAATAGGGAGGCGGCTTCCCCAGCGGTTCCACACCGGCCCTCTGTGAGGCTGCTTTGGAACAATCTGAGCTCCCGGTGACAGATGCCGTTCGTGTAAGAGCCAGGAAGTTGGCCTCAGGTGGGAAAGGAAAGTGTGACGGTGGCCTGTAGGGAGGAGGTGGCGCACTGGGGGGAGGAGGTGGCGGTGGAGGGGTGAGTGGAGGTGTAGACTTTTTGTCGGGCATGAGGACAGTGAGGCTCGGGGAAGAGTCGGCTCTCTGGCGGGCGTACTGCGGGGACAGGGGACTGTCGGGACCAGTGGCGTAGTTGAGGTTTGTCTCGAACACGGGCAGCTTCTTCACCTCCAAGGGGGTGAGGGGTGACTCATCTGAAGCAGGGGAACAGGTTACCGGCGAGGGGGGAAACACCAAGAGAGGTGGGCGGTGGGGCAGTAAGTTGGGGAAGGGGGCAGGGATGTCACAGCTGCCTTCTTTGCCATGCTGAGTTTTGGCAGCTCCACTGTTGGATGAGCTCTGGGAGTGAGCTCCATCCATGGCAGCAGTCATTCCTAATGGTGTCCGCTTTGCCTCCAGACTCTGAGGAGGAGATGTCCCAAGGCCCACCAGTCCCAAGCCTAATGCCTCAAGTTTTGCTGCTTTCGTGACCACAGCAGGAGTTCCACCATCTTCCTGAGGGAAATACTTCATTTCCTCGTAGACTGCCTCTGAATCTGCTTGTTCGGGGCTATCGGGAGGCTCCTGAAGGCTTCGAGCTCGTGGCTGGGACCCCAACATCTCTATGTACACATCCTCCTCATCATGGCCTTTGTACAAACTCAGTGCCACCCCTTGTGGAGCATCTATAGAGGCCGCTCTTTGCATTGTGCCTCCAAACCCTCCGTATCTGCCACCACGCGAAAGCAAGGCCAGTTTCACGTCAGCAGGGCGCAGCTGGTGGAGATGAGGCGCCACAGCATTGATCTCCTCATAGGAGCCCGACAGCTTCGTGTTTGGACTGCGCTTAGGTTTGGGGGGTGGCACCTTTCTCATAGTAGTGTAGTCGTCACTATGTGGACGGGGCTTAGAAGAAGCTGAGGATAATAGAAAACACAGACATAGAATGTCAAACCAATATTCAAAAGCAATGAGGCGCTGGAGAAACACCATCTGTCATATGTGCTAAAGAACAGTAGAAGTACCTGCAGGGTCTGTGGGGGACAGTTGGGATTTGGGGGGGCTTCCAGCTGGTGAACCGTACCCCTCTGGAGTGGAGCACTCTTTGGCAGACATTGTTAACCCAGCACTAACTGCCTCATAAGAAGCACTCAAGCGGGTGTTGGGGTCCCTTTTTGGTTTGGGAGGAGGCTGCTTTCGAGGGGAGGAAAGGCCTCCCCCGCCCGTCACGTCCTCGTTGGTATGGGCAACCTGCTGCAAAGATGATTTGATAGGTGGACTGGCAGAGGAAAGAGACATGTTCTCCATGACGAGGGGGATGGGTACAGAGCTTGAGCGAAAGTGGCGAATCATTCGGCTCCCCCCGTTGACTGGGCCCTCGTGTACCTTCCCACTTTTCTCCATCACCCTACAAATGGGGACAGCAGAGAGAGAGAAAAAAATGTCACCATTTGTACGATCTTTAGTTTCTTGAATCATGTATTTGTGTATATGAATGGCTGGATTCCGTTAATTATGATTTGCTAAACTGTCACGATGAACACCAAACGAAACAGCTCAATAAGATGAAACCAAAAAGAGATTATGCATTAAATGTAATCTCCCTGCTATAATTTGATAACATCCGGTTTGGTATTTCCTCAGCTAATCTGGAAGAGCCATCTGCTCGCCCCCCCATTGCAGGCAGGGGGTGGGGGCACCGGGCTGATCGGGGAAGGGTATTTTAAAGACCTGAAGTGAAATTAGGAGGTTCGTTTGGGTGAATGTGTGCATGTAAGACCATTTTAATCCCCCCTGCACATACAAAAAGCATGACTCCTCTCCCAGTCTGTATACTGACAACCCATCTCTTGTTAGACACCCCCCTGTGCTCCTGTCTCATGTTCCAGCAGCAGATGTTACATGTACAAGGACACATAGAGGATACAGACACTATAAGTGTATGCTTCTTATATTGCAGTTGGTGCTTTGCGGTCATGTTTTTATCTTATTGCTTTAACCACCGCAACCGGTTCATAATATTAAATGGGAAAAAAAAAAAAGTGAAAATCTTTAGACTTTGCTGACTTAACTTTCATTCGGGGGCTTGTTTTCAACCAAAGTCCCTGAATGCCTCACTGAAAGAATTCATGGCAACAAAGTCTAAACTTCAGTAAACTCATCATCAGCTATTAATAACTAATAATTAATAACAAAGTGAATCAACAGAAAGCACCCATTACTGTTTCACTGACAATATTTAGAAGATAAATGCATTTTTTAGACAGGATATTATCAATAAAAAAAAAAATCTGAGCACATGTACACATTTGTGTGCGAATTAGTGCTGAATTGCTTACATTGCAATTCAGGTGGTACCATAAATAGGGTAATCATTTTCCAACAAATAGAACATGACCTTTCTCAATGAAGGTCATTCATGTAGCATCACAACTAAAGAGCTTCCAATTATCATATAACACAGTGCTCCAGGTTGTTTTGATTTTTCTTACACTTAATAGGCTAAATTAGACTGAGGTAAAGAAAGGATAACCACAGTGTTCCTGAAGTTCAACACACATAAATACAATCCAATAATGCCACTGATTATCCAAAGATCCCTCATGAAAGTTAAAAATACAAGTCTGCACAACATACTTAGATAATGACACCTTGAACCACGAATCACTTGAGGTGCAGACCAGAGACACGCCCAAGCCAAAAAACTAAACAATAACAAAACATGCACACATGGACACAAACACCTTTAGAAAGTCGAATGTTGAAGTAAAAACAGTCAGACTGTGAAACCAAACATTAACTATTTTTCTTCTGGATAAATAAAAAAGAAGTCGGAAGTTTAAAGAATTTCCCTCCAGATTTATGTATTTGTGAATGTGTGTATATATACGTGTGTATCTGTGGATGTACTGCATATTTTTTATGTATGCGAGTGTATGTGTATATGTGAGCATGCAGTTATTGGAAATAATCAATTCCTTTTTTCCTTTTTCATGATTTGTAAATCGCAGTTTATCTCTATATATGTTTATTATGGATATAAAGAGATTGAATATAAGAAAATTTAATTTTCGATTTTTTTATTGGTCTGTCATAATCATATAATCTGTGCATACTAAAAGAAACGTACAGGTAAGCTATAGAGCTGGTTAATATAAAGTAACGGCAAGGCAGAAACTTTTTTACTTCCTCCCACTCCTTTTGGAATGTTTCATGTCTGAATATGTCTAAAGACATTATGCAAATGTACCTTATCCCCATTGTTTATAGTTAAAAATAAAAACTACCAACAAAGAAAATGGGGATTACACTAATTTGCTGGAAACTTGTAATGTCTGCTGTCAGAGTGGATTGAAAGTGTGGGCGGTGCAGAGATGTTTGGTAGTTTACCTCCTCACTGGCTGATCCTCCTCCTTGCCCACTGGCTCAGGCCTTTCACCGAGGGGGGGGCTGGTGCCCAGAGTGTTGAGCAGACTATTGCCATGGCTGCGCAGGCGGTCGCTCTCTCGTGCAATGTCAGATGCATTTTGGATGACCAGCTGGTCGTAGGTTCGCAGTCCCATGTCTTCCGCTCCCTGCAGGAAGCGCTGCACACTGCCCTCCTCTTTTTGTAGCAGCGACAGCCTGTGATGGACCCGCTGTCTGGCCAGCCAGCCTCGGACCACTAAAAGACACCAGCACGAGACGAAGACATTACGGGTGTCACACAGTCACCGACAAATCCTAAGAAAGTGTGGTGGTGTGTCCTTTGGGATATTACCTTTCTGACAGGTGATGATCTTCTTATGAAACTGGTAGCAGCGGTCGTTCAGCTGGTCTGCTTGCCAATATCTCAGAAACACTTTAGTGCTGCCCATCTACACACAAAATGGAACACGTCATGTGACCAACTTCACGTGCGGGGTTATTTTCTGCTCTGCCATTATAATTAGCTCCGAAGGCGAGCCAGCAGACCCGTAAAGGCACTTTTCTGTTAGAAATCTCCAAGTAGTGTGACGAGCTGAGTGATGGGAGAGCAGTGATGTAGCAGTGATTTATGATAATAGGTGGGTGTGGAGTGTGGACGGGCGGAGGGCTTGCATGTTGACAATGCACTCACTTCCTGGGCTTAGGGGGCATTTGGACAACGACAGGGGTCACTGTCAAACAGGTGCACGGGGGGCCGTGATTGTGACATACTTCCACAGATAGCACAATTCATTCCAACACAGGCGACTTGTAGGAGTGGTGTGTGTAAATCAGGGCTGCATGAAAAGAGTCTGCGGGGCACTGTGGAGGAGTGCGTATGCGCGTGTGACCCGTGGGGTCACACACTCAGACACAACAGCAGTCTAGCAGACAGGACGGGGGCGGAGGGGGCGGAGAGGGTCAGTGCTGCTGCGGGCGTGTGTGTGTGTGCGCAGAATTATGATGAGGCGGGACAGCTGGAACGAGTTGTTAAGATTCCATGGGATCCTTCAAACAAAGGGTCAGGGATTAAGTCATTCGGCAGATCCTTTGTTATTGGTGGAGACAGAAAAAGACTCAGAACATGGACCCGGACACACACCTGCCATCCCTGCAGTTTTGACTGCTGCAGCACACAGCGACATCTCTCTTCCGGCGACAGTTTTCTCCTGTCTCCCAGAGTCGGGACGACGAGGTCTTTATACCTGGGCACCACGGAGAAGGAGAGGATGAAGTATTAAAGACTCAGAAGTTAAGATATTGGATGAGACATGCTGACTGCCTGCTTTGGAAACAATGGGTTTAAAGGTCAGTGGGGTTATTCGGCAGACCGGCCTGACGGCATCTGTTCCTATTGGTGTTGTCCTGGGTAACCGTTGCTAAGAGTGGTCAGCTGGACTGAGTCAGTGGTTTGTTTGTTCCTCGGATGGTTGCAGAGAAACACACCACGAGCTGTGCTGATGATAATTGAACCTGCAATTAAAAAAGCGCCATATATACTTTTTCTTCATCACGTTTGCTATTCTGCGTGTGGCAGAAATGCATAACTGAGGATCAAAGGGTTAAGAGACGTTACTTTATATCAGGAGATTTAAATGTTGTGACCCAGTAATTTATATATGTGTGCGTGTGTGTGTGTGTGTGTGTGTGTGTGTGTGTGTGTGTGTGTGTGTGTGTGTGTGTGTGTGTGTATGTGTGTGTGTGTGTGTGTAAAAAGAACATGTGATTGAAATGAAAACAAAACAGTCTCTCATTCAGAAAATTATGGCATTTCAAAAGCCCTTTAAAGGTACTTCTTCTTGCTTAAGGGAAGCTCAGCAGACACTCACTATCTGTGTTAAAATAACAGACAGTTTTTAAAGATGCATTCAAAAATGATCACCTAAATTAAAAAAAAATCTTAACGATATGCCTAATTGCAAAGGTGGGGGTGTTGAGACTGAATCATTCACAAACTAATGATTATCTTTTAATTGTTATCCAGCACCTCCAGCAAATCCCAAACCGGAGTTTGCAATAATACATGAAAATAGAATACTTATTTGCAACTGTTTTTGCATTAACAAGAAACATGAGCAGAAATTAATGTGCTTGCAAATCCACATTAAGCCAGATTACATTATAGCCTTTAATCTTCTTAAGGGAAAAGTGGAATCCCTTCTATGACTCTTTTTTTTTTACTTTAATAAACCAGAAAAAAAAACACATGTCATCAATATGACACAAAGCTTTAAAGTGCCATAGAATACTTTAGTAATACTAAAGTAATTGTCAATTTCCCCAATTTGGGCCACAAATATAGAATGTCTACATTTGATGTCTTTTTTTCCCTCTCTGTTTTGAAAGTTAAATAATGATTCATTCACATCAAATGTAAAATACATTTAATAAATAAAATTACAAACATGTGGAAACATTTACTTGTGTAATATGACTCAGGTTCATAAGAACATTTTCCTGGCTTGAACTTTTATTAATTTCCTGTTCTTTAGCAAGAACATCTTTATTTTGAATCATTCAACTTAACATTAACTTTTTAATAATCACAAAAATGCAGTTAGATCTTGAAGGGTTCAGAAAGACCCAGAATGGCAGAATACAGTATTTAATGAATGATATTGTAGCCTACTTGAACAATCTGTACATATTACTACGAACTATCCATAACATATCTCTGCTTTGAAACATTAATTTAGAATAAAGTAACAGTGGATATCTCAGCCATACAGTTAAGTCAATAAGTTACAATATGACATCCTCAATGCCCCAATAGCAATATCATCTGAAAGGCCTTAAAGTTTCAGTAAAACATGGCAATGAACTGCTTTAACAGCCCTGGAAATAAATGAATTAACTCATCATTATCATCTGAAGACCTATTATTAATTTTTTTTGTGCTGGGAAGCTGATACAAAGGTGAATAATAAATTTAAAAAAACAACAACTTGTAAGATACAGCAGAAGTGCTTTTTAATATTCAATAATTTTAAACAGTCAGCTGGGGTTGGTCTCGGTTCAATGCAAGCCGAGAAGGAGTAAAGTTGCATCGAGGATGGATGGATTGATGCATAATGTCCAACGGTAAATTATGACTAAATAATTTTTCATTTCTTTGTCTGGAAAAAAAATGTCACTAATCCAAAGTACATCAAAGAAAAACTTTAATGAGGTCTATGAAAGCAATAGCTGTCACTGCTGGAACAAAGGTGACCTTGACTCCCATCAGTTCTGATGCTGTGTTTTAAATAAGGTCACGTTTTTATGATCTGCCAGACAGAAAATTTGATATTTATTTTAGAATATGTTAAACATGTTATTATGTTAGTGGTACTGGAAGTTACACATCACACTCAGTAATTAGGGCATTTTCCAAATCGAAAAAAGGACATTGTATTCAAGCTAGTGACAGTGTTTTCACAGCAAATAGTTGGTTACTTTCCTCTTCGGCGAGTGCAGCCCATGATGTCACACAACTACTGAGGCAAGTATAACAAGCAGATGGCTGGAAACATAAACCACTTGTGTTGTCAATAGTGAGTAAGTGAGTGCACGTGAATATAGGATGTGTTTGATTTGCAGAAGTGAGGTCTGCCTGAACTCTCCCTAACCCTCTCTCTGTATGGTAATACCGGTGCGGCAGACAGCCCATGCTGTCCCCCTGGCCCCATAAAACACAAAGGAACTCTGTAAACCCATGACCTCTCATATGAGGATATGAAAACTATCGATGGTCCCTGCTTTTACAAGACCCGAGGGGGCTTCATGTCGAGTCAAAGACATGAAATAACCCCTTTGATAAGAGTTTAAATGGATGACTATATTGCGCTATCATAGCTTATTGTGACCAAAGGACTCCTGGCCACCACTGTGACTGGCCGTCACCACCATGGTAATGGCATTGCATCCACAACAAACAAAAAAAACAGTTCCTTTCATCTTTTGAGAGGAAGGTTTTGTGCATTAAGTCAGGGATATTTTACTTAGACGAGATGATATATAAGCTTCTGTGGGTTAGAACAGTGTGTTTTGTCCATCAGTCGAAGGTTATGATGACCCACATGAATACAGTCACATAAAACTATCATCTATTTGCTTATGGAGTGCTTTGGTGACCTGCACTGTAAATAATGGTGTCTCTTTCTCTGTGGGAACGATGGAGAATGAAGAGAGAAACATACGTGGACAGCTGGGTTTAAAGAAACAAGGTTCAAGTGGTCATGTTTGACCTTACACATGGGCAGAAAATAAAACCCAGCAACAAAACACATAGTATATCATAAAAGACGGATAAAAGCAACAGTGAAATAGATTTAACCGTGAATCACTCCCTTTACAGGGACACTAATGTAATTCGCTTCAAGCAGCCACTATGAGTTAGTGAAGTGGCCTGTGTTGCCCCAGTGTGCGTGTGTGTTTTTGTGTATAAAACCCACTGTGTTGACTATCACAAGGAACACAGCTACATCAAGATTAATGGTTGATTGATTGGCTTGTCAATTTGATAAGTAGAGTACCAGGCCCTGTTTGGAATGAATGAGAAACAGAAAGAAGAAATAAAATGGATAAAAATCACAAATAAAAAAAAAAGAGAACTCTAAATCTGTGTGAGGAGGAATGGGCAAAGACAAAAGAAGAGTTAAGGCGGAAAGAAAACGAGACAAAGGGAAATATTGTAATTATTCAGAATGAAAAGGGAAGGAGCTGAGAGACAGTGGTTCAGCGGGAACAGTATGTGAGGAAGGAATTAGAGGTGGGAAGCAGCTCTGTGAAGACGGCAGTGTAGTCCACCCCCGCTCTGCACGCAGCTCCCTCTCCGGCCAAAGCTATGTTCATTCATTGGTGCCGCCTGAATCGAACCGATGAGGAGTGAGATGAATGGCACTTTTTGCTGGGCTGACTGGTGTCTTTGTGTGTCGCTGCCTCCTAAATTATGCACGGCTTTGATGCGTAAACAGCAGAGCTGATGCACATCAGACGAAGGCACGTGCAAACTGACAAATTGTATGAAAAAAATTAAACGCAACACTCTCACACAGAAAAACGCCCAAGCTGTGGAGTAATGCATAGCAGTATGTGTTTTTCTTTTAAGAGTACAATTTGCTCCCGTTATCAAGCAATCTCTTTCCTGGACTTCTTGATTGCTGTGTTTCGTAACTGAAGCTGATCAAGTGGTTTATGGACAGTAAAATATCAAGAGTTTCTTCAACTCATCTTATGAGGGTTGTGAAGCTTGTCGCACCTTGGTGTTAGAGGCAGTGTTGTAGAAGGTGGCACAATAATTTAAATTAAAACTTAAAAATAGGTGGCATGTTTGTGTGGACAGTTAAATGCAGACTGTATAATCTAGTAAAAGCTATTTACTTATTTATGCTTAAACATGTAGGACTTCAACCAAGCGTAAACCATTTTTGCCTTTTCTCATGTTAATTGACAACAACCCTTCTAAAGACGTTAAGTAAGTTAAAATCTGTAACCATAAGGTGGTGTTGAATTACTGTGGACAAACAGATCAATAATCTGAGAGAATCATCTCAGCTGCAACATGGAGGTTTTCCTGCGGCTTTACGACAGCACTCTCTGGAAGATCAGCCTCTCCACACAAGTGCAGAGCTGCAGAACTTGTCCACCTATTGTATTGTCCCTTTACTCATTCTCCACTCTACAGCCAGCTATAATGGAACAATACACCAGAAATATTCTCAAGAGTGGGCTGTATATATCACCCTCTTCAACAGATGGTGCTGGATTCTTCTGTGTGTAAATGATCTTCCTCGACAACCTATACTGAATATGGTATTCCATATAACACTAATGAAATCCTGCTCTATATCAGTTTCAAAATGGAACATCTGCCTCTCTTTGTATTTATTATAATCAACCTTTGGAGGAAGATGAGTGCAAGAAAATTCTCATTTTATTTTTTAATCTGGTAGCTGAACAATTAAACGCACGTTGTAAATGATTGATGCTCATTTAGCTTGATCTGACAGATTAATTAGTTTCTTTAAAAACGTACAGCCCACTGGATCAGTGGTGCACACGCCACCTCACAACGAGAATATCCAGGTTTGATTCCATCATTTCAAGTACATTCACAGTACAACAGGCTTGTATGGTAATCGTGTCTTTAAGTTGTGTGATTTTCTGTTGCGTGCGTCTGGCATCCTGCTAACTTGTCCCCCACCATGTGATCTGTTTCAGATTGATCTTCAGGCTCCAGCTCTTCAGTAGAACTGTTGTAAATGATGATTGCATAAAAAATTCAAAAGCTCCCCCACCTTATGTCTTTGCTATAAGTGTAAGGTATGTCAATGCCCCCATCGCCCCAGTTTCATAATGCTCACACGTTATGTTTAGTCTTCCTCTGCCTTTTAAATGGGGCAGTTGTGACTCAGTTTGTAGAGTGGATTGTCTCTCAATTCAAAGCTTGTAGGTTAAATCTCACAACTCCCTGTGTATTTATATCAAAATGTCCAATGTGTCCAAGCAGATGGATTGAACAGTTCGAATGGCAAGATGTGCGAATGGGTGAATTAACAATGTAAAACACGTTGGAGTTTTTTAAAGCAGTGAAAACAAACTTTAAGAGAAAAGTCCATTTCTCATTGATATTTTCTTCAATGGATTTCTTTTCTGGGCATATAGTGTATGTAAAACTTCTTTTTTCATGTAATTACTGTATGGAATTGGCTGTACTGGTTGTCTCCACTTTATTCTGAATCACATTGTGATTATTATTCAATCAAGTTGATCATTATATATATCATGCTACATAGTGGTGTAGTGGGCCTTTCTGTAGGAAGTTTGCATATTCTGCCTGTGCATATGTAGATCTTTGTTACTCCAGGTACTTCTCCTCCCAAAGTCCAAAAACATACACTGTATGCTAACCGTGGACCCTGACATGTGTCTGTCCCTGTGTCTGTCCTGTGATGGACTGACTGGGATGTGTCCTGCATTCACACAAACTCAGATGAGATCATCCCCAGTTTGATGAAACCGTATAGAAGACATGTGGATGCTATACATCAAAAGAGAAATAAAAAAAAAAATGATAAGAAAAAAGTCTATGACCATTTCAAGGATAGTCCTCTGTTCTTTTTTTGTCCTTCTCCTAACTCCTCGCACAGTTTATGCTGCTACAACAGACTCTCGGGTTTCCCTTTTCTTGCAATCAACTGGGTCTTGTTATGCTTCGTTATCTGCTGACAACACACCACTAACACTGAGATTATCGCGCAAAACACTGTAGGCCGCAGCTATCTCAGACCCTTAGTCTTGACCAGCACACCAACATACCTACACACACAAATGGATTATAAATCACAAAACCCTCACTACGAGTCTTTCAATTACGGCTTGAACAATGTGAGTGCAGGCTCTATAGGGACCTCGCTCTAAAATACAAAGGGGCTTGTGGAAGCTTATGGATGGACTCTTCTCGGTTTGCTCGATCATCTCAGAGGTCTTCTGCTTGTCCAGATCCGGCTTTGTTTTGAAGCTTTTTCTAGCATCAAGGCAAACTGTGTGTATCCTATTGTGAGTTGCAAACATCACTAGGATTGCTAATTCCTACAAAGATTTTTTTCTTATCTTTATCAGGAATTCCTTTACTTGTTAGGTGTTACTTACTTGTCCACCAGGAAATTAATGTCGGAGCAGAAACACAGGGTCTGAAGTCTTTATTCTATATAATTTTTAAAACTCAAAGCATGACTCCTGGTTCTTTCTTCCTTTTATCCCTTTGCTCAGTTGAAGTTTGGGGCATTGGATTCAGTTTTTGGACTCTGAGGGCTGAGTGTGTTGACGTGATGATGCTTACAACAGTGTAGTGGAAACTTTTAGGAGGGTCATGTGACCAGATTTGTCGTCTCTTATTATCTGGCAGGAATGTTCACATGTTAATCCCTTTATCCTCCAAAAAAACAGGGAGAAAGGCTGAGGCAGACTGAAGATAGACTGGCAGAGAGAGAGAGAGAGAGAGAGAGAGAGAGAGAGAGAGAGAGACTTAAAGTTAATTCCTGCACTTGTTCTCAGGATCAAACGAACAGCAGGAACAGGAAGAGACAGACAAGCAGGTAATAGAAATGGAGAAGATGTGGCAAGTGACAGAATCACATCACTCTCTTTCCTTTTCATCAAAGGAAGGGAAAACCCCTATGACAAACACAGAAAAGTGGCCGGTGATATTGAGTCAGAGTGAATTATGAGGGGTAGAAATGCTTTGCCTCTTTGTCAGAGAGCCAGGAACATAGTAAAAGAATTAGGAAGGCAGGTGACGGGGAGTAATGATGTTAAAAATCCGAGTGCAGGACATTGTGACCTTACACACAAGTGATTGGTTAATGCCTGTGTGTCAGGCTGACATGAGAAATGTGATCGTGGCATGCATCAGCAGCAATATTCTCCCATCATATTGGAAAAAAAAAAAATGAGGCATTCAAGGTCAAATTGCACTCTGAACAATAAAGGTTGCTGTGACTTTTCGATTCTAATGTGTCACAGCTTGTGAACATGTGACTCTCTTCCCGTGTGTTCGCTTGTAATTGTAGAAAGGGGACATGCTCAGGAAGGTTGCCCTGACCTGCTGGACCTGTCATGCATACAGCGACAGGGGGTCATGGTGACTTGTGGGAGCGTGACGCATCTAAACAACTGACATTAGTGAAGCAGCCACAGGCAAAAGGCATGGCTATCCATAAACTTTAAGACTTATCCACCAAAAGAAAAGGCTTTGAAGGAGGAAGCAGTGAGGAGACAGGTTTTTGACATGTTTGGACACTTTGGCTCAGACACTGACCTGCTGAGGAAACCAGGAAAGGACAGGCGCACAGGGTATCCGTAGCGTATCATTCGCACCATCTCAAGCACGCCGATGTACTGCAACTGGGTGGACACATGGAAGCTGTCGAAACTGTCGGGCTGACCGCTGGAGTTGGGGCGCACACACTCGACAAAGTGTGGAGTACTTGCTTGTAGTTTACTGATCATTTCTGACAGTGAGTTCTAAAAGAGAAGAACAAGAAAATGTATTCTAAATGTATTTTTATTTTAAATAACACAATGATACAAAATCTGTACCAGTAGCTGGTTAAACTGGCAGCTTATAAACAAAAGAAAGAAAAAAAAGAAAACCCCTTTGGCTGATTCCAATGTTTGATACGTAGGACAGTGATTGGAGAGCGATTACATTCAGTTTATGACAAAGTGTTCTGATTTTTAGACGTGTGCTGGAGCAATGAGAAACACAAAGAGCCCTTTGCTAAGTGTGTGTGAGTGTGAGAGAGCTTTTCTTCAAGCCCTGAATTCAAAGATGTTGCATCCAAGGTCACACGGACTCGTGCGTAAACACTTACATCTGTGTCTTGGCCACTCCTCCTCACTGACGTTAGTCCTTGCACTTCCTACCAGTATCTTCAATGGTCAATACCTCAGCCTTCGTCTTTGAACGCCACCAGCGCTCACACTGGCATCCTCCCTCCGAACATGCGCATGCACTCAGCACACAGTGGTTGTTGTTCATTGTTCATTCATTCATGTGGAGTGCTTCATGTTTGGCTTGGTACGGCATCATTCTCCAACCCACTCTCTCCTTCCCTGCCATTCCCCGGGGGATTCGTCGACCACAAGTCCACAACTTCGACTGTGCAACACACTGGATTCATTCAGAGTAAAAGTGCTGCTTCTTTGAACCACATTTCAGGCTTCTTGCATCACAAAAAGTCACAGAACAGTTTTACTGTAATTGAAGATTAATGTTACTTTTTATAGTTGTGAAGCACAGTGCGCTCGCCTGAAGACATCTTCGGGTTGTATTGTTTAAAAGGCCATGAGGATTACATAAACTGGTGGCTCTACACTGTTTAACAGGATCCCGTAGGAGGCCGCCAGAGCCAGAGTGTAGTAGTTCTGTAGTGTGGTGTTCATTGAGTTTGCCAAAAAGATGAAAAATCTCTTGTTTGACACCAGGCGGAAACATAAAGGAAATAACTGTAGGCTTTGGTGGCTTCAAGGTTAAATCAGTGAACTTTGAATCGGAAGTTCATAGGTTCCAATCTCACTATTAACAGATCACCTCTCTGAGGTATGGGTTTAAAGTCAGAGAACAAATTTCTCTGCAAATTAAATGTATGTGTGACAAATACAGCATTCTTCTTCACACAATCAACTGGAAACTGCATTGTGTCTGCATTCCAGAGTTCCGTGTGTAAATAGCAGTAAAGCTTTCATGTGGGGGCCACTAGTTGGTGCTGTGCTTTGGTAATACAACCAGCCATGCATGCACACACACAGAGGACAGTTCGACGTAAGCATTCAAGCTCTTTGAAACAGCCTTGTTTGAACTTGATGAACTCATGACTGCACTTGCATAAGGGGCGACACGACTTCCGAAGACATATGACCAGTCTCATTGAGCTGATTCAATTTTAAGGTGGATTAGCATGTGATCCACATGATGGTGAAGTAAATGCACACTTTATTGAAGTTATGAAAGTCAAAAGAGGGAACAGCACAAACACTCTGGAATCTTCCATTATGATTGTTGTTGATCGTTCAGACTGGTTCAGTTCAAGTTACTTTGTTTATATGGAGTTGGACTGCAGTGCATTTGAGAAATGTTGCACACTTCAAGCCATGTAATAAAAGTGCCATTTTCAGTGGCTCATTTGAAATCATATACGTTTTGCATGTGTAAAATAAATACATGCTTCCCATTGATTTTACTCCCACTATTGCAGGCTTGTGAGACTGGGTGTGCACCTGTCTATGGTTCCTTTCAATATAATGTATTAGAAAATCAGGTTTCTCTTGAGGAAATCTGGAGGCTGGGGGCTTCAGGGGAAAAGTTTGGTCATCACTCATAATTAAAAACTGCAACTGCTTGATATCAGCCTCATCCTATGTTTGCTAAAAAGTTAAATAAGTCTATCACTTACAGGAAAAAGACTCCAGTCAGATTTACTATGTTTATTATCATCAGCCTCAGCAGCATCAGGATTAAAACGAGTGGAAGACGTAATTTATATTTTGATAAGATACCGAGTTGACGACATTTTTATTTCTGAAATTCAGATATCTAACATGTAAAATTCTAGGTGGCATAGTGAAGTGGTGGTAAGCGCTCTTGCTTCTCAGCAGGTTTGTTTCTGACATTTATTTCTGGAGTTTCCAGCTTTTATGTGGAATAAAAGTGTTTCCTAAGAGTTGTGTGCTCAAGTAATCAGTGACTGCACTCGGCCTACACAATATTCATTTACAGATGTATGTCATCTATTGTGATCACAATATGACTTACGGATTTGTAATTCCAAATAACATACTTTCACATCTTGAAACCAACTGTAATCGGATGCAACCAGTGCTTGACTTGCTTGTTTTTAATCATTTCGCATGGATTCATGTGATCTTGTGCATCTGGCCTGTTGCCACCAGCATTGACGTAACATTGAAAGTGGGGCTCCATGCTAATACGTTGACATGCAGAGCATAAGTACACAGCACGTGTACAACCATCAACTGCAGTTGATATCACAATGGTGATACATTTGCAATATATTGTGTCCCAGGTGTAAACTGGGAAAGTGCACACACACACACACACACACACACAACGCGCACAGCCTGATTTACTAGGATCCTGTATAAAGCGTGCTACATTACATGCTCACTCTGAGTGGATCTGCTTTCACATCTGCACACTATTTCAAGCCCAGTTTTTCACGTGAAATCCTTCAGCCACAGAGACAGTAAAATGAATAGACCAATTTTCTCTTACAACCATCAACGCTACATTTATAAACTGCATTTAAAAATGCACCAAGATGTACCACATAACATGAAGCAGAAAAATGTGAATTTTTTCAGAATGATGGCGATAATTTGTACCCTCAGCTGGACAGCCACTGTGATTGGTCCACAACGCTCGAGTCGCTGGAGGAAAGAGCTTGAGCCTTTTTTCTTTAAGATCTGGGCAGACAATAAAGACAGAAGAATAACAAAGAGAGAGATATACCACAGGATTTAAAAAAAACAACAACAAAAACAAAAGCTCATAAACAAATTTGACTACACATTTAAAAACATGCCATTATAAAGGGTAGCAAAATCAGATTAACTGGCACCACTAGAGAATTCAGTCACAGTTACAATTTGTACATCCTTCAAAGTAAAATGTACCATTGGCATTTACTGTGAACCATGCATGTTTACAGCTCAACAGTCTGCGCAATGCTGTAATACATTATTACTTAATGTTACCGTATAAGGCAACTGGGGCAGATCATTGAGGTGAAATGTACTTTATGTAAGACTTTACTCTCCATAGCCAATGAGCCACAGAGACACCAGACAGAACCTCCTGGAGGTTACACAACCAACAAGATGTTTCGACCCATATATGTTTACTGCTGCACTGTACTTGCCAAAATACTGAGGCTGATAATTAAGGGAGGACTGGGACTGGACAAGAAGACGTAGTTTGTGCAGAATATTGTTATCAGGTGTGCCATTGGAGTTTTAATGACCACATGTAATGAGAAGAGTGTACAAGTACAATCATTCTCATCAGTGTGTGTGTATGCATGCTTGTGGTGTATTTATCTCTTGCACGGATGTACAAACAAATCCAATTCCCAGTGGTTTATATATAGCAACATGGTGGGAAGTGGCTTAAATTAGACGAGTGATGTCCAAAAATACTATTCTTGGATGTTTATTGATTGCCACAGCAGTCACTGACCAGCCGGGAGGGGGGGATGATAACACTGCGAGAGGCTGTTTTCCCTCAAGTGATCCATTCCCATTATCTAGTTTGAAACAGCAGCATGAGAAATGTGCCATCATAAAGATTTAAATGTACTCAGAAAATAATCAA
Organism: Blennius ocellaris; assembly: GCF_963422515.1. Taxonomy (NCBI): domain Eukaryota; kingdom Metazoa; phylum Chordata; class Actinopteri; order Blenniiformes; family Blenniidae; genus Blennius; species Blennius ocellaris. The sequence goes on along the minus strand of NC_137655.1, from coordinate 19,578,505 downwards.
AACACCACAGAGAACCGAAGTCTTGGTGTTTAAGTATGTGCTGCAGTTGGGCCTGGCCGCCGGTGCTTGGCCGAACTCCACTATGAACAATGTACTGTACCTTGGTTAGATCGCGGTACCTCCGGGGTTGTTGGGGGATAGAGCTGGCACTGGCGAGGGAGGCCGATGGCATCCTGTGGAGCAACAGGGCAGCTTTCGGCCCCCTCAGCCCTACGCGGCCCTGGGCAGCTGGCACCAGAGAACCGGTCTGAGTCAGCTTGGACTGGAAGAGCTGCTGCAATAGCACACTCTCACTGGCTGTTGGGCACAAAGCACATACACAGAGAGGGAAGAAAATAAGCGCAGAAGAAGCCACAGCATTGGTTGAGAAAGGGGGTGGAGGTGAATAATGGGAGCGGTGTGATGAACAGAACGAAACAGAGAAAAGGAGGAAAGATCAGAGGAAGTGGGAGGAAACGCGAAGTTAATCAGTGTGTAAACAGTCAGACAACAAGAGAGTGACCATGTCGCTCGACAACACGTGGAGTGGTACATAACAAGGAGCCCATTCAGAAAGCGAAAAAAACATGTGTGTGACCATGAGTGTGGGGTACCCGGTAAGAAGGCTGAAAACAACTGAGGGAAAGAGAGAGAGAGAGAGAGAGAAAGAGAAAGAGAAGGGTTGCAGAATGACGATGGGTAGGTGTACCACACGGAGGATAATAAACACGAGTCCTGAACTCATTCAGTTGAGTTAATTACTCACAGCTCTGAGAGGAATTGTCTTTTCATTGGAGACAATCATGTCCCCCACCTGAATAGTTTGAAGCACTTCATATGTTTCGATTTCTAATTCATTATGCAGAACAAAGTGAGGAGAAGTCTGATTAATGCCAGCTTGCCTAAAGTCAGATGGAAAATAATCATGACGTGCTTTTTTTTATGCATCCTTAACGTGCATTCACATCTTTCTGTTCGGACATATAGACCCATTAACCCTTTTTTTAAATGTTTACATTTAAAGTGAGGAGTAGATGGCACCTGCGAGAAAGAAGAGAAACCCCATCAAATGTGTCTGTGTGTGGCTGAAAAGAAGCGGCGCATCGATTCGTCAGACGGGCGGATAACAGCCAAGTGTGAGTGAATGGCTAGCCGTTGGAAGATTAGCCTCATCATGGAAATTATAGCAATTAGGCTGCTGGACGCAAGGCTAGCCTGGCAGTCGCACAACGGCCGCCTGTGTCCTGTGAACCACAACAGCCAACATCTGGCACCTTCTACACACAATATACACACAGACGGTGCTGTCCGCTGCATAAGGGATTAAACACACACACACACACACACACACACACACGCACACACACACACTATCGTGCTTAGACAAGGAGCGGTTTTGTGCGCTGTTTGTTTGCACAAAAGTGCTTCTTTGTAATGAAGTGAGCTCTGACGCCACAATGTGCTCGCGCGCCTGTTATTCATCGGGTACTTACACTTCATCGTGAGCAGGAGATTCTGAGGAAGGCAGTCCTTGTTTTTTGTGAGTGATCCTGTGAGGTCATATGAAATCTGGGAAACAAAAAACACACACAGACACTCAGTCATACGCAGAACAGAGCCTGTAACTGTTTATGCAGTCGAAACTATTATCAATATAAATAAGCAGAAAACACATAAACAGCTTGTTTAAGTATGAGATAAGTTAGGTGTACTGCTTCACTGGCACCTGCACAACTGAAAGGTGTTTATGTGATGAAGTATAGATTTCATATTATTGTCAAATTGAGTAGGAAACTCTGAAGTAAACACAAGACATTATACGCACATTCAAAAGGAATTGAATGATTAAATAATAATGACAAACGTCAGAGAGTTGCAGTTAATACATAATAGTCAAGTAGAAACCCCGAACTTGCACAAGTCAAACGCTTAAAATGTTCTTTTGATCCAACCAACTATAATGCTGTTTTTCCCCAATGTCAAATACATTAACAGCAGTGTTGTGAATAACTTGTTCCTTGGTAGTCTAGTAATCATGCCGATACTTTGAGAAATACTGCCACAATGAAAAAAAACACTAATGCAGTTAAAAAGCTGAGATCTCCATAGGTTTGCTACTTTTGTTGTACTTTTAACCAATTGCAGAGCTGCTGCCTCGCTCTGTCCTGTTCATGTGTTGACTGGTAGCCGGCAGGCGGTGCACTATTATGGTGGATGTGGGTTGATTATATCTGCCTGCTGGTGAAAACAAGGGAGGATGAGTAGACCAGAAGGTTGAGTTTCCCTGCTGACGAATCCCACCCTGCATGCTGCTTATTTTTCAAAATTTAAGAATAATACTCTCGCTCACGTTTCCATCTTTCGTCTTGTTTGTTTTGAATAAACACACAATCGCGTAAATATTATTCTCAGCTATCATGACTCAACAGTGTGTCACAAATGCTCAGTGAAACACAGACAATAATATGAACGAAGCATGACTCGGGTGAACAGCAAATGTGTGACTAAGACCGAACGATGAGTCAAAATGTTGACTCCTTTTATGGCTCTGAAGGTAAATTTAATGGTCTGACACAATATTGAGCGCATCATGTCAATTTGCTTCATCCCTGGGGGGACCATAAAGCCAGAAGTATGCCTTTCATTGAAGAGGCAACTTACTGACCCATTCTATTTGTTTCGATTTCCCAATAAACCACACAAATGTGGAGCATCACTGTTCCAAATTAGGTTTCTGGGGCTAAATAGCACAAACTCGAGCTTATCTTGAATAGAATAAAGACCTACGCTGTCTGTCGTAAACAAGTGTAACGCTGCGGACTTGATTCAGACCTGCGCTGCGTAGTGGCTGACGGTGAAGGCCGGGCCTTGGTCTTTAGGTGGGGGGTTGCCGTTGCCATCCTTGGTGGTGAGGGAGAGCCCGGGAGTCAGGTGTGAGTCCAGCTGGGCAGACAGCCTCTTGTACAGGGTCTGCTCCGCCGGCCGCAGGCTCTGGCTCTCCTCGTCTAATACACACAGAAGTCCCTGAGGCTTCTGCGGGAGGAACAAACAGATGCTCACATTGTTCATATCGGTCATTCTGAGAAACTCCCAATTAATAAAGGCAGCAATACATTGTTTTCCTGACACACGCCTACTGATCCTCATCAGGTTGGGTTGACCCTCAGATATGAAGCTCGTCCATTCATACTTCTTTGTTTTTTTGTTTTTGAGAGTATTTCTTAAATCATTATTTTTACATGGACAAGTATGAAACATAAATCACTTGCTTTATTTAAATTGCAATGCAGGTCCCTAGTTTGACCTTAATGTAAAAAAGGTTTGGGAAGTTAATGTAAAAAAAAAAAAACCCGCTTTCGGTAATACTTAAGGTAAAGGAGATCCAGCAAGATAAACACAAAAAAACAATGCAATGTAGGACCAATACAGAATACAGAAGAATTCAAGATATCAAATGCAAAATGTGTAGCACAACAGGGATCAAGGATATTTTGTTGCCATTGCATTTCACCAATGAAACTTTATTGGCTCTTTTAGAAATAACACGGTGTAACAACAACAACAAACAACTTTAAAACAAAACGTGTATCAAACATACTGAGACAACTATTTAAAAAAGTGTAAAAAGTATGAAATGTCTGTTTTAAAGTGACTTGGTAAAAAACAATGGGAAAAATTACTAATTCTCTTTATAAAAAAACTGTAAATTTGTGTTTAAAAGGATCCATATTGTGTGAGTATCGCTGGCACTGATATGCATTAGAACCATTGGACCATAAATCATTGACATTTTTTGTTTGTTTGTAGAATATAATTGCTTATCGTGCACATTTTCAATCTAAGGATTCATTTTCGTAATCAAAAATAGAAAAATCTGCTGTCGTTATACTTCTGAAATGTGATTTCAAATATTTGGCCACAGTTCTAAGTAGGTTTACAACATTGGATTACGTCTTTTGATGACGCTGGAGCATGCGGGCCTGGAATAGAAACCTACAGTACCTGAAGGAAGAAATCCAGAACTGCTGGATGGTTGCTCGGGGAGCACGAGGTCTCCATGGCGATGCCTTCCTGCAGACACTCGGCCTGCTCCTGCTGGAATAGGACCTCAGAGACGTACCGCCTCAGCCGCTCGTTGGTCATATTCACGCACAGCTGGAATGTAAACAAACACACACGCAGACCTGAAAACATAATCTTGGGCACACACAGTGTTACTCCTCAGGGACAAGCTGCTGAATGTTTGTGTTTTCAAGCAGAAAAGTGTCCATGAACAATCTGGACCATTAACCATGAAGGCAGCAGGCGGCAAAGTCAGTGGATTTAGCCATAAATGTATGAGGGTATAGAAGATTGCCCACAAGTCTATCAGGCCATTGTGTTTGTCCACTACTTTAAAGATCTTATCATAGGACAAGAAGGGGTGTTTCTATGGAATACTGTTTATGTGTGGAGATCTAGCAAGGAGAGTGAAGTACATACTTCTACATCATTGCCACGGGAAAAATGTAACCATGACAGAGTTCCCATTGAAACTTCGGCATCCATCTTTTTATCTATTGTAAAGAATTCTATAAACATTTTCAGTCCATTTATACAAAGATACTCATTATTTATATTATCTATTTGTTAACTACACGTGTGTGTTTTGATTGACTGGTGTGAATTGTTTAACTGAATTCTGTGCATTTTTGAAAACAAAAAAATTTAACTGACAACCATTTTAGTCTTTCAGAATGACTGAATAGGACAAACAATGGGCTGTGTTTCTCTAAACGCTTATTTACTCATTGTTTTATTGAAAATTCTATTGCATGCTTTCACGCAATAAAAAAAGAACCTGGAATATTGAATTTCATGGGCCCATGGGGAAATGTACAAACATTAAGTATGTCCTTTATTAAAACACGTTTAAAAAACAGCTTCTGGGAATTAATTAGAGTCAACTGAAATAGAATAAATATGTCACTTAAAATTATACTGAGTATGAGAGAGAGAGAGAGAGAGAGAGAGAGAGAGAGAGAGAGAGAGAGAGAGAGAGAGAGAGAGAGAGAGAGAGAGAGAGAGAGAGAGAGAGAGAGAGAGAGAGAGAGAGAGAGAGAGACATTAATTTAATCTAAACAGCATGTATGAATTTTTGATTACCTGCGTGGCTTTATTTTGTTCTGATAAGCATCTTTATACATATTTTATAATGTCATTCTCAGGTGTGGTGTGCAATGACTTTGGACTTTATGATTAAATCACTAATATTGGAAGCAGAAAATTACATTGTAGTTAAAAAACAATCTATGAAAGTATGCAACCAAACATGCAGCCACATTTTCACTGAGCACAGCCAGTCAGAACAACCTCAGGGAGTGTTTACGTTCTGTCAAATCTTTCAGTGGTTCCATTAGATTGAGGAAAACTCAGACAAAATAGGGTTAAAGTTTCCTGACACAATCACTCTGTGACGCACGATCAGGATCCCACCCTGCTTGATTGAGAAGTGCCGATCTAAGTGTGTTGTGGCGACAGTCCTCGCTCTCCTCTCGTCTGTGTTTGTCTATTCTTTGTCTTCAAGCTAGTCTAGTCCATTAAAGGCTTAGTCCCAGCAGGTGGTTGATTGAGTTAGCTCATTAGCAAAGTGCTGAGCAGGTACAACACAGCCCTGACAAACACAGTCCTAATTAACAAGCCCTAATGACCCTGATCATGCTGTGCGTGTAGGGCATGCTTGTGTATGTTTCAGCATATGTGTACATGTGTGTACAAACATGTCAGGGCTTGTTTGTCAGTGATGTACTGACGGAGATTATTGTGTTTGTTTAGCCAGATCTCACTCCTATTTTCTCTTCTGTGGGTGGCGTGGGTGATTTGAGTTGTGGGATATTAATAGGCGGTGTTCACACTCAGTGAAGGATATGGCGGGCATAGAAAAAGAGGTTTATAGTCTCTGTAATTCTGCTGTTATGTTATTTTAATCTGCTTCCTTATTTTCCGTCCTGTGACCGAGAAGACAAAGGTTACATAACCCCTCATTTTCTCTGAGATTAGAGCACATCTACCTAGATGAGGAAGGCCACAGTTATCTCAGTGACACACACACACACACACACACACACACACACACACACACACACACACACACACACACACACACACACACACACACACACACACACACACACACACGCACACACACACACTATCGTGCTTAGACAAGGAGCGGTTTTGTGCGCTGTTTGTTTGCACAAAAGTGCTTCTTTGTAATGACACACACACACACACACACACACACACACACACACACACACACACACACACCGAATAGACAAACAAGTTGCGACTTCCACTCATTATTCTGAAGAATGACTCAACAGTAAGCTCACCGATAGATTGACTGATGTTTTAACCTTTGAGTGAACGGATGAAACCAGCTGATGGTAATATCTATCCACAGTGACAAATTTACACACGATCAAGTTATCAAGTTAAGTTATCAAGATTGAATGTCTTCATTTCCTGCTTCTATTTCAAAAATAAAACTTCTAAAAATATTGTTTTATATAAAGTCCAGACACGTTTCATTTGGAAAGTGGTTTTGTGTTTCAGACAAAACTATAAAACAAGCTGATTTCCATGACTGTATTTAACAAACTGAAGCTGGTATTACAATAAATTGCACTGTATACTTCTACTTAAGTGAAGAATATCAGTAATGTTGACTCTTCTGGCTATAACTATAACTTGCCTTACTCTTTATCCAGAAGTCCCAAAGTCCAGTGCAATTAAATGTCAACAAGACAATTCAATTGAATATTTGAAAAGAAAAATCATTCCACAATTAAAATAAAGAGTTTCTTGTGCAATGTACAGTTTTTTTGTTGTTGTGCTCTTGCACTGAAGTGACCCTGTCATGGCGGCAGTGACCCCGAGCTCCCCTATACATTATTCTCATTAGGATTTGATTCCCCCCCTCCCCAAGCTCTCTCATAATGTCTTTGTGTAATGAGATTTATGTCCCCATAGCAGTAATAAACACAAGTCTACGCACACACGCAAACAAAAACAAACACACAAGTGTCGTTTGCAGAGGCTGGAGCCCCCCCCCGCAGTCCCACAGGGAGAAAGCGTGAGGCCCGAGCAGCAGGAATGAGCACTTAAACTCTCGAGCAGGATGAATTACACTGTAAAACACACGCACACTCACTCCTGTTGTTCTTACAAAGCAGCGGGTTATTAACGGCACGTCTGATGAGCACATGGCAACTTCGCGAGTGAGCCATACAGAGCTGTACATGTTGTACTCAAAACAGAACAATATAATTGCAAACAAACAGTCACCGTAGGACAACCAAACATAGCAGACAAGCTGTGCTTTCCACATAGTCCTAATTCATGTGAAGCCATTGTCCCCAGGCCAATATACATCCGATTGTGAAATCACTTTGGATGTTGATTCAGGAAATTACGTGTCACGGTGTAAAAAAACAACTGGCAATGCACTTCAAATGTGCATGTTTTTTTTTAATGCAAAAACAGTAGTTTAACTTTACTGGATTCTGTTTTAATTTACAATCATTTGTCAATAATGTGGACTAAACATTGTTTTCATTAGCAGTCACTGCTTTGGAGCTGCTATCATCAAAAACATGTTGCACACAGACAGGCATTGTGTGAGCCATCGGTTCATTCGAGGACAGCAGAAAATCACGCCACAGTCGGCCACAGACCTCCCCTCTGTAATCACAACTACTGACAAAAAGTGTCCGCTATAAAGCGGAGAGGAGCCCAAAATATATCAGCCAGTTTTGATTAAGATCTGTTTGGAACTACAATGCCACATCTTTTTTTTTTTTTCCTTTTGTCAGGAGAGATTTCTGCAGCTCGGTTGTATTCGGTGAAATAATCCGTCAGCTCACAGGGGAAGAGGAACACTATTGATTCAGTTTTTTGGGTTGGTTTTTTTTATTTAATGGCAGAAATCTGAAAACGAGAAGAAAAAAAAAACAACAACAAACAAACACCATCCCACCTGCTCGAATCCATTCCTCTGAAATTCTTCAAAGCCAAATATGTCCAAGATTCCAATTTCCAATGCAGGATCCCTAAAAACAATAAAGAGAGGCATTATTAATTTTGTTTTGCAGGAAGCTTCATTCTTTTATGTATGTGTGTGATAACATCTGAAAGTGGAGAATGCCTGAAGAATGTATAAGACTGTGTTGTTGCCATTCCTGTTGATGTCACCTGGGTTATCAGAGTGATAAGACTTCACAACCGCGGCGACGCCAAAGATCCTACAACCTTCACCTATTTGTGCGAATGTTTCTCAGTTTTTACACAAGGTCACGGCCTCCATGTCAACCTTGGGTGTGTCCTCCAGCCCTCTTCTTGATCACGTGCCCACATGCCAAAACATGGGTGTCACACAATGTAAATTATTGCAATCCTACATTCTACATGGCGTGCTGTGCCGCAATATTCACATTGTCCTCGATAAGGCCGTGAATGAGCAGCTGCTTCTGTGCAGCGACAGATAAACTGCTGCGTTTTGTGTTAACAGATATTATCGGCCTGAGCTTGCATTGAGTTTTTTTTTTTTTTTTTTTTTTCTTACAGGGAAAACACTGCTAGGCAAACATGTATAAACCAGGAGTCTGTGACATTTATGACCAAAAGAGACATATGTGGCCAATTTCAAGCAGATACAAGTAGTCTGGAGCTGCTTTGGCCATTTCAAGACATTTTAGCAGTTATATGGTTTTATTACCATTTTAGCTGTTTTAACCATTTGAGTTATTTAAGCAGTTTTAATCTTTTCTTTCCTTTTATAGTTGTTTAATGGGGTTATTGTTTTTGTTGTTTTAACCACTGCAACTCTTTCATTTCACACTTCTCTTTTTTATTAGCTGTTTAAGCTATTTTACCTTTGTCTTAATCCATTTTATTTGTTGTTGCCATTTTACCAATTTTTGAATAATTTACCATTACAACTGTTTTCAACACTTTTATAACTTCTTTTACTTATTTCTCTGATGAATTAGCATCATTGTTAGTGGAAGAAAATGACTCTGTCCTCACTAATGGAGAATTTCTATTACCCTCTGATACGTTTCTACTTTTCTCCTGGTTAATTTCCTGAGAGATGGAAACCATGCTGCTGTATCAGGATGTGCAACAAATAGCTTAATAGGTTGATTATTAAGTGTTGACTTGATTTAACATCACAACTGTGACCTCAAACTTCAAGATAAGAATTCCTTTGAAATACTGTGAATATGAAATGCAATACACAAGTTTATGTCGCTGACCCCTGACATGAACACACACACACACACACACACGGACATGGAAATATACCCAATGCTGTCATCTGGTCCTTGAAGATAATCATTGATGCCATTGACCAGATAGCTGAACAGGCGTCCATAGATGGCTTTGGCGAGCTGGTCTCTGTACTGTTCTGACAGTTCTACTGTGTGACGTCGAGTTATCGCATCACCTGGAATCAAAGGAGAAGCGTAAACACAATTTCTGCTACGAGGTAATTCAGACGATGAATAGCCATTTTCAGACCTTTCAAATTCTGAGCAATTAGGACCTATTGAGCTGTAGCTGTCACACCAGCATGAGGCCCGTGGAAGGTCGATGAGAACAAATGTACATGTACAGTGTACAGTACGTAGTTCATCTTTGTGGGTGCATTTATATCTAATTCAATTATGTTGAAAAAGCTACTAAAGAAATCCAGAAAGTTGACTGAGGCAGAGCAGGAACAGTATGAGAAGCAATTTTTAATGCGAGATAGTATATTCGCATTGAGAAGAAGTAGTCACGCTAGTAACAATTAAGGGGTGTATTTACAGGATAAAATGCGTGTGCTAGTAAGTCTTGTACATTTCTGTTGCTTATTTGAAGTCAGCTAAACAAAGCAGTTAAGATATTGATTTCCCAGCATGTTTTCTAACTCCTCCTAGCGGCTTACAGGCTTTTTTCAGAGCAGAAGTGATATATGCTTTTTACTGAGGTCAGTCTTGCTGCAAAATACACTGTAAAAGCCATTTGCAAAAATGACCTAATAATGGCTTTACTATCAGCCCCAGGCAAATAGGAATCCTTCTCATCTGCGCTAAATTGAAATATGAAATCATGTCTTTTCCTCAACACAGCGGAGGCACAGTTTGTATATTGGCGAAATCGGGCAAGCTGATACCTTTGAAGTACTGAACGTCAGAGGTGAGGGCGGTGCTTAAGTCATTAGAAGACACCTGCAACAACCCAGAGACTGGTGAGAAAGAGAGGGAGAGAAAGTGAAATTGTGAGGCAGAGGTTCATGACGGCGTATAAAAACAATAACAACATGAGTAATTAACTGAGAGAGCGGTAGGGCTGATAGCGTGTCATCACACCCGCCCTCCTGTAGCGCTCTGGCCATGAGCTCACTCTGACAGCACAACAAGCTAAACTTGGCTCCACTGATTGGCAGAACCACCAGCGGTTACTCATCATTGGATTTCTGAGCTTTCTGGGATCACAAGCAATGACAACACATCTTCTGTGACAATGGCGCTTTTCCCGTTCGGGCGCTGATGTCATTTGTTTACCATGTAACCAGAGGTCAGAGGTCACAGGAGCACATGTCGTGGTTGCATAATGAGGGGAAGTAGACAGGGGATAATAAAAAAAAAGAAAAGAAAACAACAGGCTGTTGTGGGAAAGCGCGTGTAAGAATGATCCTCCCTCACTATGGATATGCTCCGGTAGAAAGACAGCTTACAATACAGGTGACTGTCTGGCCTCAAGCTAAAAGCTGGCAAGCTGCCAAGGCCAGTGAAGGAGGAGAGAGAGAGAGAGAGAGAGAGAGAGGGAGGAGCTACGGGGACAAAGTAAACAAGATGTGTTCATGAAATGTGCTCCTCCCTCCTCTCTCCCCTCCCAAACCCACTACGGGGGTTGTAATGTGGGCCCAGTTCTGACAGGGGTGCTCACCTCTCTCCAGCAGCTGCAGGTCGGAGGGGAAGGCTGTATCAGCATCAGTCAGGGCAGTGAATGGCACGTCTCCGAGATGGAGCACAGCAGAAAGCAGCGTAAACACCGAGTCGACCTCCTGGTGAGAGGAGAGAAAGCAGTCCAAACACATTCCCTCGTAACACTTGTGAGTGTACAGTAATTAGTTTATACTTTCACTTGAATCGTGAACATTTTCTTGAAGATGCATCAGCTATTGATCGTAAAACATGACTTTAAACGATGGTGTAAAACAGGAAACCGCTCCAACTAATGTTCTATTGTTTTGTTTTTCTATTCAAGCAATTCGAAACCCATTGAACAGAGTATCACTAAAGTTACATTCAGTGTGTATAATGATCCTTGTTGAGTTTTCCCATCTGTTTTCACACGTCGTTTGCCGTAGAACATGAGTGAGTCTCATCAATGAACTCCAGCCAGTTCCTCTGAGTTCCTTATTCTTTAAGCTGGAAATCTTTTTCACAGATGCTTTTTCAAATGCTGAGAGTCACAGACACGATGGGAAGGTCGGCCCGCTCCTAGACTTTGACCTCTGGACTGCTGTGCTTCACGTTTCTGTATCCTCTTGATTAAAGAAATGCAGATTCAGCAATGAGTTTTAGTTGCAAAATGCATTAGAAAAAACCCCCCCATTAAATTACCAAAATGCTTCACTTACGTGTCAACCCGCCTCCTCCCATTCACTATTTCCCCTCCGCTGTCTCGCTCTCCCTCCCTCTATGCCCTTGAGTAGAGGACGCTTAATGGAATACCCCATTACCCACTGCTCTGAATCTCTGAGAGGGGGATGTTCGAGTTTGAGGATGTGTGCCTGTGTGTGTAATATGACTGCGTTTGCACTCTCTCAAGGCAGGATATTGGAGCTGATATCTGTGAGATAAACACAAGCATTAGTCTCTGTCTGACACTCTATACACATATAGACCGCCCTCCCATCCCGCGGAGGGAGGAGAAGAAAGCCAAAGAGGGGGAGAAAAGAAACGATTGCAAACGTTAATGACGACTGACCTTTGGGTCGGGACTGGGAGTCGTCCCCTGATGGGAACTTAGACAGAAACCAATGGGTGGTCTATCACTTCCATTCCTATCCCACCCCCGCCCCATTCTTCTGTCCATCGGCCTCACTCTTATCCAGTGGACAGTAGTGTCCTCTGATAACACCACTATCTACTGGTCCATTTCTCTGTCTTTCCCCTTGCCCGTGTGCATTGACTGCCAGTGGATTAAAAGGTGAGATGATGGTCACTCACTGCTGATAGATGCTGACTGGGATTCTAAGAATAGATCCTGATAATGGGCTGAGAGTACAGCTAGTGGAGCTCAGGACAGACTGTACCAATGCTGACTGCACGCACGCAGTTTGCATAAATCAACACCCTGTGTTGAAACTCGGTCAAATGCTCCATACAGACGGAGGCTTGGTCAAAGGAACAAGGTACAAAATCACTAGGTATGTGGCTCCGACTACTTACATTCAGTACCCTTGAATATATTATTTAGTTTTCCATTATTACTGTGTGGACACTCATTGCTAAACGAATTAGGGGAAATTACCTGTCACTGTCGTTATTGACCACGTGTTACTTCACCATGAAATTCAAGATCTGATGTTGCAAAATGCCCAAAGTTCCTGGGATACATATGTGGCTCTTTTTAGTTTGAATCCATAGAAAGGTTGAACGTGCATGTTGCAGTATGAACTGTGTAAAATCACAGGCCTCATCAGCCTGTGACTTGTTGAAGTGTTGATATGCCAGTCGATACCTGCTTATTGAAGCCCAGAGATCTCAGAGCTTGCTTAACGGCGGCAAGACGTTCCCTGCTCTGGGTAGAAGCTGCAGCAACTGGGACGTTCTCCGCAGGAAGTCCTCCACTGAGATACCTTTGGTAAAAAAAAAAAAAAAAAAAAGTTTGACGGAAATATTCCTGACCACCACCATTTTCAGGCTCTGAAACAGGCCAAATGAGGTCAGCTGGTTATCAGAGAGGATTCTGAGTTTTTAACCAATTATCACTATTATGTGGCCCTGAATCATTGCTAGAAAATATTTCACATAAAAAGTCACGTATGTATGAATATGCATTGGATTTGACCTATTTATTGCATTTCAGCTGTATTTATTGAAGGGGGACATGAAGATGGACGGTTGGTGTAAAAGCTGGGCATAGAGCTAGAAGTAATGCAAACGTCACATACCTGTGCGCCAGGACATTGTTAAGGTAAAGTGCGCTCTTCTCTTCAGGTGAGAAGCCTTCAGCCATCAGGTAGAAGATGCCGAAGCTGTGTTGGTAAGGTTGGAGGTGCACCAGGCGGGACTTCTCAAGCATGTAGGTGTACACACGGGCTTGGAAAGGTAAAACAGGTCTGTAAATAATTACATTCCACTACACAGAGGGGCCCTTTATTAACAGATCCAATTAAAGGGATAAAGAGAAGGTGACATACTTGAGCAACGAGAATGATATGTCAATGTGTTGGCTTTTACTGCCCCCTGCTGGTGCGTGATTATTGTGCACCTCATGTCAGAGAGGGAGACTATAGATAGTGTGATTCAAAATATGAATCCACAAGATTAAAACAATGATGACGTATTTTGTTATAATAGCAAAGACAATTAACATAAATGTGTGAAACAAACAGAAATTGATCTTTGTAAAATTGTAGCAGAGCTAAGTGGGAATATAGATTTTTAAAAAAATTTTCAAAGTTCCAATATATTGATTTGACAGCCCATTTTAGTTTACCTCTGAGCAGAGTCTTCCTCTTTTCACAGTACTGGAGGGTCAACAGCTTGATGAAGCGGCTGGAGTTGCTGTTTTTCGGGGTCTTTGCATGACCGAAAGCCTCCAGAATACAATTCACCTGCATATTCCACCAAACAACCAGCAGTCTATCAGTACAGTAGTTCATAATGTACATTTAGTAAACATGGCTTTCTGTTTCATGATGAATTGAAATTATTCAAAATCTGGACTCCTTTTTTTTGAGGGGGGGGGGGGGGGTGACACAAGAAATTTCCCATGTGTACCACTAGATGTCAATGTACTTCCACTATCTGTGCACTCCATATTTTTGGTGTCACAGAATGAAGAGCTGACCCAGATATTGACTACACAGCGATGACTTCATCAGCACACAGCAACCCTCGGCGACACGCTGCTTTTGTTACACAACTGACAGGCTGGCTGACAGATATACAGAGTGCAGAGCAGGTAAATTAAGCGTAAAACACCAGGAACAGATCAGAACTGCAAACAACTGGGAAAATACAGGAAGCACTAACGCGTTAAGTGATGACCTAAAACACTTGGTTTTTTTATATTCAGTGTGTGGGAAGATGCTAAATTTGGGAACGGGTACTTGAAGGCATATTTTTTGCTTTCGTAAAACAGTGTATTGCTTGTCTGTTCTGGGAAAAGTTTTACGATTGTAGCTTTCCTGATTTACAGGTAAATTATTCAACTGTTTTCTCAATGTTTTGCACTCCACAAGTCTCAATTAACATCGTCTCTAAAAGTCCTAAAATACATATAAAACAAGGAGCAGCCAAAGAAGTAAAATTTGGAGTAAATGTTATTTGAAAAACTGCAAAAGTTGGCTAATATAGAACATGAACATTAGCTTTTGAGGGTAACTAAAGACTAAGGAGTCATAAACCCGACCTGCAATCACAAGTTTCTTAGTCATGCCAGTCTGCAGGACTTGTTGCCCACAGACTGCTTGAAGTGCAAAAGAGAACAATATCGAGGAGACAGACAAGTCCAGACTTACGTGTTTCATTCTGGGCTCCAGCGAAAAGCCTTTAGGGCAGGATCGAGCTGTCAGGTGTCTCACAATGTGTTTGCACGCTTCAGTTTTCCCAGAGCCACTCTCCCCACTAGAGAAGCAACAAGAAAGTGGAAAGTGGAGATTTATTTCATAGCTAAGGTTCAGTCTTCATGTATAAATTATTAATAACACTTAATATGCAGTTGTAGTTGTTGCACCAATGCTGTAACATACAAATAATATTCATTCTAAATAGTATGAACCATAAATATATAATGTGCATACTTGATTGTATTTCCCCATGTAATAGGGTATAAACTGTAAAAAAAAAAAAAAAGCAGAGGAAATGGGCCATATGGAAAAAAAACGAATTAATCACGTTCCTGTATGCACCTCAAAGGCACAATATTTCCCACATATGTCATGTAATACTAATACCTCCACCCACCTGACATCACCCCTTCAGGGAAACCCCTCCCTCCCAATCTATTCCTCCTCATAACAATAACATTGCTCCATTTACAGCCACTTTTCGCACACAACTGGAGTCCTGTTTTTAATTTTCTGTTGAGTGAATATTGAGTCTGACATAAGGCACCTCTCCAGTTCACGCACTGACACTCTCCGACATGCAGAGAATTGAGACCTGCAACCGTAACACCTAGCAGATGGCTTCACAAGGTCAAAAGCCCTTACTAATGACCACAGTATGCTGCGTGGAGCTGTTTCTTGGTGTGTATGTGTGTAGCTGTATTTCCAACTAACAGCCCTGCTGAGTGCGAAGTCCAAAGGTCCTTTCACTGTCTTTTCATTTACCCGTTTTTATTAGATTTCAAGGGCATTTTGTTAGACTACTTGCCCTGGGGGAACTTGGAACTGATTGCTTGTAGATGTGTAGGAGACAGCTTGTGTGTTGAGTATGTGTGTGTGGGTGTGTAAAAGCATACAACACGAAGCCTGACCAAAAATGAAACAAGAAATGGAACGATAAAGTGCATTAAGGACCGCATCAAGGAAAAGAGCAATGTGTGTACATGCGAGTCCTATATACGACGTGTGTGTCTCTGTGTGTGAGCGAGATGGATAGCCTGTGGCCGCGGTGCATTAACTCTCTGCCAGGTCGGCTACGACTCAGCGGGAATGTCACCGGAGAGTCGGAACGGGGCGTTTAATTGCAATCAGTCCGGCCGAGGACAAAGATCAAGATGCCTCAACGCTCCCAGCAAACATCCATCTCTGTGTGAACCCTGAACAGGTCTGCAGCTCGGCTCAAGACTGAGAGCTATTAATCTCTCGGGGAGTGGTGAACAGGTGTGTGACGGAGGGGTGTGAGCAAACCTGGTGGCCAGCTAAACTGCTATCCACGTGGCGTTAAGATATTTTTGTGTGGAAATACTGAAGAGCAGAGAGCACTGACCATAAGACCATGTGTAACCTTACGCAGGGGTGTCAAACTGAAGCCCCGGAGGGCCAAAGCTTTGCATGTTTACCACACCTCACAGTTTCCACACATCTGATTGTAATGAGTCGCTCATTATGAGGCTTTCTGCAGAGCGAGGTGATGACATGTGCATTAGACTGAGGTGTGTGGGAGCACGAAGAGAGTGACAACATGCAAGACAGCCGCCCACCACAAGAAGAAATGGACGTTTTTGTGTCTTAAAGGCTGCAAAGTCATGGAGTGGAGAATTGCTGAGCACCCTCATTTTAGTTTCCAGTTTTCTGCGGGCCCTCTGGTTTCCTCCCATAGTCAAAAAAATATATGATTCGAGAAAATGATTGACTCTCAAGTGCTGGTAGGTGGAACTGTCTGTCTGTTTGCGCTGTGAATGACTGGTGATCTGCCCAGGGTGTTAAAGATAAATTACTTTAACAAAATCTCACCATGATTGAGCTCACACAATGTAATACTGCACCTTAAATATATACCCTGCCTTCACCTGTACTCAGTTGGAGTCTGTTCCTGCCACTTACAAGTCTGATGAGGTGGTGCAGACATGGTAAATGAGGTTCATTCATTTACCAACGAGTAAATAGAAAGCTTTGCTATGGTTCTCAGCTCAACGCATTACTGCTGCACAACTGTACCAAATAAAGTGGCGGCTGGGTGTATTTGATATTGTGTACCTCAGGATGAAGCACTGCGGGCGTCTCTCCTGCTGCATCATGTGGTAAGCTCTCTCCGCCGAGGAGAAGATGTGCGGTGGAAGAGAGGAGCAGAGACGGCCTGTGGAGCTCAGGTACAACTGACTCACCTGAAAAAAAAAGAGGCAGATCTTACATAACATGGACACACATCCAGACTGAGCAGTGGAGGAGATAAAGTTTCAGGAAAACAGAAACTGAGCAGGGTGTCACTTTCGAGGTGTGTCAGTCTCATTAAAACCCGCGGTTTACCGCTCAATGGTACCATGTAATTGAATCTCAACAGTCTGTCCCTGATTCGAAAACACATCTCAGTAAATATAAAGGCCCAAATGTCATTTATCAACATCAGCAGGGGGTGAAATTAAATATCTGAGTGAGATCCAAAAACCTTTAATCAAGAAACTCAATAGTCGCAGAGAATATGTTTAATTTGGGGACTTATCTCGTCACTGCAAAAACAAAAAATGCTCATCAGGAAAAAAACTCAAAATATTCCTTATAGTCTGCCAATAGGGAAAGTACATTTTGTTTGGCAAACATTTGTAAGCCTCAAAAACTAAAGACAATTACAATGCAGCAAGATTTACAAGCATTTTCAAGCCTTTCCCAGATTTTAAACATGGAGAAAATCTTAAAGCAAGAGGCTTTACATGTGACATTACACTTTTATAGAAAATAAAGTCCCATTAATGTAATTCCTACTGAATTCAAACTGAAGTTATATAAAAAACAACAACCTGCAATTCAATAATTAGGCTCAGTCAAATGCATCAGAATGTTAAAAGTTACAAACTTCCCATATTTTAACATGAATGTCTGACGTAAATGCAGTAGAAATTGGCAACATGTGATACTTCAGGCAAATAAAGTAATATGTGCTGAATAGAAGTCTGAATGCTGTTATCGAGAATGTCATACAAATTGTGACATAGAGATGGTCTGTGTGCAAAATGATTGTCTATAATAACATCCAAAACTTGAAGTATTAAGTTGTTGGCACAAAACTCAAAACAAACTAATATATTTCTGGAAAAGCTCATGAAAACACAGAATAAGCATTATTTCTGTGTAAAATGTAAAAAATTTTTTTTACAGCCAATGAAACTCCTTCTAATTTCTGGTAAGACATCCTGCATCAGACAGTGAAGCATCTATTGTTTATCCTGAACTGTGAGCGAGCTGTCACATCCCTGTGTGCACCCGGTCCATCAAACGGGTGCCAGGGGGGCGCTCGTGGTAGTGAAGGAAAGAGGTGGAATTGGACGTCCATCGCCAGACCAGAGGAGGTGACAGACGGCCAGCAGGTCACGCCACGTGTTGTGACATATGTCCTCCTCAGACTGGCTCCTCCCCGGATCTCCTCACATCCTCTCAGTTGGACGGGGATGCCTGGAGTGGATCCAGACAGTGACAGGAGCGGGGCAGCCTGAGGAGTGGGGGCGGGAGGTGGGGGCGGGGGGTTTGGGTATGGGACTTGGCAGGAGATGACGCCTCCTCCTTCAATCGACTCCTCCGCTTGGGCGAGTCTTTAGACTGGCGTTAATTCAGCTGGTTTCAAAACGATTCATCTGCTATTTAAGAGCAGGTGATGCTCATGCTGTTGGTGTCACAACATTCAATGATCATCAAAAAACGGAAGTGCCTGTGAACCAATTTCAATCATTGTTTCATGTCTAAATGCTTTTGCACTGTCTTGATGTACACTTCTTTTCCACTACAATTGGAATGTATACCATGTATCTCTCTCTCTATATATATATATATATATGTATATATATATATATATATATCATATATATATGATAGAGCATGTGTGAGATTGCGAATGAGTGTGTGTGTGTGTGTGTGTGTGTGTGTGTGTGTGTGTGTGTGTGTGTGTGTGTGTGTGTGTGTGTGTGTGTGTGTGTGTGTGTGTGTGTGTGTGTGTGTGTGTGTGAGTGTATGTGTGTGTGTGTGTGTGTGTGTGTGTGCGCACGCTTTCCCTCTCGTCTGTGGCTTATGCAAAGTCAGCCTTACACTGCGTATCACTGACAGGAAGACTGCATTATTTATCAACCACCAGGTCCATTTCATCTGTTCATGTCCTGCCGATTATACAGTGAACATGTCTCCTTGAAAGGCTCGTTTTGCCTGCACATTGCATAGCCTAGCAAAACTGCGTGATACAAGCACTGATCACAGTGTACGCCAGGAATTCACAACTTTTAATACTGCGAGCGCCACACAAATGTCATCCTCAACAACATAAGCCAAATACTTCTACCACAAGGATTTAAAGCAGAGGAAGGCACTTATTCCTTGTGGAGGAACGAGCTTATGATGTTTTGTTGTTAGTTTTGTTGTTATTTTTTTTGAAAACAAATGTTACAGTGTTTTCATTAAACGTTTTCATTCTGCGTTGGGGTCTACTTTTTATTTATTTGCATGTTCTCACCGATAATGGTGATTCAAATTTAAATCTTTCAACACAGCAAAAGGTATCAATATGGCTTATGCACACTGGAAAAATAATGCTTCAAAGCTGCCACTTGACATTGGAGAATTATGGCTTATAATATGGGAAACTTAATGGCTCTAAATGAGATAGAAATGCATTTATTTGTTTGTTCTTGTGTTGAAAATGTGATCAGTCAAACAGAATACACAATTTTCCATCATTTTAAATGTGGTTGAAATGACCCCTTTCCTTGCAATGGCTGTTAAACATCTATTTTAATTTTTTCTAATGGGGCTGCACATGTTCCACAGGCATCTGGTTGCCCATGTCTAGTGAAAGCAAGTCTGTGAAAGTCCTATTGGCATAAGTCAAACGCAGGCAATTTAAACACGTGCTTACCAAAGTGGAATAGATGGGCAGCTCTTTGTTTGGGTTGATCAGAAGAAGGATGTGTCCAATGTAAGTCTAAGAAAAAGCAGAAAAAAAACACACTTCAGCCATTTCAAATTCAGCAACTCAGAAACATTGCCCATTGTAGTTTTGTTTTGACTGGTAAATTGGCTTGGCACGGACTAAAAATGCCAAACGGCAACCTGATCCCGGAAAAAAAAAAGATGTGTGTGTTAGTGCAAGTATTTATGGTGTTTGTAATTTCTGTTTCCATAATAGTATGTTGATGTCTGAGACAATAAAGGCCAATGAATGACCTTCAACAATAACCCTGGTCTTTCTCTACCGAAGACAACAGATCCATTCTTACACACACACACACACACACACACACACACACACACACACACACACACACACACACACACACACACACACACACACACACACACACACACACACACACACACACACACACACACACACACACACACAAGGCCTGAAGCCAATCAGATAAAGAATAGCACACTCCCAATTTCTGACCCTTTCCACTAAACTCTTAACCTTGTGTTCCTCGTGAAGAGACCTCGGGGCAGTTTGAAAGCGACGTAATGTTCTGTCTCCTGGGAAAGTGCCGGCATTGCTAACACGCTGCTCTGTCCTTACGCCCTGGCTCAAGGTTAATGACTTGAACAAATCCCCACAGCCTGCAGACACAGGGCTGAATCCAACTGTACTTTTTTTTTTTTTTTACATTTTAAATAAACTTATCTGGTATTAAGTTCAGTCATTTCTTTTACTGGTAAAACTATGTTTATTCTCATGACAAGATTGTCAACGGTCCAGCCTTTATCTATGTCTTTTGTTGCATCCTTCCCCAGTTTCTTGCCACTGTCCGCAGGGATTTGGTGGCGGACGGGTCTCTCTATCCTGGCAGAAGGCGGAGACCACTCATCAAAGACCCCATCTCTGACCACCCTGCTGAGAACATATGGAGCATTCACCGGCTCTGTTTCCCCCCCCCACTTCTGTCCCCCACCATATCCCTGCTCACCTCTTCCTTAACATTCTCTCCACTGAACACATAAGGTCAAATATATTTGCTCATTTAATTGAAAACTTTATGTTGAGAGTCAATATTTTGGAGAGTGACTTTTGTTTGTAAAGTCTGAGGTGAAAATATTCGGGAGCACAAAGCATGACAGTGACCCATACCTCTCTCTGTATCAGGTCAGTCATGCTCTGATGAAGTTACAACAGTTACACTTTACTGCACTTCCTGCTGCCATTTCACAGCTATTTCCCAAATCGACTGCACCTCCTGCATCCAGCACTCATTATTCTAATCGCTCCTCTTTTCTTCATCCACCACTTGTCCCTCCTTTCATTGTTATCCCTCTGTCTAAGTCTCCTGCTGGGACAAACCCTACCGAGTGTCTGTAATAACAGACTATTACCACCTCTTCACAGAAAAGCGAGCACCGATCGCGCCACATTGATCTGAGTCCAGGATTTGTTGAGCTCCCTCACCATGAAGCCCGACCACAGTTTCAAAAGAGAGGGGGGAAAGAAGGGATAAAATGAACCAATTGTTCGAGATGAAGGCATTTTATTCTTGAATATAGCTATAGATTTTTTTTGAATGGTGCTGATTTGGTGAATGTTTCCCTTGTTTTATTCACCAGTTTGAGGTTTTGAACCCTCAAATCCAACTACTCTGGCAGGGTCCTACACAGTTAAAATTATGGATTGCATTCAGTAGCCAAGATGTAGTTTTGGAGCAAATATCACAATTATGTTAAGCAATACAGTAAAGTATCCGTTGGGGGATCACCGCTGAGAAATGAGGGGCAAATAGAAAAGTGCACGCGTGAATCAAAATTCCAATACCTTTTCGGACATCTTTATTATATTTGGTTTATTATTTTTTATTTCAGAAATGTAAACGTAGGTTTTAACATAAATTCCATTAAATGTCGGTCACTGATGTGTTTAACTGGTTTGGTCATTTATTTATTATTTACTTGTGTGTTTACTTCCTTTCATCACCAGTGTTTCCACCGCAGTTTCGAGGAGAGTCCGTGTTTGTGAGACGTTGAGAGCTGGCTAAATTACATGTACACATGCTGGAGGGGATTTCACTGTGGAGCTCATGGGAACAAAGAACGCGTGTTGCGATCCAACCGTAACACCCTGAAATTCACAAACCGGGAACAACACTCCAGAATAAATAAACAACTCATGCGTGTCCCAGTTACGCCGAGGGGGAGATTGCGTTTTATAACAATGTTTACTTCTGTGGTTAGTGCGTGCTCTCTGTGTGTTGCTGCGTGTAGTTCGGCTGCAGAGGGACACCGGAGTCTTACGTAGATTTGGTCGTTGCCAAAGCGTTTTTGCATCTCGTAGAGCAGGCTGCTGTCGGTCAGCTCACTGAGGGACGCCAGGTCATCGTTGGGCGCCGGAGGCATCAGCTTGACCTGAGGAAAGCACAGTTAATTAAAATCAAACCCAGCAAGAGGTCACAGTTGTCTTCGACTGAGGTCTACTGAAATTGTGCATATTTGTCTTCAGCAGTTACAAGAAATCCTTTATATTGGCTGGATTATATTGACTTGTTTTTCCATTTGTGACAGTAGAACTGGCTCAAAGGCTCTACAATGTTTTGGGTCTTGAGGAAAATATGATGTGTGGTATGCCGACTCCCGTTTCTGGTGTGCTTGAAATGTTGACATGAATATAATTTATTTACTATTTATTTTACTACTGGACAGATCTTAGGGGGTGTGAAGCTTTGCCTGCTTCCTAAATGCCAAATTATTTTTGCACATGTAAATAAGTTAATATGACACTTTCTAGGATGAAGACTAAATCTGGAAAACTTGCGGTCCAACTTGCTGCTGCTGTATGTTTAAATGCACAAAAATGTAATTGAAGGGTAAAAACTTTAAAAACCACCAGACTTAGCAGTCTCTGATTCATTTAAAATGTGGAAAAAGCAAGTATTATTTCTAGATTTCTGTTTCTTATCCGACTGACCCCTTCTTCAGCCATAAAAGTACGACTGAGCAGTAAATGGGACATAGAAAATCTCCGTCCTGCTGTAATCCCTCTGGACATTTGAACTTATCAGTGCACTCAACGTCTTACTGAGTTTTTTGAAGTGTGGCAGCTGTACGAAGACGAGGTACAGTACCTGTTCTAGTTTGCTGGCTCCAGAGCTGAAGGGGCCATCGAGGCCATTATCCTGAGACGGCTGTCGGCTTAGTGCTCCACCTATCTCTCTGAACATGGCGCACTTCTCCAGCAAGCTGTCGCGCTTAGCGATGGAGACGCCCAGGGGGTTTCTGGATGGAAGCAGTGGTTGTCAGACAATGGGGAACATTTTTGAAAAAGTCGAGGCACACGCTGGTGGTTATGAAACTGTTAACTCACAGGTGCTTGACAGGAGTGTTGAGGTCATGTGATCCTCCATCATAGCAGTGGTCAGTGGAGGGCAGAGGAGTGGACGGGTCCTTCAGTCTCTGCAGCCAGCTCTCCTCCGCACTCAGCAGCATATCTGCTATCGGCTCTGACACAGCAATATCTAACAACATCACACACAGCACATTGTTTAAAACTTTAATGTGAACTCTGCATTACATAAACTTCCATAATCAATTAAGGGATCATGAAAACTGTACATAGGTACACCTTTATGTATTGTTATACCAATCCTCGATTACAGTGAATGTGGGTGAGGCTTCACTGGTGCATAATGTGAAACTCACTATAGAAGAATCCATCTGTGCCTCAGTGGAAAAGGGGGGTCAACACCTCGCCTGCCTGTAATAAGGTCTAACAGGGCAGAAGGGAGGGGAACAGCTTCGTCCTGTCTTTTTATTTCTGTGTGACAGACGGTCCCTTGACACCCATCTCTTGCTCTTGTCTTTCGTTTGTCACGTGGCGGCAGAAAGTGGAGAGTGGACCTCCAAGTGAAATACAAGGGTATTGCCTCAGTCTCCAGGGGCTTGTCCTCAAGCTTCTCGAGGTCTACGTGCTGGAAGGGACTATTGATTAAGACCCAAGCGAGGCAGTGAGGGGCATGATTAAACCATGGAAGTAAATGGTTCGAGGCAACTATGACATTTTATCTCACAATGGGGAGGTTAGAAGGTAAATTCAAAAAACCAGCACATTTCATCATGACAACATGGGGAACATTTATAGGCACTCAATAAAGGGGTTCAGCAGCCCATTTCAAAGGAAGGTTTCATAACAGCTCTTTTAGATGCAGGACGTCAATCTGTCATCTGTACATATGTGTGAACTGTGCATTCATACACTAGTGTTAGCAATCAACTGCAAATTTATTAAAAACATTTTTTTTAAATATTCCTACTTATAATTGCTCCAATACCTGTATCAAGTACTGGGCGGATAGTGTATGCAAATACCCGTACTTCTGAAAGTGGAAAGATGTTTTTCCCTAACTCGACAAAACAAGATGTGCAAGTCGATGCTTTTTGTTACGTTTGGCGCTTAAATGGGTAATTAACTCTTATTTATAGGAAACTGCAATGAATGTTCAAGTATCAGTACAACAATGTGCTACGGTCAGATTTAATGGAATTCAACCGCTTCTAAAGTATTTGTCGGATTTTAAATTGCACTATCAAATACTCATATCAGTTTTATAAAGTGGTAAATACCCAAAATAAAGTATGTCACTTGGTCTATAGTTAAAAAAGAAATCATACTGGTGGAGCCAACTCTAGATTACACACACAGTTTGTGTCTATGTTTTGACTTGAGGCACATACCTGTATCCTTAGTTTATTTGTACCTTTTCAAAACGTCTTTTAAAGAAAAAAAAAAACCAAAAACCTCAAACCTGCCAGTCATCTTTAGTGCTTTTGATTGCCTCCTTTCTACATTTCTATTATTTTTATCCTTATTACTTATGATTTAGGCTTTTTAAGAAAGGATGATGAAACCAAGTCACAGTGAGCGATTTGACACGTACGCCCAGTTTGCAGTGTGGGATTTGCTGGTGACCATTTATCTGTTTAAGCGCTTTACTGTTTACTATGAGTGATGGCAAGAATGCATGAGACGCTACATTACACAGGCTGGAAGGAATGTCTGCATATTTTTGCATCACGGGCCATCATCTTAGATGCGATATATAACATTCCCACAAATTGAATGACCTAATTAGTGTCTTGTTCGAGGCTCATTCACATAATAATTAAATGTCAGATGCTTGTGTGGAGTATCTCTCCTGTCAGATTCCACCAGATAGTCAGACTCTAAGTAACAGCGCTCATTTCATTACCTTTCAGCGCCAAACATGAGTTAGCTGAAGCAGGCATACAGGTACATTCCAATGACTTTAACAGTCTAGGCCCCATCTATAGATTATAGAGCAAAAACAGCTGGATGTCACCAGTCAACAGTATTTCTGACGTTTTGGAAATCTAGAAGCATGAATTAACCACGACATTCAAGAAAAAACGTCTTTAATGTAACCCCCCTACATTACTCTTGTATCCATACATAACTACAGCAACAGCGGTGGAGGATTTTCTATGACGATGTGCTTCCTTAAGCATTTAGCAAATCAATCATACCTTCTTCTTGTCATCACTGCGAACAACTCACTTTCATCACTGTGCATACTGTATGTGCTTATTTGTGTATGGTATCAGTGGCTGGTCTCTCCTCTCATCAAGAAATGAGGTCTCACTTGAAGATGCACTCAGATATGCACAGAAAGGCTCACCAGAGACTGATTATAAGGGAACTTGCTTCTCTGTGTACACAGTGCATGAGACTGTGTGTGCTTGAGTTTGTTTTTATATTACTGCAGTGATCATTAAAGCATTTGAACAGTTTCAACTGAACAGGATGAAATTAATTCCTCTACATTTCTGCTTCATTACCTCTAAGTTGTTGAAATGTTCCTGCCCAGTCAAGCTGAATTTATTTCTGTTTGTGTATGCACACGTATGGATATATTTGTGTGAATATGCAAAAAAAAAAAAAAAAAAAGGTTACCAGAGGGCTTGTCTTGGTTGCAGTTCAATAGAGCTGGGTTTGCTCCGTGCCTCAGGAGCCGGCTAACAATGCTCATCTGTGAGAGATTGAAAAAGAAAAAGAAAATGTAAACCATCCACATCCATTTTTATGATTTCAAATGAAACTCAGTATAATAATATAAAGTCAATTCAATCCAGAAGTGTTGCTTTGATGACCTCCAAACCGTGGATCCTGCGCAATAGGGGTTACACTTGCTTTTATGGCTACAAGAGCAGATAATGCTAATGTGCTATGGTACATCGTGACACTGACCTAGAATTTAAAGCTTCCGTCAGTGTCTGTCACACTAACAGGTTGATACAAGTGTTGCCCCTGACTGAGGAGACCCCTGTAATAATGAGCACACGGATCAGTGAAAGAACCCTGTAGTTTCTACCTGTCAGTTCTACACATGTGATATCTGTCAACTCTGTCCTTTATTCTTCCGTCTAGGTTTTCCTTTTACACCAACACAGATGCACCGTCTCTGTAGACTGACTCGTTCTACTTTCCCGCTTATTATTGCCTCGTCTTCTACTGCACTCTGTATCACCTCTCTTTGCCTATGTGGAGGATGTGCTGTATAAAATATATATAGAGGAGTAAAATACGATCTGAATCCTCATTATTTGATGCCTTATATTCACATCTCCTTCAAAAGTATTCATCTCTGCAGACAAAAGAAACACAAATATGTAGACATGACGGCAGACAAAGACAAAACAATGCAAAATGACTTTGTGCGAATGCATGTATGAGTGGATTTGTATACACTATAGCTATAGGGTTATATGTACATATGTAAATGTGTGAAACATGGAATTCAGGTGTGTCAAAGCCTTTAAATATTTTTTTTTTCCTTTATCTGTATATTTCTCATCCAGTTTTTCTGACCAAGAGAAGAATATATGTTTATTTCCTGTATGGCATTTGCATTTTTTTGATTAACTATTTAGGAAGTTTCATTAACATACTTAACTCTTAAGATAGTACTGAGCTTTATCATATTATTAGGGCAGATCCAGGATTACACCCTGAACAGGTTTTCCAGTTCATCCCAGGACACGAAGTCAGACACACTCACATTCACACTTATAAGATATTCCATGTCCTCAAACAACCTCAAATGCTTGTTTTAGGGCTGTGGGAGGAATATAGAGTTTCAGGAGAAAACCCACGCACAGTCATCCCAACAGAAAGAACCCCAATCAGACTAACCGGGGACATTTGCACTGCAAGGGGAGAGTGTTATAGATTACACGCTCACTGAGGAATAATAAACAGCAATGTCACCTCAGGCAACAGTGTGAGTTACTACACTGCTCTTAAAAACAACTAAACCCTTCACTTCTGCTGTTCAACCACCGTAGAAGTCTCAAAATCTTTTACAAAGACAGTCGCATTGTGTATGCACACGCACGCGCACACACACACACACACACACACACACACACACACACACACACACACACACACACACACACACACACACACACACACACACACACACACACACACACACACACACACACACACACACACACACACACACACACTGGTGAAGGAGCTCTATAAGGTTCGGTGTGTTGACCTTAAAAAAACTTGGGCATTTCAACAAGCAGAGTCAGATTGTATTGTCTCCAATGTAATGAGCGAACTGAAGCTGTTTCAAGGGTTTACACGCCAGGAATCCAGCTTTCGTGGTGACCGGAAACGTTTTTTAGAGACTGAATGTAAAAGCAGATTGAGAATATTCTCACGTTTGTGAAGTTCAATATTTGGCAGTCCGGCTGCTGTCGAAGCAGCCGATGTTGCACAGCAGAGAGACACTGTTAAAAGTGGAGCAGAAAGTGACTCAGCACTTTCAGCAGACAGACTCTGACCCGTGTCAGCAGCTGCTCAGCGACGAGTCTACAATGTCTCTCCTGCCCACAGACTCTTTCGGGGCCACTCACGCTCTATAAATACTGGCGGTACGTCAGCAGCACTGCACGCTCTGAAGTCCTCAGTGGGTCAAAGTTTAAAGGAGGACCTGGAAAAGGTTATCGGCACATGAGGATCAGCGGGGACACCGCAACCTTGCTGGAAGTGAAGAATGAGATAAACAGTGCTGTACAGACCCCAAGACACATTTCAATGCTTGGCAAAAGTGAATAGAAACCTTTAAGAAGCAATTTATCAATTCTTGCTTTTGCTATATTTGTGGAGTTTTTAACATTACATTACCTTAATTCTGATTCAATTCATCTGCTCCCAGCTGGGTTTTTATTTTAATATGATGTCATTTTGGCCTCATACTCAAAGACAAAAGTATATTAAAAAAAGAAAAAAAAGGAAAAAAAGACCTTTCCTCAGAGATTACAACTTGAAAAGTCACTGCAAAACCCTGGTAAAGCCAGGAGCCAGGGACCAACTTATCGCTAGACTAATAGAGGGAAGCTTAATTAGCTGCAGTAATGGGGTCATACATCTTCTTAAAGGGTCAGTCTCTTATGTGTGCCACACTGCAGCAGGGGTCTCTGAGTTTAATGCACCAGCAAGCATCACATTTGCAAGCGAGATTCGCCAAGATGCAGTTGGCCTCGGTGTCATATTAAGAAAAAAAAAAATGTTTTATTAGCAAAACCAGTAATCTACTTGAGTGGATGCATCTTGAACCCTGGATGTCCTGTGTAACTGACTTGTCACTGTCTATAAGATGAAGGTGACAGAAGCTAAATGTTAAGAGGGCTCAGGGTATAATTTGTATGCAGCAGGCAAAGCACTGACAACAGTACAGAGCCAATAGCTGAGGTGATTTAGCACTGCAAGGAAAACCTAATCGATTCTCCAATCCTCCAAGCTGCCACCCTTGAGTCAAATACACTTATATAGAACACACATGCATGGAAATCTTTAAAAAAAAGCAAAGGGGCACATGTTCAGTGTAGATTGATGTCAGTATACGCAAATTCAGATTTATCAAGTGTTAATTATCCAAGAACTGGAAGAGTTTATGAAGAAGGGAAGAAATAAATGAGGGCATGGGATTGGTATGAATGAAACAGAAAGCCTCAGAGGGACCTGAGAGGAAGAAGAGAGTTTTTATAACATATGCTAGAGGAAAAACATAGCTTCAGGATAGATGAACCAGAGAGGTGACTGTGAATACCAAATGAATAAATTCTCTTTGTCAGCAGCCAAGCGCACAACCCAAAATGTAATTAAATATCTACTTGGGTCAGCAACATCTGAATGTTATCACTTCCTTTTCTTCACAGCTGGACCACTCCCAAAACACTGGCTCTCTCTCCCAACAGCTCGCCATGAAATCAATCTCCTCTGCTCTCGGAGAGGCTCATAAACTGCTCATCTAAAATGCTGGAACAAATGTCTACACAGGGCTCGTATGTGCCAGTGTTTCTGATCAATGGACCCAAAATACAGTAGTTCATTAGGGTGTGTGTGTACACAGTAACTCGAGGCAGTAACTGGAGGTACTCCTCTGAAGAACCATTCATCAATAATTTTCTCATATTTCCATTAATGGCTGTCATACTGGATCAATGCAGCCAGATGGACTGAAGTTACAGCCCCAATTTAATTCCTATCAAGTATGCCACTGTCAAATACCTGTCCATATTTAGCAGCCAGGTGGAGAGGTGTCCAGAAGTTGTTGTCAGCAGGATGAGGGTCCGCTCCACCCGTCAGCAATGCAGACACCACCTCTCTGTAGCCACTGGCACAGGCAATGTGGAGCTTCAAAGAGAGAACAAACCAAAGGGAATGAGAAATTCAAGTTGCAAGAGGAAGAAAAAAAAAAGTGGACAGCAAAATCTTGTGATGATTTATATGCAGAGATGCAAAGAAAGACTGAAGAGAGACTAAAGTGACCTTACTCACCAGTGTAACCCCGTCGTCATTGGGCTGGTTGAGGCTTCCCCCTGTGGCTATAAGCTGCCTAACATCAGACAGCATCGTGCTGGGTCTCTGGGTTTTCATGGCATGCATGGAGGTCACATCCACACCTAAATACATCAATGCAGCTCAGAAAATTACAATGCAGAGGTTTCACATGAAATCGTACAGTGTGTGATATTCTATAGGCAATAGAATTAAATGAGACGTAACACCTCGGTTATTAAAAGAGAAAACTCACACATTTATTCCAGTTTTGTGTTTCACTGCAGGTATATCTGGCCGGGGAGGTGGGAGCCTCCTGATCTGAGGCTCTCGCCCCTCGCAACCTGCACTGTAGTGATTGCAGTTGTTGTTCTCTCCTGTTTGTTTCTGCTTTTCGCTCTGAGTCTGATCCTGCTGGAGGTTTTTGTTTTTCTTCTTCATTGTCCCCCGAGCTTTCTCAAATAACATATTTCTCATTCTTCGTCCATCCATCTTCTACACTGCTTCATACAGTGTAAAATTAATTTTAAACTGGAACATACACGTGGGTCTTCACATGCATTTCAGGGACGCTACATTGACTCATTTAACATTAACCACCTTCTCTACATTCCTACAATGATCAAAAGCTCCGATACTGTCAGTGAGTGTAAAGATTTATGTCCCCATCACACACAAGCACATTTTAAAAATTTTAGTTTGGGAAACTTCCTAAACCAATAAACAGAAATTCAAAATCCTTAAAAAAAAAAACGTTTTAAAAAAAAGTTGCTTCAACAACTCAGAACAAAGTATTTCAGTCATTCCAAGGATTCTTTTTACATGTTTAAAGTAAAAAAAAAAAAATAAAAAAAAAAGTACCACATTTTTGCAGAACTAACTTGCTTAAGAGGATTTGGTTATAGCTGAGTATGGTGTTGTATGATAGTGGTGCAGGACGAGTGAAGATTATACCACAGCTACAGTGTGTACCGTATGATCTTAGAAGGCTGCTGGCTGTTTGTGAGCTCTTCCTCTGTCATTTTTTCCGACAAACTGACATCAAACATGAAGTATCAAATCTGCAGTGCGAGTGAATCCCCCAAACAGACACTTTCTACATGTAGAAATGTTGTATCTTTAACCTGAACGAGGTCACTGTGAAGCAATGGTGAACTGTGTCCTTGGTCAGCACCTGCAAGCTATGAGGACAAGCGCACCGCTCCATAATCCCATGCATGATGTTAACCTAACTTTGATTGCTGTAAAAGGGTGAATTGATTGTCAATCAATCTATAGTTCACTTTGAAAAAGGCTGTCGGGTGCTAATAGTAGTTTTCCCAAGCATACTGGTTGGAATTGTTAATCAATGGGTGAGCAGATGAGAGCCTCGGACCTTGAAGTTATTTGA
This sequence comes from Blennius ocellaris, assembly GCF_963422515.1. NCBI lineage: Eukaryota > Metazoa > Chordata > Actinopteri > Blenniiformes > Blenniidae > Blennius > Blennius ocellaris. The sequence goes on along the minus strand of NC_137655.1, from coordinate 19,547,437 downwards.
GCCACATTCAAAGGAGCAGAGGATGCCAAAGGATGGATTTTCCCACCAGATAAGTTGATTTCAATCTAGTTTCTTGCAAAAACTTGATAGGGACCAAGAGCTAGCAGCCATGTTGTTATAGCAACAGTGAGCCTCTGTGCATAAGACTGTGCCTTATGATGGTGGCAACCGGAGGAGCAGGTAGGCAGGAGGCAGGAGATCACCACAAGGGTGAATAGAAACAGACACAATCCTCCCATCACAGCTCCCAGCCTTGCTGGGATAGCTGTCTGCCGTTGTCATGTAATCCAGCCCAGGTTTGTGTGTGGCCTCTGGCAGATGAATGAGGTAAACCCCCCATCATTGTCTTTCTCCGTTTCTTTCTAGCTTTGTCAACATAATGTTAGTTCCTCTTTCCCATCTCTCGGCATGTGTTACTGTAAACACTTGGCACAATTCCCCACTTCTCCCTCTTCCACCACCATTATCCTCTCATTTTGCCGCTATCTCTGTAATTCCCAGGCCAGAGTTTTAACCCTTTCTTAGGTTCTCCAATCACCATCTGCTATCATAAAGCCTGGAGGTGTCTGTCACCTTCAACGAAATGCATTCACTCACACACGTATGCAGGCAGTCATTCTCACACACACACACTGCATGCACGCATAAATAGTAATGTTATCCATTTACTATACTTAGAATATGACGTGTTTCACAATCAGTGCTGCAAAACACATCAGTGAAAGCCATAACTACAATGTGTACTTTATCTTTTAGTTTTTTTTATGGTGGATAAGTGATTACAGTATAAGTGCCTGCATAATGGATCTATACACTGATGCATCGATCATAAAACCTGGGTATTCAAGCACATTTCAGACATTATTTGTTTCTTTTGTGAGGTTTGAGCAATACAAAACCAGCACAGAGAAAAGCCCAATTATCCATCCATCCATCTTTTGTGGTCATTCCATTCAGGTTAGGTTTGCAGGGACTGAAGCCAATTCTCGCTGGCTATTGGTTTATATACATTTTGTTGTCCACCTTTGAATTATAGTCAAGAACAGTAATGAGATGGAAACTTCACAAAAGAGGCCCTGGAATGGGATTCAACCTCCGTTTTCACTATGAGAGTCAACAGTGGTCACCACCATACCTCTAACTATTCAGTCTGGCCATGTTTGTCATTCTGACAAGAAAGCAAGAAGCCTACATGAAAGTAAATGTGAAATATCAACATCTGCATGTTTCTCTTACTATTGCACCACACAGTATCTAAATAGGTGACTGGGTTTTACCGTTTTCTTCCAGATGCTTTCGGAGGATATAACTGGTTTCAGTTCCCTCAAAGGCGTAGTCCAGCGGAATGTTTCCATTGATGTCCTGGAGAAGAATATTCACTCCAGCCTACCAAAAAAAAAAAAAGAAAAGAAAAAAAGACACCAACTGTGTTTTAGCTTCGGCCATTCATCAGACTTGAAATAATGATAAAGAAAGGATGTTTTATCTTTACTTCCCAGATAATTTTACCTCAGCAGAACCATGGTGATGTGACCAGACAATACAGTGAATTAAAAAATCCCATTAAGTACCTCCCTGGGGGGTTTGGCAGTAACGACTCAGGCCACTGGTAACCGTTACCTAGCATTACCCGAGTTAGCATGTGCGCTTGTGACAAGATTAATGTGTGTTTACCCAACAAGGAACCTACTGGAGCAATCTTCTGTCAGGGCCCGAGATAACACAACGGGCCTTCCCTTGGGGTCCTTTAATGACTCTTATTCAGAAAACAACCCAGTCGTTGGTCACAATATGGTTGTGATTGATTGCCTTACTTTGGGGGGACTCTTCTGTACTCATTATTTGTGAAAACGATGCAGCACTTCCCCAATAAAGCAGAACGGCGCCCAAGCCAATCAATCTATACTTTACTTACACTGACAAAACAACAGGGCCTTTTCTCCAATTTATTTTCTTGTTTTTATCATTATTTCTTTGAGTTTAGGTACTAAAAACAGCATACAAGTGGCAATTGTCAGGATTTGGGTCATAAAGTGCTTCCTGTTGTTTGACTAGGCCATAAAAGACAAGTCAGCATAACGATCGCGCTGGACGAGGTCTGATAACAGAGATGAGAGACACTAAGTGAGGGCCCTTGTTTAATATTTACAGCTAATAGAATTCTAACGACCCAGTTGCAGTGCAGCGAAGAGATTTATAATCGAGTCCTCAAGCAGGCTGAAAAGGGGTGGGGAACATACAAAGTGGGAATAAGCTGATAGAACAACCCAAAAGGCTGTTAACTGCTGAAAACCCATCAGCAAAATCAAGAGAATTTCAGCCTCCGAACCTCAAAGTAATCTTTAGTTTTTATTTCATTAATAATTTCATATACCCTTCCCCCCCCCAACTTTTGAAATATGTTGTGCTTATATTCAGAGGAAACATTTTTCATCCAAGAAATCACATGGTGTTGGAACCAGATGCAGCTCTTGGGAGAATCGGCTCTTGTGAGGTCTGCGGTTTCATTTTGCGCCCATCTGTGTTATCTAGCGTGAGCTGTTTTCACTTACTTATGAGGGTCGAATAGGGGTTAACAAAGGAATTAATTAACATCAACAAATATGAGCTGCTGTTTCATGACTATTCATGAATTGAAAAAAAAAAACCAAGAAAAAGAACTTCATCTCAATGAGAGGCACAGCTTGAGGAGCAAAAGATGAGATGATGAGTGAGCCAGTGGGAGAGTAATATTATTCTACTCTGCACCCACCCACACATGCAAACCTCCCCAACTTGTCTTTACTCTTTAAATGTCAAAGCACAGCTGGTCCGTTTACTGTATAATCCTTGGATGTTTGTATTGAAACCAATGACAATAACTAAATCTTTTTCTTTCGAATCTCAGAATACCTCTGTAACCGCAAATGTGCATTCATCTACTGCATATGGGGATTGAACAGTGAGCTGTGACACTCAATAAATGCAATTTACATCAAGAGCCAGTAAAAGTCTGGAGTAGTCTGGCAGGATGAAGCGATCAGATACATCTTTCAGGAAGTCACAACTGATAAGATTCAATTACTAAAACGTGTTTTCTTTCTCAACTTTGTTACATCTTTAAATGTTTGTTCTTATATGTATGTCATTTATTTAAATAAAAACAGACAAAGAAAGCAAAGAAAATATTTTTATTTTTCAGTGTCTGGAAAGAGTAAAAAAATTAAGTACAAAAACATTATCTATTTTTGTAATAAAAAAATAGCTGTTCAAAAATTATTTGTCTTATTCTATAAATTATATTTACAATATATTATGTATAAATATAATTTCTAAAATATACACGAAATAAGATTTTATTACAAGGATTTTATTATTGTATAATGTCCATATTTGCCCTTTTCTATATATTTTGGTTGTATATGACTTTTTAATCTGTGCTTTAATGCTGCTTGATATAACTTATCTTTAAACACTGCTAAGATAGAGTGTCAAACTGCTTTATTTTTTTGTATCAGTGACAATAAAGCCCTTATTCAATTCATTTCAATTAAATTTAAAAATAAAATGGTTAAAATCAAGATTCAAAGTATTTGTAATAATTATAACACAGTTGCCTTGTGGTTACGTATTTCATTAATTTTGTTGCAAAGCTTGTTTCTGAATGGTGCTATGTGAATACATTTGCCTTGCCTTGCCTTTATCCAGTTTGCTGGTGAAGTTGTTAAATAACTATGCAGAAGAGTTTTTATGCGACCACTAATAAAAAATATATACATGCAGGAGAGTCAGTATGCAGACTGGAGGTGTATCCTCGTGTAACCCCCAGTGAATAACATGGTAAATGGTAAATGGACTACACTTATATGGCGCCTTACAGCTGCATGAGCATCCCCAAAGCGCTTTACATTGTTCATCACATTAACCCATTCACTCACCCACCATTGGAGGCTGCAGCCATGCAAGGTGCATTCACTCCAATGGGGTTCAGTGAGCTTGCCCAAGGACACTTTGGCATGTAGACAGGCAGAGGCAGGTATGGAACCTGCAACCTTCCGATTGGGAGGCAACTGCTCTACCAACAGAGCCATGTTGTAGGAAACCGTTAACAAAAGAGAATCCACAATGAGAAAAATATGATGCATTAATGTGAAAATGCCTTACATCCTGAGCTTAGGCTACAATACAATCTCACAATACCAGACGAATAACTACTAGTAAAGAAATAATTCCTCAATACTTCTATTACAGTGCACAAGGATCAACAGACATAGATTAAGTAGGGGGGAGCATGATGAATGAGCATGCCACACAGTGATATTAATTCCAATCTTCCATTCAAAAGATAAGCGTTGACAGAAATAAATGAGCTGGTGGGGCTGGCAGTCATAAAGGCCATACAGAGTTAACAGGTTGACTTCTGAACCAAAGCGTGACCCAGACACATAATGACGGTTGCACCGACGACGTCACAGAGATGTGTTAATACGACACTCCTGGTGGTCCATAACGGCAGTTAAACCCAGTGACGGCTGGAAAATCAATAACAACTAGTAGACAAGCACTGAAAGCTGTCCCAGGGGCCGTCACTGCCGAGGTGGAACTCCTTCACAGCAGACATCTAACCACCACAAGCAGTTCTCATAAGCTTAGCTGTCAGGACCGTGCACGTCTGATGAGACAATGACCTCCACTCATCAAAGCAGCTACATTTGTGTTGTGTACATAATGTGCATGTGGCCGTGATCCAGAGAAGGGGTGAAAAAAAAAAGGAAAGGCCTTTAAGGGGGTTCAGTGACAAAAAAAAAAATTTAAACAAATAAATTAAATTACCTGCAATCTTTCAATAACTGCAATTCCTAATGTGTCCACTGGGAGCTCTTTCTGAGACTTCAAATAGGATTAGCTTCAAAAGCCATACAATGATGCCAAGAAGCAAGAAGCTTTTGCCCAAATGAGAAAAAATGTGGCATTTTTTAAGGATTATATATTTTATTCATAACTGGTATGTTTTACTTTAATTTGAATAATTCAAGGATACAGTGACTGTTAGTGGCACAGAGACCCAGAGAAAACGTGGGTTTGGAGGATATACTGCTATCCTACTGCTTCAGCCCAATTAAGATCATACTACTGCACTCAAGTGAGTGTGACACCACAAAATCTAGAGCATATTTTTGTTGACTGCGCTCTGAGTTCCACTGAGCAAATGACAAACTTTCAGTGCTGGAATTCACAGCAGGTTTCGGAGACACGTTGCCCTCCGAAACACACTTTCCAACTGTGGGATACAGGTTGAAAATGAAAGTCAGAGTGGGGAAAAAATGGGAAGTAAATAAATAAACAGAAATTTCAAAAGGGCTGTGACAAATATCGAAGCACTGTTCTCTACTGATTGCACAAATCAAGATTAGTAGTGTGTTGATCTGTTAAAAAATACAACTTGCGAAATGCTGTATAAGAACTCCAGCAACTGCAAATACTTTCTTTTAAAATAATGTGCTGTTTATGCTGCATATCAAATACTCATAAAGCTTGATAACAGAATAAAGTAGTCACATCTCATCTATCAATATATAAAACCCCACAAACACCGATATGAGCAACAGCAACGAAGTAAAATTGCTAAACTAAATTGAGCATTCACTGCATTGTTTTAACAAGTATTGCATAAAGTGTCAGTTTCGGAATTGATATATATTTGAACAGGAGTGTATACAACAATTGCGTGACTCACCATTGGAATGAGGAAAGCTATGTTACCAATAGCAAAAACCCAAAAAAAAAAAAATTCAACTGATGTGAAGCGGCATTTACAGAAGCCATGGGCTTCATGTTAGTCATTTAACTTCAAAGGACTCAGAGTTCAAGAGTTTTAAATTCATCATGTACAAGCACCAAAACTGGGTCAGCTCCACAACTGTACCCCTGCTGGATTTTTAACCAGAGAAGAGGGGGGAAAAACATTTTCGTGTTGACAGTGTTTTCTGTGAATTGCATGATGGCAACTTAGAGCTAATGAAGCTAGCATCTTAGAGAGAACTAAGAAAAGGTCAGCATAAAAGAAGAATCAGCAAGACAAATAAAAGAAGCCAACAATCTGAAAACACTAAGGAAATGGGGATTTGAAAGGCAAAAAGAGGTGACATGTAAAAACAATAGCTGCATGTAAAACAGCTGATACTTCCCGATGTTTTCATGCAAGTACGCAGATTCCAATTTGTCCAGGCAGGACTCATCTGAATCAGGTCAACTGGACTCCCTCATATATCCTGTTATACTCATAAGCCACTTGGATAATGAAGAAATGTTTTCCAAGTCATATGACCATGTGCAGTTCACCTGATTCGATTAGTTTGACATGCTTCCATGTGATCATGAACCCATGGATTTGTTTAAAAAAAAAAAAAAAAAATACCTCAAAAGTTAATCTGATGATGGAATAGTGACAACATCAGATGCAAGACCAAGATAACTGTTGTTCTTTAAGTGTGCTTTATTTAAAGATAAGCAAGTATGTTTTGTCTGGTCTGGTAAAGTACTTTTAATTACCATGCGGAGGTCATAAAATGTATCCCGCCCTGCGGTAAAAATAATCAGGAATAAGTGGCTAATATGTTTCGGGTTGATGTCGAGTAGGACATGTTTCATGCCGCTGTCAGGAGGACTGAATCAATTCCAGGGTTAATGAGGGCACGATTCCATGGTAAATGGGAGGTCAGTGGAAAGGTAATGGAGCTTCTGTTGATGCTAATCTGCTCTGTAAAGACAGTATGGTTGAAGCTTTCCAACTGATATATCATCTTGGGAAGGGAACGAGTGTAGAGCTCAGTCACACTGTATAAATTTGAACTCTGACAACTGATCAATCACCATACACACCACTGTTTTATGAACTGGTGGCAATTTTAAAAAAAATTTTTGTAGCAGCATATGAAAAGACAACAGCTCCCTCCCATGCGGTCTTTCGATGTGTAGCAATTTATCAACTAAATGGCCAGTTAATCCAGCCAGTGTCTCAATAATCGTCAAGCTGGAAACTAGGATTGGGTTGGGGAATGTGTTGGGAGTGACAGAGTTTAGAAAAGGCCGGCTCTCCTGCTGTTTGGAGGCAGGAGATAAGAGAATTAACATTAGCGCCAATCCGGATGAGGAGCAGCAGATGCACCCAGACGTCTCATCGGGCCCCGCCCCACTGCTGCTTTCCCTACAAGACAAGCTTGGTAACAACTCTGTCAGCAAATTCTGCTCCTTTGTGTAGAAATTGTAGTCAGGAAATCAAGGACACAGAAGCAGAGGACAAGGAGAGAGGGGGTGGCAAAAAGAGATGAAGGGGTAGGACACAACAGATTAGTACAGATTAACAGTGCTATTCCTTCCTGTGCCAATCAAAGATAAGGGTGCCAGCCAAGCTCCTCCAGCAACACCACTGTTCCGCATCTCATTAAAATGTAAACGCAGTACATTCAGAGATCTCCCACTTAAGCTCTGATGAGGCAGCAGCTTGAAAAAGGAGCAGGAAGACTAGGCACTGGCAGGGCGCGTCGAAGAGGAAATGGGTGTGATAATGAATAAAGAGAAGAAAAGGGATATTGCATCGCAATCGGAAATATGGCTTGACTGAAGCTATTTTTACCCTGGGGGGACAGGAAGTGCCCCGAGGTCTCCTTTCACAAACCAAATACACTTGATTTGGATACAATGAAAGAAAATGGAAGGGTTTGTTTCATCCTTGGGTACACAAGGCTATGCTTGCACAAAAGGGCAGACACAGAGCCAAATAAAGAGACCTTCACTATCACAAAATGTTGTGATCATAGTTGATTTTATTGGCAACGAATCATATTTTACATTTCTGAGAAAATGTTCTCCTCACCCCCTGCTCTCTTCTAACTGAGTGGAGTTTAGTGTCAATATGGCCTAATTTACTGGGAACTAGTTCTGACTCTGTAGTAAATGGGATACACTTAGTTACTGCCTTCCTGGGAGCAATAGTAAATCTCTTTCCCTCAGTCATGGTGCACCGCATCATGAAAGCATTACTCACTGCAGTAAATTCCATTTGGCATATCCCTATCACGCCCATACAAACCAGACAGCCAGCATGAATCTTTCGGAGCACATGCAAATAGACCAACATGCAGCAAACGAGACCACGGCAGTCCAACAGTATGCACTATGCATGGGCTGACATGTTGGTTTTGTGCACTGTTTGCCTGGGAGCTCTTCAAACATATCCTTCCTCTCAGGAGTGTCTCTTTCCAGCCCCACAGACAGGAGACAGCAATCACTCAGGACCCAATCAGTAGAACCAGGCTGCACGGGTTCCTCCGGAGCTCACGACTCCAATCGAGCCTCCCTGGGTGTAATCAATGCCAACAGAGCAGGCCCGGCCCACTGAGTCACTGGGTTGAATGTGCATACCCTCCCCTGCAGCTGGCACCACTCTCATTATGGACCTAATCAGTGCAACTGCAGCTCTTGTCAAGACAGCCTCCACAGAATAGGCTCTCTCTTTGATATCACGCTCATGCAGAATTCCTAAATACTTTTATTTTTAGAGACCTGGCTGTGCTTCCCAGTGAATAGAATGTCATGTTGAAGATCCTACACAATGCATGCTTGATCATCTGTGGAATATGTTCCACTGAGACTCAATATCTGGTGTGAATACAAACAAATATTTCACAACTAGTCCAAAGTGAAACATGTACATGTAGCAGTTCTAACATACTGGTCCCAGTAATAGGTGGTCCTTGCAAAACAAGAAGGTGAATCCTTGCATAGTTAGAGTTTTGGGACTCCACAATCATATTGTAAAGTGTGATTCTCACCAGCAGCAGAAGAAGCACCACGTCGGCATGGTCACACACACACGCTACATGCAGAGCCGTCCACTGGTCTTCGTCCTGCAGGTTGGCATTCAGGCCTCGCTCAATCAGAAGCTCCGCTGCAAACACATTGTCATGGCGAGCGCACTGCAGGACACAGAATCAGTCATCACCTTATTGTTGTTTACGGAACAGTGTAATCTCAAAAGCATTGATAATTGTGAACAACAGACATGAGTGGCTTGATGCATTTGGCATAATTATCCTATGCAAAAAAAAATGTACTGTGCAGCAGTGGGGATAATTACACCCTTGTATTGCCGCTGGGAAACTAGAAAATTGCTAATAATAAAGATATGGAGATGGGTTATTTGGAAGTCAGCATGTAAAAAATATGAGGGACAGCATCATGCAGTGTAGACTAATGCTAACCATGTATTTTGGAATATAGCTTTAATTCGGTTCAAGCTATATTTAAGCTCAGGAGGTAGGGATTAGGTGAAAAAGTCAGTGTCAATTCATAGTTTATCAAAAGCAGTTTGGTTATGTCTTACCAGATGCAACAAGGATCCCCCCGAGGAAAGTGAAGTGTTGGGATCGGCTCCCTCTTTCAGGAGACGCAACACTGCAACACAATAAACATCCATATGTCAACACCTGCTGTATAAACAGACAGTGTGCTTAAGGCATGACACAGACACACACCACATTAGACACAGGCACGCACTGAACTGTGCCACTCACTATCACAACCAATATGTGTCAAGTGTCCTCTGACTGTCCTTGCTGTGTCAGGGTGGATCAGCGTTACGACTGAGAGCATGCTTGGTAGCTCCTTGCTTCAGCAGCAGGTCAGAAAGCTGTCGGGTTTTCACAATATCACATCAGATACCGTGAGCTCCAGTGAGCGACACAACCCAGTAACACACTGACACAAATGTACTGAAGAAGACACAAGCAATACAAAACGGATTCGAGCATTAGCAGGGGAGGAGGCAGCAGAAGGCTGAAGAAGATTGCCATGATTTCATTATACATTTGAAGCATTTGCATCAGAATACGAGCAAACACAGCACAACACAGTGACAAAGTGAGATGGACAGATAAATAGAGAGTAATGGAAAAACAAGTGTCAGAGAGTAGTGGCAGAGATGGAGTTTTGAGGTCTGCACATATGTGATTTCGGTGGCCCTGACAGCACAAGATGGATAGGTAGATGCAGCAAAACAACCGCAAATGCCGGACAAGCTTTCCCCACACACCGCATGCAGACACGTATACACATCAAAATCACATTAGCAAAAAAGCAATGGCCCTGAAGACAAGGAAGCATTGTATTTCTATAGGAAAAAGCCCTGCTGATCATCCCCATGAGGTCAATTTGCTCAGGCAGACGTACTTAAATAACCTCAGCAACCCACCACCTCAAGGCAGCAGATGTTGGTAATCCTGGTTTTATCTCAACACATATACACATAAAGTGGTCAAACAATCCACCATTGTATACCAGGCATAAAACAACAGGAACATAACAGTATATGTAGCCATCTGGAATAAACAAACACAATAGTCTACATGTCGGAGAGACATATTTAAAAATCAACACCTCTTCAAGTCTCAATCATAACTGCAATGAGTGGCTCTCTAATTTTGTGACACATCAACCTTAAGTTACAGCTGTTACACCAACATCAACATGATGATCAAATACCAAATGGCCTTTTGTGTGATTTAACACAAATGCCACTGGGCATTATATGGTACATTTTACCTGAAATACACCTAGGATATTTTATATATTAGATATGCCAAAAATCATATAGACGAGAATACATTCACTAACAATATGATTTTTATTTCACTTGTGATATCAATAGATCAGTAGCACAGACAGGTAGTGACTATCACTCCAGCCACATTTCAAGAATGTTTTTGTTCCGAGTCTACGTTGGAGTGTGTGAGTTTTCTTCAGGGGTGAATGAGTGTGTGTTGTTTGTCTTTTTGCGTTTTTCCTGTGAAGGACTGGCATTGGTCAATGGTCTGCACTGTCTTCACACATAGCCCCTGTTGCCCTGTACTCAGCTTCCCTTTGTGGAATCAAGTGGTATAAAGACCAGTTTGAGGAAAGGATGGATATTAAACGCATATTCAAGCATCACATGTTAATGTTCAGGAAACTGTTGGTTTCCATTATGTACACTTCTGTAATTATCAGCAATAATGTTTAATTCATGTTGAGTTGCTCACACTCAGCTTAAAGGATTTTCACCTGCACATACGCCAGACAGGCCAGACACCTACTGCACACAGACATTATTTCTGTCTTCTAATAGCTGTCAGCACTTAATGGCCTTTAAATGGTTAACAGACAAAAAAAAAAAAAACCTGACGAGACAAGGGAATGGATAATGCTCTGCTTTCTTGTCTTGTAAGCTTTATGTCCCAGAGCAACGTATGCAATGTGTCTCGTTTGCTTTTCAGGAAAGATAAAATATCATCTCAGGTTTGGTGTCTCCTAGTCAAGAACTGCCCTTCCTTCAGAGCTTGTTGTCGGGCTTTGATGAAGGAACCTGCTTGAGTTTTATGGCACATTATTGAATGAGTGTAAAGAGAGGTCGAGGGGTCAAGAGGGGAATATTGACAGCTGAGCCGTTAAAGAGAAAAAATGTTTGACAATATGGTCATTAGAAATCAATACCACGGTTGTGCCATTAGTGGATTCCTCAAGAATGACAACTGTTTCCAGTTGGTATTTGCATGTCAGAAGCATACCAATTTAGGCATGCCAGGAATAATAGGCATACAATTAGAATGTATGTACCCCAGCAAGAACAAATAAATACCTCGAAAAAACAAGAAATATAAATGATAAAAAAAGAGGGAAGATTCATTTATAAAGTCTAAAAAAATGACATGACTGAAAGACTTCCTGAGCCAGTCAGTTCTGCATTTTTAGCAATTTACTGTATCTGCAGAAAGAAAACATACCTTATTGATCCTCTTAGGGAAATTGCCGCTCTGCATTTAAGCCATATATAGAGAGCCTTAACTTCACATACCAGGATCAGTGAGCTGCCGGTGGGAGTCAAGGGCAGTTTGAACCTACGGACGTCTGCTTCTTCAACCTTGGCCAAAACCCTCAAAGTCCTCATATCAATAAACCGTTTTTGCATATCATATATTTGTATATGGCCGTGGCCCAGCTGGCCAATCAGGTTACCGTCCAGTCCCAAGTATTGATCCCCCATTTCACTATAACCATAAGTCAATGTTGTTCGGAAAGACACTGAACCCCAAAATTATCAAAATTGTATGGCAGCCACAACCATAGATGTGTCATTATGTGTGGGTGTGACTGATCATGTAAAACAATTTCAGACTGCTAAAGTGATGGCGAAGTCCATTTACTTAAAACATTAGTGATTACTTAATTTCAAAAAAGGTTTGGCCTTTGCCTTGTCCTTTGAAATATTCATCCACCATGCCAGAGAGACGGAAGGAATCCATCCATCTTCTATATTGCTTTATCCAGTTCAAGGTTGTGGATGGCTGAAACCAATCTGTGCCGCAGGCCCTAAAGATATCTGAATATTCTTTCAAAATTTTAAATCCAGCTCAGACAACATCCAAGCAAGCCAAACCAAGTATCTTTGAAAGTTACAGTCTTTTCAGTGAAAAATCTCCTCTTTATTTATGCACGCCCCATGTTGGACAAATCATCAAAGAAACACCAATAAAAAAAATCAGACTTGGAAGAACGTTCATAACCTTGAAGCTCAGCTTTGATTTAAAAAGTCATGCAATGAAGTGCAGTTTTTCACAGAGCAAGAACCGGCGACTGTTGCCTTTCATCTTTTAAGAAAGAGACCCCCATGAAAGATTGTATGAGACTGGATAACATGTCAGCAATCCAAGACGGATGGTGAAAGATGAATGGCGTTAACCTTTCAAATCATAGCTTGACAGTGGTGTGAATTAGTTCTCAATAATTCTATAAATCAAATAGACATGACAGAGAAAGGATTTTACCACAATGAGAGAAAGTCATGTGTCAAGTCAAACCAGGGTGCATGACATGTTCCTTGTTTCACGCTCTGAAGCTGCTGTGTGGAGCTCCTAAACTGTTATTCTGCTGGGCTGATAGGATATTTTATTAATCTAAATATGCATGTTGTTGTAATGCAGCGCTGATCTCGAAGAAAAGGCAGCAGTACCTGATATTATTGTGTGGCCTTGTAGCTTTACAGAGAAGAACGAAAAGGTTTATCTTTGCTGCGAAGGAGTCTTGGATATAAATCATAGATGTTTATGTTCATTGAATGATTTACAAAGGCTCAGGTATACGTGTGCCCCACTGCAACAACAGTCATTTTCTTTCCAGGTTAAATCTTTATTTGACAGTTGGTGTTTGGTTATACGCTGATCTCAGGTGTGTATGTTTTGCTTTTGTTTCTCCCTCTTTATGATGTTCCTCGTGCACTTAAAGGGTTCAACCTACCTTTTAAGGATCAAAATGCTAGATAATGCTTTACATGTACATTATGCAACGGGTTGCGATCCCCGGTGGTGCCGGTACTGAAAGTGGGAAACACGTTTTTGAGTTCTGATTGTGGGAGGAAGAGCACTAGGCAAATAAAGTACCTACGTTTATGGTGCAAATTGCAATGACAACTGCATCTGGCAACTGATGTGAAAAGGAGCAGCTGAGAATACATTTGCTTGAAGCTGGGAATTTGGTTTGTTAAAATCTGTGTTTGTGTTTTACCTACATTGTGGGTACCATCATCCTTTATCACACTCAAGGTGTGTCGAGGCAAAAAACTAATTTGAGAAAGTAAATCATGAAATCTTTTTTGAATAAAGCATTTACCAAGGTGAGATTAAGGTAAAGATTAGGTAAATGTAAAAGTAAGGATAACCATAGTAGCAGCTGTCGTCAAAGGTGTGTGTGTGTGCGTGCGTGCGTGCGTGCGTGCGCGCGCGCGCGACATGTCTATCAGAAGGGAGATGGGAGTGAGCGCAAAGCAGAGTCGGCTGTCATTTGCTGGAAAATTGCAAAACAGCTGTTGGAGACATATGTGGAGTTTCCATGGCAACCAGATAGGAGCTGGTAGAGGGGAAAGCAGAGAGCATGAGAGGATAAGAGGGAAACCTAAATCAGGTATAGACCGCCAGAGAGAGATTTATCGGGAACCACAGCATTGATGCGTTACTGCCTTTTGCATTTATCATTGTCTATATCAATGTAATATGGAACTACTTTACTGCTTCATTCAAAAAGCAATATCCACAAATCAACGATAACATTATGACTACCTTCCTAATATTGTGTATGTTCCTCTATTGACCTGACCCGTCCAGCCGTCAACTACGCTGAACCCCTGACACCAGCAGATCCTTTAAATCCTGTATGTGGTGGAGTTAAGTCCAAATTGACCAGACTAGATTATATAACACGTCCCTCAGATGCTTCTAGGACATCTAGGAAAGTCAATACCTTAAACTGACCATTTTTGCTTTGTGGCAGGATGCGTTAGCCTTTTGAAAGATGCCAGTCATCAAGGAATACCGTTCTGTTAGGAGTGCACATGACAAAGCTGAGAGAGGTGATGTAAGTCAATATGGCATCCACATGACAAGCAGGATCTACTGTATACCCACAGACAATTGTCCAAAATGTCTAAATGACCCTGCAAAGCTGTGGAATGTGTTCCCCAGTTAAGTGATGTACAGGAATCAAGGGGATGTCAAAGAAAATATGATTCATCAGACTAGGCCACCATCTTATGCTCCATGGTCCTGTCCACTGGCTCATTACACTGATGGTGGAGGACAGGGGTCGGCATGGCCACTTTGATCTAATGAGCCAAATGTGTAACAAACTTTGATCCACCCAGTATTGTAATGCCTTTCTATAGTGACAGCACCAACTCCTGCAACAGTCTGCAAGGGCCAGCCTTTAATGCAGCCCACCCGAGGAAAGGTGGAGCAATAAAAGTGGTCATCAGTGTTCACTTCGCCTGCCAGTGGTGATAGAAATATGAAGAATTCACAAGAACACACCTTAAAAAAAGTTGCATAAAACCTTAATTGATAACTTTTATAGATCTAACAAACTACTTTCTTGCTAAAATAAAGATAAAAAAAATCCCTGCTGTCATTTGTCCATGTTTGTGTCCCACCACCTTTTTATTGCTCACAGAACATTAAAGTTAAGTGCACTTTGTGACTCAGAAAAAGTCTGTTCAGATATACTCAATGCCCCTCAATATGACTAACCTTCTGAGCAAAGCACAAAGTTATTCTTCATTGAACATGAACTTCTGTAGTCAGATATAAAGCTCACAACAAACACAGGCCTATTCTTCAGCTGTGGCACAAGATTAAATGTACTTTCCTTGCATTTTATTATTCAAATCTTTGCCTTACTTTTATGTTACTGGACCATTATATTCTATGAATCTGATAAAATCCCAGTACTACATGTTTTGTATAATGTCACTTGCAGCAGTATTGCCAATATAACCAATATAGCAACTATGGGTAATCGCCACATGTTAAACATAATTCTTTGGAATCCCTCCATGAGCTCCTGTTCAAATCCCTCATTTTTATACAGACTTCAGTATCTCTGGTCCTTATCATACAATCATAGGCACAAGGACCATCTCACCTCCCGGTGCTATGTTTCTGAAATGAGCTTTAACGCTTTTCCATTGTTTCAATCTTGATGAGAAAAAGGCACGCTGCAGGTTTGTTCCAATAATGCCTAACGCTGAACTCATGTTATCTCAACCATGAGTTCTGTAAGATGAAAAACGGCTTCTCCTACTCACGAGACTGAAGACAATGTCATTTTATGGATTTTAATTCTTGTCACAATGTCAAATAAGCCACCACACCAGGGTGGTGATGCATTTTTATACAAGCAGTAAACAGGAGGTAAACTGAGGGACCCGGAGAAAACAGTCACAAACATACTTGAAATGGGCATACTCACACTGAGAAGCAAGAGCACTAACCACTAGACCACTGTTGTGAACAACCCACAACACTTTTTTTTTACCAACATCAGGTAGTTAAGAGCTCCTTTGAAAACATGGTCACAGACTAAAAAGGAAAATGCAACTCCTTGTTTGTGCGCAGTAAAATGAAATCGGAGCTGCAAAGTGAATATGGAAGTGTTTTAATCAGTTTTCTGTGCTGGCCATATCTGGGGGGGAAAAGTGTTGTTACACACTTCTCATCTGTGAAATGTTAATTAAAATACTCAAACGTAGCGGGTAACGTTTGAATTCAATTTCAATTTCACACAGGGTAGTATAGACCTCTTGCAGGAAATGAGTTCACAGAGTACTTATATTTCTCATCCTCTCTCACATCTTTTGCTCCATCTCGTGTTCATCTGTGCAGCCAAATCTCCGAAGGAACATTGATGCGTCATCGAACGAATGGAAAGTTTCATTTCCAAACCGACTGATAAAGACCATAAAATTTCAAGGCACTGTCTGATGATGTGCGTCACATTAAAGGCAAGTCATGAAGTCTTGAATGGAATTGTAGTGTGATATTATGACATCTCTTGCTGTCACCTCTGTGGGCCAAGACCCCGTTCTGTCACACACATGGCAGGTGGTTGACACGCCCAGCAGGGTTTACTGCAAAGAAACATCAATGTATTCCACTGGCACTCCATTTTTCTATCTCTCCGATTTCCTCTCCGGTTTCAATTTTAAGCCATGTTACTCTGCATAACACTGCACATACCTCTCCTCCTTTCACTCACTCACTGCAGAGAAGTTATTACAGTACGAGTCCCTGCGCTGTGGCTGCATGATGAATCCATACAGATTGATCAATCATGAAAAGCCAGCCATTCAGACACACTCCAGGAAGTAATTACCTTTCTGTGAAGTTCACACAGTGCAACACAAGCACAAAAGAAGAAGAAAAAAAAAAAAACATGCATCCATCCATCTTCAATCCCGGCTTCATCCACGTTATGGTTGCGAGGGGCTGAAGCCAATTCCAGGTAACACAAGGCGAAGGACAGGGTACACCACGGACAGGTCACTCATCCATCACAGGACAGACAATCACCCACACACACTCTTACACCTACAGCCAGTTCAGAGTCACCAGTTAAGCTAATGTGCTGATAAGAAGCAGGAGTCCCAAAGAGAACGTACACATTTCATACAAGTTATGCTTTCATCTATGGCTGATCGTTTCAGCAGGAATGTTCTTTCCTCCTATTCCGGTGTTTGTTGGAAGCAGTCTATTTTAATTAGGATTCTCATTGATGAAAAATTCTAAAATGTATTATTCTCTTTTTTTCCCCCTTTATGACGGATATGAATCAAATTCCCTGAGTGGGCAGGAACACAACCCTTGACATTTGAAAGATCAGGCCCTATTATCAAACTCTTGTCTAACCACTATACCACCAGGCTTCCAGAAGAAATAATGTTCATCATTAATATTAACATCTGGCAAGTAGAGAAGAAAGCTTTACAATGTCGTGCTGGTGGTTGTTCTTGCCACACAGTCAGAAGAAACCAGTTTAAGTTTTTGGCCTGAGGGCCTTTCTGTGGAGTTTGTATATTCTTACAGGGATGTGAAAGTGCAGAGCACTGTTTCAGAGAAACAAAAAGATTAGACCCATTACAGTACTGAAACTAAATATAGCATTTAGGATATAATCTCCAGGATACTGTAACACTCTTCCTAATGAGGGATTAGTTTTAATGGGTACGCTTAATTGTACACAAATGCACAGTGAGTTATACCTCAACAGTAGTAATTATGTGGTGGTTAGAGGTCAGACTGGTATTAACAGATGCTTAATTAGCCTCCGATTAATTAAAACGGCCATCTTAAATTCAACTGAACTCACTTAATAGAACATGTATGATAAGATCTCTGCTTTTCTTTGTGAAGTTTGCATGTTCTAACATGCCCGGTTTTCTCCAGATACTGCCTCCTACAGCCCAGATATAAAGTTTTTTGGGGGTAAACTTGTGCTGACGGGAAGAAAAAAAAGGCACTGGTGGAATTATTTTGGTGAAAGTGAAGCCATCATAAATATTGAAAATATTAATAGATACAGAGACAACAGGTGCTGTCCTACTACTTGAATCCCACTTTAATGAAGGGATTGGTTTAGGAAAACAATTGCAACAAAGCGTCAACATGAAAGTGGGACAGATGTTTGCAGAAGGCAGGTGTATGGCACTACAATCTGGCAGGATGGTACTGTGCTATTTTCATTTTGTTACCATAATGCTGCAATCTCCTCTCTAACCCGTTGCATCTCTCAGCATGGTTACTCTTCTTCATTGCCTCTCTTCATCTTTTTGTCTTTCATCCTTGGTCATACAAGAGAGACTGTGCAGATGACTTCATACTCTTTATACATTAACTGTATTGTATTCTCTGTATTCATTCCTGCTATATCCTTTCTAGGCCTTATTATATGCTTTATAGTTTACCTTTACATATACAGCAACAATTTCTTCTTTACAACTACAAAGTTGCATTCTTTTTTTTTTTATTCACAATAAATTAATTTCGGATGCCAATCACTACTTTCAGATTTCTTTTATACCAACTGTCAGTTTTGTTGGCCTCTTTTGCTTTTTCGACACCGTGTTTCAATCTGATTTCGCATTTCAGTCGAGAAGAAATCGAGACATAAATATTTATATATATATATATAATATAAATATTTAAAGACAATACTGTCAAAAGTCTAAATTAATCAAGAGATTGACCGACTCTTTTCTGCTAGCCTTTTCCACTACCGCTTTGATTTAAATGACTTAAATTCTAAAATTAGCCTATTATCAGAAAAGAAATCACAACATACTCTTGCTCAGTATTTTTCTTGCAGTAGGCTTTCCCGGCAGAAGACAGGGTTATACAGGCAACGTCCATTAGTTATAACTCCCACCATCCCCTAGATCAATCCCTTGGCTCTCGATGTGAGATGGGCTGGTACACACTTCTTTTTAGTAGTAAGGGGAAAAGATAGCGAAATGCTCCCACATTACTCTCGGGACGGTCCTAGCCTCTGGTAAATCCTATCACTCTTCATAAAAGAGGAAGAAAGCCAACTCAAGCAGCAAGAGTGAACAAACTGTCATCACTCAGAGTACCAGGACCACTGAAGAATACTTAAGAAGCTTTGTCAAGATGTAGCAAGTGGCAATGTGCCCAAGTGTTTTGGAGAAAGAGACAGAAATCAAGTAATGGGAACAAGACGGGCCAGCGTGAATGGAATGGAAGGTTTCAAGCAGTCTATTGATCATTCAGAAGAGGGTCTAGGCCTCTTGTAAAAAAAAAAACCTCACATCTGTACCTTGGTTCACTGTTTTGTTTAATGTTGATCCAATTCTTGCCTTGATCACTAACAAAAGGTCAGAAGGCCCCCACATAGCAAAGCCAGAGACCGCGGTGAAGGGTTGGGCGATGAGGCTGAAGGATATCTAATTCATGCCAAGCCAAGGAACCCTGTTTTCAGCCTTGCTGTTGCGATGGGATACCAGCTGCTCCCACAGACCCCGGCTGAATGTCACTGGCTGCCAGAGAGCAAAGATTAACACAGCAACCTGCAAAGACGGCCGGCCGGCTGGCAGAAATGCGTCTGGACAGCTGGGCAACTGATTAGCAAATGGCTGTCATAAACATAAAGGATGGGGAGTTTTGGCGGAAATCAATGTCATTTAGTGTAAAATGGGAAGACACTATAATGTGTGCTGATTCAGTGAAAAATTCAAGGAGAGTAGGCTGCAATCTTATCCATTCCAAGTGGACATGAGTCGATTATTCCGAGGAACAATAGATGGATCCAACAAAAGATAAAATACTGCCGATACACTGGACTCAAATAGAGACAAAAAAAAAACAAACCTTCTCAGACTTAAAATCATACATAGACATTCATACTTTTTAACAAACAGTAGTTAAAATTCCACAGCCAAGCTCAAGTCATGACCCTTAACCAGTTTCAATTCCTCATGAGCATGTTGTTTTGACTTCTAAGATTTCACGTTTTAACACCAGACTTCATTCAAGTGAATCCAGTATTGGCAAACTTCCAAACATTTGAAACACAAAGTCTTGAATGGATGAAGTGATGCCCAGCATTTTGGCTGCCGGGAAAAGACTTGTTTTTAGTTGCTTTTAGTTGTGGTGACGTTGCAAATTTGGAAACACAAAATGAAAGCTGAAATAATGCAATGTTTCATAATCTTTAAAGCTATGTCAGCCAAGTCTAACAGCCAAGTAAGTGGATGTATGTCATATTTTTAGCCTTTATTTTTTTTTATTTCCGCCCTCTCTCCAGTTGTCACTGAACAGTGTAGGTGGCAGGAGGGGGGGGAAGCTTATTATAGTTTTTTTCCCCCCCGACATCCGACATTGTCACCTCTGCTAAGGTATTTTTCTCAGTTGTTTGCATGAGGACAGGCACCTCACTCTGTACAAGTGGACACTTTTGCAGCAGAACAAATTGTGTGACCTGTGGTGAGCAACACCAATTTCTCCCTCTGCGGCTGCATGTGTGCCACAGTGTGTGTCATCACTCAGTAATGTTGGCACGGCACTGTAGCAATCCTCTCACTGTGTACATGTCCATTTTGCCCACCTACTTTGCCTTTAATTTCTCACATCCACTCACCTTCTTTGTCATCATGGTGAATGATGGCGTCTTGTAAAATGTCAGCAGGGCTGAAGCGGACCTGGGGCTTCTTGCGGTGGGCGGATGTGGCTCGGACTTTTATTGCCCCTTGCTGACGCTGAAGGCTCTTTTCCCTCTCGTAGTACGCCCGGATTTGGTCACAGCGCATCCTCCGGACAAGCCGCTGGCGCTGGCCAATTGGAAGAGACTCCAGCAAACACTGGTCTATCTCCATGTTTTGACGAAAGACATTACATAGCTGGAAACAACCTGGCAGAGTGAAAAGAGACCGACAGAAAATTAATTATTATGTTTCATGATAGGAAATGACACAGCTGCGTAATACAAATTACAGATTTTTATTGTGGATCCGTCTCTGACAGCACCTGCCTGTTTGAGTCTGTACAACCGTGGCATTCAATAACATTTCATCCATTATGAAGAAGCGTTAAAGGTACAATAGGCATTATTTTCAGCCTAAAATAATCCTCAAATTATCAACAAATTGTGAAGAAACAATTGCCAACGCAATATTAAAGATATCAGCATATTGTGGAATAGGAATAAACATTTCCACTTTGCTCGTGGTTAGTCAATCTCCTGCTTAAACATATAATGCCAAATAAAATTGTCAGAGCTGGAATAGTTCAGACACAGCAGTGCTGCCACCCACAGTTTCAAAGTGGCATTACATGTTGCACCTTTAACGAAATCATAAAGTAAAACATGCTAAGGCATCAGCTTCTTCGCCTGCAAGTGTAACTTTATTGCAGTTCTATGCATGCATGTCTTTGACAGCAGTTTGCTCAGCCGTCATGTAGCATATTTACTGTAGAGGATATCTTCTGTCTGTTTAGCCCAAGGGTGGGTTGAGTAAGGCATCACTGCATTTTATGTGTTTTTTTTTTTTCCTCTTGTCCCAGCGTAGCAATTCTCCTGACTGCGCATAATCTCTCAGCCTCTCTGCGGAACTTAGCCAAACAGATCTCATCACAAGGCAGCTGCTCAACCTATTATGGTCTGCGTGGATGATTAAGACATACAGTGGTTGTGCAGCAGGTGCACACGGAATGAGGAGAAACACACGCGCATTTTAAAGAACAAAAACAAAGAAAAGCTTAGTGAAGCAGGTTTAAGTTAAAAGCAAAAATATTGTGTCTGTGTACGTGTGTGTATGTGTGTGTAATTTAGCAATGATGGCCCTGAAAATTTGACAAAATCAGGTCACAGCCAGCCGGAGGACGAGCACAATATGAAGTTGAGGATGTCTTCGCACAGACAGGGTCTGTTGCTTTTGTTTGTCACTGTGACTCACCAGCTCCTGTCTGTTTGGCCCTGCTGTCTCTATATCTCATCCCTTCTTTTATCAAACTCAGCATTTCTGCTCCTTGTGTGCCTGTTTTAATGTTACTCTGACCTCCTCGGAGCCCCCTTTGTCTCATCTATTGTCTATTAAGTCCCCTTTTCACTTTATGGATGATCAATCAGACATTTCTTGATCCATGGAAATTTGGAAACATTTTGTGTGCTTCATCATCTTTTAAAATAGCCCTGTATCAGACTGTGTCTGATTTTTTTTTTATTTTTAAAGGTCAGACCGGTGAGAGTAAGCGAGTGTTTAGAAAAAGAAAAAAAAAAGTGTGTGGTTTAATATTAATGGGCATCAGAGAGATAGCTCTGGGCAAAGGCAAACTATCATTACAACAATGTCATGACAGCGGTCACACTGGCACCCTGATAAGAGCAGCAAAGTTTTGTAAGTTGTGGTGAAACACAAACAAATCATCTCCGATCTTAAAGCAAATTTAGAAACTGTGAGCTCACAGCTGAAAAGTCGAAAGACAATGCGGAGAAAGGCAGGAGATTTTTGAAATAGCACCAACAATATTTAAGCATGAAACTTTGAAACTGCACACCACCCTCGAGTATTGAAATGAATGAAATTCAGTCTCTTTTCCCCACAAGCTGTCAGAGGTTGTCTGGCAAGTGAGAAGACAGAATTGGGTGCCAAATCCAAGATGACATTAAAAAAAAAATGTTGATACACTCGACTAAAATCTCAAGACACCCTTCACAAAAAACAGCAGTGACTGACAAACTGTTTCCATTTTAATTTTTTCCCAGAGGTATACTTCTTATCTGTTGCTGACCATCTGTCTCTGTGGTATCAGATTTGCACTATAAGACACGTGAGTTTTCCTCCAGCTTAATTCTTTTATAATATACCTCCACCTCCACAGATGAATTCATTAAAGATTTGCATAACGCTTTGTTTTACACTGAGCTTGCCTACATGATCATAAAAAAAATCTGAAAAGCGGGATTAATCAGATGATGGTAATAATCAGATGTTTAGATGCACTTGAGAAATTAAATAATTGAAAAACCCTGGTTTATATCTTTCATATTAATAGCACATTTTTTTCTGAGTATGTACATACTTGTCTTGTGAAACAAAACTATGCCTACAATTTTCACATTAGCTGTCCAAACGTGGGCGCTAATTGAGGGTTTTCATTATTCATTAAAACATAAAATGTGCCTCCTCCTCAACCCTGAAGTAGATCTTGGTAGACTTTCCGAGGCTCCACGTCATTTTTGTCGGAATTTATGTTCGACCCACATTGTGACAACATCACATCTGTTTTCAAAGATATTCTTTTCCACGTGTAGAAGATGTAAAAGGGCAAAAAAAGATCAGATTAACAGGGACACGTGCCCAAAGACATCAGAGTATTGCTAGATTGCTAGGTATGTCTATTGAATTCATCTTGATCAGAAAACTGGTGTTATCTAGTAAAGATTACCACATTATGCTTTTTATATGATCACCTGTATTATCTAATATCTCCAATAATCAGATAATAATCACATTTATAAAGGGCATGTCAAACAGGCTCCATGTCTGCCGTCGACAAGACATATTGGTATGAGTGTGAATGTTTAACGCAGAGCTTCGAGAAGTGTAAACACTAATAAAATGCAACCCCACAGTAAAACGGTGTCCTCAACAGTCTCCCAATGGACAAAAGTGGACTGTTGCTACTTTGAATTGACTTTATACAGCTGTTTCTTATCTTCGGGAAGTGGGGGGACGTTTGGACTCGATCTTTATCAGGCAAAAACAAAGACACCCAGATAGAAAAGGAGCGTCTGTGTTTTCATGTCCTTTTTTCTGTTTGATATAAAACAACACATTCATTCAGACACCTGCCCCCTCCACCCTAGTTTGCCACACACACACACACACACACACACACACACACACACACACACACACACACACACACACACACACACACACACACACACACACACACACACACACACACACACACACACACACACACACACACACACACACACACACACCTCCTGCACAATGTATCAGAGCCATCTGCTCTGGTTCAACATTAGAAAAAAAAAAAAAACAGTTCTTTTGTATTCAGGTTCCAGACAGGAGGGGGAAGGAGGGGTCATTTTTATATTGCTCATGCCAGGTGCTTCAACTGTATATTTTGGGAACTTGGCCGCCTGTTAAGCAGACAGACAAACACACACACACACACACACATGTATAAACACACTCAATCCACTGCCTTTTCTAATATAACAGCAATTCATTTTTCATCGGCCCAACATCCCCAGGCTGCTGTTATTGCTTTTTTTTCCGCCCAAAGTTATTGCACTTTGCCTGTCCACACCTTTTTTCCAACAGTTTTTTTTTCATATATAAATTGTAGAAGCAACTTTGATTTGTATTCAGTCTATTATATCTAATCAGAGACACAAATAGTACTGAAAATCTGTAGTCCAGTGCAAATTGCTTGAAATTGGACCCCGATGCAAGTGAAAGTACTGTCTAAAGTAATAATTAAAGTATATTTATGAAGACCTCCAGGTCATTGGTATCAATGTTTCTTGTCTTAAAAGGAAGATTTGATGTGAAACTTAAATCAAATATCAAGAAAGTGCATTCAAGACAATAGAGATATTCAAAGTAGAAGTAATGTTTTTTGTCAATAGCAGGCAATATGTTCAATCTACCTGAATACAATACAACACATCTTTTAAATATCTTCTCACACATACAAAAAAGTAGACAAACATATATTCTATAGCTCAAAGCATATGCTTTGGAAAGTAGTGAAGTCGAGTAAATTGTATGTGCAATACTTATGAAAGTATATATATATATATATATATATATATATATATATATATATATATATATATATATATATATATATATATATATATATATACATCCAAATACTACTTATAATTTGACTTATTCCATCATCTATAATAATAATAAAAAAGCAATTGTGCTAATGTGATATAAGAAGTTCAAATCAATCTCTAATATGCTAATAGAGCTTTGTTTAAGAATGAACAAAATCCACAACATCAGGACCAAAGCTTATTTTACCTCGAGTGTAATAAGCCGAACACAATAGCATAAACACAATTTCCTCCAAATGAATATTGTGGGTGCAAAAGATTAGTGGAAGAACAAAAACAGTTTTTAAGTGATTGAATTGTAACAAACCTGAGCTACACCTCATGAGGTAGTTTCAACACCAATGGATCTGCAAAGTAATTGCTTGGATTAAAGGGACACTATAGAGATATTTTTATCATTCCTCTGTTGAACATTAGGGGGTGGTGATGAGTCACTACAGTATCAGTCTGATCTTTGCCTGATCTTTGCCTTTTCAGTTTTGATCGTCCTTTTTTTGTTGTTATTGCAGCGCTCCAGGTTGGGTTCAGAGGGGATGTGGTGATTTCCTGCTTCTCGGAGATGACAAGACTTTGTCATTGCCAAGAGGCTCAGCGATTGTTTTGATGATCCCTCAGAGTAAATACACCATGTTGTGGTGTAAAAACTTGCATTGCAAAACTAAATGCACTGGTTCAAGTTGGAGAAAAGGCTGATGAAATTGTCTTTGAGATGTCATGACTGTTTTTCCTCAATTTGTTGATCATTTTAGATTAAATTGATTAAACTTGTATCAATAGTGACACATCCAAGCACAACTCTTGTGTTCCATAAACAGACTGTTAAAATCCTCAAAACATTTACATAAAACCAAAATTTAAAAAAATAAAAAAAAACCTTGAATGATTCAAGCACACTAGTTTAAACAAGGACGACAACATTTTCACATCTTCTTCCTCACACTTTGTGTTTGTCTTGACAGCTTGGTGGTAAACTGTGAAAAGATGAGGAGAAGTGACAAATGTGCAAGACTAAGAGAAATCGTGTCACCAAATGTAAAAAGCAGAGCTAAAACACAGGAACTGAGCCAGTTCAGTCCCATAACATGAAAATACGATGAATGCCGTCGCCGTCTGCGCCCTCATTGTGACAGTTCTATGTTTGAATCTCTTTGGCTGCGTATATCCGAGGCTCTGTCACCTTTATACACCAGTTATCGAACACACATTCAAGGCTGCAGTCCCATGAACCCGCGAGCTGACGGCACATGATAGACGTCACATAGGATGACAGACGGTAGAGGACATGAGTCACATACAGGATGTTAAAGTGCAGTATGGAGAAGACGGATATATGAGAGATTGCGAAATAATAAACAGTACATTACAGGTCTGAAGTTAAAATGGCATTTTGTTAGTGAATACATTTTCCTCAATGGATCAAATCAATCATGCTAATTAAAATAATGTGTACTATAAGGTTAAAAGCACAATAATATATATGAGACTTCAGATTAGGTGATATATCACTAAAACCTTCATCTTTCATGGTTTGCTTCAGCCGACTGTATACAAAGAGACTCAATGGTGTGTTAGGATACTGATTGGATTAGCTGAATATTCCCAGGAGAATTTCTTTGTTTTCTGGAGATTTTCTTTCTTTCTCATACATGGGAACATCAAAGATCAATAGGAAAAAAAATAAGACGAAGGTTTTTCTTCCACACTGAAATAATATGCAAATTAACAAAAGACAGGGTTTTTTTTTTTATTAACGAGTTTGTTATGAACAAACAATGCATTGGGAAAGAAATGTTGCTTGCACCAAGTGGCCATGTGAAATATCACTGGCAGTTGCTCCAATGTGATGAATGGCTGTGAACAAATAGATGGAATGTGAATGAGAGTGGGGAAGGACAGCGGGTTTAATGGGAATCAGGGCTGAATGAATCCGAGAGAGAGAGAGAGAGAGAGAGAGAGAGAGTGGTGAGACAGAGGGATGGGGCTAAAAAGCATGAGCCTCCTTCCCCTACTATCCTGTCTCCAGGCTATCAGTTATTGATTGAATGTAGAGCGCGCCTGTACGGGGCTCCAGCTAATATCACTGACTGCACTGCAGGAGCTTGTAAATGAGAAAATAGCTCACATAGACATGTTCACAAATGTACACACACAGGATGCAAACTGGAAACACTATAAATATGCAGCGCGTGAAGAGCAAGGGATTAAGGGGAGAGACAGGTAGTGCTCTAAGAGTGGAGGAGAGACTTTGACAGCCTGCATCACCTCTATAATATTGTTCACTTATCTCCTCTCTTTCATTCTCCCCTCTTCCTTTCCATTACCACTCAAACACTGCCATCTCCCTCTTCCACTCCTCGCTCAGGCTGCTCATCACTCTTTCAGATACTTGGCTGCATTCTTGATATGTCAATCACCCCATCCTCACCTCCTTTCCATTTTCCAATTCTGCCATTCCCTCCATCTTCCCACCGCTCCTCTAAATCACCCTCAGTTTCCCTCCATCTGTCCTTCTCTCTCTGAAATGACTTTCTCTCCCCGTCAGTCTGTCATTGTGTTAAGGACGTGCCAGATGCTCGTGGGTTCTGCATCTTTGTCGCTCCATTTCTTTTTCCCTTTTGCGGCTACCTGCCGCATTCACCGGTCAACTTCACACATCTGCAGCAGCTTTCTGCAGTGAGCTCCCACACACACACACACACACACACACACACACACACACACACACACACACACACACACACACACACACACACACACACACACACACACACACACACACACACACACACACACACACACACACACACACACACACACACACACACACACACACACTTCCCATTTGAAGTTTAGGCTGCTGTGTCTGCAGTAAATGAGCAGAATATCTAAGCATGTCCACTCAAACAGTATGATAACCTGAATTCACTGGGAAAAAAAGTGCTGGTAGAATGGGCACACACACCCATGACCGAGGCATGCAGAAGTACACCGACACACGCAAATAACAGCAGCTCAATGGGTACTTACAACATTTGATGAAATGGTAGTGAGACATTTTGTGAGTAAAGTCAGACAGTCCGCCAGCTGTGTCAAAAGGCTGGTGAGGCAGGCAAAAAGGCAGGTGAGGAGTCAGAGAGCCGGGCAGGCAGATAGTAGGCAGCTACAGGTTAAAGAAAAACTAACTAATGCAGAGCTCGTAACCGGCACGATGCATTATTAATCTGGTTCCCTGCATGCTATCCAAACTCCGTTCCCCTGTCTGCATTATTCACTACCAGCAGTAGCAGCTGCGGTTGCAGCTCATGCAGCATCGACATGCACACGGTCCCAGACTCCCTCACTCACACGCTCACGCACACACTCACACACAGACATGCACTCCTTCGGTCAGCCCGTCGGCGACGGGGAGCTGCGGCTGTTCCTAGCTCCTCTCGCCTACAGCCAGATAACCACTGCACAACGTCTTCCCAGCCATCGCCGACGCACGTGTTCCGCTGGCGTCACTGACTGACAGCCGGCTCAGCCCTCCTCCTCAACACACCCCCAATGACGCAATGCTCTTCACCTCCTTACACACCCCCTCTCAGTCTCCTTCCACCACGAATACACACACGCAGACACATACGCAATGACTCATACAGATGCACACTTTTTTTTGGGGGGGGGGCTATCCTCATCCTTCTCTGCTAAATAGAAGGATCCTTCCAATGTCAGCGCCAGAGGCAGCAGAAGGGAGATAGTAACGGAGGTTACCTGGGATAACAGGAGGATGGGATAAAAGGTGGGAAGATGGAAGACATTCAGATACAGTAAGGGGAGCAAAAGAAGGGAGAGAGCGAGAGAGAGAGAGAGACAGAGAGAGAGACAGAGAGAGAGAGAGAGAGAGAGAGACAGAGAGAGAGAGAGAGAGAGAGAGAGAGAGAGAGCTACAGCTACTGCAGTGCGGCTTTTGGTGCAGTAATAGGTTAAGTGTTCATCATCAGCTCAAAACTGGCATCAAATTAACTAGAGATCAGTATAGTTTATTAAATTGAAAAATCTTAACATCAGAGTATTAATGCGCACTCTTTAATGTACTTGTCATGTAGCACCACACACTCACGCACACACTCCTGGTGTGACGCAATGTGAACTCTGCGCTTGCAGTGTTAGTGTGTCTGTGGGGCAATCTCTATGACTTTGTGCTTGAAGGCTAATTTGCATACATGAATATCTTACCACTGCATTAAAGAGTGTTTGCAGAGAGAGGTGAACGAGAAAGTAGGGAGATAGGAAAGAGGCTAAAAAGCAAAAAATGACCTTAAAAGAGCTTAACAGGATGTGCAGCCCGTGACTAAAGCAGGGTCGTGACACACATTTCCAAATGCGTGGCACGGTGCGTGCATATCTGCAGGAAATACGGCATGCAGAGTTTTCTGTGGGAGATTCTGAGCTTCTAATTCAGTGGTACTGTCAAACACGGGCGTGTTGAAATGGGATGAAAGGACCTGAGAAGCAGGTAAGGCTCCTTCTGTGAAAGCAGTGAACAGAGAGGTGCGAGGGAGCGAGCTTAAAAAAAAAGGAGGCGAGACAGGTAGACTGGGAGTTGGATGGGTGTGTATGTGTGTCACACAGGATGCTCGAGTAAGCCCTGTCAGTGGAAATCAGGTCAAATAAACTACAGGCGGCATCTTCCGCAAAAACACAGCGGGAACAACTACTCCAGCATCTACCTGAGCTAAAGAACATTGTCAGCTTCATACGTGAGCAGGGCTGCATGTCTGTGAATACATTTGCATATGCAAGCAATCATAGAGCCATTTACATCCTCCTCGCTTCCTGGGTTGAGTAATATTTTTAGCAACATGTCACACATTGATGACCCCATTAACCCATTACTCTTCGTGACATCCCGACCACACAACACTAGATGTGACAAGCAAATGTCAAACATTTCCATCATTGAGCGTCATTAAGCATTAATGGCTTGTGTGAAATGTCATTATCTGCATCTGCAACTGAAAATAGTGTCTGAAAACAGAAGCACCAAATGTGAAACAAAGTCCAGATCCTGCTCGAAGGTGAGTCTGCTCATCTCTGGTGGAGTGCTGACAGGATAATAAGTTAGGCTCCTCATGCTGATGCGTTCCATCGCTCATCAGCAGCACAAAGGTCAAGCACACAGACAGTAAAGTAGAGAGGAAAAAGAATATTTAAAATGGGCTATCAATTACTTCTCGGATGGCAGCGGTTTATATCTCTCACTGAATGACTGATTATGTTGCAAACGACATTCACAGATCTTCAAATGTTAGAATATTGAAACACACCATGAGGATGATGAGAAGATGAGAAGAAAATTTGTTTTCCTGCTTTTTTATTTTCTATCAGGGTACAAACATATTATACCAACACTTTTTCCTATGTGATTATCCACCCCGGTTGTTAAACCTATTAAATTATTATGCTTGCCTTTAAGTGTTTAGTTACGCAGTTTATGTTTAATCTTATGTCGTATTGCTTTAAGAATTTTTTTTTCATGTTTGGCATCAATTTGAATTCCAAAAAAAGCTTTTCTTGAAAGGATAACATATGACTTATTTCATCCTACATAATGACATTTTGTTACCACAGAAACTCCACATCGCATCATAAATAACATTTAAGAATAATATATATTAAATGATAAATATTTAAGAAAATTATACAATAATAAAAAGTAGTTTCTCAAGTTTCTGCAATAATGTGTTTTATGTTGACCTTTGTATGTAAGTCTTTCATTTCCTATAATAGAAAAAAAAACACATCAGTATTCACAACACAGAATAAATAAACAGCGAAAAAAACTAGGAGCATCCTCAAAAGGGGGGGGGGTAAATAATAACTTATTATCTATCCTCCAGTTATTAACAAAATATTCCAGAGTGTGTGTACTTCATTATCCAAATGTGAAAATGTGTATGCTTGTAAATTGTCCACACCAGCGTTATTTATGAACGCTGAAACTGTTTGCACATATCCTGAATGGCACCGCCTCTGCTTCTGCACAGCAGTCACACGTTGTCACTGGAGCAGCTTCTGACCCACAGGAGACGACACATTTCTATTCTCTTTAACACAGCTGTCACTCTGCCATCATCACCCTGAGGTGTCAATCAATACTGCAACCGTGTTACCGCCACGCTTTCTGTGCTTGCCACCCAGGAGGCTGTTGCATATGCTGCCTGCATGAGACCTGATGGGCAAAAAATACCAGCCCAGGATGCCCAGTGAAGGAAATGTTACCAATTACTGCAAAGCCGAAGCACTTTGACTATTAGGGGGTGATGCAATTATGAATTGAATGAGACTTCTTTGAATAAATGATTAATTATATATCATATTTACACAAATTCATATTTACTTTTACCAGATGATAGTTAATAAGCCACAAATACTTGAGGGGGTAATACACAGGCTTTCACTGATTTCCTGTAAACATTCACATTATTGTAACTGTAACTCCAGTTTGAAATTAAGAAGTGGAGCCAGGAGGTGATTGTCACACCAATAATAACTGGAATTGTGAAAAAAAATAAATAATCCAAACAAATGTGTTCTTATTCAGTAAAACATGTTTTACTTCACCCATTGTGTTTGAATTTGTGGTTCTCAGGTGCTTTCTGTCCTCTCTGGATAAACACAACAGTTCAATTCAATGCCCTCCTATTGATTACGTCATCAGTTCACCTGCTTGGTCAATGTCAATTGATCTTATGTCCGCATTTCACCAACAATACTGTACATGATATATTGGATTTCTGTTCATGGTTTACAATTAGAAATACATTGGATCTGTAATTCACCCGTTCAGCTTCTACACCACACTATGCAAGTCAAAATAAAACAGTGAAAAGGGTACATGTATGTTCACGTTCACATTTACAGGCAATTTCAGGTCCCATATTAACCTCAAAGACTGTGGGAGAAAACCTACACAGGTTTGTACATGCATGGATTTCATGGAGTTACCCAAGCCTCGTCTCACATGTCAAAAACATGCATGTTACATTACTAGTGACTGAGTAAATGCACATAGGTGTAAATATTGGTGTTTGTCTCTGTGTTTGAGCCCTGAAAAGTCTGTGGGCAGGTGTTAGGGGATGTAAGACTGTATGCTTGTGTGTGTTGTGATACTGATTATGAAAGTACTAATGATTATTAATGAAGCAAAGCCTATTTTGTGAATCATTTCAAAACCTTATCATAGTTTCAGAGCTGATTTTATTTCCTTGTAAACTGTCTTGTTACTATTTGTATTCTAACATCTCCTTGTAATTGTTTCAGAGCACGTTCACATACGTAACAGCCAGATTCCCCCCGTTGTAATGATGGTGCCGACATCCTGCGCAATCAGTTACACCACAAGGAAATATTTGTGACTCAGGGGAAGAGAGGGACAGAAATGTGCAGGGCGCTGAATGCTTCCATGAAAAACGTATGACCAAATGTAACTAAGTGGTTGTCTGAATAAGCTGAAAAAACATCCTTCGGTGAAACAAACATTTTAGAAGGCGGTTGATTTAAAGATGTGTCCGATTCAGCTGCGCAAATGCACTTTATGTAATGTCTGTGTGGTTAAAACAAATTGCCCCTCAGACTGCTACGCGGTGCAGATGTCACGCTGGGTTTTTTAATACGCTGTTAGGGTTATGGGGGCCATGTACTGATGCTGTTCAACACCTGCTGTTGTCACACCTGCTTGTTAAACAACACCACAAGGTCAAGTGGGGTTTTGCTTCCCAACCTGTTCTTGCATTGTGCTTTAAAAACCACGTGTGCGTGCGTGCGTGCGTGCGTGCGTGCGTGCGTGCACGTATACATGCAGTCACTGAAGTTGAAGCCTGGACTTGTTTAATGCTATAAAATGTATTTCTAACTCATCCTCTTGACTCTATTCAAGCAAAGGCTGTAAACAGCAAAGAGATGTGTGGAGAAGGATTTCACTTGGATGCTTGTCAAGCAATGTTTGATTAATAATTGATGCCTCTCTTATAAATAACTGCAGATACAGTTTTCTGTCCAGAGACAACTTATCTAAAATATTTTAAATACTGTGTAGTATTATAATTCAACCGATCTTTGCTTCAAATTAGCAGCTGAGGCCAGATTTAAACTGAACATCAGGAATTACCATCTAATAAACTTAATACGAGTTAATGACCTCATGGCGATGCCCTTCAGTCCCAAGGCAGGCCTGCAAAAGAAGGAAGGTCATCTTTCTCTCCAATTACAGTAGTTGTATTTGGGTCATGTTTTCATTTACTTCATTTTTGCCTTTATCACATGTCTGCAAATTCCAACCTGTTTTGAAAGAGCTGATATCAGTCTGCATTTTGCACTTCTGACTTTTACCCTGTGCGCATCAGGTATGGAATATAAATACAGTACAACTTCAGCACAATGTCTTATTCTGAGAAACACCAGATTCACAATCTCTTTCATGTAGAAACTTCTTGTCCGACCTGAACTTTTACAAACAACTTTATGTAGCCATAACAGTCACTGGAGTGGAACTCCAGTTCACTCGATGTAGAAACAGCAGCGCTGTTGTCAACGATGTGAATCCGTCTAATATCAGTGGATGTCAGGGTTCATGTTTGGTCCCGTGTCTTTTGTGTGTGTCGAGCTCTGTCTCTTGTTTTAGGCTCCTTGGTTTCTCCTTTTCGTATCTGATTGCTGCTCCCCACCTGATGTCTTTCACCCGTGCCTGGGTCTGCGATTGGTGTCACCTTGTACCTTTAACATACTGTATGAAGGACTTGTCTTATGTGCTCAGGTCGTTGGTTTATCTGTTACTGCTTCTGTGTCTCTGCCCTCCTGTGCTGCACCGCCTGTGCTTTTGTGAATTTTGCTGCAACTTGTTGTTTTTCGGACTTTTGGTTTGTTTTGAGCCATGAAAAGAGTGTAGCTCATGCAATGAAAGAGCCAGGCATCTCTGAATTCACCTCTTTCAACCCACATGAGGAAGACTGAAGAGTTCCGTAGACCAGGTGCAGTCACACAATGGAACACAGCTGCATTCTATGAAAAATATGCTGCGGGCTTATCAGAAAGCACAGCATGAGACTGTTGAAGGTCAATATTACAAGAAATTTGTAAAGAACGCTGGGGCATACCTTGATGTGGTTACTTTCAGATTACACTTTCACTGCACCAGAGTGGAAGTGCAAACCACCTATTAGATGCACTGGTGCAGCTGTTAAGGTGTTCAAAATTCAACTGAGTTGAGCAGTCTGAGAGACATATTTAAGTATTTTATATTCTTTATTAGCACTAATATGGGAGTAAAAAAAATGCATGACAACAGATGGATAAACAAAAGAATGGTTTTTATGTGATAATCTGTCAACATGGTTCATCTGCAGAAAATCCTACTTTTGTCAGTTTAGCGCAATCACAAATGGTTGTTTAAAACAGTTCACTTGCACCAGTGAAACAGCAATGACTGTGTTTTTTCCACACTCCATCATTTCAAATCTGATTTCACAGTGTGCCGCATAGCAGATAGGCTAATAAAAGGCTCAGGGATGGAGAGATACACCCCCCTCTTGTCTACGTTGGAGATGCACAACTAGTTGTGACCATAAACATTAGTCGATTAAATTTAGACTTTTATTCACCTACAAAACTGCTTAAGCTGACCACAATTTTATAACAGGGAAGTTATAGAGATATTATTATTTGTCAGTATATTAAATTAAAAGAAAAAAAAAACATGTAGGTGCTGTCAGATACAAAAAGGCTCATAATTACTCCAATGGAGGAATACAAAAACCACTTCTCTCTCAAGCATTAAGATTTTAACCTGTGTGGAATGCTACCCCGCCATGCACAGGCCAACTTTACAGGTTCTGAGGAGATAATGCAGCAAATCACAACAATGGCCACGCAAAAACCCGTAGGAATTGATTCAGCCATTGACAGTTTGGGAAGTGGTAATTTCAACAGTATTGCATATAGGGCAATGCGCCTCATGTTTCTCAACAGTCAAAGCTGCAAAGATTTTTCGGTGGCAAAATACAATAAATGTAATAGTAACTAGCTTTTTAGTCAGACCTGGTAAGCTGGTTGAAAATGTTCCTTAACTGATATTTATTTTCAACAAGGTTAATTTATTTCTGCTTGTATTCAAGAAAAAATGTACGGCATAAAAAAAGGTAAAAAAAATTTTTTTGTGTGTTTTTAAAGTAAAGTCAGGTGATTGTTGTTTTGTATGAAACTTAGAAGGGAAACTATTAGTTTTGGCATTTAAAAAGATCAAAAATAATTGTGATTATGAAATAGTAAAAACAGCTCTCCTTATTTACCTTGTGTTTTCCTACTACAATGGAATGGCCTGATTAGATGAAATTATATTTACAATAAAATCTTCACATTGTCCATTCCTTCTGAAAAAGTACTTGTTTGTTTCATGGAGAACAGTCATCCAGCAGGTGTGACGATATATGATCAGCTTTAAAGCTGGTGACTCATCACATGGGCCGAGTCCATCAATCTGTTACTCACCAGCACGTGTCATGCATGTGTGATGTCAGAGGAGCAACATTTGCTGTTGGGCAGATCAACAGGCTTAATATGCCTCCAAATGCTTCACAATCATGAACAGTAATTATCTAGTCTTAATAGGTTTATGCACAACCTGACACTCAAGACATAAAGACACCATTCATTGGATTATCAAGACCCCCCCCCAAAAAAACCCCACTAACATCAGTTGTCAGTGTTTGGCCTCTGCAGTCGCCAGGTAATCTTGAACGTCTGTATTTTCACAAAAGCAACAGCCGTCAGAAGGAGGTCGAAGGAGGGACAGAGAGGAAACATCTGTAACGGTATTCAGCCAGTTCATTGCCGGAAGACTGGAGGACTAATTCAGCTAATTCTCACTGCCAGCCAGAGGAAGAAAGAAAGGACGGAGCAGAGTCACCAGAGAGGTGACAAACGCTGTTGGGAGAATTTACGAGACAAATGAGGTAAATTAGTAAATGACAAAGTCTGGGAGGACAGATTAGAGTCGCAACAATTAATACGTTGTGAGTCGGTTTCTTCCTTTTCATACAGTGTTGTGTGAGTGCCTCACTTTCTGCCGGTGATTGTGTCCCTCTCTAAATCCCCTCCTCTCAAGCACTTCAGTCCCTTAAACTACAAGAGAGTCTCACTTTCTCTCTGTCTTTGTCTATCCTTCACTACGCTCTCCCCAAGCTCCCACCGGCTGGTACAATATACGACACGGGGACATCAAGGACGCATGCCGACTTCAGCAGGAGACAATCAATACACAGACAAAAAAAAAAGAAAGAAGAACAGCAAAAACAAGCAAACTAGTGAGCAATTCAAACTCGAGCGGCACTCGACAAAGAGACAGGAGGCCCCCCTCTTACCTTGTTCTGTTCTCCGCTTACTGAGATGAAACTAGTGATCGCCGCCTGACGCATCCTGTACTGGTGACTCACGGTGAGATAACAGACTCACGCACGGTTGGTTTCAACAACTAACCCGCGTCACCATTCGGCTTATTTGATCGTGGCGAAGCACACAGCTGCTCAAACTGTTCTCGAAGAGGTCTGCTGTGTACAACAGCTCCGGAGCACAAACAACACACTCATGCTGGCGTCTCCTAAACTTGGACAGTTGTGCTCAAACATCTGTTTTTGGCAAAGTAGAGGAATCTGGGCGATCATAGAGAGGTGCCAATTTCAAATGGAGATAGGAGAAAGCGACCTGAGAAAAAAACAAACTCTCCTGAGTAATAAGTAAAATAGGTTAAATTATGAAGGGAGATAATTTTCCAACTTTTACTGAGCCATGTGTTTCCGTTAGGAAAAGGGGATCAGATTGTAAGACAACAATCAACTGAAAGCCACACTGTGTTCTCGGCTTTGTTTCAGAAAAGTTTTTCTAATACAACCACCCGCACGTGCGCGCAGAAAACGGTATGACGTTAATATTCAAGCTCAAAACTGTTTTTGTTTGTCCTATAGAGCCACTCAACTGTCTGCTGTATGAAACAAATACAGCTCTGCTTTATTGGAGAAGCACTGTTTTAGATTCAAGATTCCTTCATTATAGCTGCATGCCTAAAACTATTCCTGAGTGTGAGAAGAGTTACGTTTCCCTTGTTTATGCGGAGATGGAGCACTTTTTAAAAATGTCACCGTGACTCTATGAGAGAGATTCTGTCCTTTGTCCCTGGCTTCTTTGCTGACTTCAGACCAATTTTAATTGTTGGTGTGGACTTGTGTCTTTTTATGAGCCTGAACTAAAGCCAGCACTTGCTACATATGACAACTTTTTTTTTTTTTTACCACAAAAGACCTGCTGGTATAGATTATTCCATCCATCCATCTTCTCTACTGTTCTATCCTGTTCAGGGTTGTGGGGCACTGAAGCCAATTACAGCTTAGTATGGGTGAGGACAGGGTGCACCCTGGACAAGTATAAAGAGATGTTTAATCAACATGTTAAAGCTGCCAATTAGTAAAAAGGGTCGGACATGATTGTTCCACTTCTCTTCATTGCTTTTCATGTACTTTAATACTTCCATAGAGATAGTTTTAACAGTTTGCACAGTGTTCCCACGTGGCTGGTTTCAGGCCAGCGAATATTGGGAAACACCCTGGGAAGGTTGGAAGGATTTCCCAAGACAAACACAAAGGGGTACAATGAGGCACATTTCTGGCATTGCAAAGACACTGAGAAATAAACAAGCACGTCTTTGGATTGCAGGAGAAAGCCGAAGACTCTGAAGGAACACAGGCTCAGAGGCTCAGGTAGAACATGAAGGTGGCATGATGGCAGAAGCCTAATTAGCCAAAGCATCATGTTGCCTCTGGTATGTCTCTCCTGCTGAAGCTGACAAATTTACAATGAGATTCTCTGAAGACGTGAGCAGATATGCAAAACCAAAAGCTGCTGAGAGTTTCCAGTGTTCTCCATCTGTTTGCAAGTGTCGTTAAACAAACTGATCTGCGGAACGGCAGTATAACAACTGCTACAAGCAGTTGTGGACCGACGTTGGACAAATTTATCATACTTCATGATTTAATTAAGCATTACTGCCTGATATGCAAACCCATGTTAGACCGGTGATGACTTGAGGTGAGAAGAGAAAGAAAATCTGCAGAGGATTTCTGCGCCTCTTTCCAACTTCAATAAAACTGCATGAAAATCCCAAACTCAACAATGGCAATACATCTTCATCTTAAATGACAATTTACATCCGAAGCTGGAATAAGAATATTACAAAGTACGCGTAAGCTTCGCTGGTTGAGTGCCTGCATATCTCATCAGGCTGCTTGTTGAAGCATGTGCATATTTGTTGACAGATTTTGCACTCCACTTCATACTTATTCGAAAATATATTTTACCACACAGCGAGACAGAGCAATTCAGTATGAAAAATGGATGGGGAGAGAGAGAGAGAGAGAGAGCTACTGCAGTGAGACTTTATGCAAATATGGTCACATAAGCATTAAACAATACTTAATAATAATAATAATAATAATAATAATAATAATAATAATAATAATAATAATAATAATAATAATAATAATAATAATAATAATAATAATGTAAATAATGTAGAAGTTCAGCAAATCCAGATCTGTGACATAGGCCTCAACTTAAAAAAAAGATAATGGTTGTAAGAGGAGAAAACTCAACCGATTATTTCAGTGCAGTTTGCAAACCCCTGTGAAAACATAGAAACATCTAAAGGAACAAAAAACTGTGCTCTCTGATACCATATATATATATTGCTTGTTTTAAGGATAATTTGGCCACTTGATCTGTTGTATGACTGAATGGGAAAAAAAAATTATCCAACTATTAATCTGCTATACCCCATAATCCAAGCCAGGGTTGTGAGGACTGGAGAATATCCATGTGTCCATTGACCGTCGGGTCCCCAGGAGTATCACTGACTTAAATAAACATACCCATAATAGTTCATATAAATCTAACATGCATATGTTTGGACAAAGGAGTTTAAAGACACTGCAGAAAGCACACACACAGGCCAAGAGAGAACATGCAAACTTCACCAAGAAAGGCCCTAGCCCAGACCTCAAACCAAATATTATTTTGTGATTCCACAATATTAAACAGTAAACCACTGGGAAAATATTTTTCTGTTTTGTTTTTTTTTACTCCTCCAGATTAGTCCCCAGCCTTGTTCTCTCGATATTGAAAAGTTTTCACATTCATCTGACATAAAGTCATGCTGCAGAATATAAGTCACAGCAGCTGTCCAGCATGATAGAAATGTTAGCGTTAGCATGACCCAAACCAGACCTGGGTGCAAATATTTCTCTTCCTTTCTCAAGGAACCACAGATGGGAACACTTGAAATGTCATTTCTGAAACCATCTTTAACCTTTAAAAACTTATTTTCGTCCAACTATCTTCTATGTCGCTTAATCCTGTGCAGGAGCTTAATGGGCTTAATAAACACATGTCAAAGCGAGGCCCAAATACCTAAACGCCTTAACCCAGAAGTCGTTGGGTCAATTAGTTTAACCCTAAAACACGACTTGAAATACACATTGAGGGAACTTTTAGAGGGACTTTCTTGTTTGTTCTTGCCTAATCCAAACTGCAGTCCCCACAAATGTAATGAACTCACACAGGCACACACACACACACACACTGATAACAGTATGATCTAGGTACAAGTCATCATGTCGCCAAGCAACCTCCTCTCCAGTGGTTTATCATCAGAGAATAGGAGGTGCGCAGAGTCAAGTGCAAGATACAGTATAAAGCAAACATCACAGCGTAATGATAAAAGGTGCAGCATACGGAGCTCTCCAGTGCAATGGCCTCGATCTGAGTACAGACTTTACTTACCAAAAAGACAATAAAAACAAAACCCACTCTACTGGGTTGTTTCATGCTACGGGGCAGTTTTGTTCTCAGAGTACATACCTTTCCACTACTGACCCATATGTGCTCCCAACCATGTCGTCCAAAACGCTGGCGGATACACATTCATGCACTCAAGCTTTTAAAGTGACTCAGAATAGATCCCAGCACAGCTTTGCATTGTCTGCACTAAAACCAACAAAAGCAACCGACATACACACACAGAAACGTAGAGTGATCCACACCTACTGTACAGTTTCCAGCAACGGCAAGTGAGATTTCCTTTCATTTCCAGATTAAACACTCTCATCTCGCTTCATGTATATTCATCTACTTCCTATTTATAATTAATGCTCTGAGACGATCCACAGCGAACAGACTGGACAGAGGAATGGCTCAGGGAATGTCACCCCTGCTGAGTTTAGAACTAAACATTCTCGCCTTTTGCTCCTGAACTCTTTCCTGTTACTCCTGTTGTACTCTGTACTCACTGAATAAAACAAGAAAACATGGTTCGGATCACAGAGAAGATGCTTCATGCAAATTCTGTTGCAAATGCATCTCTTTGCAGATTTCCCCTTGACAACAGAGTGTACCATTTGCACACTGTATGCAGTCGCTGAGAAGATGTGAAGCAAATCAGATTCACCTCTGCAGCGGCAGACACGGTATATTTTGACAAATCTGCGGACCGCCTGACGGTTATAGTAATAGATTATGCTTTCCAAATCGCCTAAGTGTTGATCCTTTGATCGCTAATGTAATCTCTTCCAGCCCCGTCCCGTGTTTCCATTCTGGATGCTGACCAAAGGATTTAGAATGACTCCTGCTCGTGCACCCGTCAACTCTGACTGCTTACCCCTCAGGGGTCAGTGGAGGTCAACTCCTTCATTAATCACGTAGCCAAATTACCAGCCTTTGGCTGAAAAACTCACAGCATGGCGGTGTGCGGCAAGTGGAGAGAACGCGTTGATCAAAAGAAAGCCAAGTTCACCCTCCAATGAGAGTAATAGCACCCAGCAGAAAAAGTGACCAAACAATCTCACAAAGTTTGTTTGAAAGCAGATTTTTCAAACAGCACACAGAGAAACAAACAGATTTGTGTGAAACTACTTCCCCAAAGTCTGGCAATCTGTATTGATTCTCATAATAGGATGATGTCTCATAATACACTGAAACCTTTTCTGTACAATCAGCTGTTCATTCCCAACCAGAAACACACATACACACACACACATATATATATATACACACACTCCCTTACTCTTAAGTATTTCACGGTATATTTAGACACATGACAACTGCATGGCACATCTGCCTTTCCTTTCATTCCCAGTGACACACCAGGAGCGCCACATGACATGCAAACACTAACACATTAACACACACACACACTTCCCCGCTCAGCGTTCTCTCGTTTAATAACTGAAGATGTGAAAAATCGCACTTCTTCGCAATGATCGTCCCAATGAGGCTTCACTGTATGAAGACAAGGTGGAAAAGAAAGAAAACAGATCCTTACCGGTGAGAGCCCATTCAAAGGAGACACTAGTGTATAGAGCTGAGAGAAACGTGTCTGCCGACAAAACCCCAATGAGAGCCGCACTCCCCGTGCTCCGCCACAAAATCAATTTCACACTCTCTCACCTCGCCGCCACTGTGATGTCACTCATTCATCCCCTTCCCCGTCGCCATGGAAACTCTGCCGCTTGGAGCCGCTCATTCTTTTACATCTGTCTTTCTCCCTCTCTCTCTTTATGTCCCACCCCCTCGCCAGACCCAAGTGAGTCCAGCCCACTTACTCCATCTGAGGGGTGCAATTACACCCCCAGCCTCAAATGCATCCACCCCCTTTCTCAGGCTCTCCACTCCCACATGGCAGAGCTTTGGCAAATAAACGAGGAGGAGGGAACAAAAAAAAAAAAAGGGTGGGTGGGGGGGAGGCGCCTGGTTTCACCTCATGTAGTGTACACGCCCCAATGGGTTTGTGGTCAAACAGCCATAGTTTGTCAAAGGCAGAAAAAGCAGACAAAAAGTGCTGCGAGACAAGGGAAATACAACCGAGCACAGTTATATCCACAGACACACAAAAAACCAGCAAATAATGACGAGCATTAATACTCATAAACAAACTCATTTGGCCGTTTTAGTGGAGAGTGATATGGTGAATAGTTAATGACCCCCGAGATCATTACAACAGTCCTTCACAGCTAATAATCCTGATGTTGACCTTGGAGAATGGGGATTAAATCTTGGCCCGTGAGAGAAAAAAAAAAAAAAATCAAACAAAGACGCACGCTTGCACACATCATCAGAAACCTGCTCTTTGCAGTTTCAAGCTGCCATTACACATACATTTCTTCTCACAAGGCAACCTTTACAAATCCAAGACGTTCATCACTTCAGCTATTAAACTCTGCGGTCCCACTGCTCACCGTCCTGCTGTTTTCATATTTCAAATCTTTACTCTGAATCTGCCCTCCTGCGTTTGTTCATATTCACCTGCAGGGCTGACAGAGGCATTCGTAAGTGGAAGATGTGAGATACATTTTTAAGAAATAAAATATATGTCAGGGAGTCATTGAGAAAGGTGACGAGTGAAAAAATAGAAAGAATATAGTTGGGGTTGTTAAAACAAGAAATTGGTTTGTAAATCACTTATTTACTGTGGTTATACAAAGCAAATCTATTTTTTTTTTTGTATTACTGGCTTTAATTGAAAGTTATGTGCTCCACAGCAGTCTAATTGTTCTTTTAATGTGGCCTCTTGAGAAATAATGTAGGTGGTGAAAGAGGAAAATATAGAATTAAAGCAGAGCTCAAGGAGGACTCACATAAAGGTAGTCTCCTCTTTAATACTTACGACATACATCATCCAGCTTGTGTAGAGGTTGGGGTTTATACCAGTGGGCATCAAGCAGGGTGGAAGGTTCATCAGTCTACATCATGGCCAACACAGAAAAGCTCACCTTTGCACCAATAAATCCTTTAAAGGCAACGATTTCTGTGTTTGGATTATGGGAGGAGGTCAAAAACCTGCACAGGTAGAACATGCATTTGCCACATTGCCCCAGAATTGAACCCAGCTCTTAGCAGTCAGTGAGGCAACAGTGCTTCCACACCATCTGTTTGTTAATTAGCTGTCTGCACTTTTCGCCAAGAAAATCCCTCCATCTGTCCACATCAGTCCCGGCCCTCTTTCTTAAGCTCTCAGCTGTGCCTCCCATAATTAATGCAGGGTTTACCAAACACCAATAAAACACCAAGTCTAAACATTTCAAGCTGATTACTACACACAGTAGACCTGCACACAGTCAAACTTGACTTCCACCTATAATGGCTTTACCATTAACAAGACAAGAGTCTTCTTTTTTTAAACAATGTTAGTTCATATTATGATTGCACCACATCATATAGTGAGCAGTAGCCACTGTAAATTGGGAATAGTCATCAGCTAGGATGACCAAATATCCTCCTTTTTTTGGGGGGGGGGGAGGGCATAACAACTTCTCACGTCTTGTTTGAATGAGTTAATTAAGTCATGAAAACAACCATTTATTTTCCAAAGACATGTATTGTACATGTACAGAGGAACTTAAGGAAAACGTTACAATGTACGAGCTCAAGTGTAATAACCATTTTTTTTTTCATTCAAACTACCCATTTATTTCCCAGCGACTCATGAATGCACCTCGTTATGATCTT
The DNA here is from genome assembly GCF_963422515.1 of Blennius ocellaris. Classification (NCBI taxonomy): domain Eukaryota; kingdom Metazoa; phylum Chordata; class Actinopteri; order Blenniiformes; family Blenniidae; genus Blennius; species Blennius ocellaris. Next base: position 19,504,117 of record NC_137655.1, on the reverse strand, counting down.
GCTGCTGCTGTACTTGTGCGTTTTGGTTTGAGCAGTCAATAATTATCACACATTTTTTGTAACCTTTAAAGTTCAACTGTCTTCAGCTTCTTGGAAAGTACATAAAGTTAACTCATTGTTTGTTTTCGTTTGTTTTCCTTTTCCTTTTCTCTCTCCTCTGGTTAATGCCTTTGTCTTGCACCATTTTACTCACCCAATTTCAAAAAAGTTGTCCGTCCGTATAGGCAGAGCTTCTTGGTTGGACTCATTATACATGTTTTCACGCGATGTGTCCAAAGGATTATTAACATGCATTCCGCATGCAGCCTTGCACAGATTCAATTAAATCGGTGTGCAAATATACATTGAGGGGGCGGATCATCCTGCAGCAGTGATGATTGACAGCTTCCAACTGACCAATCACTGCTCAAGACAGCAACACCTGTGCAGGGGGAAGCAGGGCAGAGATATGAAGCTGCATTTACCAAGCTGTGATGGGAACTGGCTGCTAGGGCTCATGAAAAACAACCAACTGTTAGTTATCAACTTTTCCTCTGATTTTGTGTCCGTTTATTTACCAAACATGAACATAACATGCAACCTGAAGAATAAATACATGCGAAAAATGGTAAATACGAAAAAGAAAACAATAAGGAAAATTCACTGTAGCTAATTTTTCTTTTTTTCATTGATGGAAACATTAATGTATTTCACATTCGAACAGTCCAATATCAACGAAATCACTTAAATATCAGGAACCAAATTAGACAATCAACAAATTAAATGTTTCTCTTATCACTTATTCTTCAATAGTATTACTGCAAATATTAAAATGAGGCTATATAACAAAATTATGTTATAATCGTTGTTTATCTGTGAATACTGTCTTTATTTGAACTTGAGTGCTGCAGTAAAGAATCAGACTGGTAGAAATTGTCGTAAATTATCACACATTTGTTTTACTTATCCTTTCATACTCCGGGAATGGTCATGGCTACAGGTGAGCTCATGTAAAAAGTGAATGTTTTAGGAGTTGACTGGATTTAGAAGATGGGGTGAAATAATCCAGTGGGGGTGAGAAAAGTCAAAGGGTAAATGTCTTATTATATCCTGGAATCACCAGACTAGTAATGCTCACACCAGAGGAGGGAAGCTCTAATCCAAAACTGAAGCAAATCCCTCCACAGTGTAGTCCCAGACCCTACGCCATCTCGATGTTATCCTATGCTTCTGGACTCTTATCTGCCCTCCCAGAAGTGAACAGTGAATATGACATGGGTAACACACAGTTCTTTATCACCCCTTCCCTCAGTACATTTACTTTCTCCTCAGCGCTCACCTTATCCTTCACCTCAAATCCCCTCTCTTCCCCTCTGCTTCATTCCACCATCAGCCCATCGGAGCTTTAGGTGAGTCTTTTTCTCACAAATATGGCTGGCACACTTTATTCCCTGTCTCATTGCTTCATCCATGTCTATCTCTTTTCCCCGGTGGACTGCAGTCTGACATGAATCTGCAGGAGACAACGGTGATGCAAGTCATGGCATTGTCGGAAGGGGTTATTATGCCTCATTAAATATTTGCTTAATGTGATTAAGTTTAAATGTGAGAGATTACATGTTAGAAAACAGGCAGGCATATATCACAGCCTGATGTTGTCTTTCATCTCAGCATCACCTCGCCCCACGGCGTCTCACAGATCAAAGTGGTGTTTCTGAAAGGGAATGCTAAACCACTCCAGATCAAATCACGAGTGTGGCTCTGCAGCTGGGCTCATACTCAGCGCTATAATACATACTGTCTAGCTACAGGCAAGGTAACCTGGTAGGTGGACAAGTATTGGTGTGTGTGTTGGGGGGGGGGGGGGGGGTCTGGGAGGGTCTGTGTGTGCACGTGTGTTTGTGTGATCGTTGGAGGCGCAACAGTGATGAGAGCAGTGAGGCGTCTACATTTCATGCACCTGCCCACATACACATTCCAGGACGGGACACAACCAGCTGCTCCCTCGGCCTGTCTTTTCTATATTACTATTGCTCTCTGTCCCTTATCCCCCCCCCCCCCCCCCCCCCCCCCCCCCCCCCCGCACCATTCAGGCCATGATACAAAATCCAATAACTGCAGCTCCCATTCCTATATGCTAAATTACCCTCATATCTTTCAAGTGTGTGTACTGACAAGGTGCTCATTCTCTTTGCAGTCTCTTTGCAGTACTTGCTCTCTCTCTCTCTCTCTCTCTCCCTCTCTCACACTCACACACATTCCATTGACTTACATTCATTTCATCCATTATTTTTGTTTATTTACAATTAGAAACCTGTTTGGAGAGAATTACACATCCAATTGACCATTTACACCATGTCGAATATGTAGTTTTGATATTTCAGGATTATGTCATCTGCAAAAAAAAAGTCAAAACACTAGTTTTTACCAAACAAATGGTCATATATTGGAAACAAGATTGTAATCTCAATTCAATATCTCAAACCTCAAAACACTGCTTTTCTTTGGCAGCTTCTTGTCCCTATGAAGGCAACAATTCCTTGAGTATGTTATCAGATTTCCTATCTCAGAAATACATTGTCTAACCCAAATGCATTAACCTTACAATTTGTCCTAAAAACATTTATTAACCTAAAACTGCTGAAGAACACACACACACACACACACACACACACACACACACACACACACACACACACACACACACACACACACACACACACACACACACACACACACACACACACACACACACACACACACACCAAGTAGGGCAGTATAACTCCCACAGGCCTATTTGAGACCATTCTGAGTCATATCAACTCTGTGGGTGGTTATTTCACCATGTTTCTGCCGTGTACGTACAAATGTAGTAAAAACAAGTCCTGGCAGGCCCAGACACTGACCCTGACATGATGTTTCCTCCTAACACAGTGTCCAGTGATAGCCTTGGAAGGGAAACAAAGTCAGCAAGGCCGCTTGTCACATGCCAGCGGCAGCACGCCTGCATTAACATGAGGAAGTCTTCTATAGAAGAATGAGGTCACAAGGGGAATAGCCCCTCTCTCCCGTGACAGTGCCAACTATCATATAGATCTTTGTTCAACCTCCATGTCAGCTGCTCCACCTGTTTGGTATTGAATCCGTGCAGCTGGCTTTGATGGCAATATTTTCATCAGATCAGGGGAAATCTCAGACCAAAGGTTTTGGATTTAATCTTAGCCTGCTGGAAGTGTTCCACTCCCAAATAACATGTTGTTGCTGCTGCCAGCAGTGTTTCCCACCACCTGTCATTAGCTTGAGCTGCTGTTTGAGGAAACCAACTGTCCAGTCCCGCGGGCCTCACTCATAAGAATAGTCCAAGATTTCCAAGATCAACTTTCAGCTCATGACAACACCTAAGAAACTATGTCAACAAAAAGCAAAAGAAACCTTAATGCCATGCCTTTGAATACTCCGGGAATCACGTCCTTCATTCAATAAATAGAAGGTTATAGAATAACAAATAACTTTGTTTTAAACTTCTCATGATAACAAATACAGTCGTGTTTTGATCATTTCTTTGGAAAAGTGTCTCCTCCTTTGCACTTTGATGCTTTTAATTGGCAAATATGAATAAATCACACACGAGTTGATTAAATGCAATGTAAACCATAATTGTGAAAAACAAAATGTTCCATTTTCAGATAGTCTTAATAAAAAAAACATGTGATTTTGTTATTTTTGAAAAACTTACTCTGTTATATTATATTGTAGAACTTTTTTTTAACTTTTGTCTAAACTTGTCATAATAATCCTGATTTGTATTTATGCCATTTACAAACATTTCATGTGAAACATGTGAATAAATATGTGATATTTGGCCTTAAAATAACTTTCCCTATTATCCAAGGGTAGAAACTTCCAAATTCCAAGACCTTTAGTGAGTGCCTTATGGAGGGGTCAAAAGCACAAAAAACAATTTAATATATGATTTAGGGTAGAAATATTGTAAGATGTCCTTCATATTTCTATTTGACAAACAATCTGTTTCCGCTGCTCACATGAATTGGCACAAAGAAGATGTGAGTTGATTCTGGATTGACTTTGGACTGAAATAACCACAAAAAGTCAAATGTGAAGAGTAGAAAGATGAGTGGATAGCAGATTTATTTTTCATTTGGCTGAAAGCTTGTGGCAACAATATTTACCAAATGTCTGAATGAATACATGTGAATATCAATTTTATGAGAACCTCTTCAGATTAGGGGATTAAAGGTCTTAAATATGCTTTTAATTAATGCAATGGTGAATTGAATTGTTGTCATAATGAATTTCTCTCGGCTCATCAATCTTGATGATGCCAGTCAATAAACTAACTAATTTGGTCAGTCAATGAGAAATAATCCGCTTAAATATGCTGCGCTTGACTACTTTTTAAATTTGCATTTCTTCCTAATAATTCAGCAAAAAAAAACCCAACAACACAGACATCTGCCTAAAGTCAAAAGATCACCGATTGAAAATAGCACACATTGGTGTGGATTACAGTTTGTGCTAATCAGATTTAAGGGTGAGATGAGACTATGGCGTCCCCAGATGAGCGGGTAACCCCCTTAATCCCGCTTCACCCCCTCTTTTGTCTGCCCAGTCAGCTGTCTCCCGTCTGACGTCAGGCGCATACATTGCATCTATCTCCTCGTGTCTGTGTGTAGGTGGGCTTTATTCCTGAAGGGTTGTATAGGTCGCTTGTCTGTCACAGGAGCTGCATAGAAAATCCACTGAGTATGGTAAACATCCAGTCCCAACTAAGAATAGATCAGCGGATGGACTCACCAAGGGTTCAAATAAATTTGGGTTTTTAAATATGAACCTTTTTTTTTTTTCCCCCCAACTTCTCCAGTTAAAGCTTGCTGATCAGATTCCACATAGAAATCTGCAGTGAATGAGGCGGCAGCATTACCGCTCCATGATTTACTGCAGCTTTGACTTTCACAATCACTTAGCACTCCCTCAAGATCCTCTGCAGAAAAGTGTTCCTCTCCTTAATCATGCACAAAAAGTGTCATGTAAATCTTGCCAAAGCCACAGGGCAGCAGCGTTGTACCGCGGTCGACTGGAGCTGCTTAACACAAGTGAAACAGTGGGAAAACTGTAAACTCCTTCAATACCTCTGGAATCTTGACAGCAGAAGATCCATCAGACGGCATCTCTTGCTAGGAAAAGCCTTTGCACTGTCCTGGTCTTTGTGATTGTCCCTCTGTCTCATCAATCAACCCGTAATTATGAGGGAGGTTGATGACTAAGTCGAACCATGTGGCTCAACAGCTGACCACAGAAAAGAGGACTGAGCATTCTGACACATGGCCATAGATTACATATATCAGGAGTCAGCCTCTTGTTAACTTTACATGCAGATCTCTCCAGCATACAATAATAATAATAATAAAAAAAAAGTGTTTCTGTTTCTTTAAAGCTTTTTGGCTTTTTCACAGAACTTTGGGGTTTTGATCAACGACCTGCATTGCTTACATGTTGTGGAATTCAAGCCAGCTCCCTACACTCTATGCCACCGCCCAAGAATGAAAGACTGGACATCCTGATATCGAAAAAATTGTTTTCCTAAAGCTGTTTTATTATTTGATTTTAAAAAGAGAATGATACCTTCATCCAACCCTGCCTGACACCATGGCCTCCAATCTGGCTGAAGACAGATGGATGAAGCACACACACATACAAACCTTATTAAAAGGAAGGCTGTGACTTAAACAGCTTCTCACACCTCATCATTGATTTTTTTTTTCTACTAAGTGTTTTACACCAGCTTCAATAGTCACAACTGTAAATCATATCATCCCAAGGGTTTAAACTCAAGTTCAACGCACAGGCAGCCAGTCTCACACGCACGCACACACAAACCCACACACACATGCACAGTGGTGTGTGTGCAGTCTGCCTGAATGAGCCCATCTGTGAGCTCCTGTGAAACAAAAGCAGAGATTTTTTTTTAGGGAAACACAGCAGAGGTATGTCAGTCTGTGATGTCCAGTCGCAATAAGAAGACCTTGAAATATTTTTTATTGGTCTGTCTTCACTCTCTGTCTTACGGTAACATTACTTTTTACTGTTTGTTGGCTTTTTTTCCCCCCTAACTGTTTTAATTTAGTCTAGACAGTCACATATAGACTCATATTTTGCACATCACAAAAACAAAAGATGTTCAGGTGAATGTTGCCTGAGGTCCTCTGAAAGTAGAACGATTCCCAAGTGACTCTGCGCACCCCAAAGCGGTGTGTGTGTGTGTGTGTGTGTGTGTGTGTGTGTGTGTGTGTGTGTGTGTGTGTGTGTGTGTGTGTGTGTGTGTGTGTGTGTGTGTGTGTGTGTGTGTTGAACAAGTGAACCAACCTGTTTTCCCCCATTCTCTTTGCTGCCATTCAAAACACATGGAAGATCGCAACGCAAACAACTGCATTCATAAATGATGTTATGAATAGAAACAAAGAGCAGTAAAAACGGCAGAACAAAGACAAGACCACTCAAGAACATAAACTTGCAAAAACGTTCAAACTCCAAGAACAACAGAAAGACAATCACCTCTTTGTGGAATGGTGTGGGGACAAACTCAAGTGCTCAATTATTCATTGTAATTTTCAGATAAATCTTCCTATCCAGTTCTTATGTGACCAACAAACACAGAAAAACTTCTACATACAATATTTACACACAGAGAAAACCAGGAAACAAGCATCACCATACCTCACTGTAGCAAGCCCCTCAGACTTCTTGGTACTTTCCTTCCAGCTATAGTGGGAAATGAAATCCAGAGATGGTCTGGTCTCTGTAGCAAAAAACTGAAACACTCAAAGGGAGAAAGGCAGAGAGGAATCAACTCCCATCTCCCTCAACATCTACTCCAATAGGCTCAAATCCTCCACTGACATCCCACCAGAGACAAGAAGTGAGAGAGAGTTAAAGGGAGAGAGGGAGGGAGAGGGGGGGGGGGTGAGAGTGTGCCAGTTTGAGTGAATAAAGAGGAGTAGTTGAAAGTGGGAGGGAGAGAGAGAGAGAGAGAGAGAGAGAGAGAGAGAGAGAGAGAGAGAGAGAGAGAGAGAGAGAGAGAGATTTAGGGGTTTACTGGTGGGTGAGTGAGAGAGGCAGCAACAGAAAATGAGTGAGACAGGAGTTTAAATCTCTAATTACAAGTGCTTATCACAAGCCTGTAAGCAGATGGTGGCAAGGAGTGACACGGTACACTGTCCTTGTTTTGTGTGCGTGTGTGTGTGTGTGTGTGTGTGTGTGTGTGTGTGTGTGTGTGTGTGTGTGTGTGTGTGTGCGCGCGCGCGCACGCATTGTGATGCTGTGTAGTAAAGGAGGAGGAACACACCCTCAGACAATGGAGAGAAAGTGAAGCCACAGTGAAAACAGGACATAAAAGCAGTGCAGATGCAGCTGTGCTGAAAAAGAAGACAACACCACCCAGTGTGTTGCATATTCACCCTCTTCCATCCACCTCTCTTCTTTCCTAACCATACCTTAGTTGCTTCATTCCTCCCTGTCTGTGCGATTCCTCATCAGCATGACAAAGACTGGTTGGCTCATGCAGACAGACACAGAGGGAGATGAGTAGTCTTTTTTTTTCCTGTTATGCTTTGTACGAGGAATAGGTATAGTTCACTTGTAGTTCAGACTGAGTACTCTATGAAGTCAGTATTCGTTTTACGACTTTTGGTGAATTAATCTATGCTAACTGACAAAATTGTATCATTCTTTTTTCGAACATTGGTTCAGTTTTAATGGTTAGTTTATGGGCAACCATCAAGAAATCTGAAGATGTCCCTCCTTGAGTAAACAGTCTTCCATCTTGAAATGCACAATTTTAGGTTGGAGGTGAAAAACGTACGTATCTGACCTTCAAAATGAAAACAACACGAGTCAAATCCAGATTGCAGCATGTACAAAATGTGTAGAAGCTTGGTCAGGCTTTGAGAGCATTTCTGTTGGAGGGTTACATGTTCGTCACACTTGTGTGTGTGCGTTTTGTGTGTGTGTGTGTGTGTGTGTGTGTGTGTGTGCATGTGTGTAACTATTTGTGGTCTGTGAGTCTTTTTGTGTCCCATCTTAAAGGGGAGAGTCAGGAGGGTGAGGGAGGCATTCCCCTTTCTCTCACTTGCACCATCCACTTGTTTTCCCTCTGTTCTGTTGAGGACAAAATTCCTTAAAAAAAAAAAAAAAAAAAAAGATTCAACAAAGAAGATCCGAGCAGACTTTAAAATGTGTTCATACTTTTTCTTGCGCGTCTGTGGTTTCATCGTGGTTTCATTCTCGTCAAAGGCAGAACCGCATGAATTATAGATCAGCTCATGTTCCAACAGATCTTAAGTAGCAGGGAAATGCTAAACCTCATCAAATGGTAGCACCATTAAAAACAAATAAACCTCTTATCCCGCCAGGGTCAGTCACGTTTTTCAGATCAAAAACAATTAGTGTCTTACTGGGATGAATCGATTAAGAAAAAAAAAAAACGTGACGTGGTGTTTAGAATTCAGAGTAACCGATGGCACAATCCAGTTTGTTCATAAACCAAATCCTCACTTAAACGTGAAATCCAGGCAGTATGGCTGCCAGTTCGGCTGCAAGGCTGTGGATCAGCCTGATTACTTTGGGCCGACTGCACCAGATCGAAGTAATCCCCAAATACTACACAAGTATGTACATGGAACAACCGTGCTGTATATTGACATGCGATGAGAAAAGATGAGCGCTTCAGATCATTTGGGATAGGCCTGCGACAGAGACGGTCTGCTCATGGACAGAATGTGCACTCACTTATCTGTGTGCTGGTGCAGCGTGTCAGCAGGGAGGTGTGTTTGTTACAGAAACATAGTACGCTCCCGTTTGATAATCAGCATTCAGGAATCACACTTAGCTCTCGTCGTCTTTCAGAGCTTTCCTGAGGGTGGAGCGAGGACAGAGTGCAGATAAGGACACAGACATGCTGTGTAGTAGCCAATGAGAGATTTCAGCTGAACCTTATATCTCCCTCAAATATTTCAATTTTGTTCCTCAGAAATCTCCAGTCTGGCACTTTGTGGAATGCATGGAATGATGATGGACGCAAAGAAAAACATTTGTCTTCATATTTTAAGATCAAAAGTAAACATTTTGGACATACACTTGGTAGATGAATGGCATCAGCATCGAAGTGGTTATCACCACTCATGTTGTGGTGATCTCTTGTTCATAGTGGCCTTTTTTTTTTTTTTTATTTCCAGAGGTTTCATCATGTGAGCACTAGTTTGCTCCCACCATCCTAAAACATGCACTTGAAGGTAGTTGTTGTCTCTAAAGCGTGTGTGTGTGTGTGTGTGTGTGTGTGTGTGTGTGTGTGTGTGTGTGTGTGTGTGTGTGTGTGTGTGTGTGTGTGTGTGTGTGTGTGTGTGTGTGTGTGTGTGTGTGTCTGTGACCTGTCTCGGATGTACTTTTACGTGTGCTGGGATTACTTCTACACCCCCCCCAGCTTTCATTAGATAAAGCGTTACAGAAGATGTGAGGACCCACTTTCCTTTCCACAAATGAAACAGAGGGTAACTCTATTCGGTGATGGTGAAGTTTCGGGTCACATGACCTCGTGAGGACGTTCCATCACTACACTGAGATCAGTACAACTGTTCACTCGAGTTCCTTGTTGAGGGTTTGGATGCTGCATACTTTCTTGAGGCAACATGCAGCGTCAATTGCGCTCTTCTCTGTCATCACAGTTCGAAAAATGATCCTGCTGTGCAGAGATGTTGTAGACAGTGTTTTATCTCACCGCTGATGTGCTGCCTGAATATTCAATTCCTAAACTCAATTTAATTAGTATGATTTTGACAGTAAAAGTTACAGTTTGAAATTGAAATTCGTCTTCAGTTTTCAATGTTTTACTGTTATTGGGCGAACATTTGTGTCACTGAAGAGAAGCATTCAATGAAGATAAAGTTTCCTTCTTTTTTTCTGCATTCAACGAAAACAATATGTTAAGACAGTGGCTACATCAAAAAGAAATCCAATGAAGCAATGAAACTGTTCTTTTCAGAGGTCGCCACAGTCTGCGACCTCTGTTACTCCAACCATCTCCATGTCCTCACTCACTACATCATGAATCATCTCTGAGGTCTTCGTTTTCCCCCCCTCCAGTCCAGGAGCTCCACCTCCAACATGCTTTGTACAACACATCCACTATCTCTCCTCAGCACATGTGCTAACCATCTCAGCTTGGCTTCTGTACGTTTATCTCTGAACCGCTCGCTGCAGATTTACAGTCACCAGACAGACATTAAAAAGTGATCACTCCAGCAGTGTCTTCTGGGAAAAAAAATAGAAAGATTTATTTATTTTTTTTCAAAGATGCTTCAAAAGTCAGCTTTCTTTTACAAAGGTGTTCTATTAATACAACTTGGAGTACTTGCAACGTGTCCAAGAGTGTGTGAACTGGACACTTTGCCAGCATGTGTACACAGCGGGTCTCATTTCCTGATCCTCCGGTCAGACGCTGGTTTCTCTTTTGAGGGCCGATTTCACAATGACATCAGCTTCCGCCAACAGACAAGCGGTCACCATGGCACCACACAAAGACATTTCTGGCTCATCGGGAGGGGGAGACTCATGCTTGACACATTTATAGCAGAGGTCTGTGCTCCACTCCCCGCTTCTCTTACACCCTCCTTCGTTTAGTCAATTGCTGTTTGCCCGGCCGCTTGCTCTGTTTACCAGATCATCAAAGGCCGTCTCTGACTTCTATAGCTGTGCCCCCCCCCCCCCCCCCCCCACCACCCCCCCCACCTCCAACCCTGTGTCTGCCCCACTATCCCCACTGCCTCTCTGCATTTCTGCTTCATGCTCTGCCTTTACTCTCACCCACTTTTCTTCATTTTGTTTATGTCTTTGGCAGATTTCTGTCTTAGACTTTCTTTGCCGATGAGCTGCATTTGATTTCTTTTTCTTTCTTTTTTTTTCTTTTGTCAAATGGAGCAGTGACTCCGAGGGCAAAATGCCTGGTGAAGGAGTGACCACCCACTGGGCTTTGTCTAACGCTTTGCCCCAGTGGACAGAAGGTTTGTGTGTGTGTGTGCGTGTGTGTGTGTGTGTGTGTGTGTGTGTGTGTGTGTGTGTGTGTGTGTGTGTGTGTGTGTGTGTGTGTGTGTGTGTGTGTGTGTGTGTGTGTGTGTGTGTGTGATGGAAACATAGTAACACAAAAGGACAAGGGAGGTTATAGAATGGAGCAGTTCAGAGCAGAGCAAAACATTTTTTTTTATAATTAACAACAACAATAATAATAATAATAACATTGCAATAAAACATTTTCCCTAAAGAAGAGGTTTAAATGTTTTTCCATGTAGTGATTAAAGGAATTTTAACAGTTTTTCTTAACGCGTGGGGCAGTAGTTTCTTGGGTAGCACGAGAGAGCTTTAGAAAAAAATGGGGACCAGGTAGATGCCTTTTCTCTGTATTGTTTTTCTTTTTCATCTTTAATATGTAATCATGACAATCTCTGCACAATAGGACTGAACAAAACATGTCCTAATAAATGTTCCAGTCCAGAAAATAATGCAGCAACTCTCATTCATTGACAATGTATATACGATGGGTAGCTTTCCTAAATATCAATAGACATATGTCTGACAGCAGCATGTGTATATGCTGTTGTTACATTAAATTACCAGTTACACAAAATGAGGCAGATATATTTGACCGAATATGTGATATTCAGGGCTGTTGCTTATAAAATGACCATCAAAACATGAGGTCATGCTGCCTCATGGCCACTAAGCAAAGGGAAAAGATGCAAACATCTCAAAAAAAAGAATCAAAACCCCCAAAAATGATCCCTCATTTTTGACTCCATAGATAACTTAGCATTTTCAACTCCATAGATAACTTAGCATTTTCAAGACAGACACAGAATAATATGGGGATTTTGGAAATGTCTTTGCCAAAAGCAGACACTCTGTCTTTGCCTCCAGCTTTACATGATATAAATTGCAGAATGACAAGATAAAAAGGTTTCACTTTTTCCTCCAGAGTTTTCAGGTGTGACAAATCCATTGATCATCTTTAAAAGTACAGAAATCATTTGGTTACAGTTTTGCCTCAAGCTAAAAATAGGCACTGCTTTCTCTCCCCCCCTGCTCAACCTGAGCTCAATTTCTTTCTCTGCTTTTGTCTTTCTTTCTTTCTTGTCTTGTGCAAAGGAACAACAAACTCCACCAGTTCCTCCTGTGTGAGAACTGTTCCTACAATGCAACTGCATTTTCACACCAGTGATGCAGTCACATTATATCAGCAAGAATATAAAAAATTAGAGTCCAGACTTGAGACCCTCTCTGTGTGGAGTTTGCATGTTCACCCAATGGATGCACAGCCTAAAAAAACATACATTTGACAGTACTCGATGACTCTAAATTGTGTGAATGTGAGTGTGAGTATCCTGTCCCTGTGTGGGGCCAGTCTTCACCCATAGTCAGGGCCTCTAAGCTGGATAAAGCAGTATAGAACACAAATTAATATACATAATGATGCAGACTGGTGGGGTGACAGAAGAAAAGATTCCCATATCATCAGGAAGACCTTGAAATGTTTGTTTATTCGGAAAAGAAAACCCCACTTCACTCTGACAGTTTTCAAAACAATAATACATTTGGATGTGTGATAGAAATGAGCATACAATGCCAAACAGCGGAGATTTGATCTTGATTTTATATTTTTCCCCTTTTAGTCAGCTCAGGCACAACGAGTGTTGACTCACACAGCTTGTTATTCAGCTGGTGAAGAAAAGGCTGTCTCCTCGATATCTTTCACGACAGCTGAAAGTCACGAAAAAGGTCACCGGAGCCGTGTCGTCTCACGCCCTCCCCTCAGACGATGCCACAGCAACCCTTGGTTTGGTTCTGATGAGGTACGTGTTTAACCCAGTTTGATGGCACCCAGAAAGGTGGAGTCTCCATCCAGGGAGACACTTGCTGACGGCCTGGGGATCAGAAGCTCCAAGTAGTCCCCAATGTCCAGCTTCACTATACCTGCAGGATTTTAAAGCTCACTTCAGGTTGTGACCTGGCATTTCCTTTGACATTTTCTTTCTTTTCCCTTTCAGACAAAACACTGATCGCCCAGTGTTGTCAGACCACACAAACCCATGCAGCAGCACGCACACCAACATGTTTATTTCATGCATTCTGGACACATGGCATTTATTTGCATGCATTCTCTGTAGGTATAGACCTAACCTAACCATTAATACGACTTGTCTTCACCTGAAACTTCAATTGAGATAAATAATGACTTTTCTAATGGGGCCTTTTGTCCTACAACACATTCCCATAATGTGAGTGTGTCAACAGATTCAGGTCGCTACCGCAGTAATGAATATAGAGCCACGCACACACTCTCATGCATACGCACACCTAATAACCTGGACGTACAGGAAGACAAACTGCTCGACCTTTTTAAAAGCTGTTGTTAAAAGGGTGAACATGACCAGTAACACGGCCTCACCTCCTGTGTAGCAGGTGTTGTAAGGGTTGTCAGGGTTCATAGTCTGGATGCAGCGGAACAGAAACACAAACGAATGCTCGTCTCCCACAACGTTCCTCTTCCACCGGGTCAACACATGGCCCATCGCAAACGTGGCATCCCTGTAGTAGACCTGTATACGTATACAGATCAGTGAAGTAAATACATGAAGCAAAGTACCGGCATGGATTGTACAACGTTTGCTACCTCATGTATTAATGCATGCATCAAATGCATTACTTCTTTATCTGACCTTCATCGAAGGTCTTTTAGTCTACTGCATGATTAAATTGAGCACACCCTTTTCCCAACTAGATTTGCAACCAGACTTGCAGCACCACCCTGTGGAATAAGAATGAAATGGCAGAAGAAAAAACAGAAAAAAACAAAACACCACCGACCTGACTGTACACAAAGTAGTAGCCCTCCTCTCTGACCAACATGCGGTCGTTTTCTGCCTCGAGGGCAGATCCCCTCTTCAGCCCAGCCTGCCAAGGCAGACCTGTGTAGATGTCTGAGGAGATTTCTGATCCAATATGTAACACATTAGAAATAAATGCCACGTACAATGTATTGCTAATACAGACATGTAAGACAACATTTGCAACTTAAACTCAACTGACTGACTGTAAACAGAAGTAGGATTAGTGTAAAATGGCAAAGAAAAATACCTCAAAACAAAAAATAAGGACCTTTATGAGTGGTACAATATTTGTTTGTTTTAATTCAATGGTATTAGAGTGCCTGTTTATTTTCTTTTTATATAGGGCTATATTGGACAGAAACATGCATTTGTAGGAGGAACAGCAGGTCTGGTTGTGTGGGTTACACTCATGGAAGGTTTGGAAAATCGACTGTGCCAACGCCAACGATCGGGTGCCTGATTGGCACCTTTCAAAAAAGATACATCAGGGTGGATTTCTGAAAGCAGTGGATATCCTATTCATGTTTAGTCTTGGATCGAACGCTATAATCAAAGATGACAATGTCCGACCGTAGAGCGGGGTTTATCTGAGACCGACTCCAGAATTTAAAGGAGAGGGAGATGGACTGACCTGCCAGCAGTACCTAACCTCAACCCCATTGGGATGGTGTGGGATCTGCTCGGCTGTGCTGTTGCACAACCATGTGTCTGAGCTGTGATAAATGCTTTTTACAGAACATGATCCCACAGCAGTGTGTGAGGAGGCTGGAGACCACCTTGAATAAAGAGGGAGGTATGTGTGCTTCCCTACACTAAGGATTCCTCTGTATGAAAGATTAAGTTATGTCCATTTTTTTTTTCATATTTTAATCATCGATCCACCATGTAGCTAAAAAGTTAAAGTTAAGGTCCAAAGCAACATGAGCTGTTTGGCATCAGCAGAGAATATTTGGCACATTTTACATGGCTGGAACTCACATACTCCACTCTGCTGCTCAGGGCACACATGGATTTGTCATATAAATGTGGTACCAGTAAAAAGAGAAATAAAAAAGGCACCAAAATATAACAGGCTTGGTCGGGAATACCTTACCTTTAGTGAAGGTTTTTCTGCTGTTGTTTGGCAACAACTGCAGGCAAGGCTGAGAAACTGTGGGGGGGGGGGGGGACAACCAAACAGAAGTTTTTAATATCTGGACGGCTTCAGAATATGGTACATGTGTTCCCTCTGCTTCTTCCTCTTTCTTTGGACACAAATGATCACTATCATTGTCAGAGTATTAGACTGAACTCATGCACTTTTCTTTATTGTAGAAGAGCAACTACAGCCAGAAGATGTGTTATTCAATTTTGGTATTTTCAGTATTTTAATTAATCCAATTAGTTCCTTGGGTCAGGACTGGGTTTGTGGAACAACCTGCCAGGGGGCCTCAGGGCTGCAGAGATTGTTGGAATTTTTAAATGCAGGCTCAAAACTTTTATATTTAGCTTTTAATTTGTTGATTATTTTACTTAACTTTTCTTTTTCTAATGTAGTCAATGTTTTAGCTTAATTTATTTTATTTGATTAATCAGTTCATTTTATAAGCTCCATTTACTTTGAATGAGTTGATTATTTTACTTACTTTTTATTTTTCTTATCTTTCTGATGTAGCCAATGTGTAAGCTCAATGTCTTATATTTTCATTTATTGATTCATGTTATAAGCTCCTATTTATTTTACCCCAGTGTTTCCTCATGTCTGGCCTGCTCGTGGGGGTGGGGGTGGGGGGTGGGGGGGGGTGGGGGGGCATCATCCTGGGGACTGTTCAGGCCCGTTCTGGGAGCTCTGCACATCACTGACCGTGGTGTGGGCTCTTGACCGGCTGGGTCGGGGCGGTCCGTTGTGGCGCGGCCCCTCAGTGCTGCAGGCTGTGGCTCCTCTCAATGTGGCCGGCCCCCGAAAGGATGGCGTTTTCTCTCCTGGCTCATCAGTACCCGACCATTCGTACATCAGTTTTTTTTATATTTTGAAACGGGCAGTTGGGGTTGGTGGAGTGTGTATGTGTGTGTGTCTGTGTGTGCGTGTGTGCTCGTGCGGTCATGTGCATGCATATGTGTGTGTTTTACATTTATTTTTTTAGTATGTGAAGCACTTTGTTCTACACATTTGTGTGAAAAGTGCTATATAACTAACGTTTGGTTTAATTTGATTTGAGGAGACACACGTCACGACATTTTGCATATCAGACCTCAGTGCACATATTGTTTTACCGAAGGTCTCTGCTCCCGGCGCCATTCTCCTCCTCCTAATTGAGGCGACGCCATGTCTTGACTCCGCTTGTTGCAGGTACTCCTGGCTGCTCCTCCTGCTACTGATATTCTCACCCTACATGAACACACGCGAACACACACACACACACGCAGTGTCACGCAGATGCAATCTTTCTTTTGCGGTCTTGACAGTTAGTGGCCACTCACCTGACCCCTGTGCCTGGCCCCTTGACCCTCTTCTTTCCTGCGACACACCTCTGACTTCAGCCCCTCCACCTCGGCTCTGAGAACCACCAGTTGATGCAGGGACAGAGCTGAAAGAGAAGATGAGGTGACAGCAGCCAGAGCCAGGAGGAAGACCGGCCAGAACAGCCTTCTTTCACCCGGCTCCTTTCCAGTCCCAGACGTTTCACTGGCCTGAGCTGCCATTGCAAAGTCCAAACGATCTCTTCTGAGGTCAGACGAGCATCGTGACCAGACGCCTGAACCGTGAAACCAGCGGACTCTGGATGTAAATGTTTCTCTCCTTTCAGCAGGCTTTCTGAAGAATCGCTCACCTTGCCTTCATTTGTGCCTAGAAGCAGGACTGGCTTCCTTAACTCTCCTTTTCGTCCCTCGACAGGATTCAGTTTCGTCTGTGCAACTATGCAGAAGAAATACTGTACAAAAAAAAAAAAAACAGCTTCCGCTTGACTGCTCTCTCAGCTAACCACACTCACTGCTTCCTGTCGGACCAGTGACTCCAACTCCCAAAAAAATTCTCTTTTTTTTTTCCTTCTTGATCTTCTCTTTAAGACGCGAAACAGCAGTGAAGTGCTTTGAAAATGGCACTGTACCTCAAACTGAAAAGAGGAAGTGCAGAAAACTGTTTTGAATGGCGACAAAACAAACTAATTCCCAGAATTAAAAAAGTGAAGTGACGCTGGGCAACCGTCATGAAAGATACAAATCAGATAAACAAACTCCTTTGTATCAATTTATTGCATGTTACAGAAAATAGAAAGTGAAAATGTGCGCTTACAAAACAAGCCAACATTGTTTTTAAATAGAAAAGAAAGGGAAAAAAGTTAAATCACTCAGACTGACCGATTTACAGTGACTATAGAAATGACTCATTCAGATGTCTGTTCACATGCTCCCGTTGATGTTGGAGTCACAGTGAGCTGTGATGGATGTACACACAGTATGCCGTCGCGGCGCAGATTCTTTTGTAATCGCGTGCGAATTCAATACCTAGCGTTGGAACGATTGCCACCTTTCCCCAGTGATACTCATTACAATCTATTCACAAGAACATATGAAAATATGTCCCATTGTGCAGAAAAACCTGGCTAATGAGTTAAAAAAAACAAAAAAGTAGAACACATTCAGTTTAACTCCAGATCTTTACACCAACAGTTTGGTGGACAGTAACAATACATTAGGCTTTGGAAAAAAAAAAAAAAAGTCAGTAATAAACATTTTATGCCAATGATGGATTTAGATTTTTTTTCTTCCTTTTTTTTTTAAGAGTTGGTGTAATGCAAACTAACAGCAAGAGTGTATAAAACAAAAAGCTAGCAGTGTAAATTCACATGGTTGAATCAGAATGTCAGCATATGGATTTGATGTGATACAAAAAAAAACCAAGTCTCAAACATTTCACTGCCACCAGTAGAAGAAAAAGAAAGTCACAAAAGGAGGACAGACTTCCAAGAAAACTTTTTTTTTTTTTTTAGTTTTAAAGTATGTTCCTTTAAGACTGTCATTTACATTCATACTAGCCTTTAACCCAGAGGTTTTCAAAGTGTGGGAGGATGAGCCCGGCCCTCCCATCAAGCTCCATCTCAGCTTACACAATAGAGGATATTATCCAAGTCTGATGGCTTCTTTATAAGCAATAAAAAGCATATTCTCATGCTAATCGGCTGCTCGCTTTAAAGAAAAAAAAGGAAAAAAATCACGTGGAGGAAAGGAACCCACCCCACACTCTGAAAACCACCGTCTTGAGACCACAGTTCAAGCTGTTTTACCAACGATTCACCAAAACACTCCCGTCTTTTGGTGTCGTCAATTTCCTGTTGAGCAAACTCTTGGCGCAGAGCTTCGCATATGGCTGAAAGAGATCTGTCGGGTGTATTCACATGGCTTCGGTACCGCTGCAAGTGCAGCGTGCTGCATTCAGAAAGCAAGAGCAGATAATCGTCAGGCTCTGCCTCACCTCATGGAAGACATGCGGGAAAGGTTAATTAGCTCATTAAAAGCCCTCCGAGTGAGTAAAGCCATTGTGCCACATAAGCATGAGGTGACAGAACCCTCCAATTAACAATTACTAAGCTGATGGTGAAAACAATTCAACACAACACTGAAATAAAAACGAACACACCTTATCCTTCGCCCTTAAGAGGTTGGGGTTTCTCAAAGACTGGCTCAATAAAACAAGACACATTTTCATCGTTGTGGAGATCGAGAAGAAGAATGACACCCCTTCTAAATACTTCTATTCTGACCTGTAGACAAGGTCTCTATAGAATACTCTTCACAAAAACTTTGGTTGCATGTTTTAAGTCAAATGCCAATTAGACCGTCCTCACTGCTGTTTTGTACATCTTTAGGAAGCCTGATTAATCACTCCAGTAAAGATGGGGCTGTGCAGAATGAGTAACACAGGTAAACATGGGGTTAATGCCCTGAAACAAACTGCTAAACTGGCACACCCTCCTCACATTTTGCTGTGGGATGTTATCACATTCCACCAGATGTGCTGTTGTATATGTGACTAATGAGGCTTTTTGAACTGTATGTAACAGCCATCGGCAGAACAGGAAAGGAGAGACACAATTGACCCAAATGAGATTTTGAATATGTATATTTCTGTGTAACCTGGGGTTTTTGTACTTAGCAGTTATGGTTTGGCACTATAACTTAATTTTACATCTTCTGCAGCTGTAAAAAGTGTCGACTCAAGACAGACAGGCCTGTTCTCACATAGTATTAATCCAATTATGCCATAAATGTAACTGAGATCCATCTTCCAAAGGGTTTAATCCTGTGCAGTACGGCGGGGTGCTGGTTCCAATCCCTGTGGATGAGGGCAGGATGCACCCTGAACAGGTTAGTCCATCACTGTGTAACAACAACAGAGGTGCTCTATTTTATTTTCATGATTGAGTAATGTTTTAACAGCCTGGGACAGAAAAAGGCTTTTGTAGCTCCATTTCCTGAAAATACTTATTTGTAAGTTCTACTATTGAGAATGCGTCTCGGAAAGTACCCTTCTCAATCATCCTACTTGGACGACAAAAGCCTCGTATTATCTCATTAGCTCAATGGTCAGACACTATTTGGCACAAAGTGAGGACTGTGTATTTTGTCCTTAATCTCTTGCAGTGGATTTACTCCAACAACGTGTCACCTAATGGTCAGTGGGGACAAGAGGATTACAGAAACCAACAACTCAGTGCACCGACATGTATTGTGTTGTATTAAGACAGACTTGGAGAGAGCTGAGCTGAGCAGTAAACGACAAACTGGATGTTAAAAGTACAGTGGCTGAAGTTAATCAACACAGGAGTTGTGAGCGGGCCATTGTACCAGGACAGCTGCAACTCGCCATAATCAGAAAGAAACAGAAGTACCCAGGAAGGAAATAAGAATTTAAGAGGCTATTTTTGGCAGGCAGAAGTACCAAACAAGCCGTCTCATCTTCTGCAGCGATTAATCTCTTGACAAAACTTTTGTGTATTTGACTGTGAGCTTTATGCGTCTTTAGCAGGCAAGTTGTTCAATCAGATGTCCAAATGGGTCAACATGCCCCAAGGAGCTGCATACACATGACAGTAATATTAATGACATTAATATTCTTTAAAAGGGGAGAGAAAAAACCCAAAACCAAAACAAACTTTGTTTATGCTCTTCAAAAGTATTGCTCTGAAAATGTTCGCCACGAAAATAAACAATTGGGCAAATCAGAACAGAATGAGTGCAGTGTATAAACAAAGATACATATATTTACAGTACAACCTTACAGGTCACCGGTATCCAATTTTGTAAATCAGATTAATTTTTTAAAATAATTATTTTAAAATCAGTTTTGACTGTGGCCCTTATATGGTTGCAATGCAGATGTTTTGATGATTGTGACTCATGTCAGCACTTCAATTGTGTTTGTGACACATCTGCTCTGGCTTCATTCATCAAAATTCATAAATGCATGCATTCATATCTGTGACACAAACAACCACCCCCCTCAAAAAAAAACAAAAAACAAATTTTTATATAGGAAGTTGTTACCCTCTCTTAAAACCGTGAACTAGTGAAAACTTTAAGTTTACAGAAAGGTAAAAAGAGTGAAATGAAAAAAAAAAAAAAAGAACACACCCAAAGAAAAGCAATAGAAATGTACATTCCCCCCCCCCCCCCCCGGAAAAATAACAATGAAGTCCTTCCAAATAAACAACTCACTTTACCCAGCCCACATCCTGCAGTCACTGGTCTGCATTGTGTTTTCAGATGATGGTGACGCTGGCTGAGGGCTGGGCGCTCTCCTCGTGGGCGTGACTCTTCAGCAGGTCTCTCATGAACTGCTCCAGAGCAGCGAAGTAGCCCTGACACTGCCACGTGTCATTGTGCGTCCCCTCTGGAAAGATGGCCAGGCGTTTAGTCCGAGAGGGAGACAGCTCATACAGTTGCTTCATCATTACGGGTGGGATGAGCTGGTCGGACAGGCCGGACACAAACAGCGACGGCATGCGACACAGCGCCACCTGCCGATAGGACAGGAACTGATTTCTGTAGCACCAGAGTGGCAGCAGGCGCATGGGCAGGAAGGAGAAGAGTGTGGCTGCCATGTGGGGGATGCTGAGGAAGGTGTTTTCTACAATGATGGCAGCCACACGGTGAGGGTTAACGGACGCCAAGCGCACGGCCACGGCGCCGCCCAATGAGCGGCCAAACAGTATCACCTTGGTCTTGTCCAGGTCGGGACGGGTCATGACGTAGTCCAGCGTGGCCTCGGCGTCCAGGTACAGCCCCTCCTCGCTGGGCTCGCCTTCACTCTTTCCATAGCCGCGGTAATCCACCAGCACCACGTTAGCCTTGAGATTCACAAGCATCAGCAGGGCGTTTGGCACCCTGTGACCGATGTTTCCTGCATTGCCGTGGAAGTACAGGATGGTGGGTGGCGATGAGGAAGTGGGACTGCTCTGATTGCCAGAAGTGACTCCGGGAGGCGCGTCCCCGCCCGTGTACCGGAGCAGGATGAGGTTGAGCTTCACGCCGTCCTTGGTGCGGATGTAGACATTTTCGTGTGGGATTCCTGTCGGCATGGGAACATAGAGGCGGGAGGAGGAGGGCTGGTCGGGGAAGTAGAGGAGAACATCCTGGAATTTGTAGAGGATTCCTGCCACAGAGGCGAGGATGAGAGCGAGGAGAAAGAACCCTCCGTAGAGGTGGAAGGTGAGGATGAGAGCCAAGAGAGACACTCGACAGGCACCCCAGGACCAGGAGGCCAGAGCCAGGGTGCAGCGCTCCATTGCCCCCCACAACCTAAAGGGCTTCTCCATGGCTACACAAGAGATGAGTCACAATCTATAAAAAAACATGGAGAGAGAAAAGAAAAATTATACACTTAAAAACTGTTCAGATTGCAAAGAAACCTGGCATGATGATCATACCGGAGGAGTTAACGGTTTCCAGGTGAAACAAACACTCAGACCAGTTTATACACTTAATGCTTATGGATCAGGGTTAATGGGCAGCAGGAGATATGCAACACAGTATTTTGCATAATGTGACAGCAGCTCAAGTGTTCAAACAACCTTCAGTTAATGTGTATCCATACAGGTAATGTACTCAGGTCTGTAGAAAAAAGTCAAATTATTAACAAATTGTAGTGCAACACAAACACTGAGCCGGTTTACATGATCATCAAAAAAAGATAACCCGTGCTAATCAGACATTTGCTATAATTGGATCATATGTGTTTAATGCTCATTAAAAATGTGACAATATCTGAACAAAGGTATTGGGAAAATCTAAACGTGTGAATGTGAGCTCTCCTAATCAGATCACCATTATCTGATAAAGAATAAAATCAAATCATGCCATTTAAATCAAACACTTATTTTAATCACGATTAATCAATATTCATTTTTAGGGATTTTTTTTTATTGTATGTGCTTGTGAACAGGCTCACTTTTGTGCTTGTCTGGCTTTTTCACTTCGATCAGAGCAATGTGTTTACATGATGGTGGTGATTTACACCAAGGCACTGTGTAACCAACTTAAAGATCCAATATTATCCCAGGAGACCAGTGTGCACTCAGAGTGCATCGAAATTGGATGTTCAAATGGAAGGCAGAATCTCCAGCTATTGAGCTTAAGTACTTAAGTTTTTGCTTCAGAGGCGCAAACCTCTTTACTTTTTAAGTGTGGCCTGAACAACTAACACTATTTGGACTGCGCTTGTAGCCAATGCAAACCAATTTAACTCTGAACTATCTGTTAACA
Organism: Blennius ocellaris; assembly: GCF_963422515.1. Lineage (NCBI taxonomy): Eukaryota > Metazoa > Chordata > Actinopteri > Blenniiformes > Blenniidae > Blennius > Blennius ocellaris. The sequence goes on along the minus strand of NC_137655.1, from coordinate 19,481,444 downwards.
TTGCCATTGCTATAAACAGATGAGATATATTCTCTTTCACTCACACAGCTTTCATATGCTTCTACTGCATGTCATACTTCCTGAATCAGAGATGGGTAATCATGTTCTGGGAGGGAAACAGTTCAGCACAACTCCAGAATGAATGTATCCTGCTCACACAACTGAGTTTATCGACACCAGGGGTGTCAAACTGTGGTTGTCGTGGGGGAGACACCCTGCACGTTATATACATCTCCCTGCTTTAGGACATTAAACGTTAATGTCATCATCAAGCTTGAGAACACCTAATGAATACCTCATTGCATTCAGGTTCGTTGTGCTGGGAGAGACCAAAAACATGCAGGATACCAGCCATTGAGGTCCGGAGTTTGACTCCAGATCTCTCCGTCGAGGCAGCACTGGTCCTGCATGGTTTATGGCTCTCTCTTCGGTGGCACACCTGATTAGTGTGAAACTCATTACTTGGGTTTGTTGGGCCACGTTTACATGTACATGGGTATGTAAAAAAACGGTGCTATTTCTCTGCATTTGGGCATTGCATTAACAACAAACGCAGCGACCAATCACCACAAATGATGAGTTCTGAAATCATAGTGGAGATTTGGGAAAAACTCAGTGCTTCTGTTTGCATCTAAAGAGGGGTAGGCGGCGATTTACGTCACAATATGCGACGGAAGCTTCAGCGGCATCATCTGTGTTTACAGACCCGTGTTTACAGTTTGAACGCTCTGATGAAAATGGATGCAGTGAAAACAGTGCTTGTTGTTGTGCTATATTCCAACCCACATTTAGGAGGGGCTCTGCATGTTTATTGGTCCAAACCTACAAACTGTTTCATTGAAAGAATGGCAAATATTTTTGTTCGTTATGTTGTGGTTTTTTTTCCCCCCATGGCTCTCAGTATACTCCCCCATCATTTCCAGTATAGTGTAAAAATCCATTATTGTAAAAACCTGGGTGCGTGTAAACGTGGCCAGAGTTGGAGAGGACTATATGTCATCAAGAAGTTAAAGAAGGTGTGCCATCCTGGAGCAGATGCTGCCCAAAACCCAACTTGTCAAGTGAAGTACACATGCTTCCAAGTGTAGGTCCTACAGAGGTTTATTACACTTCAAATAGACTTGTTGACCCTTCTGCTGCTGGGAAATGACAAATTATTGTTTGCTTTTCTTGCAGATAATGGTGGGGGTCAAGCTATCAATATCTAAAGTGCTTGAAAAAAAAAAGCCGTACAGATAATGACGTTACATAAATGAACCTAAATGAAACTTAGGTGGTCCCAATCAATTGCAGCTTTAATCAGGCGACAGCTAAACACATGCTGGGGCGAGACCGGCACAACGACATTTTACCGATAGTGTTTCTGATTTTCATTGAAAGACAATGGAAATGTATAAAAAAAAACAATCTCGACCCCACCCACAGGCTACATTTGGAGGCAGGTGCTCAAAGCCTCAGAAGAATTTCTGAAGGTTTTGACAGATGGCTGGCTAAAAGGTAATTAATGTGCCAACGACAAGCATCACTCTCCGCCATAAAAAGCTGTCAAATCCCGAAAAATAAGCTCGATGTAAACCCATTAATATGAGCGATATCTGGTGTCGAATCGAATAAATAAGAGCCATGCTAACTACAAAGCTAACATTTACTGCTATTGACGTTAGCACTGCTATTTAAGCTAGCCACCGAGCCATCTCATCAATGCTTAACAAGGCAGCCACCTACTCACCCTTCTCTCATTTTCAGAGTCTCCGTTGCATAAAATCTCTGCAAAACCGCGACAAAGACAGAACACAGCCGCTGTCATTCACCTCTGAATCTTATAACAGATCTACAGTTATTGCAGCTAAAACGACTCAGTCCAGCAAGACCCGGCGAAGCTAACTCGCTAGCATTACCGGTGCACGTTTCTATGAGTTCCGTGCCGCGCGACGCACAAGTAAAAAGGTTCCGACTAACATTTATTCCGCACCCTGGTTCTTTAAAGTTAGACGGTGTTGTAACGCGTGGGAAAAAAAGGGGTAAACAAACAAACAAATAATAACAGTGTACTGTACAGCAAAAAAATATGGGGTATTTTGAACTTTACAATATCTCGCGTTCACCCATTGTAAATAACATGTTATGTAATATTTTTGCCACCGGGTGGCGGTCTAACAAAGTGTATAATTCTACCTAATTTATATGGTTAGACGGTTTAAACATTGTGGACATGCACAAAGTCAACAACTGTTTTAACGAACATTTAAACTGAATATTGCAGCATGCCTACCATTATTATTTAAGTTATTCTTGTCTAATTTATATATTATTCAAGTAGGGGTGCAGCTGTAAAAGGGTCAAAATAATTACAGTTTTCAGGTTTTAAAAAGAAGTAAGAAAATGCGCACAAAACCTTAAACCATGTTTTTCAGGGGGGGGGGGTAGTCAAATATGTTGTGGTTCTCTCACAAACAAATGAAAAGAAGAAGAAGAAAACAACACAAAAATAAAAAGGAAAAAAATGTTTGTCACATGATGGGGTCACATGACTGCATTTCCCTCACCACCCTGTCAGCACACTTCAACCAGGTGGAGCTTCACTGTTTCAGGTTGGTTCAGCAAGCCTGTGAACACACACTCGCACAGCCAAACAGGTGAGACAGCTGAGTATAAACGATAAGACAAACTCCCATGCCTGCCAATGCAATGAGGCCGAATGAGCCATGTGTGTGAACGTTAGTTAATGAGCAGTTTATGCATGTGTCTTTCAGTATGCTCAAACACTTAGGAAGTAGTGTTTTTCTTGGTGAAATCCACACATTTAGAAAGCACTGCTTTTAATGAATCAATTCTCGTATTAAAAATGTATCCTAATCTGCTGTGATCGCATCAGTAACGGTCTTTTTGTGTGGAAGTCAGAAGTGGGTCAGTTGTGTATGTAAGGCCACACACACTCTAATTTTGCTGTTAAGGCAACGTCTTGGGGGGAAAAAGTGCCTCTCAGTTAACGGACAGGAAGGTTTCAGTATGCTGTGCTCATCCTGACACTTTCATTTCAGATATTTGCTGCTTTTGTTGGGTGATGCAGACAAAATGAGCACACTACTCTTGCCGTACGTCCATGTACAATCAATGTTGATCTTTTGAATTTATTAGAAGAAAGACCACAATTGCAAAAGGACTACTAATTAATAGTTGTATCATATGAAGATTTGTATCCCCTCCCTTCCTCGTTGCCCTCTAATATTTCTTTATTTAACATCTTGCTCGCTAGCAATGTGACCTTGGAGCAGACACACAAATTATGTAGAGACTAGCACAGCTGTTGGCCATTCAGCTCTATCCTTGAGGTTTGATGATTTGATTCTGTGTTGTTGAAATCAGCATCAGGACCTTTTGAGGGATATCTCCGTTCTATAAAATATATATATATTAAAAAAACCTCGAAACATTCAGTTATAAAAGTTTTTTTGTTGGCGTATACTTGCCATTGCACGGGCAAAAACATGCCACTTGCATTAATTAAACTCACTGTGCAGTGTGACAACACGCTGTATGTTGTCACCATACATTATGTAACTGTCCGCCTGGGTCAGCTTAGTCACAAACAGCATGAATAAATGCTCTGGGGCACCGGCTAAATGAAGGCATCAAATGACTAACAAAAGGCTCTTCCATAGAAATATGGTTGCATCACTTTCCACTATATGTGTTATTGAGCGACACTCCTGGTTTTAAAATGTACATAGACGATCAAAAATACAAATGTAAAAAAATTATAGATGAATACTTGTCAATGTTTATCAATATTCAAGGTCAAGTACGCGTTATGATGGATTTGATTGTTTATTTATTTTTTTTTTTTTACATTTAGTTTTTCTTGAACGTTGGCACTGTTGTCATAAATGAACATTTCATGCACGTTTCTTTTGCTCTTACTACTCAGCAATACTTGCCTCTAGTGGTGTTATTTAGCTTTTTTTATTCAATATCCATGTGCAGTTGTTTTTATGACATATTGTAACTTATATTTGCAACGATCTTTTTCGCTGACAAGGCTTTTAAGTTAGGCATATTTATTCTGGCCTGTTGCATTTACAAGTGATTTGATCTCATATTGAAGCATGAGAATAAATTTTTCTGAAGGTCGACAATATCATGATTAATCATGAAGAGAAGTGACTGAAATTGAACTGATGTTTCTGTTGCACATTAGGTGGCAGTGTTGAGACACTATGGTGCTAGTCTGTGTTTCTCCTTCTTTTCTTTCTTTCTTTTTTTTGGTTACTAAACGAAATGGCTACCACTTGGACTGCAACCTTATCATGGTGGGGGAGTTTGAGTACCCAAATGACCCTAGGAGCTATGTTGTCGGGGGGCTTTATGTCCCCCAATCGGGTCTCCCAAGGCAAATAGGTCCAAGGTGACAAGTCAGACTAAAAGCAGTTTTAAAAGCCCTATGGACAAAGAACCAAAAAGAAGAGACGTTGTCCGGTAAGGTGCAACCGGGGCCCAACCCTGGTGCCAGGCCTGGGGTTAGGGCTCGTATGCGAGCACTTGGTGGCCGGGCCCTTGCCTGAAGGCCCGGTCGGGCTCAGCCTGAAGGGACGATGCGGGCCCCTCCTTATCTTCCTCCTGTGAGCCCACCACCCACAGAGGCTACAGTAGGGGTCGGGTGCAGTGTTGATTGGGTGGTAGCCAACGGCAGGGCATCGACGACCCAATACCCGGACACATAATCTGCTTTTTGGGACATGGAACGTGACCTTGCTGGGGGGGAACTTGCCTGAACTTGTGTGGGAGGTTGAGTGATATCGTCTAGATATAGTCGGGCTCAGCTCCACGCACAGCTTGGACTCTAGAACCCAGCTCCTCGACAGGGGCTGGACACTCCACTTTACTGAAGTTGCCCACGGTGAGAGGCGGTGGGCTGGCGTGGGCTTGCTCATTGCCCCACAGCTCAGCTTTACCCCGGTGAACGAGAGGGTCGCGTCTCTACACCTTCGGGTAGGGGACAGGTGTCTGACTGTTGTCTCGGCCTATGGACCGAACAGCAGTTCAGAGTACCCTACCTTCTTGGAGTCCCTCGGGTGGGGGGGGGGGGACTACTGGGGGACTTCAATGCCCACGTGGGCAACGACAGCAAGACTTGGAAGGGGGTGATTGGGAGGAACGGCCACCCCGATCTGAACCCAAGCGGTGTCCCGTTATTGGACTTCTGTGCTCATCACAGTTTATCCATAACAAACACCATGTTCGAGCACAGGGGTGAATGATAGACTTTGGGGTCGTGTCCTCTGATCTCCGGCCACGTGTCTTGGACACGGGTGAAGAGAGGGCCAGAGCTGTCAACCGATCACCACTTGGTGGTGAATTGGATGCGCTGGAGGGGGAAGAGGCCAAAGAGACTCGGCAGGCCCAAATGTGTCATGAGGGTCTGTTGGGAACGCCTGACCAAGCCCTCTGTCTGCGCAGTTATCAACTCCCACCTCCGGGAGAGCTTCTCATGGATCCCGGGGCAGGCTGGAGACATTGAGTCAGAGTGGACCATGTTCTCCACCTTCATTGTTGAAGTTGCTGCTCGGAGTTGCGGCTGCAGTGTCTCTGGTGCCTGTCATGGCAGCAACCCCTAAACCCGGTGGTGGAAACTGGAAGTAAGTTGGACTTGGACTTGGACTTTCTTTATTGTCATTGCAGTACATCACACAGTGAGGAACTGGCAACAAAATGTCGTTGCTTTGCAACCGGTAAAAAAGGCATTAAAAAAAACGTATTTAAATATATTTTAAAAAGTAGCGCAAACAGTCAAACAGTTAAAATAAGGTGCATATGAATGATAAATAAAAGAGCAGGATGAGAAATGGGATACATTAAAATTGAATAATTGCACAGTGTGATATTGCACAGTATGATGTTATAATGTTATTTGGTATTTAGAAGCCTGATGGCCAGGGGAAAGAAGCTGTTCTTCAGTCAGTTTGTTCTGCAGCGGATGCTGCGGAACCTCTTGCCGGATGTCAGGAGGGTGAACAGTCCATTATGGGGGTGGGTGTGGTCGGAAAGGATCCGGTGAGCTCTGGTGAGGCAGCGTGTGTCTGCAATGTCCTTGATGGGTGGTAGTGGGGTCCCAATGATCTTCTCGGCTGTCCTCACCACACACTGCAGAGACTTCCAGTCTGAGGCCTTGCAGTTCCCAGACCAGATGGAGATGCCGACGGTCAGCAGGCTCTCGATGGTTCCTCTGTAGAAGGTGGAGAGGATGGGAGGGGGGAGGGACACCCTTCTCATCCGTCGAAGGAAGTGCAGGCGCTGCTGGGCTTTCTTCACCAGGGACGTGGTGTGAAGTGTCCAGCTGAGGTCATCTGTGATGTGCACCCCCAGGAACTTGGTGCTGCTGACAACCTCAACCGCTGTGTTGTTGAGGACGAGTGGTGTGTGACTGGGTCGGGATCTCCTGAAGTCGATGATGAGCTCTTTTGTCTTGTCGACATTCAGGAGCAGGTTGTTTGCCTTACACCAGTCCACCAGATGTTGCACCTCCTCTCTGTAGGCCAGATTGTTGTTGTCCCGAATGAGGCCCACAACTGTAGTGTCGTCTGCATACTTCAGGATGTGGTTGGAATTATGCCTGGGACGACAGTCGTGGGTCATCAGGGTGAACAGCAGAGGGCTGAGGACACAGCCCTGTGGGGAGCCGGTGCTCAGTGAGACGACACTGGAGGTGTTGTTGCCCACACGGACAGATTGGGTTCTGTCAGTGAGGAAGTCCAGCAGCCAGTTACACAGGGGGGTGTTGAGGCCCAGAGGGCCCAATTTGCGTACCAGGTCCAGGGGGATGATGGTGTTAAAAGCGGAGCTGAAATCCAGGAACAGCATCCGCACGTGTGTGTTCTTGTCCTCCAGGTGCTCCAGGCTGAGGCGGAGAGCAGTGGCGATGGCATCCTCAGTGGAGCGGTTTGGCTGGTACCCAAACTGGAACGGGTCATATGATGGGGGCAGTATGGAGGTGATGTGGTCCTTTACCACCCGCTCAAAGCACTTCATGATGGACGATGTTAGTGCAACGGGGCGAAAGTCGTTAAGGCATGTGATGGTTGATTTCTTGGGCACTGGGACGATCGTGGCAGACTTGAAGCACGGTGGGACAACGGCCTGGTGTAATGACAGGTTGAAAATGTCTGTAAGCACGTGGGCCAGTTGGTCAGCGCACTCCTTGATCAGCCGTCCTGGGGTGTCGTCAGGGCCTGAGGCTTTCCGTGGATTTACCTTTCTCAGAGCTCTCCACACAGCAGTGGTTTCGAGCCTGAGTGGCTGTTCATCAGGGAGGGGTGTGGACTTCCTCGCGGTGGTGTTGTTCAGAGCCTCAAATCTCCCAAAGAATTCGTTGAGCTCATTGAGGAAGCTGATGTCGTCTTGGCAGGGTGAGGGAGTGTCTTTGTATTCAGTGATGGTTTTGATGCCGTGCCACAGTTGTTTGGTGTTACCAGGGTCACCGAAGAAACCTTGGATCTTCCGCCCTGATGGCCCGGTTCAGATTGGCCCTCTCTGTTCTGAGTGCCTCCGTGTCACCAGATTTGAAGGCGGCATTTCGTTCCCTCAGTCTTGTGCGCACCTCCATCGTCATCCAGGGTTTCTGGTTGGCCCGTGTGACTATAGTCTTTGTGGATGCCGTCAAGCTGAAGAAGGAGTCCTATCGGGTGTTGTTCGCTCATAGGACTCCTGAGGCAGCTGACAGGTACTGGCAGGCCAAGCATACCGCGGCCCAGGCCGTGGTGGTGACAAAAACTCTGGTCTGAGAGGAGTTCGGAGAGGCCATGGAGGAGGACTGTCGGACGGCCCCAAGGAAATTCTGGCAAACCGTCCAGTGCCTCAGGAGGGGGAAGCAGTGTTTCACCAACATTGTTTACAGCAGAGGTGGGAAACTGTTGACCTCAACTGGAGATGTCGTCGGGCGGAGGAAAGAATACTTCAAGGAACTCCTCAATCCCACCACCACGTCTTCCACTGAGGAAGCAGAGGCTGGGTTCTCGGATATGGACTCTTCCATTACCCAAGCTGAAGTCACTGAGGTAGTTGCTAAGCTCCTCGGTGGCAAGGCACCGGGAAAGGATGAGATTTGCCCTGAGTTCCATAAGTCTCTGGATGTGCAGGGACTGTCATGGCTGACATGTCTGTGCAACATTGTGTGGCGGTCAGGGACAGTACCTCTGGATTGGCAGACCTGGGTGGTGGTCCCTCTTTTTAAGGAAGGGGTCTGCTATGTCTCTCGGCTGGCCTGGGAATGCCTTGGGGTCCCACCAGAAGAGCTAGAGGAAGTGTCTGGGGTGAGGGAAGTCTGGGCATCCCTGCTAGGACTGCTGCCTCTGTGACCCGGCATCAGATAAAGTGGTAGATAATGGGTGGATGGATGAAGTGGTTCAGATTGAGCCCAGAGGAAAAATTGATTTCATAATCAGGTTGACTATACCACTGCATAGTGGCCAGAAACGTCATCCTTTGTTGTGCTAACTATTTATCTGAGTATTTCTTTAAATGATTCAACACACCATCTGGCGATGCAAATGTGTATTGCAAGAGTGATGTTTTGGAGGCTATGCAGACTCTGGTTGGTAAACTAACAACAGGTTCTTGAATTAAGTTTTGCAGACTTAAAATAAGTGAAGATATCACTTAGCCTACAAAACAACATTACATTTGTACTGTTATGGTGTCTTACTCTAAAAGGATGAAGAGTGGTTAGCTTTAGTGCACACTTCATTCTGAGGCATATTTTGCAATACTAGTGGTTGTGATGGTCTTGGCAAAAGAGGCCCAAATCTATGTATAAATATAAATTTTTAAAGCTGACGTCCCCTATTCAAACCATGCAGCAGCAAAAGCAGCAGCAGTTCCTGCCATTAAATGTTCCTATTCAACTATACAAACGTACATGCACATATTTTCTCTCAGTGTGGAAATTAGAAGATTGAACACAGCCAGTATATGGGGAGGTAAATCGACTGCTTATAAAGCCTTTAAGGCCTCTACAGGCTGTGCTATTATCAGAACATTACATGCTTCACTCTGCAATATTGATTTCTTAAACCTGGGCGTAATAGTGAGTTTGACTACTCAATGTCACTATCCACTGAATGGAAAGTGTCAACCACTGTGATGTACATACCCACACAACTATCACACATCCTGTATGTCAGGTATGCCACTGGTGCTGTCAGGGGATTAATAAATTGAACCCTCCAAGAAGTGACCCATTGTTCTCACGTTGTGTTTGCACGGGGAAAAAGCTCCGTATTGGAGTGGTCAGAGATTGTAGATGTGATGTGTATTACACTCGTGGTAATCATACTAACTGTGTTTTAGGCTGTAGCAACAGTATGATACCTTTTTATGGGAATTTCTGCTGCATTTCAATTGTTTTCAACCTTTAGTTTAGCTTAGTTCATAGCAGCTGCCCCACTGTGTTGTATTTTGGAGCAGTGGTTTTAATATGTGTGACGATGATCTCACTCAGGTCCCCAATAGTTGCACCACCATGACCACAACTGTCATTAAATCCCTCTGACCGCAAAAGTCTTAAAATCGAAAAGAAAATAATAAAAAATAATTTATTGATTCTTAAAAGGTGGTCCTGGTAAATATTAATGTTTTTAAAGTGACAAAGGAGGAAATGAAAACATGGGTGAATGCAACAGGCAGCATTTCTACTTCAAGATTTTCTTGAGAACAAAATTCTCTAATGTCACTCAAGGTTGTGATTGAGTCTTGATCCTGTTTAGCTGCCTGACCAGATGTTTTACAGCACTTATGTAGATGTTTGACAATTTTATTTTATTGGCAAGCTTCCCTGCTGCACCGCTACTGAAATGAACCAAAATATTTTGGAAACTGCCTCAAAAGGAAACATGTTCTCTTTGAACTAAATCGTTAGAAATGAGTATGAGCTTCAGCTTGAACAAACTCACTTTGAAAATGATGTTCATGTTTAACCTTAATTTAGTATTGAAGTTGTTGTCTAAAAGAAAAGCTGATACGCATTTGTAGTGCTCTGACATTTTACTGCACCAGCAGGCCTGTTTGACAGGAGGTGCAGTATTATATATGCATGGTTAGAGAACACACACACACACACACACAGACACACACACGCACACACACACACACACACACACACACACACACACACACACACACACACACACACACACACACACACACACACACACACACACACACACACACACACACACACACACACACACACACACACACACACACACACACACACACGTCCGTCTCTTTAGGTTATAGGGACTGATGCATTCTGATGAATTCAGCTTATATGAGACTGACAGCTGGCAAGTTCACTCCCTTGCCTACGACTCAATTACCTTTGACATGCCAGTCACAACATCTATTACACACACACACTGTCATACACACTCATGCACTTGCACTCTGCAGTTCCACTCCCGTATCTCACGACTCAATTACTTGAAATATGGCGCTCGGAACAGCTGGAGGGCCCAAGCTCAATAACGCATAGTCAGAATTGCAACAGGATGGAGAGTGAAAGTGATGACCTGGCTTGGAATATCATATCATCAGGCCAGGGGAACATGTTTATCACTCACCTCACGTATTGCCTCCTAGGGACACGAGAAGAGCAGAGTTTCACGTTCAGAAAATGAGAGATTGCACTTGGACTCTGCGCTGCAGCCATGCTATTCATACCCATTGATATATCTGTCAGTCACTCCCTGACTGATGCTGTGACTCGTCGTGTGTAAGAGCACATCAAAGCATTTCTGCTGCCTTTGAGAAAGCCATAGTCAAGCTTGTCTGGCATTATCGCTCGTGATGCCTTTTTGATTTGCAAGCCACAGAATGCCATACATAAGGTGATAGATGGTGGTGTCCATGGCTACAATGTAAATGTGTCACCTTGGAGACAAAGCAAGTCAGGGAGGACAGCCACACAACGGCAACTCTATATTTCAAAAACAACACACGAGAGAGGCCAAACACATCCAAGCATTTACTGTCACCGCAGTACTGTACATTATCATGTACAATCTCTAATTAACAAAGTTAGAGCAACTGTCGCTCTTACTACTGAATTAATCAATCAAACTCCACAGTCAGGTTCACAGATTCAGATCCATATACATTCGTCCACATATCGCAGAATGAAAAGATGAAACAACCTCAACCAAAACTCAGCAAAGCTGAAGTAGTGTATCAGTCAAAATCATATAAAATCATTGAACGAAAATAACCACATGCTTGGATTCCCAAGAGGAAAAAATATGTAAAATAACCCGAATTAACAGGGGAGGGTATTCGGTAGAGTAATGACAGTTTGGCGAACAAGGACATAATTTTAGGCAAATATTCTTGGTGCATTTATGAGTTAGTGAGAAGTGGGGAAGTTTCAACATCCAAGTGGGAAAAATACACATTGTAATGAAACACCCATAGATTATAGCTTATATTAAGAGTTCGACTTGTAGTTGACTGCCTTAAATAACTGCAATATTTCCATGTATGTAGGTGAAGTTTATTGATAAAATTGCATGTACATTTCATCAGTGTGTTTGTTTATACGATGTATGTATCAGGGGATGATGACGTCGTTCTTTGTTATTTGACTAGCAAACAGTAGTCATTTAAATGCTGCCAAATGAGGAATTCCCCAAGTGGTAACATTCTGAGTAAAGTTAAACCTTTATTTTCTCTCTTAGGAAAATGCATAGTTAATCCTAACCACAAGGGATACTAAGATCAAACTACGAGGATCAGTAGTATTTGCCAAGATTGGGGTCAAGGGAGCCACAGTGGTGACCTCTAACCTCTATGCCACCACTGCCTCCAGTTCTCAGTTTTATAAATGCACAAATAAGGAGAGATCAAACACAAGCAAAGTGCACAAGATACAAACCACACTAAGGCCATGTTTGCTTGAAAGCTTTTCAAGTAAAAACACATCAATCTGCATTTTTGTTTCCAAAGAGTTTCCCATTTTGAAAACGTTTCCATGAAAACGGCAGAAATCCTGTTGGGCCAATCGTGGCTGCTATTAGTTGTTTTTATAATGAAATCAAACTCACAAGCACACAGAGAATATTAAACTCTAAACATTAACGAGGGCAGGTGCACTGACATTTGTATGGACATGTAACAAAGTTAGATGGCTATTCCAGGTAATTCAACTATAAAACTTCCAAGACCTGGTTTCTTATCCCATCCACACGGAGACAGTCGTTGCGTTTTCAGTGGCTCTGTAAACGGATGCTCGAAATGCAATGGAAGTGTTCCGTTTTCACTTGAAAATGTTGCCTTGTAAACGGGGCCTGATGGAGGTGGAGATGCTGGTGTGAAACTTTGAAGACATACAAGCGAAACAAAAAAAACAAAAAAAACATGACAAGATTCTATCTCACACAATGAAGCAGGAAGCGTGAGTCAAACAATGTCACAATATTACTAGAAGGTCAAAGTGATATCAAATCCCCGGGAAAGGCCGAGAGCGTCTGATAAACATGACTAAACAAAACAAAACATCAAGCTTAATGCCAGTGTTGCGTCACCAGCTTGGTATTGTTCTTTAACATGTTTATTGTACAGTGGTCTACAATGTGTAACTGAGTCCTGCTTGGCGTTGTGAGCATGGAGCAGGGAGCGCCCTATATGCTATACCTACCAGGAATAAATTGGGTGGAGACTGCTATACATCTCAAGCAGCAATTAAGATGCCTCCTGTGGCACAAAGACATTTATTAAAGGCTACATTCTCCTCATTTCCCTTGCAAATAAGCCTTCTGTCACACCTATGATGATATCTATCACTCTAATTAACCTGCCAATATAGGTGTGCGCCGGATTGTATTAGTGTGTGTGTGCTCCGGTGTGACCCATCTTGATAAAAGGGCAGGTTGTAGTGATGAGCAGAATATAATTAATCGAGGGCTATTCAGTGAAATAATAGTGTCGCAAAAACAGCAATGTGCAGTTACAGTGTGTTAACATGACATGATTCTCAAATTGTGACATTTCATTGTGAATATTAATATTTCTTAGGACATTTGAAGAGACCGTTGCAATCAAAACTATGCAAAACCACCTGTTGTTCCCGTTTTCATTTGTCATTGTACATGGACAATGATGTGTAGTTAAGATAAAAGGGAGTGAAAACAGTGTGAACAATGTTATTTAAACCAGACACCACTCTTCTGGCCTTTGCCCAATCTCTTGTGATGGCAGAAACAGATAATTAGCACATTTGGCAATTGTGCCAAAAATAAAGCTGAAAGGATGACATTGAAAAAGAAAAGGCTTTATTTAGCTTGAAGACCTTGAAAACTCTACATTGGTAACTACTCTACCCTGCACTACAAAGGTACAATATGAAGGGCAGGCTGTAATTATGAGTTTGATTTAGCTTGTGGAGACCAATCTGCAGAGAAGCTAAGCACACGGTCTTTGAAAAGTGCAGCCTCATTGTTGATGTCAAAACAATATAGATCTTAAGGTGAACTAAATTGTTGGAATTTGAGTGCACATTCACATAATTTGAATAAAAAATACTCAATTTAGAGAAAACACACTTACTCTGAAGGTCAGTAAGATCAGTGATGAGTGATTGTTTGAGTTGTTTTGGATAATCATTCCTGACTAAGCTGATTCCTGAGCACAAGTAAAGTCTGGTCACTGGTGCAAACTGACAAGGCTGTGGTCCAGAATGAATGTTACAGTTTCTCTCCGTAGGTATTAGGGATGCACCAATCCATGTTTTATCACTTCCGATCTGATCCTGATACCTGATTTTGGATATCTGCCGATACCTATACTATTCCGATACCAGAGCTCTGTTTGCTATAATATTATTATTATCATTATTGTTGAGGCAGTAATAAACTCCTTTCTACAGGCAAGTATGAAATGTACGGATGTATGCATGTACTCTTTCAAAAGGCAACTTGAGGTTAGTATAAGGTCAGAAAAGGAAGCAGTACAAACCTTTTGTTCAGTTTGGACAATGTGGGAGTCTGCGTGACGTCATCATCTCATAAGAAACTCTATCTTCTATCTTTAACCCTCAGAATCACTTTATTAATCCCTGGGGAAATTCTTTATCAACACAGCACAAACAGCATTTTTTTTACAGTAGTAATGATTGAGACTATTTTCAGGGAGTTTAGCGTGGAGTAGGATGCAACTTCACGGAGGTGTGAATTGCCTGCCACCGCAGAAATATGAGCTGTTCAGTGTTTTGATGCCACCGTGGGGCTACAACCTCACCTGGTCTCTCCACACCTCATCCATTGCCAAGAAGGCTCATCGGCGCCTGATCTTCCTGTGGCATCTGAAGAGAGCTCATCTGTGCACATCAGCCCTCACCACCTTCTACAGAGGAGCCACAGAGAGTGTCCTGACCAGCAACATCTCTGTGACATGAGAACAGCACCGCTTCTGATGGAAAAGCACTGAAGAGAGTGGTGAAGACTGCCTGGAGGATCATTGAGGTCTCATTGCCACCAGTAGGGGACTTGACAGAAAAACATAGCCTCTCAAGGGATGAGAACCATCAAGGACCCCTCTCACCCTGCCCCGGACGGTTTTGTCTCCTCCCCTCAGGCAGGAAGTACCGCAGCCTGGGATGTAAAACTGGCAGGTTCAAGAACAGCTTTTTTCCCACCGCCATCCGTCTTTTAAGCAGAGGACTGTAAATACTTAGTTACTCTTCAATTTTAAGCTATTTCCCCTCATTTATTCTTGCACTGCATTTTAGGCACCTTATTTTATGTCAGGGAGTTTTAAGTTGTTTTATCTCTGTTACTTTTTGTGTGTGTTATCGTTGAACCTGCATTGAAATGTCATTCTACAGTGCATCTTTGATTTAATTGTAAGAATGACCTGTCTGTTCACCTGTCCATCTGCGTTTGTCTGTGTTTTTTTTTCTACAATATTCATCACCTTTACCTTTAAAAAGACTAAAGTATTCAAGAAACTGACCGAAGCAAGGCATGACAAGAAAAAAATCCATTACCCTCTGACATCCTGCTTTTGAATATAAACTATAATATATTTGTTTTGAGGAGAGCTTGTGGGTTTGGCCTTCCACAGTTGCACTTGTTCCTCATGTCTGAGGGAAACGATTATTTGCCCCCGCCTGCTCTACATGAATGCCTCTGTATGTGCATTGCAGCAGTTAATATGCACACTGTGATTGGCTAAAGGCCGGTGTTGCCTTGAAATGCCTTGAAAATAATGCCTTATGCAATTCAAGTGGAAGAGATTATACTAACCTATTGCTGTGCTTCAGTGGGTCGTGCACTAAAACAAATCTTGCAACTCTGTGTGGATAGCTCGGTAGTGGTCAGCTAAGTCTACTCACACACAAGGTTGCTGCTAAGAAATTTGAGATCTGGAAATGATTTGGGTAAAATCATAACTTTAAGATCATTTTAAGAACATAGCAAAATTACCTTTTGCACATTTGGTGCTCAGTGTTGAACAAAGTGTTTTGCATTAACCAGTTTGATTGCAGAATAAAAACAAGCACGTGAATAAATGAGGACAGATGGCATAGATAGACAAACCATTATTAAAAACAAAGATGATAACAAATAAGAAAAGGATCTAAAGTAAATGCATCACAAAAGTTAAAGATGCAGCAGCATAAAATGCATTAATGCTTTACCAGGGTGTAATTTGCTGTGTGGGATGGGTCGGCTATACCGCTCTTCTCTTCTATGGATCCCTTTACTTATCTGTTAATTGCTTTTACCACTGGGAGGGAAACTTTATATATTCTTCATATTACTACCAAGGCTACTTGAAATTGAGGTAAATCTGAGCTGTCACCTCTCCCGCCATGGAAGCAAACCCCACACAAATGACAAAGGTATTTTCAAAATTAAAGATATCGTTAATGCAGGATCTAAAGGAAATATACGTGTTGACAGAGGCTACTTGAAAGCTTTTCTCTGCAACCAAATCACTTGTAACATTTAGTAAGATTTAGCAGTTTATCAGACCATTAGATTTTTTTTCCCATTAAATCACAAAGTTGTGATAATATTGTTAGCTCTATTTAAAGTCCAAACCCCCATCGTTGAAAATCCCTCACACTGTATTCAACAATCTCACAAAGGCAACAGCAAAGGTCTTCAGCTTTGTTTGAACTTTTTATCGGGCTAATTAACACATTTAGAAATTTCTTCTTTCGCTCTCAAATAAAAATGCCATATTGAAGACTAACAATCATCACAATGGAGAGAGAACGTTGCAGAGTATGATTCCTTAGTTAATAAATATAAATATCCCACCCACTATACCTACTTTTCATAAGACAACTGAACAAAATCTCAAAAGAAAGCTTTTATTTCTGAGGATATGTTGTTCTTTATTACACTATTGGCAGCAGCTTTAGCATTTGTAATTTTTGGGAATGCTACCCCAATCATATATTTTATTATTGGCAAAATGCTATTGTAATAATGAATAAAATATCTTATTACAATATAGGAAACTTATTACGTTATGGATTTTATTACATTGGAAAAGGCCACAATTATTATAGTAAATGCAGGTTTTACATTACTGGCCATTATTACATAATTGGTTGTTACAAGGACAATCTGCACAAGTAAATGGTTAGGCTAAATATTGAGATGAGTGCCGTTCTTTTCTTTTGCCTCTTCCACAGATAAAGCTTGACCTATCTGCAGGCAATGCATGTGATTAATGAATTTAAATTGAAAATATAAACAAAATTGTTGCTGTCAGCACAGTGGAGATAAAAGGAGTGCAAGGCACAATGTGTTTGTGTTACTCAATAGTATGTTGTAAATATTTTTTAGAAGTCCAGAAGAAAATCTAATTTAGATTTTGAATATAGAACTATATGTATGAAGTATGTGTGGTTTTGGTCAGTTTTGGTCAGATATTACTACTAATAAATACTTTTTGTTAATGCAGAGAATGTTATGTATAAATGTAACATAAATATGTTAATTTATTTTAAAATCAGTGTTTTTTTTAAACATATTCTTTAATCACATTGTGATAATTTTCCTATAACAGAGTCACAATAGCCCAATGTGTTCTTTTAGGTGATTCTTCTTGTTTGTTTGTTTCTACTTGTTTGATCAAGTTGAGCTAAGAGATCTGGATGGTTCTCAACACAACAGAAGATCCCAAAAAGTGTTTGCAGATGAACCTATTCACGGCTTTGTATACTGGCGGCAGCAGCATTTTAGAGCAGTGGCCTCAAACCTGTGGGCGCTCCTGCCTTGCATGCAGCAGATGCCTCTCTGTTCAAACACACTGGACTTAAATGAATGGATCACTGCTAAGCTTTGCAGAAGCCCCATCGTGACTCATTCATATAAATTACAGCCAGAAGACACCTACAACATGCAGTGCTGCAGCCAGGAGTTGGTGAGAACTGATCCGGCACAAGCAATAAGGGACAATGAAACTGAGGAGAAATGGAGAAGCAAGCCCATGCTGTGATATACGTATGTGGCATCCTTTTTTTGCCCCCCCCCCCCCCTTTTCAGTTATATGACCCTGTTGTAAGTCACTGCAATAGCATTTGCTCCGGCAGCTTTGTGATTTAGAGACAACAGTTTTAACCTGTGAATCTGAACAATATATCACTTCCTCCCCTCCTCATCGTTCCCTCTTTATCTCTGCACTTGGCGCTTGGTTGTCATTTGTTTAAAGCTGCTCTTGCTCGCTCCCTCCCTCTTTCTCTCTCACACACACACACACACACATGCACACAGAGAGGTAAACACTCACAGGCACCTCCCCTTCTCACCCCTGAGGCCCACACAGTAAGAGCTTAATGAAAAGGTACTTTACACTGGCAGCTGTGCGCTGGGGAGATATCTTTAAATGTCACTGTTAATGGGAGGAATTAACTGCGAGAAGGTTGTTCTGTGTCTGTGTGAATGTGTGGATCATGATAACGGTGTATGATATCTGCTTTAAAGAGTCATGCCTTATTTACGCTGCATTATGGATACTGTACCAGTTCTCCACCCAGCAGAATATAGCTGCAATCCATCTGGCTGATTTATGTTTTCCAGCGCTCGGCTCGTTGGACCTCTTTCTGATTACAGTGTATCACTGCAGCTATAGCCGTGACCCCACTGTGACCCCATATTTTAGCCTCCCTGCATGATGGGTGCTCACAAAATCAGATGAAGCCGATCAACTGGAGCTGATTGATTTAAGTAAAGACATAATTTCAGCTTATCATTTATGCTATCAAATATCTCAGTGGTGCAATGCATCACAGCTGAGAGGACCCTGTGAGAAGGATTGATGTTTTTCCATGCGTCATTGCTGAGTGGGCCTGTTTATAGTTACAGCTACTGTTCACATGCTGGATGGAAAGTTATTTACAAAAATGTTAATGTGCAAACCTTGCAGATGCTGTCTAATCATAGCTTCTGCAGTCGAGATGCACTGAGATTTAAGACTTGCCACGTTGGTGAGTGCTGGTTTCGCAGTGAGACACAGCCACCTCAGAATTGGCCACTTTTGACCTTTTTCCTGAACTTTACACTGTCTGTAGCAGATCTTTACAGAGCCCCCCAGACAGGAGCATGACTGGTGGAGAGAAAGAAATAGGTGTCCGACAAAGAGGAATAAAAAGATGAGGGATAGTTGTTTGGAAAGTGTGATGTTGTGTGAATAGATCTGTGAGGAAAGGCAAGGCTCCTTCACATCTAAGCCGCTATCGGGGCGCAGTTTTCAGAGCTGCTCATGGGCGAATAACGCAGCACACAGTCACACAACTTAAACATTTTACTGAACTTGTGCTGTTGCATGTGGAAAACCAATAGCAAAGTGTTGCTAATGGCTGGCGACCCCTCTCTGATTGTCTAAATTTGCCTTAAATTCCAGATTACCGGCAGAAGCACAGATGTGTGCTGCGATCAGAAGTGGAGCAAGCTGCCACAAGGGGAGAGGGAGCGACTCGCACGTGACTGGTAGACTGCAGAGTGTGTCTGCAAAGTCATCTGAGGTCAGTCAGTCTGTGTTATGGGATAGATGACGCATAGGAAAGGCCTCGGCTGAGAACAGCACAGTGACACACAAGTCCAGGCTTTGCATTTCTGAATCATCAATTGGAAAAAGAGTGGACCTTGGTTTTATCTCCAAACAAAGAAAGCCAAATAGGTTCAACAGAGGAAATTAACCAAATTCAATTCATTTTTTTTTTTTTTTTTTTTTTGTATAGCGCCAAATACAACCGAGTCATTTCAAGGCAATTTTTCACAGAAAAACCCAACATTTCCACATGAGCAAGCAGAAGCGTCAGTGGAAAGAATAAAAAAAAAAAATAATAATTACAAAGTATTTTCAGAACCAGGCTCAGGGTGGCGGCTTTCTGCTGTTCCGGTTGGAGTTGGGGGATAGAAGGAGAGAAAATGATAGGACAAACAGATTGTGGATAGGGTTTATTAAGGGTCTATTAAGTGCTTCATCATTCCCATGGTAGCTAAGTATGTTAGCTTCAAGGGAACATTGGAGCCTAAACCTTACTTTTAAGGTGTTCCTAAAAAAGTTTAATTACAGACTGATGCAATAGTGATTATATAGACGCCAGCAGGAGATAATGCAGGTAACTGCAGGAAAATGAAAATACAGTTTCTTTTTTGTTATGATGGAAATAGGCACATATAGCTAAATAATTAGAGTAACACATCTTCTTATTCGTCTTTTGGCTGCTTCCTTTAACGGCCTTGCTCATGGACCAACAATCGTGATTCATCAGCAGTGAGATTCGAACTAGCAAATTTTCAGTCAAAAGCTTGGTGTCCCTTTTAAGATAAAACACCCATCCTCATGTCTAACACTTCATCCAGATTGGGGTCACGGAGAACGAGAGTCCATCACCACACTCATATTCACACACAAAGCCGACTTAGAGCCACCAATTAAACGCGTGTGGGAGAAAAGCTTCATGCACACACAGACAGCAGAGACTACGCAACACTGCGCCCACAGGCCATCAGTGGTATTACTCTAGAAAGTCTACAAAGCATATTAGTAATTTCCCTAGAAATGAACCAAAGTATTCACGTAACGAACGCAGAAGACTGACAGGATGCCCTCTCTATCCGTCTATGTATTTAGCGTTGAGCATCAACGGGCTTTGATCTGGACTCGAACCGGGGACCTTCTTACTCTGAAGTGAGCGTGCAAACTGCTCTATGTGACGTCGATGAAATGCTTTGGATTTAAATTCTGGAGCAAAACTGGCAGACTGACTGAATGATTGACAGGATGATGAATTCAAACAGATACTGCTTGCTTGTCAAGTACCAAGCGAGAAGTGATAAGGTTGCCAAAAAGCTAAAACGGCTTATTTATCAAAATATGTATCATATTTTTGCTGATATATCACAGCTAGTTTAACCAATTCTCCCCGCAACTCAGTTTTCGCAATCAAACAGCAAAACCGTGATGGCATGAGTGAGACAGAGACTGAAGAAATAAATTGATGTGGACCTGTGTGATAAACCCTGTGAGATGTGTTTCAACACTGTGGCAGTCACTGCTTGGTGATGTTTTTTGAGCCTCGGCATACTAAACACTCCAAACAGGGGAGAGGAGGAAAGGGAAAGAGAGATGATGAAGCTGGGGAATTGGAGCAGAGCTAAACTGGCCTTGCTCCAGCCCCAAACCCAGCACAGTCTGGGTAGTAGCTGCATGTTTTGTTCCTGCAAACAGACCACTCCTATGAGAAAGAGGTGGCTGGATCTTACCTCGAACTACATGCTACATGCTATGTTAGCCAGGATTTCACTTCATGCCCAGTTCTTCAAAGGCAGAGATATGCATCCCTCAACAGTTTTTTTGTTGGATCCAGGGCATATATATATATCCCCTTTCATCAGAAGGTGCTTTTCTCTGACAGCACAGATTAGAGTCAGGCAAATGTACTTAAAAATGTCAGGTTCATTTCTCTTGCTCACACATTCAACCTTTCCCATGCTGTGCATTGTTAAATGATTTCATCCATGGGCTTCTTTGTCATTGTCCTAAATAAATTGAGAGTTTAAAAAACAAAACAAAACACTCGCATTGGATTTGTATTATTGAAATAAAATTGTTTGGACAGCTCTGTGCAGATGTTAAAAAGCAAACAAACCTCAAAACAAACTGGGTTCAGCTCAGGTTGCTGTCCAGCTCAGACGGCAGGAGGGATGCATGACACATACACTTTGGGCTGGGCCTCCGTTTTTTGGGGGTTTTTTTTGTCGGATCTGTGGAGCTTCACTCTCAGCCCTCGAATTTCTGTAAACCCTCCCTTCTGTTGTTTACACTTAGGCTAAAGCTGATGTTAGCGGGGCTCGCACTCTCCATCTGGAAGAGACGGTCCCGTGGGTTTTGAGCTGATTTAAAACACTCCTCCACTTCAAAAGCGCATCTAAAGTGTGTACATATCTCTGCACTGATCAAGCAAACTATAGATGGGATGCTTTTGATTCCTTTATTCATCATTTTGGAAGTAAATTGTAAAAAAAAAAAACATTCTGCAGTTAGCTCTGTAAAGTTCGTGAATAAGAACAGGCATTGTACATATGGCAGCAGGTACAATGTTTCAGCCACTTTCAACACATTCAACATATATCTAGTGCAGTGGTGTCAAACATACAGGCCAAAGGTCAAAAGCTTGCCCATTCTAACTGTGCAAGGTTACAATTACAAAGGAAAAACATTACCTTTAGTTTTTGAATACAAGTAACTGCTATTTCTGATTTATTCACTATTTTATTAAGAAGTTTATTATTAAGTGGACATGACACACCTCCGACACCATAACAGAGAGCTCAATGATTATGATCAGTGAGCAATGTAGCATTAACATTGGAGCCATAATGTGAATGTGAACTCATGAAAAAAAAAAAACAATAATAATTAAACCACACTGAAGGCTATTGTGAAAAACTATTACAATAGATGAGATGCTGTGTCGGAAAACATGTCATATCTTTTAGCAGATTTCAAGAATCAAATCAAGTAATCTGTTGAGTCTCTGTATGCAAGAAAATACAAAGAAGAAATAGGATTCACAAATGGAGGTCATGCTGTACAAGTCATTTCACTGTATTCTGCACCAGGATGCTGCATTTAAAATCACACAATGTTGATGAAGTTGGAATAACACTTATTTAAATATTCTATCTTGTTTGGGTTTTATGAAATGTATTACATTAAATGGAAGCTTATATACTTAGATCTATTTATGCATGAAAAAAAGAGTACATATTTGCAGTTGTTTTTTGCTGTCATTTTAAACTCCATATCAAGATGTTTTGTTAGATGTAGTTTGACACACCTGATGTAACGCATTCAAATTTGTATATTTAGTAATATTTTGTAAATATATGCAATGACTGGAAATGCTTTGAAGACATTCTCCAGACCGAGTCACTTTTATTGCAATCCATCTACTTTTGTACTTTAATGATCTTGGAGCACTGATGGACAAAAA
This sequence comes from Blennius ocellaris, assembly GCF_963422515.1. Taxonomy (NCBI): domain Eukaryota; kingdom Metazoa; phylum Chordata; class Actinopteri; order Blenniiformes; family Blenniidae; genus Blennius; species Blennius ocellaris. Next base: position 19,458,940 of record NC_137655.1, on the reverse strand, counting down.
TACGTTTTCATCCCCCTTGTCTCAGAAACTCATGTGCAAGTTTTAAAATCAATAATCAGTTTTTTAGAGTGGAGTTCACAGTCTTTAGCACTTTTATCCAAAATGACCTGCATATGAGAGTTCCCATCAACTGTTTCAAAAGAAGCTACCCAAGAGAGGTTCAGTCGAATAGGATGAGTGTTACAAAACAATGTGTTATGTTTCTTAATTTCCTGTTTCATTTTTAAAATGTGTTCTTTACATAAAAAAGTGGCTGAAACAATCATATTTTCTTAAGCATTTTTAGAGCAGCAACACATTTTAAAGTGGATCATTCCAAACCTGGAACCTTCTCTGGGAGTATCATCACAGTGAACTTGTGGACTAACAAAATTGTGAGCCATTATTCACGACTTATATATTTAATATATACATATTTATATTCAGATATTTTGAGTGTGAAAATGGGACGTATATACCTCACTGAACACTGTTTGTGCCCTCACTGTTTGTAAGAGGGCAAATAATCCTGAAAACGTATCTCATAATTTACAATGTGATGATATTTATAACAAAGTTTGCTAGTTACTCCTCCAGATTGTGTATTGTCACTTTTTACATGCCTGACTAAAAATCATGTCACTATTTTATCTAATATCAAAAGGTTGCTTTTCTAAAGCAAAATAGCCAAACACAACAGTTTTCATGCCATTGTATGAGGTATATATATATATATATGTATATGTATATGTATATGTATATATATATACACTTTGCCATTATGTACAGGGATCCTAAAAAATAAATAAATAAAGCAACACAAGCAGTACCTACTTCAATGTGGTAGATGTCTGTGATTGTCAACACCTCATCAATGTTTGAATATTTAAAAAAAGAATTTCCCATTATAAATATATAAATAAATAATGATACATTTCTTTTGCACTAAAACCACCAACACTGAACCTTTTCTTTTGTTAGGTGGATTTTTAAGCCACGTCTAAAATTGGCCACAGTCTAATACCCCGCCAGCATGTTTGGGAGGGTTTTCCATATGTGGGAGGAGCGGAACAGGGAGTCCACTTCCCCTTGGCGTGGCGCTTAGCCCCGAGAGTTTTAAGGAGGTGGGTGGAAGGGAAACATGTAGGGAGTGTGAAGACGTTTGAGTAGTGATGAGGTCTTGAGGGTAGGATGGCGCAGTTCAATGCACACATAAGTGAGGTCGAGAGATGGGTTGTGTTGTTTTCACATTCTCATCGAGGTCCTAGAGGTTCTGTTTTGAGTGTATTTACACTTTTGAATGTTCTTCAAATCCTTGGATCCCAATAAAGAGTGGGTAAGAGTATTTTACCCTGGACTAGCTGCTCATCTGCCAGGATAAGTAAAAGGCCATTTGGAAATGTTTTTAAAATGATAGAATAAAGTCTTACAGAGTTGTTGCATGTGGACGTCACAGAGGCGAGGAGGATCCATTACCTCACGAATGACGATGATGGCTGAGACGATGGAACGACAAGAGAAGGCGATCCCGATGGGAAATGTGGAAGTTTGAGCCATGTGCAAAACAGGACATTCCCTCAATCTTGTAGCTGTTTACGTGGAGAAAGTTGAGCTTCTTCCAGGACTTTAACTCCTTGACACGCTCTGTGATGCTATTTTCTCATAGAAAATGTTGATCTTTTTTATTTTTAGAACAGCTGCAAGAGTATCACTTGGGCTGCTTGATGTACTTAGATCCTGCATAAAGAGCAATGAATAGATAGCACTTTCAATTTTTGGGGGTGATCAACTATAAAATAGTAATGATCGACATCAAGCACAAACAGGAGCATTAAAATGAGGGTTGTGCATGCTTTAGGGCTGATGCATGATGCAGAACTCTCTTCTGAAAATGGTTTGAGGTCTGTATTTGTTTTGCTTGCATTTGCCATGGCGTGATTGGATGGGGCACTGAGCACTGACAAGCTTAAATAAAACATGATAGCAGGAAGTTGGACACGTTGGTGGAGGAAGTTATCAGGCACAGCAAAGAAATCCATATTTTATTGTAATAAAACGGGGAATAAAATATGATGTGGGAGATGTTTGGTCACAAAAAGCAGACGAACAACAGAAGTGATTCACAAAAAAAGATTATACAACCTAAGAAGGGGTACTACCCGGAAACTGATGAAAAATTCTGCAAACAAAAGTTGTAATGAGCCAGCTGAGGAAATTGCCTCTTGACAGACTCACAGCAGCATCACTGTTGAAGGCCGACCTGCACCACCTTATAAAACAGTCACAATCATGAGTGTTTTCAGATCTTGTAAATCTCACTGTGCGGTGTAGAAGAAATTATTTGCATAAAATAATCCCAGTATTTGGTGCCATCTGGAACACGCATCAGATGATACATATTCATGATGGAAAACACGTTAAATTGAGAGTGTGATCCTCAGTTCATCCCGTTAGAATATCAGCACACACATCTGTGCGCACAATGTCATGCTTGCGTTTGTTTTATACGTGCGACCCTTTAATGATCAGGCCCCCTCTGATGAGGATTTCTACCCCATTCTGATTGTGGCCCGTAGAGTATTGCTCATGCAGAGGATCAGGATACACTCTCAGGACTTCTGTGATGTTATGTCAGGGTAAGACAAGACAAAGACAAACACACAGCCCAATGCACACAAAAAAAGCACATTTGCACTCATTCAATGTTTATTCAAATAGATTATAGAGCTATACTTTTGAGATTTGCACCAATGTAAAAAATAAGTTTATAAATAGAGTGTTTGTGTTTGAAGTTACACGATCAACACAAACAAGGATCCTCTACAATGCATTTGTATTCTGTATGTTCGCTTGAAGGCGTGAACGCTCTATTCCCTGACAGACACATTTCCTTTGAAGCCGCAGGGCTGGGTGAGCGCAGAGATCTACATTGCACATTGGGAATACAGACCCGGGAATCCTGGATCATGGATATGGGAATGGGCAGTGTCCTTGGGATAGTGAGCTGTCTTGATAAGCTGCTCAGGGATTCCTGGAATGGAAATGGGACGAGTCAATCGATCACAACAATAAACCCTGAGGCTGTGCAGAGGTGGTACTCGATGGGGTGGGGTGGACCAGCTGATTGTATCTCCATCACTGTTCCAATCCCCCTCGAGTGCAATGACCACTTGAGTGGTCTGAAAAATGTACATTTGTTTCACCCGTTGACAGTTTAAGTCGACACAGTGGGAAAATCACAGATGGTATTAATGGTAGCACAGTTCCATTGAGTTCCCCTGTAAGCCATTATAGTGAGCCAGCATGCACGGGAGTAGAACTGTAATCTGGCCATCATTAATACACCTCTGCTTTACCTGCTGGGACAAGTCAAACTGTCACCAACAGGTTCATTACCACACAGACGATAATTACTTCAACACAAACTCGCGCTACAAACAATATTTTTATTTAGGAGTGACGTAGACCAAGTTGCCACCAAATATACAGAGTCGTGTCAAAATAAGTCAAAATTACATAATTGATCAGTGCATCAAAAGAATGGGGCGTTATTATGAATTTCATTTGATTTAAGAATATACAGTGCATCATTGTCTGTTGCACATGGGAGACACAATAGGCAGGTGGTAGATAGATATTATATTAATACGGCATCTTAGTTACCTTCTTAGTTATAAGATAACGGCTCTCTGTTTCCAGTTCAGTCCTCAAGTTTGCAACACATTTTATGTTGCTGCTTTTCCCCCAAGACCTCAATTTGTTTTGTTCACTGTTAAGAATTGTTTGTACTTGTCTGACTTTCTTTTCTGTTTTGAATGCATCAGATTGATCAGCATTTTTTTTTCTTCATTAGAACTTTTGTTGTGGTTTTCAACTGCAGTCTCTTTCAAACATCATATGTCCTCACTGTCAATAATGCATCTATGAATTGTTGTTACGAGACTGAAATTCTACTCTGCAAACTGTGTAACAAAAATGTGAACGGCCTAAGAAATGCAATTGATAGCTGGAGGAAGCAACCAATAATGGAATAACTGCCAGTAATGTAATAATTATGGTAAATTTGGATATAGTGAAGCCAATAATGTAATAATAATGGTAAAATATGTTTTTACAAACTAGTTGAGATTGAGTTTGTGTATGAGTATTTATCCTCAATGAATGGTCATGATTACTATTGGTATGTTGTTTCATTATTGGCTTTATTACATTTAAAATGGCCAAAATTATTACATTATCAATCATTACTTTAATAAATTATACTTGCACTTGATTAATTACATGCAATAGATTAGAGATGCATGCTTTTAAATTATGCTATATCAGACTTGCTTTGATAATTTGTGGCATCCACTCAGGACAGCCGGTTAATCCCAGGCTGGGGGTGTTGTCTATCCTGGCCAATCAGAGGCACGGAGCCTGTCTCTCTTCCTCCTCCTGACGTCAGACGGCAGATGAAAGGACAGAGAGACGACGGGCTGATGGTGAATGAGAATGTATCTTATCAGATGGGTTGCTCAGGGTCAGCATGGAGAAAAGAGGAAGAAGAGACTAGAAGAGCAGAGCAAAACACTGATACAATATTAAGAAAAGAGGGACAAGAATTGAAGCCTGAATAAGTGACAATGAGAGGCTGGAGATACCAGCCCACTTTGATAAAGGCCATTGTAAAGCGCAATCAAGGATTTGAAAGCGATATAATGAAGAAGCACTAAAAAAAAAATGTTCATTTAAATGCTGACACTGTGTGTAGGAGGCATGGGGGTTGTTGATTTGGCACAATTAAGCAAATGGCCAAAGTCAAATGATGTCATCCATCTGTTTTTCTCTCCCCCAATCCTGCTTATCAGCAGGTAGAATCCACCATAATCCTCTCACTGAGTCTCTGTTTGCCTATATTGGGGATGTCAGAAGGCAAAATGAGAAAGCCCTGTGAACGTTGGGTTTAATAAAACTTAAAATGCTCAACAAAGGTTGGAGTTTCATAAAACCAAGATTGTCAGCATCACTTTAAAGTCCTTGTGTGAAACTCAAACTAGTGCGGATGCTTTTTATAGCCTGAACTCATTCGAAACGAGAATCACTTGATAGACATCAAAGACGGCAAAAAAAGAGAGGAATGATCCTTCCTCTTGGTTATTTCTGTCTTGTTTATTAAACCTTTTTTAAATACACATTTATAAATAGATTTTTCAGTTTTGGCTGGATGACAGAAATACACTTTCAAGTGTCTTTGGCAAGCTAGACAGCACAATGATCTAAATGGAGAATGTAAAAAGGCTTGGATATTGCTGTTCATGTTGATCACCCTTCTCAATTTTGAGAAATTCACATCTCTTAGTAAGATACTAAGCTCCACTAATTATCTTCAAGAGTTATCCATCCAGGCTTTGATTGCTTTATCCATAGTAGGGCTGCAGGGGGCTAAAGCTTGTCCCAGCTGAGGTAAGAACCGGAGTACACACAAAAACACCAGAACATGTACGGAGTGCCATCGGCCAGATTCTAACCTGGTTTCGCTTTGCTGTGACGTGTCAACCACTGCACCACAATCACCAATTCAGAGTAGCAATGTTGTTCTCAACATGTATAAAATGATAGAACACACACACACACACACACACACACACACACACACACACACACACACACACACACACACACACACACACACACACACACACACACACACACACACACACACACACACACACACACACACACACACACACACACACACACACACACACACACACACACACACACACACACACACATTCCCGAGCAGTGGTAGTGGATGAGTCATGTCTGCCAGCCCTTACTGTTACTGAGATGTCTTCAGATTTAAGGCCAGCAATCTGCATTCATCTCGCAGACACCCTCCCTTTCTCTCTCTCTCGCTCTCTCTTGCTCTCTCGTTCTCTCTCTCTCTCTTGCTCACCCTTACACACACAGGTAGGAAAATATTGCTGGTAGAGCGAAACTGACAACTCTCTGCTGTGCAGGTTCACACTCCATATGTTGTTGATCGGTCTCTGCTCAGGATTTGACGTAAGTCAGGCTTTCAGCCACCAACAATCAACATGACGACACAGAATTGTTATTATGAGGCTCCTTGCTGAGTCCATATACCCATATGCCTACATACAGTGCAGCTATAAACATTAACTCACACACACACATAGATCTCCGTAAAGGTCAAAGATATATTACAACATTGAGCAGCTACAGTTAAAGACAGACTAGACAATCCCAGCTGAAGTAGGACATTTATCCCCAAGAGGCATGATCACAGCATCCTGCGGTGACATAATATGTGAGAGCAATGAGTGATGAATGAACATTCAAGCACCCCGAGCAATGGCACGACAGATGTTGTGAGCCATATCACTGCGTGGTTTCAGTTCCAGATAATATTCTTACCAAAATCTGGACTCTGAAGGGTGAAATTGAATCACCTCATATTGGCGAACCTATTTCCTGCATTTAAGAAGAAACGACTGAATGTGTTTGGTCCTTAGAAAAGCTGAAAACAAAACAGTTTTCAATTTAAAGAACATTTTGTGATTATTAACTTATATTAACTACAAAGAAACATATTGGGTCACTTTCCCCATAAAGAGGTGAACTGCTCCTTGGCTCAAACGGTAAGTGGTGAACTATCCATGGTACTGAAAGCTTTCCAACATGTACAACTTTGAAGAAAATCATTTAACATTTTGTGGAATCCCCCTTTTTTTGGCAGGATACTCTCTGCATTAAAACTAATTGGACTGGTGTTAGACCAACACTTTCCTCCTCACCATCAAATTGTAGAATGAGCTGCCTCCTGCATAGCCTTCAGCGCAAATTAATCAGCTAATCATCTCTTGTCTTCTCCCCAGTATACAGCCTATTAGCGTTAGGGAACACTCTCTTGTCTCTTTGGTAGCTCTCCAAGTCATGCACACTGATAATGATTAGTAGTTTTCAGGATGAGGATAAATACTGTAATTTACTTTCAGCACCCCAAGTGTAACCACCATCATCTCTCCATCCCTCCCTTTCCCTCACACATGCCGGAACAGTGCATATAGAGTCACACTGCAAGTTGTGTGCTTGTTTTAAACCCACTGACCAAACACAACACAGCTGATAAGATGGGAATCACTTGCAGGGAACAGATAATGTTGTTAAACCTGTGAGCATAAACCTTGTGCTTGTTCAGCTGCTCTCCACTTGTTCAGGTGTTACAGCCTCTGTAATTCCAGTCGTGTATAGTCAAACCACTTCCTACACCTTAATTCAACTTTTTTTTCTTGAAGAGAAATTTATTTTTGGTGATTTAGAATATAGCCATGGCATAAATTTTACATGATGAACTGGATCAGTGATACTGAGTGGACATATAGAAACAAAGAGTGTGATCTCTGAACTGCAGGAGCAGTTAAGGGCCTGCTATCAAAAGTTCGTAGGTGGATCTTTGAGCAAGACTTTTGACCCCCATCAGACCTGATGTGGCCGCCACCGCATAACCAGAAATAAGACGGGTCAATGCCGGGGGAAAAAGGAACGATTAAAATGTTTGCATTTTTTTATTCTTGTTATATGCACCTGCCTATTCTGCACCAAAACCAAGATGTCGCCACAAGTGTGCGTCTGTTTTCTTTTTGAAGAAATACCGGCGTAATGCTGTTTATGAAAAGCTATAAACGACATTAAGCACCTTTCAGTGTCTGTGGTCTCTCCCTTACCCTCCGCGCTCGTGTGTGTGCGTACGTGCGCGCGCGTGCGTACGTGCGTGCGTGCGTGTGTGTGTGTGTGTGTGTGTGTGTGTGTGTGTGTGTGTGTGTGTGTGTGTGTGTGTGTGGGTAATAAGCTGCTCCGCCACTGCGCAACGATGGAGCTATTGCAACGATGGAGATGACGCAAACAGACCCAGCTCTCCGAAAAAGTGTTTCAAGACGAACATGGCGGCAACTTAACCGCGGTCCAAGATGACAATGGCCAACAGGAGGAATGATTCTCGGCTTTCCGCCCAGGCACGGGACAGAGAAACCAGTGTGGCTGCATCGCGGGCGCTCGTCGCTCTCCTTTAAGTGAATCTGCAAAGCGAACGGAGGCTGACGCGCAGCATCAGCACCGAGAGGCTCGCAACAGCTGGTCTCCCTGCGCCCCTGACGAGAGAACAAACCCGGGGAGGGACGGTGGGGAGAGGGGGGCATGCGGTCAAAGAGGACGCCGTTTCCCCCCGGAGAGCCATGGAGAACCGGGATGCGGCAGCGCAAAGCTTAATCTGTGCGGGCACGCTAATTGGATCGGAATAGCACCGATTGCTGCGGGCGCGATAGTGGAGCGCCCTGGACCGGCGGAGGCTCGGCACCCCACCGTTACAGAGGAGAACCAACCGGAGTCCATCTCCCAACAAGTCAATGAGTATTGTGGCAGAGCAGCCCCCGCGGTGGAGTCGGCCAGGGCAGCACTTTCCTAAAATATGACCAGGGGTGCTTGGATGCGTCGGCAGCATGACGAAGGCTTAAAATACTGGTTTGCACCCCGAGAGAACGAGAAGCCATTTACCGAGTCGGAGCGGGCCCAGAGATGGCGACTGTCGCTGGCCTCTCTGCTCTTCATCACCGTCCTGCTCTCTGATCACTTGTGGTTCTGCGCCGAGGCGAAACTGACGCGAACCCGAGACAAGCGGTCGGACGAGGGGCTTGCAATTACGGACATGGGCGAGTACCCAAACTCCCTCCACCAACACCATACCCCAACATCACCTGACCCCGACCGTCTCCCCAGAGAGCAAGATGTTATTTTTCTAGGGAATTCTACCAAACCTCTGTGGCGAATGGACACCTGTCATCCAGACAGCCTGTCCAGAGACTGCTTTAATTTCACGGACGTGGAGACCGTGTGCCTCGGCCTCTCTGATGGAGGGGGAAAGGGGACACAGTTGGCGTACGTGGATCTAAGCGATTTTTACCTTTCTTTTTGTAATTCCTACTCACTTTTGGATTTGTTTAACGGGTTTAAGAGTCCGGGCGATTTGAATTGCACCCTGAATATGACCATGGGGATGGATCGGCTGGGATGTGAGTGTGTACGGGCTTATCAGCGTCTTGACCAGCGGGCGGAGGAGAACTACCGGGAGTTTGAACTGCTGGTTCAGAAATACGAGACGGATGCATACTCGGTTAGGACGTGCATGGAGGAGTGCAAGGTAGGACTTAACACGGCCAGGTCGCGCGCGCGCACGCGCACGCGCGAACAGGAGTGATTTTTAAGGGGGTGGGTTCACGATTGTCATGGCAACCGTTGGGCATATCTGTCAGTCTAGTGGTATTTGTTTTTCAAAGAGTTTTAGACTACCAGCAGTGCACTGCACTGCATCGTCTGGCCTGCCAGGGTTTTTTGCAAATACGCAGTTGCATATTGTGAAAACTGCATGAAGAGCTCAGGATACAAGTCCACACATCCTCCTTCAGCCCATCAACATATTTTCTGTTTTTCTCAGTTTTCTGGCCTTGTAAGTTGTTTTTCCAACAGGAACTACTGTGTGTGTGTGTGTGTGTGTGTGTGTGTGTGTGTGTGTGTGTGTGTGTGTGTGTGTGTGTGTGTGTGTGTACTGTGACTGTGGAAGTGACGTTTGACATTTGGAGCACAGTTCAGGTTCAGTTCTGTGAGACGACAGAAGTGAGGGGCTGTTGAGTATTGCACATTTCAATATCTTTAATGCCACCCCAGTGAATTCTGCTCTTAATCCAGGCTTTGCTCTTGTTCCAATAGCACAAGCGGCAACAGAGCACATGTCTCTGGCTTTTTCCTCATTGTGCCTCGGTGGTCTAAACCCAAATGTATGGGGCTTTTTGCCTTGTTGTGCAAGTCAACAACATAGCATACCAAGGTCAACATCATCTATCGACGCAGCAACGGACAATACGTATTCTGTTATCTTTGGTGTTGAATTTTACTCTGCTGTCTTGAACAATGTTAACCTATTAAGAGGAAACAGGGTGAGGATACATTGTTTAAATTACTCTTTAATCTATTTCATTTGTTGTGCACTGGACTGTTGCAGATGCTTGTGTCTCCATCATGGTGCTGCATGCTCTTGTATTCACTGTCCATGGTGCTGAAACACAGCCAAATCTTTGTCAGCTGTATCCATCCATTGAACCTATTTCGCTTTGCATTTATCCAGTTATATACAATTCTTTTTCAGTTAGTCAACCATATTGACACAAAGATCATGCTCTATCTGATTTATTTGACTGTGTTTACTAAAGGATAGTCTCATCATCCAGGTCTTCCCAGATCTAAATTAGATGTGTTTTCTTGTTTGGTTTAACACTCTCAAGAGATGTAAAATATGCAGTGTAGCGATCTTACATAGCCATGCCTGAGAAGCAGTGGTATGGAAACTGTGGACGATACTGGGGGTGTGGGAGTAAAACCTCACAAGGACAGCAGAGATTTATGATGTCAGCCTAGATTGTACTATACCTGGCAGAGGTATAGTGCATGCGTCATTAGACTGCATGCACCATATAGGTTCATTTTCATTTCCCACGTTGAAGGAGACCTGTGTTTGTGTTTAATACACGCACAACACAACCAATTCTCGCATCTCACACATTAGAACTAGTAGAGTTGTTTTCAAACGTGTTTAAAGACAGTTGAGCAGCATAATCCATCAACGAGCAACATAATAAAGGTCAGAGAATAAGCTTTGGGAAGCGGGAAATTTTCCTTCAAAACTGCTGTCATAAAGATCCCGCTATCAAAACCCATTTCTGAATAACAGATGTCATACAAAGACAGATGGTGAGGGTACAGGCATATGAGCACTGATAGTCCATCTTCGTATAAAAGACAATATTGTGAGAACATGCCAAAGCTAAACAATGGGATATGGAATATGCCATTTGCTTATTGTATGTCATATCCCATTGCTTCTACTTATTTCTGTGCTTATATGTGTATGATGCTATTTCTGATGACATCCTATAGCTGCTTCGCTGTTTTTCCATCCAAACAGTAGCGCGCTTTTGCACTCCTACTCTTTGCTAATGTAATAAGACTCAAGCAGGGCTACTGAAGCCTTTTAGCCCTGTTCGCCCAATCTGAATTGCTAATCTGTTTCAGTGTTAGTGTGACCTTTGTGAGAGCACTGCACCCCAGGCCTGCATCTCAAGCCACAGCTTCCTGAAGAACCACTCTGCTGAACAATGAAAAGACATCACACAGCTTGAAGAAATAATTATTGCTATTCAGCCTTATCGCTCCTATTGCTCTAATTCCCATACTCCAAACATTTCCTTTACATTCACAACACTTTCGAAAGGCTTTTTTCTTCACACACTACCGAACTGACATAGTCGGTCCCTTTTGTGATTATTAATAGTATAAGTTGACATAAAGATATTTGGTGACATCACAGCAGGTAAATGGGAAAAGCTAAAGGAGAGGTAATGTTCCAATTGGGAATATAGTGAATAGATATTCACAGTGCTGAAATAATACAGGCAAAAAAGTGTACAAGTAAAAAAAGTATCACACAAGCCTTAATCAATAGATGTAAACTGATTTCAATACACTTAAAATCATAGGTCACCATAGACAAGGAATCAGTTTGCATGGAAAAATGATATAAACAAAAACTAAGAACTAACAATACATTTATGTAAACATTGGTTTGAACATGCATGTTGCTTTTTTACAAAGATCTTTGACTTAATTGAAATGAAATGGTCAGGAGAAACGATGAACTGGGGCGGTGCAGCCCAACAAAAGGAAGGTTATTTAACTCAGTCTCTCTAGTATCAAAGTGTGCACAAATCCTACTATCTGTGTTGGATTAACAGTCTCAGCTATCACTAAAAAAGCAAAAGGGTAAAGACTAACATCAGCGAAGGATAACTCCCACTAAGCACTGCGAGGCTCAGGTTGTTGTTATTGTCCACGGTGGCTCCTTGTCACAATAACATGTGATCAACCACTGTGAAGGATAGTCATTTGACCTGCGATTGTCTGCCATGGATATTCAGAAAATTTGCTGTGGCAGTAAAGTATAGCTTTTTTGTTTGCTGTTGCTCGTTTGAAAGCAATTTCAGGACCAATATGAGCCAAGTGAGGGTCTCCATGATATCTTCGAACATGTGTGAATGAGAAAAATAGTAACATGAAATGTGATGATTTGAAGTGAAAAGACACACTCAGAAAGAAGAGAAAGAAAACATTGATTAAATACCATAAATAGTTCCAAAGTCCACAAACCTTTTCTATGTAATTGTCTTGTTAAAGTTTTGCCTATGCTATTTAGTTTAATTCATTGAGTTGATACTTCCTGTGTCCACTGTCCACTCTTCGTTTTTTATTATCAAAGCTCACTGGCCTACATAGCGTCTCTCTTGACAAGACAATGCCATACTCACGTTATAAGGTCACACACACACACACACACACACACACACACACACACACACACACACCAGACTACAGTAACTTCCTGGAACTGCTCACACATTTGGGAAGAAGTCTTTACACTCCCCCTGTGTGTCACAGAATAGGGTGCTTATCCTCCTGCGGGTAGTTTGTCCACACGGTTGTCAGCTCTTTGTTTCCTTGGCTTCCGGTCAGTAAGTTCTGTGCTGCTGGCTTGTGGCCTTGACAGTCGCTGTGCCGACCGCCTTCTCCTCGCTCTCGCTCCACAGTTGCTTCATTGTGTTTCCCTGCAGCTGGTTATCTCTCTGTCTCTGTTGGTGTGGTGCCACCTGCCAGCTACATAACTGCTCCACTGTGCTGCACGTTGACATGCCTTTCAAAAGTGAAGCCTCCTTCAGCTGCATATTTCAAGCAGTACAGTTTTTTTTTCTTCCAATGCCCGTGCAGGTAAAACTGATCACAAACACTTTTAAACACTCATTCGGCAGACTTAAATGCTTGAGTACATACATGATGGCGGTGCATTTTCTCAAAAGCACATTTCCAAAAACAATTTTGGTTGTGTGACAACAGAAAAACAGCAGGCCTGCAGCAAGTCATTTCTTTGAAATAAACTTAAACAGATTTGAACCTTAGGCTAAACGTGGCCTTGTTTCCAGAGTATTCCCTCACATACTGAAGCCAAACAGTAAAATGTTTGGCATATGAAATACTGAAGGAGACATTTTCTCCATGTTGTTTTGGGCATGCATGTGTGTATGTGGATGTTGTGTGTGCGAGGTTGTCCGTCAGCTTATATCAGGCCCAAAAACAAGAAGCATATTACACAAATACACGCCTATATTGTGGTATTGAATACAGGTAACCAGAGTTGTTTACAATTGTTTAAGGGTAAAGATGTTGTTCAACACCTGAGGTTCAGATTATTCAAGATAAGGATTCAATATATTGGGCTTGATCTACTAAATGTTTGTGTGTAAAAATAAATAGCACAGACTTAATATTACACATGCACACATGTGTGTCTGTGTGTGCAACACACAATGTGATTTACTGGCTCACCTCAACTTTTATGTGCAAATTTCATGATCAGACATTGTCTGTTGTATCCCTTCATTCATTTGACACTTTTCTGACTCTTTTGTTGCTCTTGTTTTTCTCGTTTTTCTCAACTTCTGACAGATTGTCACCCACGTTGCCTTTTTTCTTTATTTCATATCTATTCATTGAGCTGTTCTGATAGGTTTGATCATTTGCTCCACCCTCATGCCAACTCCAGGGTATAACCATCCCGGCTCTTCATGGAAAATGAAAACCGAAACGATACGTTTTCCAGCACATCTCATGCATGCAATACACTGTTTGTTTATCATGTTGCCATAGTTGATCACCTGCAAAACAGACATAGACTGAACGTGCAATCTATTTGTGTGTATAGAGATCAATGACACTCAGTGGTATCTGTATTTGCTGGTATTATAAAGGAAAAATCAAGTATTTATAATTCACGTTATACATTTTGATGTGAAGACATGTTTTCGGTTCGGACTCAGGCGGGGTTTAAACGAAGATAAGACAACAGTTAGGTATGGAGTGGTTATGGCTTCATGTGCAGTAAGTTTGCAGGGCATATTTGCGTGTGTGTGCATTTATTTAATCATGTTGCTTCATTGGGTTTGCGTTCTATTTTTCAATGGAAACACATAAACATGAGACATTCATGTTTAGTCCTATATGAGAGCACACACACACACACACACACACACACACACACACACACACACACACACACACACACACACACACACACACACACACACACACACACACACACACACACACACACACACACACACACACACACACACACACACACACACGCACATGCGAGAGCCCCATGCGCAGTGTTTCCTGCAGGTCCAGACCTGACGGTCCCTTCCGGTGTAATTTAATTTGCACTCCCATAATTCTCTGCTTCTCTGGTGGCCGTGTCTCCAGGGCTCGGTCTCAACATGTTGAGCTTCGTTCTTCCTCTATCTGTCACCACGTTTCTCCCTTTCACATCCTCTCGCTGCTGTGTCTTTTGCTCATCTGTGTCAGAGCTCTGTGGAACCAGTGTCAAGCATACACATGTCCAGTGTCAGTCTCCACATCACCTCCGGCCTCTCTTTCTCCTGTCCATGTGCAGTTCTTCCCGTCAGAGACTTCAGTTTTTCTTTCCCTTGCCTGTTCCGGAAATATGTGGGTGTTGAGCCCTGTGTTGATGTTGGAGTGAGAGATACTGATCTAGGTTAAAGTCCTTTCCTTCCTTTCAATTACAGGCCCATCCACACAGATCCATCTGTACGTTCCCCTGCCATGCCTCTCTGGTGCTTTGCTTATTCAATCACCTTTTCTCCTTTATCACTTTCTATTTCTACAGGACTATTTCAGCTCCCCTCCTATTTCATTTAGTTGTTTTGGCTTGTGTGGTAGTTCCACTGTAGCAACGAACACTGCAGCCGAAGCTGAACTTAAGTCACTCGCTATTCATTCATTTAAACTGAAATTTAGACTCGAGGATGGAGCTGAGTGAAACGATTTTATTCCGAGAAGAAAATCAATGTTGCCTTAACTTTAAGGCAACTTGCTGAATTGGTGGATGGGATGCTAATTTTTGACCTTGAAAAGTCCAGTATCACTCCAAGGTTTAAAAATGAAGTGTTTGATTATACTACCAGCTCTTACTCCAAAAATGGACTTTCTCCATTTGTGATGGTATTTTGGATGATTATTTATTTATTTTTTGTTGAAGCTCCAAAGATATGAGGGTTCATGCTTGAATATGTTTCCATGACTCTGCAGGAAAAGTATTTCATTTGAACAAATGGTGTTATGGTGAGATTGTATTTTCAGCCTGCAGATGCATAGACATTACATCCCGAACCCTCCTTGGGATTGTGAAAACCGTATTTGCATGTGTCAAACAAAATCATAATAGATCACTTGGAAATAGCCGATAGCTGACTTGGAAATTGGCTCATTGGTTTCATTTGGAATGTTGCTGCTCTTGTATGTTTTTCAGATGAGATTTGCTATAATGTTATTAAGACAGAGATTGAAGAGGGGAGGTACAACCTTTATCAGAAACTCTGCTGTGAAGTGTGCATACTGTGTATTCATGTAAAAAGCCAAAAACAATAGAAAAGACTGCAGGTTTGGTCCCCTTCTGACCATATTTGGAAGTGTCTTTGAGCCTTGCCTGGCAGTCACGTCCATTGTTGTGTGAATGTGTGTGTTAATGAGTGAATGTGACTAACATTGTCAACCACGTTGGGGGCTGCGAGTGGAAAAGTGCTATAGAAGTTAATTTAATTGACCACTTCTTACATAATTAGTTTATTAAATTGAAAGTGGTCAACGTTATTACATTATGGGCTGTAACAGATGTTAAAGGGTTAACAGAGGATCCATGATGTATCGAAAGGGGGGGGGGGCATGGAAATGGTTGTTATAGCAGTAGAGAATGAAAAGAATAGAGTGACATGGAAGCAGATGATTCATTGTGGTATTCCCTAAGGGAGCAACCAGAAGATTAGGAATAGTTGAAGAATTGACGTGGCCGTTTCGTTTTCCAACACACATGACTCTGACCTGTTGGATGTCCTGCACTTTAGTCTCTCTTCCTCAAATTCAATTATGCCTGTGTGGCTTTTCTACACAGCGCAAATAGATTCAGGGGAAACTCCCTTTCATAAGCACTGCCAGTGTTTGTTTCTCCCCAGGCAGGAGATAAGGGAATGTGTCTGTTTGAGAAGAACACAGCAGCTCCCCCATGGAAACGCCTTCTCGTCATCCTCTATTCCCTGTCGACGCAGCACAATGACACTGAACAGTTCACTTCTTCGCCGCCTTGGCTTCAATCAGCACATCCACAACCATCGCTTCCTGTAATTTTCCCACCTTTCATTCTGAAAAAAAGTCTTTGTCACTTTTTAATATATGTTCTGTCCCTCTGGTGCATGAGCCCCTGTGGGGAAAAACTCTGGACTGAATGCTTTTACACAATTGCCCAACCGCACCCGTATTCAAATAAAAATAGCATTTAGAAAACGCATTTATTTCCATTAAGTCTACAAATGCACACTTTGCTATCTGTCTTTTCTCTCCTCTCTCACTGGTATGCTTAGTTGAATGAGCTGATGAGTGGGTGATGTGTTATGTTTGATTTTCTGTGACAAAGTGAAGGGAGAGAAGGGGTGAGAGAGAGCAGAAGTGGCTCTTTAAATCCATACAAAACACATTAAACGGTGAAGGAATCAAATCAGTAAACATTAGGAATTTATTTGTTTCCTACTTAATGGTACTGATAACGTCGTTATGCCAGCTGTCCGTATAACTGAAACAGTAATGATCACTATGACACTGCACAGATTTTGCACTTGTGTCCATGGTTTGGCTGACACCAGATTTATGCAGCGTGAGTTTCTGATGGTTGAAAAATAAAAATGTAGGCGAAAATGAATCAACAGTTGGTAATATCAAGACTCTAACCATCGGAGCAAGAAAGCATTTAACTATGGACTTGCTACCATGACAATCCAGTAACTTTCATCCTCATATTGAGCTGTTTATTCAGATTTTGTGCATAACAATGATCAGTAGAGCCAATTGTTTATTAAGGGGAGAGCGATTTGCTTTTCAATAGACTGAGTCATCGATAAAAATTGGATGAATTTAATTAGAACTCCATTGAAGCAGCTTCTTGGTAGCTATTTTTAAAACAGGAAGTACAAGTCAGTGCTATTTGGATTTTATTTTTTGAGCTTCAGTCATGTTTTGCATATTCGATAGGATGGAGGAATTAATTGATCATCATTTGAGGTAGTGAGGGTCTTCTGTGTCTTCTGTGTCTATATAGGAATGAGAAATAACATGATAACGATGATGCAGTTTCATCATAAACAACACCAACTATCACAGAAATCACACAGACTGATGTCATTCAGTGTGACTCCGATAAATGTGCGAGTCTGTATGTACTGCTGGAAAGTGTCCAAGCTGACTGCAGCATTTTGTCACCTCCCCCGACTGCAGTCATCAGCTCCTGTCCTCTCTCCTAGCAGAGGATTCATCTTGAACAGGTGCAATCATATCAGTCCACTTCCTGCTTGGGCACATTGCTCCCTTGTGTGAGAAGCATTTCCTCTTGAAGTTGTTATGCCCACAACTTGGGAGCTTTTTAACCTAAACGATAACCACAACAACCCAATCGATCCTATTTTTCCCATCATGAGGGCATCCCTATAAAAAGTTTATTGGGTGCATAGGGTAGCTAACGTCCTGGCCAATGCATTCTACAAAACAAACAGTACAATAAAGGACACACCAAAATGAATAATATTTTTGTTTTGCACATGTTAAAAAGTTTTAAACACGCTCATCTTCCCGAACACACTTGTATTATTTTGTCTTACCAAGTATAAGAACTTCGGTATTGCATGCCTATCCCATGTGATAATAATAACTGAAAAGATTGCAGGTGAGTCATAATTGGAAAAGAGCAATGTAACTTGTAAAACACTAAACATGATCTAATCCGTGATCAATGTAAAACCTTATACGTGCATGAGTGAAAGACTGAGCAACAGTTTCTGTTGGTGTTTTTTTTGGTTGCACTGTGAGAAGATCAACCTCATAAAGAGGACGATGAGAATAGAGAAGCCAGCAGCAGTAACACAGAAGATCGCTGAAAAAGCTACAGTCAGAGCAGGGAGACAGAAACCAGTGACAGTTCGCAGACTCTGGTGACATTCTCACATTACTGAGTCATCAGCAACAGAGCAACAGCAGCAGCAGTCGCTCACAGTGTGTCCTAATTCAGAGAGAGCATAGCAGAACAGAGGAAGAAGAACACACACATGCTCCACGCGCACATGCAGTCTCATGAGCAATAAGTCATACTTTACTGTACATACGAAACATGAGCAGACATACTGTAGCTCATGGAGCACATGGAACTGGAGGTCCACAGCTGCCATGTGACAGATGCAAATTGGTGAAGGTTGGAGAAGAGGGGGTGATGACAAATGAGCGGGTAGATTTAAGTAAACACCTCGTGATGTGTGCAGCGTGATGAGCTTGTGTCAGACGGCTCGAACATCCCCTGACATACTGTATTTTCTCTGGGTTTTTTGTACAAACAATTGATTTGAGCACCTGGTGCTACGTAATCCTTTCCATTTTAATCAGCCTAGTGTTTCTCTCAATGAATTTGTGCGTGTGCGTGTTGAGTGAGGCCACATGTGTGCGTGCATGAATGCATTGTGACACGCGGTGGCAGTGTGCTGTAATACTTTCCACTGTCACAGAGAATAAAAAGAGTGTTAAAGAGCTTCAAAAGAATGGCTTGACATTGTGACAAATAGGCCCATTTCCTAAAATACTGATCATGATTTATTGCAGTCTTTTGAGTGTCTGTTGAGCAGAGAGCTGCAGCAACTTGGCTATAAACAGTGGAGCTTTCTATGAATCGCACAGATCTTTTAATATACCTACCAAAAAAAAAAAACTTTTCCTAAAACATTGGACTGTTTCCTGAAAGTTTAATGTGTGATTAAACATCACTTTCCAATGATGCACTGGCTTCTATACCCACTTTATCAAGTTTATGGCACCAATCTCTTCTCACATTGGCCAAAAGGCAGGATATGGCCTAAACACGTAGTGTAGTCTGTCCAACACAGGAGAAACACACACAAATATCTACAAGGAATTTAAAGTCATCTGGCAAGCTTTAGATTATGTTTTAGATTATGGGATGAAACTGGAGTATTTGGAGAAAACTCGTGCGAATGCACAGGGAGAACATGCAAAACTTACATCAAGAGGCCATGGAGTGGATGTCAAGCTGTTCTTTCTATCTATCTATCTATCTATCTATCTATCTATCTATCTATCTATCTATCTATCTATCTATCTATCTATCTATCTATCTATCTATCTATCTATCTATCTATCTATCTATCTATCTATCTATCTATCTATCTATCTATCTATCTATCTATCTATCTCATTTTGTCACAGCAAGAAAATAACAGCTTGACTTTTACAATATGTAAAACTGTTACATGTGCAGTCGGACAACATTTTGCTGGTAAAAGTGAAATGAGGCAACATTCAAAATGGACTTCATTACAGACTGAACAAGCAATAGTTTAACCTCGGAGGCATTGTCCTGATCATTTGTAGACCAGTGGACGGTTTTGGCATAAATGCCAATATAATAGTAATGCAGCTCTCGGTTGAATATGTTTTTAGCCATGTCGGATAATTAGAACTGAATGAAAGAAAGTAAAACAATTAATCTTCAAGCTTTAGTATAAAATTTCCAGTTTCAACCAAAAGAAATTATGGGAAAAATCCTGCAAATAAATATTTAGGCCATAATACGCTAAAAGCCTCCTCTAGAACTAATGGAAATTAATTTGTGTTGTACTTCTCACAGCCCTCATTATGAAGCCAGAGAGGCTGATTATTCACATCATTACTCCAGTGGCACCTAGCAACCACCTCGCCACCGAGGTGGATTTTTCTGTAGACACAAGGCCCGTGAGCGTGTCAGACTGGACTTTTGGTGGTCCGCATGAAGAGTGGGCTTGAAGCTGCTCACCGTATCCTCATCCCAACGCCTCCTCGGGTCTGACAGAGTAATTTGATTGTGGACAGAGTTGGGAGGTGAGAGAGGGAGGGGTATTTATTGAGGGGTACAGATAGAACATGGGAAAGGAACAAAGCAAGACGGAAGAGAAATGGAAGTGAGCTTGACCTGATGATGAGGGTCTTATCAGCACCTTTTTGTAATGTTTTTTTTTTTTTTCACCTGCTGAGCATGTGTCTGTGTGTGAAGAGGATGGATGGTGGGGGGGGGGTTAGTGCAGTTTTTCACCTGCTGAAGTTTCCCGCTTTGTCTAAACCTCTTTTGTCCATTTGTCCTCACTCTCCGTCTGCCACAGTCAACTGCAGCAGTGTCACTCATCACCTTCTTACTCAGCCATTCCCACTGTTTCCCTTTCATCTCTTTCTTGACGTATTCGTCCTATTCCACCCCCCACTTGCAAACCACGTTTGTACATGAATGGGACTCTTGGCCCATTCTGACTTTCTCTTTTGATGACAGTGGCAGTGACAGCCCTTCAGTGATTCCCGCTAAATAATTTATCCATCATTGACTTTTGAAAAAGCTCAGCTTGAAGTGAAGCACTGCTTTTCCTTGCACCAGCCTCCTTCTGATATTTCTTATGGGCATAATATTTTTGCTTTATATGCAGTTACACAACCATGCTCATCAGAAATCATGTACATCATGCAATCTTTAGTGAAACACGTACAGCAAAGCCAGGAGAGCAACATAGCTGACATCAATTTCCTTAAGAAATGTTTTGTGTAATGTTTATACTCTGCAGTCTAAACCTTAGTAGTAACAATTGACGTTGAAGTGTTTTCTGACTAAAATGTAAATGCCTACTGTGTACAACTTCATAAAAATAATTAAAAAACAAACAAACCAAAAAAAACCTGAATATTCAGAGAAAATGGAAACATTTCATATGTATTGGAGGAAAATTCACTTTGTGTTCCTCTCTACTTTAGAAACAGGCGTTGACATTTTTTTCTGCACATCCTCATTCTAGTAACGTTTCCACAGGTTCACAACAATAAACAATTTCCCATTCCCAGCCTCAAGAACGGACAATGCTTTGCAAACAATTAATATGTTCATTTGAGAATTTTGAGAAAATATTGAACAGGTTTAATGTAATGATTCAGTTCTGCAGTGCTCTTTGGGTCTAAATGTACTGTTCTGAAACGAAAACGGTGACGGCGTTTTCACTTGAAACATCCTCGTGTCATAACATCTGCTTGTTTTATCCGCTCTTTCGGCGAGCTTCATCTGTGTAGGTTATTGTCTTGTATTACTGTATCCATGTTTCGTGAATTTGACTGAGTACATCTGAAATAAAAAGTGAAGGGTAGAAGTGAAGTTCACTTCATTCTAAACTTTTTTCACACTGTCCCTCTTCGTACGTGTTTCCTCCACTCTGACCTGCAGGGCATACATGTGTTTCAGTGTCTATATTGGTTTTTCTTTGTAATCCCATAGGAAGTCTGACCTCTGTATTGACATTTTCTCAACACCGTCATCTCCCTTTACCCTTGCTACTCATTTTTTTCCTTGCATATATTGCATACAATTTCATTTTTTATCAAGGTGGCTTCCCTTCAGATGAATGCTGTCCCATTTCTGTCACCTCCTCTTTCTCCCTATCTCCCCACTATAGTCCTAATCCTGCTGTGCAAGCTCTTAGCTGGATAAAGCTGTCTTCCATTCCCTCTTTTTATGGTAGGATTTACAGCAGTACCCCCTTAACATCCCCCTTTTAGCACTCTTCTGGTGGATTTCACTGCGACAAGGTCAAGCTCTTTGGAGTGCATGAAATTCAGTCGCACAATGACAAGAAATCCCTTAAATTCATCCATAAGATAAACGTTTATTGTTGCTGAAAACGATGAAGTGTTTTATGCTGAGCTTAAGTCATTATCATGAATAGGTTTAACCAGAATGTATAGTAGTGTTTCCCATCCAGAAGTGGTATCAGGTCGGATTGTGATCGGCAGCTGTGTGAACAATAGAAGCGATTAACGTCACCTTGGCTGATCCATGTTGTCAAAACGTCATTATAAAGGACTTTAATGCAACAGTTCTGAATAGAAGTGCAGCCAAAGAGCAACTAGTTGGCTGTTAATGTAAGATATGTCAAATGCAGATGTGTCACAAACACCGACCTGTTTCAAAAAAAATTGCTGGACAAGTCGGCTTCATGGTGGAAATGGTATTAAAGGAGGGGGTGCTGTTGCAGATTTATACATGTCTTTAATGTTGGACTGGACACAAACAAAACCGTTAAACAGTTGAGCGCTGAACTGTGTGTTTAGCTCTCCGCTTTGAGCACTTTGCTCTCTAAGATGAATGTACTGTTAACTTTGCCCTTTGTCTCAGAAGAAATTATCTAATATCAAATGTGGCCTAACGTACAACAGAGGTCATTGTGGGCTCCTGCTAACAGTTTTATGACTCTGGGAACATAGCCGCTGAATGTAAATGAGGTGTGTCAAAATTATTTATTTTTTTGTCTGATGAGGACCGGCAGGGTGATGAGAGCTCCTTAGTTTGTGGTGAAAGGTTGCATCTTTCAGCCACGGTAGAGCTGAGTGGATAAGAGCTGGCCAGGTGTATTGAGCGATCATTTACATCACAACATGATGTGCCACTCACTCCACCGCAAAACAAGAAAGTTACACATTTATCAGTACTTGATTAGGGAATCGATAAAGATTTCAATTTATAAGTAGAGTCAGGAATGGCAAAGATATTGATAATTTCTTATCAATTTTCATTACTGGTGTCCTGGGAGAAATGATCAATCATGAGCTTCACCGTTTACCATCTAACACAAGGGTCTGCAACCTTCATGACCCAATGAGCCATTTTTGCCAAGTCCCACCAAGTCAAATTCAACCTTATATATTCCTCTTTCCTGATTTTTTTCTTTCTTTCTGACATTATGAGAAAAAGTTGGTTGTGGTAAGCATTGTGCCATGCAGGATCTGTAAGAAGGATGTATCATTTGGGTGAGATGTGAATCATCTGGATAGCTTTTCAATAGCTGAGTCTTTATTGGTCTGTTTTTGTGTTAAATGCAGTGTTGGTGGGAGGCCAGAGGAGCCCTTTATATATGTGAACGTGTGTGATTGTCTGATTGAGTACACTGAAAAGTGGTGAGAGTGGAAAAATAGAAAGAGGGCGAGTCTGACAAACAGACTCATTGATTTCCATTTGAAAGCATGGGCGAGTTTCTGTATAGAAGAGATTGGGAGGTAGAGTCATCAAGAAAAAAGAAGACATGGGCTGGAAAATGGAGACAAATGGAGAAAGGGGTGGGTCCAAGGTTGTCAGACGAATAATCCAGATGATTAGTTAAAAGGAAGAGACGCTTGTGGAAGATGGGCGAACAAACAGTGGGAGGGGTGCTGGTTGTGGGAAGTGTCAGGGCTCGACCTTACACCTCCCCCACCTCATTCCAGATTGATGCGCTCAGTCACGAGATCCAGATGCTCGTAGCACAATTCTGGCAAAGAAAAAAAAAACAGAAGAAATCCTGGTGATTGATTGAGAGGGGATGGTGACGGTCATATCCTGTACAGAGGACACCAAGAACATTACTGACACTATATTTTCTTCTCTCCTTCCTCTCTTCTTCTATCTCAGTCAATCTGTTCACCTCTACAAACACCACCCCCCTGACTTTTCCAACCAGAGACCCATGTTCGTGCATATTCATATTATTCTTAATTTTCTCAGACAAGAAAGTGTGTCTTTTAGAACATTAACCTCACTGACAGTAAAGACATCACTGTGCTCTCGTCTGACACACACATACAGTAGATAGCACTGTGCAATAACTGCTGTTGTGACAGGCCTGTCAAACGGCACTGAGCTGCTGTCTTGACAGCGTCAGGCTTCCCTCGGCATAATTACATACTTCTACATCTCTTTATCGAACCACTTCACCTTTGTGTGGCTCTTTCTTTCCCTGCAGCTAGAACCTTAAACAATGTAATTCTTTCAGTCGTGTTTTAACTAAAGTTGCTTGTGGTTTGTTGTTTATGAAAACCAAAACAGAAACAACCGCGGACATCACAAACAAAGTGTATCGTGAAAACAGAAACCAAGGCTGAATGCAGCTCAGTGATGATTTATTTCAAACATGTAGATCATACAATGTTAACATATTTATGTACATGAAAATATACAGTGTTCTTGTATAAATGTACCAATACCCTGCTATATATACCTCCTCATACCACACATAAGCTCAAATGATAGTCACGTCTGGGAAAAAAAGTGCAAGAGGTAAAGCTTATTTAATCGCCTCTATCCCAACTCAATATTTATTATCTTCTTGCCTGGACTGAGGTTGGCAACGTTAGAGAATCATAATAAGACACTCCCCACAAATGAAAGCAGACCTGGGGTGTTACTCATTGCCACTCATTTTGAAGGTTCTTGCTAAATTATGTTTTAGAAAGTCCTTCAACCTATGTCATAAGCACTCTGGCGTAGTTTTTAAAAAGATGGTTTGGAGCCAATCGTGTAGTGGAGAGCACTCCCGCCTCCCAGTGAGAAAATCTCTTTGGTTCCAGTTTTTCCTCTTTGTGGCTAACATGCTCTTCATCAAATCAGAATCAGAGTCAGAAAACATTCATGTCATTGCCATGAAACGACAAAACTTTGTTGTTTGCAATCAGACTTCTAGGAGCAGCAGATAAATAGGAAAAATATTAAATTTAGTATAATTTTTATACACAGTATACCTGTGCAGGTATTAAGCCTCCTATAATACAAAAAAAAACATGCATTTTTAAAATAATTGTGCGTGAATCTCATTATGCAATTTTCTCAGTATTAGCCTTATAATGGACTTGTGATATTCGATACAGTAGGTGTACAAAATGGATGAATGGATCCAAAAACCTTTATTGGGTTGTCCCTTGATTTATTCACTGCATGTCTGAGTTTCTTCTTCTGGATTTCTCTCGGTCTCTGAATGCTCGTGCAGCACTCACTCCTGAAGCAGCAACAGATGCCTTGTGAAACCGTAGAAAGGGGGAAGATCTCATGCAGAACACAAGATGCTATAACTGGCCTTTGCCTGTGAAACTTCAACCCCATTTCTGTTTGTCTGTTGATGCGTGATTACAGTATGTGCGTGGCGCATGTGTTGGTATGTATAACAGCGCTGCTGTGTGTTCTTGGGGCTCAGTGTAATCACAGCTCTAATTTGTCGGCTCGGACTCAGTGTGTGGGTGACATTAAAGTTCTCATTAGCACTGTAACTCGGCACCAATGTCACTGTGAAGGCACAGACACATCCACCGCAGAGAAGTCTACCCAGTGTGTGTGTGTGTGTGTATGTGTGTGTGTGTGTGTGTTGGAGAGTGTAAAGGCCCAAGTTAACAGTTTGAATGATTTCTCACACCCGCTTTCCTCATCTTCTTTTCTTAGTTGTTAATGTGCTGTTGGCTTCATTACTCATGCTGACAAAATTAGATAAACAACAGTACACAGCTGCTTCCTGTAAAGAGAATGTGCTTTTTAAAAGTAGCTATGAAAAAAGTTTCATGGCTTCCAGGCGGGATAATTTTTTCGCCATCTTCTTTATTAGTATAAGGCGCCATTCACACAACAACGGTTCAAGTGTATCGTTTTTGCATTATTTGTTTCAGAAAAGTTTTGGGCTTATATGGCAACGTTTTGAAAACAATGTAGTTTTCATGTTAAGGCACGAGTTGGTGATATTTTTTTTTAATGAACCAACACACATCCATGCCGATGGAATCGGAGGATTCTAAATAAGGGAGCCGTTTTCCAAAAGTTGCATTTTCAGTGGGTCCATCATTGTCATGAAAAACAAAACAAAAATTGCAACAAATGTTATTTGAAAACGTGGTTGTACATGTACACGTACTATCAGAATAAAAAAACAACTAATTTGTTTAATTGTTTAACAACCTATATTGTAAATATTTATTTCCAAAATGTGTCCAAATCCATCCTTACTGTAATCTGATTACTTTTCTTTCAAATATCTGCACTGTGCCTTTAAACTGACCGACCAGTCTGAGGATACATCAAATCAAATGAGTTTGTTATATATATATATAGCACAGTGTTGCAGTCCCAATAATTACAAGTAAATGTCTTTGATGAGCACAATAGCAAATTGTATTTATTGTCTATTGGCCCCACCAACTGTTCTTTTTCAATATGGAAAATTATTGTTGCACAATATGTGATATTTCATAAAGTAGTTTTGTGATTACATTATCATTTACAATAAATTCAAACAATTAGGTATTTTATGTTAATGTTAATTGTCTTTATGCCTCAAAATGTGTTCTTTTCCCATTCACTCAACAGTTTTGATGAGCATTCACATTTTTTTGGAATCAATCACCCTTTTCTTTCCATGTGATAGTCTGTCATTTACATTTTTTTTTGAACATCATGATTTCTTGCAGTTCAGTCATTCTTTTGTTATATGTTTGTGATTTAATGTGCAGCCATAATGAAAAGCGATCCAAAGTCCAGCATTGAAGCACATATGACTTCCTGACATGAGACACATGTTAAACATGTGAGTTTTACTCTTCTGATGTTAAAATGCTGCTTTATGGTCTGCAAGTGAAGTGACTTTAATCACTGTGAAAGTGTTTAATCCCTCCTTCCATAAAGATAATGATATGATATCGACCAGAGGAAGGTATATCCTCCTATTCCCCCAGCAGATCCCGACCTGGAAATAACTAAAATATGACTCACAGGGATGGATTTAGGCATCTCACTGCCCCGTCTCGTAAGAGTCATATTTGATGAGGTTTCTGCTGACTAAGGCTTGATGAATGATGAAGAAAAAGTAGAAAAGAGGAATGGTTTGGAAGAAGGAAGAGAAGAGTTGCTATGGTAACAGGAACTGGGTTGAAATTGAGTGAAAGATGTGGTGTGGAGCCTTTTATTGCGTGAGAACCACAATGAATAAGTCCATATACATGATAGGGGGCACCATTGTCTGACAACAGGGGAACTGCTTTGTAAATGTATGAACATGTATTAACAAGAAGGCCTGAGTTGTTTGCAGCTGGCATCTTAATAAAGGAATCAGCGGGTGCGAGAAGTGGGTCAGGAAAGGATATGGATGTTTTAGCTCAGGCCTCTTCTATGTGAAATTACATGTTCTTGCTCATCAGCCTGTTATTCATGCTTTCATTTTAACATGGGACACTACAGAAGAGCCTTGAGGGGGTAATGCTAACATGCTAAAATGCTACCATGAGCAATCATATTTCTGGAATACATTATGTACATTTTACTTGGTGGGGGGAGGTAACAGTTTCTATTGGCTTGTCCTTTTTTGTCCTTAGAGAAGTAAAACTACAAAGGGAGTAAAAAGAAAAAACAATCTATGCTTTGTAATTTTTCATCGTTGTTAAGAGTTCACATTACATTTTTCTAACTTACATCCACATATTTGCAGTTTCACTATTAACACAGAATTGATTAATGTCATTTGGAAAAAAACCATATATACATCATGATCATTTCAGAAATGCTAGTATAGAGTTATTCCATGCTGGACTTTTGAAATCAGCTTTAAAAAAAAAATCATCACAAGCTGCCAAAGAGTTTTTGCTTGGATGAAGCTGCAATTTCTTTTCTTAGATGCACGTTTGGTGAAAAAGGCAGCCAAAAGTGAAAGAAAGAAAAGGAGTGTAAATGGTGATACAGATTCATCAGTCTTGTCTCTTGTGTCCTTGGTGACGCAGATCTGCAGTTTTCCTGCAGCAGGCACAGCAGAGGAGAGAGACAGAGACCAATGGAAAGACAAGAATACATTTCAAGGGTCAGAGGCTGAGACAAACACAGAATCTCAGGAAGAAAAAAAAAAAAAAAGAGAACGTTCGTCACCTGCAGTGGGACTTGGCTGCTGAAGAAATCCCTTTTTTTGTGTGCAGGAAATGGGGGTCTTTGATTTTCATTATGCAGCATCCTCACTTCAGTGCCAGCTCTGCTGCAAGCAGAGAGTTCACAAATTCTGCCTTTTTATTTATTATCTGTTAACATAGCGAGATCTTCACTGGTGTTGAGATAGATTTATTTTCTGGCTTTTGTGCAAGACTTATCACTTACTACTTTTCTGTGTGCGATGAAGTGTCCAAGTGTGCATGTAGTGTATGTGTGTACATGCGTGTGCAACTGTTGCTTTGCTTATTTATCTACACTGGTGGGGACATCAAGCCGATGGCAGACTGACTCATGGGGAATAAAATTATGTCCCATATGAATGCATTTTGGTTCAGAGGGAGAGTGAGGGGAGAGATCAACTTGATGACTTAATGTTTCCGAAGGGATACAAATGATGAAGGTCCTCATGAGGGGAACTTGTTACAGTTTTAGGGAAGGGCACGAGTCCAGAAGGCATGAAAGCATAGCGTGTTCTTCAATATTGAGGAGGACAGAACTATGGCTCGCCACTAACCCCTGTGGACTCATGTCGTCAGGGGCACACCCTTTGATATTTTCCTAAAAACTAAGCATTGTTAGGTAAAATCACGTTTTGAGTTTAGCTGGTGCAGTGGTTTGGGCTCTCTCCACACAGGGACAAGTTTATGGGTTCAAATGCTGTGTGTGTGTGTATGTGTGTGTGTGTGTGTGTGTGTGTGTGTGTGTGTGTGTGTGTGTGTGTGTGTGTGTGTGTGTGTGTGTGTGTGTGTGTGTGTGTGTGTGTGTGTGTGTGTGTGTGTGCGTGTGCGTGTGTGTGAGTGAAGCCTTGTTTCCAGATTGTGGGTGAAGTTAAATGTCTTGTCAGGCTAAGTTTAACAAGTCAGGAGGAATGTTCACAAAAAGACACTGCATTGAAGCACGGAATAAAGCATCTACTGACAGCAAGTGTGAGAAGTTCACGTAGTCATGCTGAGATGTTGATTACCGCCACTGTATTTTATCAACATGCTCACCTGCTGAGTGCTACTTGTGCTCCTGCAGCATAATTACACTTCGGCTGTCATATAATGTTGTAACCGTTCAATTTACTCTTCAGCAATATCCATGCTTTGTGATGTTAACCTTTTCTTTGCACACGCGCACACGCACCCGCACACGCACACGCACACGCACACACACACACACACACACACACACACACACACACACACACACACACACACACTTTACAGACAAATACAAAGAATTTATATCATATTTGATACAATTAAACAAACTTCATACAGATTTAAGTACAATGAGGAAAAACTTTCCTTTTTTTTTTTTTTTTTTTTTACCACACAGAAAAAGATATTTAAGACATAAAAACACTGTGTTCATTAATTGTGTCCTTTCAAGAGGCGGTCTTAAAGTTTCAACAAGCAATTTTTAAGCTCACCCAGGCAAAGTGGGTTTATAAATAGATTGAAAATCTTTCCTAATTAATAAAGGTTAATGCATTAATGTATTCAAGATGGAACACTTAATCCTGCAATACAAGGGCCTTTTGGTTGAAATTTGACTTTTAGTATGTTTGATATCAGGTTTTGTCAATATTTAATGTAGAAAATGAAGTAGAATTTTAAATAGCCTTTGTGGGCCCCTAACAAATGTGTTCTCAACTAATATAACATTTTATTCTTCAGTCTTTGCTATTAATAAATCCATGTATATAGATAATATGTGACTGATGATGAAGCTTTTCCTGGAGAGCTGTATGAAGATGAAAAGGACTCTGTTTCATAGTAACAATCAACTCGTTTACATGGACACTGAAAAACTGATCCAGTAGCTGAAACATTATATTCATGTAATCATCATAATATAATAGGCTTGATCAGGCAAAGAAAGGTGTATGATTATGAGAGATCAGATTCAGGTTTTCTCCAAAAGTGATGTCTTTGTGTCAGTATATCTGCTACTCTGATTTGTGTTTCTCTTTTTCTTTTGCACATGTGTTAAAAACAAAATAAATGAATAAAATGCTGCCAAGAAGCAGAAAGTTGGGAAGAAAAAAGCCCCTTCTGGATTGAAAAGCAGATGAATGCGATTTTAAATGTGATGAAAACCCTCAACACAGTTGATGCTAGAATCAAATGTTTTTAAAATAACAGGAGGTTTGGATTGTACTCTAAAAAGAAATCTGCCACGGACTAATATATGCATGTAAAAGAATCAGATCACATTGCCACAGAGCTCAGATTACTCCCAGTTTTTGTATTGTTATGGCCCAAGACTTACTGTTTTACCAGAAAACATCACAGCCATCACATCTGTTTGGCAACTGCAAGGGAAAAAAAAGTATATTTCTTACCTGTGACATTATATTAGTCGCCCTCCAAACCAGTGGTACTTTGTATTGACCAAGGACCTGAAAGCTTATCATCATAAAAGAGGATTCGTCTTGTAGCTTTTGCTTAAAGCAAGTGAATATAACTTCCAAATCAATCCATTAAATGACCACATTCATATTTTATCCAATCTTCTTTCAAATAAATGCAGCTGATCCCTTGACTGAGGACCCAAGTACATGAAAAATACATTCATTAAACAGATCTTTTAGTGTAAATTCTCAGAGGATAAAAATTATCATTCTAATGTCCTCCAGGTCTTTGCTTCTTAATACCTGTCCAGCAAATGCACCGGGAATCAAGCAATGATCACTGAAGCTGAAGGGTATTCAAACTGCAGCCTGGGTTATGTCCTTTTCCTGTAGATGCAGTGAATGGTGCTTTTCTTCACCTCTCTAACTAGTGTCAAAGCTCCACCCATGCAACCCCAGGGGAGATCTCCGAAAGAGCCATGCTGATCTGGAGCAGTAAATTGATTTCAGCACCAAGGTCAACCTACAACCATCTCCTCTAGCTCTCGCTCTCTCTCTCTCTCTCTCTCTCTATATATATATATATATATATATATATATATATATATATATATATACACACACGCACACACACACAGAGTGTTTTTCCGAAATGTATCTTATCATAACACACATATTCAGGACTGAACTAAATGGAAATGCAACAAAGACTAATCATAATAGTGCAAAACCATGAGTGTAACAGGAAGAACAGTTGCACACCAAATAGATAATATGAAAATGTAAATATCACAGAAAAAACCTTTCACTGGCAGGCCTCCGACAGGCTAAATGAGAATATCTTTAATGTTAAACTCATTATTGGGTACTCTGGCACTTTACCAAAATGGGCTGTTTTGTTTTTTTTTGAATGAGACAATGTGAGGCGATGGCACACCTGCTGTAATGAGATTTACAAATTCAAATTTCTGATGTGGATTATCCAGCCTGCTTGTAAAAAAAGCTTTTTTCACTATGATTTAATGGTTGCAGGCTATAGCCTTCAGTTGGCACACATCCGGTCAATGCAGACGGTTGATTTTGTAGTCTTTCAGCGCCTGACAATATTATCTGATGTGGAGACACAACAAAAGGCCGTTGCTTGATGTGAGATCAATAGAGAGAATGTTACAAATCTGCTGTTAGCGAAAAGATCCTGAGAAGCTACAGACAGACTTGCTAAAGTCATCAGTCAGAGCCATAGCACAGAAACTGGAGAAACATGCTGCCGTTGTCGAGTTTTAGGTATGTGCAAATGCAGTTACTGTGAAGCATTGCTCATTCAAAAGTCCATGTTCACTTCATTGTTGTTTGCATGTTGTTTGTTGACGGCACTGAGAAATTGTTGAATGATGGGCAGGATGACAAAACCTACTTACAATTGCTGAAGGTAATTCCAGCTGACTTTGGGAATGGATGTTGAAAGCAGTGTACACCTTCTATAGGTCACCGGTCCGTCACAGGGCAAACACAGCAAGACAGATAATCACATCTACAATGTTGTTTTACACCCAAAAAACCTCAAACTAATATTTTAGTCCTGTTAGAAGAAACTGGAGTATCTGATGAAAACCTACACACACAAGCAAGCTTTTCAGAAACTAATTCCCCCAACCCCCTATGAAATTGAGTTCTGCACCAGTGTCTGGCTCCAGAAAGAAATCAATAAAAAATTAAAAGCAGAGATTCCAATAATGATTACCTGAGAAGTCTGAAAATAATGATCATTGTTACTATTACCTGTCCAGAAGTGTAAGTTCCTTCGTCCAATCTTAATTGTGATTGGCTCGAGAGCTCTGTAATATTGAATTGAATAAAGCTTTATATAAGAGAAATGATTACTATTATTATGATACATCAACTACAAATGCAAGACTCTAAAAGGAAGTCGTTTTGAAAGAGTGGGTTGTTCTTATTGTCGGGAGTTGTGGGCTTTTCTTTTGTTAACACCATTCACATGGCAAATCTGTGAGCCAGCAATTCTTTTTTGCTTTCTGGTCGTGATTCATGCATTTCAGGATGTTTATAAGGAGCAGAAAATAAGCTGGTAACACAAATATGATACATAAATGACAGATAGGAGGTCATGTGACAGTAAGATTCAGTCTGGAGCAATCTGTCATCAGTCTGTAATCTCCTGTCAGTTCTCCTCCTGGATGTTCGACGCACTTTTCTATGAAATGCTTTTGCTTTTGCAATCTAGTGAAGTCGATAAATCAAAGTCACTGTTCACAGTGCCACATAAATCAAATGGTCTCCACGTGAACAAAGAATAAAAAGCTAAATAAAAAAAAAAAACTAAGTAATGAGAGAAGAAACCACAAAAGAGTGTGAAAATGTAGATTGTTAGATTTTGAAGTGAAGCAGGAGTTGCTTGAATTGAGATCACTCCTGGAATAATCTGTCTGAACTTAACTTTGAATGAAGTCGAAATCAGTTCCACCAATTCATTCATGCAACTTGTTGTTTTTAGTCCCTTCAAACTGACTCTCATTGCTCCACTCAAGGTGTTCAAGTACCGAACAAACCCAATGAGCATTTCCCAGCTAAAAAATATTACATCTTCAATTCTTTCAAAATCATCATGAGACTTTTAATGTTCACCTGTCACACTGATTATATGTTTTCTGTATTTCTAGTAGTAATATCTCTAAGTGCTTGAGGCATCTTCCAGATTTAATTGACACTTTCCCATTAATCTGACACTCGTGAAAATGATTTCTACATTTCTGCTTTAAACAGATTGACTTCACACATTTTCAGATTCAACAAGTAGTTAGCCCATAGACACAAGATAGACATTTGCAAGAAGTATGTGAGTGTATACAAACCGTGTCTGTACAGTCACACCATGGCACGGTGAAATAGTCATTTTCAGGTATCAGTTACTGTTACCATCAGCTATATTCAAATGCAGGGAGTAAAAGTTAAAAATCCACCCAAAAAAACCCTTCAAAAAATCAATATAGGGTACCTGAAATATCTACCTTGGAAGCAAACATCTTTACAGAGATTTATAAAAAAGAATTCATGACATTTGATGGCAATTTATTGCTTTTGCAGTGGCGACTTTAGGCAGCTTTGTCCTGGTCAGAGCTCCGACTGTATCTGCTGTCAATAAGTCTTGTAATATGATTAATGGATCATGCGCAGGGTGGTTCTTTATTCATTATGCCTCAGGGGCAACTTTCATTCTGGCAAATGCTCAGTGGCCGACTGCTCTTCCTTCAGTTCTGCAGCATCTCTCTCCACACCCTCCCACAGAGATTCTTCCACGCAATGACAAATGTATTCTGAAACACATTATTTACAAAACTATAAATAGGCATCAAGTTACATATTATGATTTCCCCTTTTTCTGTATTATAGAGGCAGTTATAGTTTAATAAAGTCTATCTATCTGACTTTCTCTCGCTCTCTGACGTGATCCATAGTTTGGAGCATTGATATGTGGTGTGCTTGTGTTTTCTCTTTAACAGACGTAACTCAGTTTATATTATTAGACCCATTTGACACGGAGTGGCCCAGAAACTATTAGTGAGAACGTCCATCAAAGACACAAAAGCTTGTGTTGTGAGACATCGTAAAGTGGTTGATTATGCAGCAGTCACTTGCGTTACCAGAACAAATGTTCGCTGTTGAACGACACTCATTGGGTAGTTTAGCACAGACGGATCATAAAACTTGACACAAGCAATTCTTTTCCTTGAACGGTTATACTTTGTACACTTGTATCTGTGTTTTGGGGGGCTAAAGTGAAGTAACACGTCGTGGATACTCATGATGTGTATTTTAATGATTTTGTTAGTTGTTTTGTTCTAACTCTGTGACATAAAGCAACATAAAATATCCTGTTAGGTGTTTCTGAATAAAGAAAAAAGGAGAAGAAAAATATAAATAATTATTAATTTAGCAAATCAAACTGAAGGATACACAAGTTATGAAAAAAACATTTTTCGACCACGACTATCGACATATAAGATGCATAATTTCTTATGACCGGAAGAAATGCGTAGTTCACGGGCCAATAAACCGTCTTCGGCCTGTTCAGCAGCCTTTAATGTGCATAATCTTCCAGAGCAACTGCACAATCCATTATTATTAGATTAAAGGTCGCGCCGTTCCGCAGTGTATGCAGAGATTCCTGTTTAAAGTTTTATGAGAACAGCTGTGGGTGCCTGTCACACCTGTTATCACAAGGCTTCCCCTTAGCTGTCAGAGGTTTGCTCCTGTAAGTGTCTGTGTGCATGCGAGCGCGTGTGCATGTGTGTATTGCTTTGCGCACTTGCGAGCAGCGAGAGCAGAGAGCGATGGGAGAGCCTCTGTCAGCTGTGCACCTGTTTATGTTTTGTCCTCTCTGAAGCCCGATGTTATCGTCCTCCGGTGATGAAAGCTAGGTCTGGTGCTCTCCAGGTGTGCCCGGCAGAGAAAGACAGAGAGAGGACTCTCAGGTTCTCCAAGGATGATGGTGAACATCGGTGACTGCTCCATTATAAAGCAATTTCATGCAAATCTGATTGAATCAACTTGAATCCATTTGGGTACGGAAAATGCTTCATTATAATAGCAGTTGTTCAAAGCACTTGAGCAGTTGTTATGATAATGAAGCATTTTTTTAGTTGAAGATTGAGTCGATATTATTGATTAATTTTTTTGGTTGCGTCTGACGACAAACTCTTTATTGGCACGTTATACTGCTAGTTTTAAAGAAAACCTAAAAGTATACTGGGAGTGATCATGAGGTTTCTTTATGGTTGAATGCTGAAAGAGACAATGCTGGAAACTCCAAAGTGTCAAACTTTCAGTCTTCAGCATGCATTTCATTCCTCTCATAATAGTTGAAGTGAACAAGGTACTCGCACATATTGAATTTACTGGCTTATTCAAATACTGGAGCAGGCTCCAGAACTCATTATAGTTCAAGGGGTATATGTGGCCTAATCTGATCTCTCGTGGTCCAAATCATTACAATAACAGCAAAACCAATGGATAAAGTTTACTTCAAATATTTTCCTTTATATTACAACAACAACTATGAGCAAATTATGAAATAATGTATGATTTTAAAGTATATATTTCTTTAATGATTTAAAATATAGCAGAATGCTAAATAAAAAAACAAAAACATGTCCAACATGCATATTCATATTCATGCAAATGCATGCCACAAGCGTCTCACAACTGTGTGATTGGTCACATTGCTGAAGTGAGCATGGTTATTGCAGAAGAGTAAACGTGCCAACTATGTTCTTTCTTTGTTTCCTTACTCTGGTAAAATATGAAATCTCTTTGCCAGAACTATGTTGTTCTTTTGGAGTATGTATCCATCTTTAGACAGTTGCACATAAACAGAAGGAAACGAGACAGACATGTGGCGTGAGGGGTGGGAATAGCTGACAACAGGAGAGGAACACAGGACCACACACATATACCAGAAAAAAAGAAAACAAAGAAATGTGTCTTTAATAGATCAGAATACAACTGAACCAAAAGAAACGAAGACAAGGGGATGTTCAAAGAACCCTGGCATGACAGTGATGCATGAAATGGAATGGTAAATGTGAATGGAGTGATAAGACGTGAAACAATGCTGAAAGAATGAAGGGAGTAGAGAGCACAATACAAATGCTAAGGCAAACACAACCAAACATTTTGTAAAAAGTAACGGTCATCCCTTAAGGTTTTTGTTTTTTGTTCGTGTGTTGCTTCAGGTAAACAGTTACACTTGTGGGCAACTTTGAATCACCAAGTAGATTCAAGCAGGTTTTTAGAATGTGGAAGGTCACTGGAATATCTGAAGGAAACCTAAGAAAGCACAGTGAGAACATGCAAACTCAACCCTTAAACAAATGTCAGGTCAAGACTTGTAATGGGGTTATTCTGGGAAAGATGTGAGGGTGCTCACCACTACACCGCTGCACCACTCAATTTGGATTACAGTATTGGAAATAAATGAAGGATGATAAGTGAAGAAAAAAAAAATCTAAATGACCAAAAAAAACCATCAACTTCAATGATGTGGTCTCTGAAAGTCATTGTAGAGATCTACTGATAGAGAATCCTCCCACCAAAAATTAGCTCTTGAGATTTTTGGGGTTTATTGTACCCTGCAACAATGAAATGAAATTGCCCTCAGCTTTCTGATTTCAAGTATTATCCCTCCCTGTAGCAAAGTAATATCACTGAAACATTCAGCAGGGCTTTGTCAACTGATATCAACTCAGAGTCCCCAAAGAAAGGTGAGAGTCATTGTGTCTGTTGTGTTCCTCTCAGGTCTACACACACACACACACACACACACACACACACACACACACACACACACACACACACACACACACACACACACACACACACACACACACACACACACACACACACACACACACACACACACACACACACACACACACACAGATGATGGAACCGGAGGTTTTTAAGGATAGAGTGGAAAGGAAAAATGTTAAAGGAGGTTGAATCATTTGAGGATAAGAAGAGGAAACCGTATATTGGTGCCTTCACACTGCATGAAATTGATTGATTCAGTCCAAGATCCACGACTGCTGCTAATGAATTTTACCTGTGAGATACCAGATGTTCCAGTGTGCGAGTGAGTGCAGTTTCCCCGAGTCTTTACATACACAACGTGGGAGTGGTCTTTACTTACTTATAAACTGAATTTAAAATAAACTTACCCATTTCTCAGTTGTGGTAAGATAGGATTTATTTGGGCACCATCAGCATATTAAGTATAACAGCACACATAATATTGTGTTTAATTGATAATGGATAATATTCCCTTGCGGTGCAAGGTTTCACTTCCCACCGTTGCTCTTTATTGTGACAATAAAAACATTTTTTTGGACAGTGTATGTTAACCGGGTTGCTCTTTTATATCTCGGTGGCTAATAAGTGCTTTCCTTTGAGAGAGTCATTGTAGGATGTAGCCAACTACTGTTTGGGCCTCCTTATCTACCCTTGCTGTGCACCCCCTGCTAGCTCAGCTGGTCTGGAAACCCACCTTAATATAGATCGGGCACCTGGGAGAACAGCATGGGGTCCTGGCCCTCTGGCCTGTTCCAGAGCTTTATTGATAGGCACCGAGCCGAGCTGCCAATATCACAGCAGCACACAGACCTGGAGGCTGCAGTTTTTGTACATTCTTGTGTCTCAGGTCTCCTTCGTATATTGCACGTGGCGTATATGTCTGCAGAGTGCATACTTGTTTTCTTGCTCCTTTGTCGTGAGAGATACTTTCAACGTCGGCCTGAACCACGACACAACAAAACCGCATGCCCCGAGATTTGCTCAGACTGTCTTTGTTTTTAAATGTCATGCTGTCATTATTATGACATTGTCATGTGGAATCAGTATTTGGGGAAACTAAAGAAAAGGACATCGCTTATCTTCACCTCACTGTACAAAAACTTGACTTCCATACAGCATCGATGAACAGGAGACATTCATGAAAAATGGGGTTAATGAGGATGGGTAATAAGGAGCACGGGGGTAAAAGTATGGAAGGAGGCAGACAGAATGGGAGGAAAATGAAGAGGTGGTTAATATTTCATTAGTTAATTAGAGACTGTGCTACGTTCTGAGTGAGTGTGCTGTAGCTCTAGGCTCCGGGGTGTCATTGCGGCTGGCACAGTCATCACTTACTGTACCAGCCTATTTCCGATGGCCTCTACTTCACAACAAATACAGTAGAGGGA
The DNA here is from genome assembly GCF_963422515.1 of Blennius ocellaris. Taxonomy (NCBI): domain Eukaryota; kingdom Metazoa; phylum Chordata; class Actinopteri; order Blenniiformes; family Blenniidae; genus Blennius; species Blennius ocellaris. The sequence goes on along the minus strand of NC_137655.1, from coordinate 19,420,818 downwards.
CGACAGTAGTTCTTTTGCTGTCAGACAAGCCCTCGGAGAAGGAGTGTTGTGGAACAAGGTGGACTTCATGGTGCTGTTTAAATATTTCGTTATGGTCAGAGTTATGTGACAAGCCCTTGTTAAGTTGAAGAGATTGTTGGGAGCATGTTCGTAGCTTGTTTCAGTCATATATCCACCTTGCAGAAGTGTGCTAACTGTAATACAGGTCCTGTGTCGTTTCACTTTTTAAAAATGTCTAATATCGAGTCAGAGGCTTGATGTTACAATACAAACTAAATCTCTTTTTTTTAAGTACAAATGCATAAAGGCCACTTATTTATCGGCTTTGTGAAACTTTGGCTTGTGTTATCTCTGTCCACTTTGAAATGGCTGATTGTTACCCTGCAACTAAGTTACACTCGTAAGACCTACTATTGGCAGATGTCGTGTACTGAAGTACCACAATCTTGAACCACAATAATCCTCAACATTTTCACTTTCTGTTGTAGATGATTGACTTCATTTTACTGAATTTAAGACGTGGGTTGCTCTTGGTGACTAATTTCTCTATTGAGGTCTCAGGAAAAGAGATGGTCAGAATTTTGCACTATGTATTCGTGCTCAACATATTCCATTTTGAAGCTCTTTACTTTCATTACCATTACGTGGAAGCACTTCTTATCAAGTCATTGTCGCGGTGAGCTGCATTATCTTTTCAGACCAGGTGTGTCAGTCTAATATGTAACTGGTCTATTCTGTTCAAAATTCAACATCTATTTAAAAGTTTTATTGTACTTCTACAAATGTGTTGTTTTAGGTTCACTCATTTTGAAACATTAACAGTTTATGTGTATTTTTTTTATATAGGTACCTTTCTGTAAGCGCTACGAAGTTAGTGTCTTATGAACATGAAATTATAAAATACCAAAACCTGCCTCGATCATGTAAACATGTTAGAGAACTTCTAAAATTAAGTAAAAATGATTTACTGAATTCATTCACAGCAGCACATCTGATGCTATTTTCAAGAGTATCATTGTTACTCACTAAACACACACTAAGCTCTCAGTTTGACGGCAGCAGAAGCTCGCACCTTTGGCTGGAACTACCATGTATTGTTGCATATAGTTTTGCACATACCTTATGCATGAAACATGTATAAATTTGACATGCTATGGTAGATTTTTAGTTTTAAACATTGATGTTTCTTTGCTTTGTTGTAACGTAATTTGAAATAATCTCTGCGTGAGCTGACTTTGCTTCTATGGAGATGATTGGGAAACACTTGGGTTCATGTGTTTTGGCCAACGACACGTAAGGGATGAGATTGTCATAATTCCTGTTATGCTCAGGGTCCCCACACTGCAAAAGGGATATAGTTTATGTAGTGTGATGTCAGATTGCCAATAACAGCTACGTATTTGACAATAAAAACGAAATCTAAATGGTTAAAACTGGGCCTGGGAAAACTGCCTGATTCTGTGCATAACGAGGACCTGAACAGCCATGAGTACGAAAGTCTGGACATGTTTTAAGGATATTCAAAGACAGAAGAGCAATTCTAAGGAAAGCAGCGGGAGGCGTTCACTACCCTTGAGAGACGTCACCGAAATACCACAAGTAACCTGGGGCTTCTGGGACAGCGCACTCGGAGAGAAAATGTAAAAAATGTGCCTCAGTCCTGTTTCTGATTGACTGATTTAGATTTTGACTCAACGTTGCTGAGAAAAAGACAGTGGGGTGTTGGGGGGGGGGGGGGGAGCTGTTCATTTAAGTTTTCCTCAATTGAGTTTTCTTCCTATTTCGGGTAAAGAGGTGAAGAAAAAAGGTGAGAACGTATCTTCTCTTGCTAACAAGCGTGTTGTGAAGTGAGAATGTCACTTTAGGTCTAAAAACGATGCAATCTAAATCCATCAAGCTTACTCTTTTTTTTCAACATTGTTCTTTAATTCCTGGAAACTCAATAAAGCCAGTGAAATGTGACTGAATGATGCTGTCTATCTGGAATCAGATGCATCTAAGCCTCTTGTACTACAATACCGGTTCCTTTATTTATCCTTTCTTATTGGCTTAATGATTAAACAACAATTTTCAACTCTCCATAATCCATGTTTATTCATCTTTGGACAGGTACAATAATTAAATTCTCAATCAATTTTGCAAAGGGCCATCGATATCACAGATGTCTTGGTTTTTCCAACTCCCTGCCAGTCCCTGGATACACGTTTTGATGGAGGAAGTCATACTCATGAACTGCCGTTGATGTTTTATTGAGCTTATCAACCCAGAGGTGAACTGAAAACTTTGTTGTGCATGTTTAACAGCACATGGAATGGAAGTGTGGGATCGACCCAAGTAAATTACGTGTATACTCAGTACCGGTAATTAGCTTCGATACTCAAAGTGATTTGAGACTGGAGAAAGTCATTAATTTAAATACAGGCTTATGTCAAGTGGCAGCTCTTAAGAATCACAGGTAGTGTTTTAAATGAGCGCTTTGTTTCACCACAGCTTGAATAATAGTTCTTTCTTCTTTCTTTCTTTCTTTCTTTCTTTCTTTCTTTCTGTCTTTCCCTCCATTGATTTTCACTCAAAACATCTTGCTTGCATTTATGTATTTTTGCTAGAAACACCCTTGTACATTTACCCTCATGCTCAATCAATTTTTACACCATGAACAATAAGATGTTTCTCCCTTACATAGTGATGAAAGCCACTTCTTGCGGGCTACTTCCCGGGGGCCGAGGTGATCTAGAATTTAGAGAGGCAGACTTGGGATTGAAAGCTTGCAGGTTTGATCCCCACTGTGGTTAGACCACCACCGTTGGTCCCGGAGCAAGACCCTTGACCCCCAGCAGCTCCCCGGAGCGCTGCAATGTCGCCACAGCTCCGCACCCTAGACATAGGATGGTGATGGTGTTTTCAGAGTGGAAATTAAAATGTTCAACAGCTACCTAAAAAGCAAAACATGGCATTAGTGAATTGGTGAAAGCAAGGGATTGTATCTTGAAATTTGAAACTAAAGTGAGTCTCAGCAATGGGCACGTTTGTAACATTTAATATGAACTTACAGTTTAATTTGTTTGCATTATTTCATTAATATTACATTACACAATTATAGATATTACATTAGGTTTTCTGAAGCTTTCTATTGAGATCGAATTACTAATGTTCCCTTTCTCTTTCCTTCTGATTCCCTTTCTTTTTTTTAAATGACCTTTTGTTTTGTCCTTCGAGAACCCCTTCTGCTTCCTAACAACCGGGCTCCATCATATCTTAAAAGGAGCTGTTAGTCCCATCTTACTCCAGCAGAGCACTTTGCTCTCAGAGTGCTGACTTACTGGGGGTTTCCTGTTTTCTAAAAGCACAATGGGAAGCAGTGTGTTCAGCTGTCAGGCTGCTCTCATGTGGAACCAGCTCCCAGTTTCAGAGAAGTGAACACAGTTTCTAGTTTTAGGGTTAAACTTAAAACTCCTGTATTTAGTAAAGCTTATAGTTCGTGAAGGTTCAGGTCAATCAGGGCCATTTTATAATTAAGTCGCTATAGGTTTAGACCACTGAGGGACCAGCACTGAGCCTATTTCGTTGCTCACTCTCCATACAGTGATGTATCACTATTACGTATCTCTCGAACATGGTCTCTCTTTTCTGTGATCTCTCTCTCTCTCTCTCTCTCTCTCTCTCTCTCTCTCTCTGTATCCTCCTTGACAGTGGAACTGAAGGTTTGTGGCCTGAGCCTCTTGCCCCATCACGTCTGCATCGAGTGGATTTATGACAAACTGTAGTTGCTTCTTGCTTTCTGTCTCTGTTGTGTCCTTTTCTCTCCTCTCACCCCAACCAGAACAGCAGAAAGTCTACACCACTGAGCCTGGTTCTGCAGGTCAAGTGTCTTCCTGTAAAAAGGCATTTCTTTTCCTTTTCACTGTTACCTTTGCTTACTCAAGTGCAATTGTTGGATTTTTCTCTTCAAGAGGGCCTTGACATGACAGTGTTGTATTTGGCGCAATAGAAATAAAATTGAATTACTTTTATCACAACTACTTTATGATAAATCACAACCCTCCCTTCTTCTCTATTCATTATATGCATCTACCCTTCATTAAAATTCAGATTGAACTGTTTTATAGATTCATGAAATTAATCTTCCAGTTGAATCACCTCCCTTGACCTATGACCTATATGCATGTGAGTGACTGGCCAACTGGCCTTGATCCATTTTCTCAGCTTGTTATGTGATGCTTCATGCTCATGGCGTGAGCAGATAGCCGCAGTCAAAGAACATGTATGCCACGCTCTCTGTGACAACTTTTAAGGTATTACACAACCAAGCCACCATTGTGTTACAGTATTCGAGACATTGCCGTCTCATGTGTCACCGTTTCAACATTTTGAGAAACTGTATGAGCTCAAGCTCCCCCCTTTTGCACTTCAAATGAATTTTCACTTAGTTCTGCGCTGGCAAGTTTTCAGCCTCCTTTCAGCCTTTTCTACCTGTGCTTCACAGAGCAGCATTGGTTTCACAATGAAGAATTAACATTCTACAGTAGCTCTCACTCTCACAGGGTGTTGTTGCTACTGTTTTTAGCAACTTTCACTCCTACACACCCGGTTCGAGCCAGCTATGACTCAGGACTACTAATTGTCTTCATGACAAGAAGGAACCCTCAGGGGTATCAGGAAATAACCTTGAGTGATAACTCACATTCATGCCTCTTTTTTCTTTTTTTAGACCAGACCTTTGCTTCCAGGTATATCACATACATTACACTACACTACACTGTATATTGTAGTTGTCTCTAGGTGTGTGTGCATGTGTGCAAATCCTTGCAGGTACACATTGTTCTCTACTCTGAGGAAAATTTCTTAATAGTTCTAGGCTCACTAGGACCCTTTTGTTGTTCCTAACTAGCTCATGTGAGTACATTAAGAAATGAAAACTAGAAAAAAGTAAAGCAAGTAGTTACTTTTTTATTGTACAACATTTGTGGTTGTGGGTAGTTCTTTACCATTACTTGCAGCATTGCAGTTCACAGTCATCATGATAGAAGCTGAGATTTTCTTTACATTCTTACATGAACAGTAGTTTTCAAAGACATAATATACGACCCTTACACATTCATGTTGAGCAGAACTATGTTCAACTTTTAGACTTGGCTCTCCACAGACGTCAGTTTTTCATACTGTCTTTCAATAATATTGTTTCCCCACCCTTCATCAAGTGGTTTGTTGCACCATTAATGCTCTGTAATACAATAATAAAGTTTACCTCATTCATCTGCCGACAGTGCGCCATTTCTATTTGTACCCAAATATGTGTTCAGTGTATCATAATGCTGGCCATATCTTGCATGTGTACACTGGTGTGTGGATGATTTGAGTTGTTGGACAAGATTGTGATGACCTGGCAGTGGCGCGATTTGGCCGAGGAAACACTCTGGCCCTCTGCAACCCTCCGATGTAGTGATTACTGACTCCTGACTCCTGGCACACTCAAGCCAGCTAAAGGCCAAGGCAGCTCCACCCCATAATCACTATTGATGACTGATAATCTAGTTAAGAAGAGGGTAACTGCCTGCATTTTGGCAATGAGTTGGACCAGCTATCTTGTACAGCTTTGCTCAGCATATTGTTTTAAAGCCCCTTCTCATTAAACCTGAAGCTGGGTGCATTTGTTTGGCATTTTGCACGTTTGTCTGAGCCAACAAAGTTACTTCTTCGTAAAAGTTATTACAACACACCTAATGTAAGGCCTGCAACCTGCAGCTATCCAGCCGTGTGGCTCCTCAGCATCTCAATAGTGGCTCCATGAAGCTTTCAGCAAAGTATAATTGAGGAAATAAACTTGTTTATTTTATTATTTTCACACCAGAGTATCCTTAAAGATGATCATGCTGGGACTTGATCAAGGCTGAAAATGTAAACAAAAGCTGTAATTAAATGTGTGCTGCTGTAAATTATACTTTTGAAAATGTATAATTGCAACCAACAACTTTTGTACGTCTATTAAAGTGATATATATTGTTGCATATTTATACAATCCATTTAACGAGAATACTCTGTGACAACAGAAAACAAAGACATGTGATTAATATACTGAGTACTGCCAATAAGGCAATTCATATTGCAAAACAACTCATGTTGGCTATAATTCTTTTAAAAAATTGGATTTTTAATTTTCTTTGTTCTTAAACATTTTTTATATCAGACAATTGGCTTTTTCTATGATATTCCTCCAGGAATATAAAGATTTATATTTTTCTTTCAGCCTTGGACCAGGATAACATATGTTGACTTTCTCAGGGGTTTTTATTCAGAGATGCATTTGGCTGTTTCAGACTTTTTTCCAAAAGGAGAGATGTGCTGTTGGGTGAAGCTCTGTGTATTACCAGTGGCTCTACATCCCAACCTTCACCTTTGGTGGTGAACTTATATCATATCATAGCTGAAAGCCTGAAATTGTGAATGCAAAGAGCTGAGAAGAGGATTTCCTTTTCGCAGGGTGGTATATTTGACCCTTTGTGACACATTGAGGTTTGTAGGGGAGACTCAAATGAGAAGTACATGGAGAGGAGCTAGTTAAAGTAGCATCTCATTAGCTTTCCTCCCGCTGAAGATGCGCTTGGCACGGTCAACCAGGATGAGGTCCCTGTGTTGGCTTTAGATATACTGGAGAGGTTATATATTGGATCAGACAGGGATAATTCCTGGATAAATTGTCACTGTGAGTGCATGTGGGCAAAATGAGAATGTTGTTGAATGAATAGATTGACAAAAAGTCTTGATGAGAACATACCAAAGAAGTCCAGTGTTGGCATTCAACCACAGAGAGCATCAATTTGTAATATCCATGACTGTAGCAGTCAAACTTGACTTCAGCGTAACCATACATTAAAAAAAACAAAAAAGTGTTATTTACTTTTTTCTTTCCTTCACTATTTTGGGCAATCTATCAAGTGATCCAGCAGCCTGACATTCAATTATTCAGGCATTTAAAACATCCTGAGCCAACCGGCAGGAACAAGTCAATACAAAGGAAGAGAACAAAGGGTGTCAGAAACCAGTGAAGAAGTACAATCAGGAGAAGACAGAATCTCATAGATCAGCATTTTATGAGTGTCAACACAGCCAATTCTTCTCACAGGTGGACATTATTTTGCGGACACGTTTTCAAGCATGTCAACCTGGAACACGCGTCTATTCATCCTCACCACTTAGTCCAATTTGGGGCCACAGAAGTGCTGGAGCCAACCCCAGCTGAATATGAGTGAAGGCAGGGCAACCATATTGGATAGATGGCTAGTAAGACATGTGCACCTGCAAGCAATTTTGGACTCACCAATTAGTCATAAATGCATGTTTTAGGCCCCATTCACACCACATCTCAAGTGAAAACAATAATTTTTGCGTTTTTATGGCAGACAAAGTTTAGTGTTGTCATGGCAACATTTTTGAAAACAAAGTCCGTTTACACGGAAACAATGGAAATTCTGAAAATGAGGTCATTTTCAATCTGGGCCACTAGTGAGTCCTGTTGTTTGTTTTTCGTAATGAAATCACACCCGTGCAGAGAACATTACGATGTTTTTATGAACTATTTACATCAGACACCCATTGAGAAATGAACGTTTATTTTTTCACTTTTAAATTTTGTAAATGGCCTTAAACTGCGAGACAAAACCAGAGTAACTGGATGCATGCAGAAGGAGAACAGCTAAAAACTCTCTAAAAGCAGGAGTGCTCACCAATTCAGTAACATGTATTGTTCATGTTTATTCTACGGACTCAAACAATTTAGCCTTTGCAGGCTATCTTCATCACTCCCTCTTAACTATTTTTTCAGAAGACGTCCAGGTGATTACTAAACACATGGACAGTAAAACTAACATATTTACAAAGGTTAATTTAATGAAAACTTAAAAAACAGTAGTCAAAAACTATAAATTGTACAAACATTAGGTGTAAGAGGTAAAATGGTTGTATGCTGTATAAAAAGATGTAATATTTATTGGTAACCTGCTTCTCAACAGCAGTCACCAACACACTATATGTTTTTTAACATAAAATGTATTAGGAAGTAAAAATTTTAACAAACATAATGAAACTCTTGCCCAGGAAAAGGTGTGTGTGACATGATAGTGTGAGTTGAGAATTCCCCTGATAAGTACCATTGATCAGGAAGAGGGAAAGATACATCCCCAAAATGTCATTATATTACTGAATAAATCAAGAAGCAAGTGCAGTTATAGCTTCTATGTCTTGAAATGCCTTATGGGCACGTACTTTGCGAAGGTTCAAAAGCGGCTTGTTCAGAGAAGGCAGCTGTTTATGTTTTTCCAGCCTTTCATAAATAAAGGATTTATCAACTTCACAATAGTGTACATTTATCTTGAATACTTCTTTGAGAGCTGTTACAGAGAATTGGACAAAGAGGGCTTCAGAAAACAGACTGCAAAGGTTTCACCAGAAACGCAAACAAGGTTAGAAAAATAGCTCAAGCTAATATGCAGTATGGGGAATGAAGAAAAATGAAGAGATGCAGATGAAGAGATAGATGTGAAGGGTTAACACAGATGCTATTGGCACAGTATTTCTTGCATTATAACTATGGGTTAACAACTATGTGATTAAAATGAGATTAAATAAAAATAAGTTAAACATTTTTGAAAAATCAGCCTTGGACAACTTCATAGACATTCACAAAATGTGATTGAATCACCATATAAGTAACATGTCATTAAAAAAACCAATTGAATCAATACCACATATACAAAAGTCGCTGTCTTTTTTTGCACACAGCTTTAAATCAGATATATAACGGCTTAAAAGAAAGAGTGAAGCCCAGATTGAATCACGAGCCGACCTTCCTCTTGCAACAGTAACCTCAGCCAGCTGCTCATCAGACCTTGACACCGTTGAGGAATTTACTGATCCTATTTTGAGGAAACGTTCACAGCTTGTCTGAATGCTTTTCAAAGTGACTACATTTAGAGTGAGTCAAAACATTCTAAATTGCCTATGGAAATGACACAACTATAGAAAAAGCAGAAACTGTTGTGAATTTGAAAGCTGAAATTCATAAATGTTACTGTAGTTGTGCCATTTAGTTTAATGCTTGAAATTTGCTTAAAACATTGAGGAAAAATAATATATTTCAATTTTATGGGACCTGTGAATCCCAACTGGCAAAGACCTAAATGTCTCGAGATTGGTCCCACTGATGGTTATCAAACTATTTAGATTTTTTTTTTTAATAAAAATTTTGATCTCAATGTTAATGTGACGGGTTGCATACACAGGCTATCTCCATGATTATGTTTTTTTTGCTTGCTAAATAATGTTACCTCCAATTCAGTGAAAAGCAACATCTTATATTTGAATTTACTCTTTTGTCCAAGGTTAGGAAATCCATGTTGCACAGATTGATCATTTCTCAGTCTTCATGAGCCTAAAAATGTTAACCTCTTCATATAAGTTGCCAATAAAAGCTCAAAACAAGGTATTTTTACATAATATTCCTAGTTTCACAGCAGCAGGCCGATGCGAGGCGATATAGTATGGAGCTGTAGCTTTTATTTGTCTCTCAAAAGGTTATGTTGACACATTATATTTTATCTCCTGCCTTTGTTGGTTCTTTTGTATCCTGGTGCGACTGTGTGTTATTTATAGCAAGGAAAGACAAACATCCACATTGTGGATGATAAAGTGCCTCTTTTGAGGTCCTTGCACACCATATGTACAGAACTCGGGCCTGGGACCACTGCAAGAGGTGGATTTCATTTTTGTTGAAGTTGCGCCATAAGAGATTTATGTCAACATTTAGGGTCATTGTATTGCTGCATCGCCTGGCTCCCACTGAGATGCAACTGGCTTACAGCCACATTGGCACCCATCCATCTTCTACACCTACTTTATATAAGTCAGGGCCATAGGGGACTGGAGCCAAGTCCAGGTGACATTGGGGTAGTGACAGGATACAACCTATTCCCTGATGCACGAGTTCAGGACTAAACTCAGTCGGACTCTCTTTGATGCTAAAGTTAGATTTGGAAGCAAACATTTGTTTGGAGAAGTTATCAGTCCAAACAGAGAAGAATGATTGCCAGTGTAAATAAAGTCATAACCTGATAGACTAAAAGTTTACAAGAGCAGGTAAATTATTTGTACAAGACAAATGTTAAAAATGAACACAACGGCCAAGCATACCAACTGACACTGATGAGTGCAGGAAGAACTTCTAAACACATGAAGGCATAGAGGTGAAGAGACACACAATCACAATTAAATAATTAAAGAACAGCAGACACAAAGTATTAGTGAGCTGAAGATGTACTAACCTGAACATGAAACATTAAATACTGATTTCAAAACCTGACAATTATCTGAACTAGATCACTAGACAAACATAGACAGAGTATCATATGCACACATTCACACCTACATGCAATTTTGAGTCACCTTTTAACCTCAATACATGTTTTGGACCTGCTGGAGAAAACCATAGTGCAAAACGCACAGTGACTGAGAATGAGTGTGCCACCCCACACCGCCAAAAGATAATTTCATCCTCCGTTATGGGAATCAGTTCTGACCCAGAGGCGGCAAAGCAGCCTCAAAACAGGATGCTTCTTCCGCTGTGCTTTACTGTGAGGCCAATGATCCCATACTGATACGTCTTACCCTTTCAGAAGATATTTGAGCCCATATGTGCTCTAAACAGCAGGTGGAGTGCGCTGCTTTATTTCTCCAGGAAATTAGGCCATCCTGCCACACATACAATGCCTGTCCAATGAGAGGTGAACTCCTCAAGAGATTTCAAGCTGTTTCAATGATTTGTTCAGGCCTTTAGTTGGTACTCCAGGCTTCCTTTTTTTTTTTTTTTGCCTTGCTGAGCATTCTGCAGTATTCCTCTTGAGTCAGTGAGGCTGGGTGTTCACTTTTAGGGCGTAGTAATAAATCATCTCCTATTTGAAGACAGCTCTTCCAACTGTAGACTGGTGAATACCCAAAGTCTCTGAGATGTCTCAGTTGGAAGGACAGGACATCTTTCATTTGCAAGGTCGCAGGTTCCAGTTGGCTCCAGGGGTCCTTGGAAAAGACACTCAATCAAATTTGACCGCCTTGCAAAGCATTTGTTTGTAAATGTACGGATAGGACTAACAATATACATGTGCAGTTTAAGCCCTTCTGCAAATCAACAACTCTTCATCAAAAGTCTTTGGGAACTTATTTCCTTGTGATTCTATATTCACAGCTACATCAGTGTGTTGTTAACTGCTGAAAAAGTGTGTTGTTTTAAAGTCGGCTCGACACCAAGCTGAAGACTCATTTGATTGACTGAACTTTGGGCTCAGTTTGTGAACCCCTAACTCCAATTAGTTTTTGTAAAATCATTGGAATAAGAGTTCACTTCCTTTTTCCAGCAACTACCTGAATGTTTAATGACTGTGTTCAATGAAGACAAAACACATTGTAATTACTAGTTCTGGGCTGATAATAGAGCCATTTCAATCGAATCCGGGGATATTTTTTGATTTCCATTTTGTCTGTGTTTATCTAGACAATTGGAGCAGAGAAATAGATCTTTGCACATGTACAACATATTGTCATTATGTTGGTCTTTGAGACTTCTGCAGTGATTGTCTAAAAGCAGAAAATATTTGTAATTTCTGTACATTTGTATCAGGTGCTTCACAATGCTAGTGCATGTTTAACAATCAAAATAAATCTCTGCATCTTAGTCACAATGGGAAACACCAAGAAAATTACCCCAAACTCCACAAATATGTTAAATGTAATCCTACTGAATGATTATTATTTAATCAAATTCTATGTGAACAGTAGGTACATTTTCCTCCATTCCATAAGAATCTGTGTTCCTGGTGTTGGTTAAATGTGGAAAAGCCAACATACTGTGCTGTATGGCAATAATCCTGGTCATCAACTCCCACGCGCTCTGCATCTCCACAGCATGGAGCATCCACTGTCTGTCAACACTCTAATAGGAAGCAAACTAGGAACTGCCGAGGGAATGAGATGAGAATAGACACAAACTGCAAATAAATGGATATCGGGACAAGAGTTAGTTAACGCATAAGCCGCATTGAGAACTGTACTGATAAGGGATGATCTGCACTGGCCAGCTGGAATGGACAACATATTACATTTCAGTGTAATAGTTTCAGAGCAAAATGCTGTAGTGATGCATGGAGCTGGCAGGGCTTATTATTGCCCCCCTCCCCCCAACAAACAAACAAACAAAAAATATTCTCAAAAATAAAGTCAATGTTGCCAAGGACAAATCAGGTTAATATGACAGTTAAAAACAATCAGAGATGACATATTGACATAGATATTGAGCCTTATCACCTTGTTTTTTTTTACCCTTGTCACAGTACAGTAGATTTAGTGGACCTTGCATAAACCTGAAGGGTGATTAAGAGGCTGAACACAAGATAATTGTATTTACTGCAATGCACACATGGGGTCAATAATAGGAATGAATTATGCTGTTTCATAGTGCGGTTAGTGGTATGCAGTGCTGCAGGGCTGGAACATGTCCCTCCTGTTCTCTGAACGTAGGGTCTCTTTGGAGTGTGAAGACAAAGATGGCAGCTAAGTGGGCTCTGGATTGATGGTCGTCGATCGCAAAGCACTGCAGAGGCCTGACTTTTGCTCCTCTCACACCCCCCCTCCACCCCCCCTGCTGAACCACTTCCTCAGTCACCTGCATTGCACCAGTTATTTCTCACCTCCAACTTAACATCTCCTTCTGTCCTATAGATTGTGGGCTCTGGAGTCCTCCCACCTCCCTCCCTCTCTCGCTCCTTCCCTCCCTCTGTCCCTGTAGCTCTCACTCTCTGTAAACACTGCAGGCTTGATTCACGTGCGCTCAGGTGTGGGCAAAAGGAAGAGTCGTTAATCCTCCTGTTAGCAACAACTCTGATATATCGAAGTCGACTGTGTGAGAGAACAGTGAGAATTTATACTACAGAAAAGCGGCATTACACATTCTGTTGCTCTAAAGAGCGTCCAAAGAAATTCACAGATTGTAGCAGTAATTCCAGTTGTTTTCACCTCTTCGTGAGCTTCCTGCCACTTCTTCTTCCAGTTTTGCTTCAGCAATTAGGTGTGACACCTTGCATCTAACTTCTGTTTAATTATCTTAACAGCAGGGGAGACACAATATATCTCTTCTGCATGATTATTGACGCAAATTCACCGGATGACAAAAAAAAACAAACAATTACAAACTGTGAATAAATGCTTTGTGAAGCCTAAGTAAAGTACATCAATACATCAGTCACAAATAAGTAATGCATTTTTTGGGTGCGAGTTAGAGGCTTTCTGCAATTGAGTAATTACAAGAAAAAGCTCTGCCAGCACATCTGTAATGTATTTCAATTTGTTTGCATTGCAACATCAAATTAAGTTGATGTGATTAAGTTCTAAATTTGAGTTAATCCTTTTAAGGAATTAAGAGGATATATGTTTTTTTATGCATTTGTTTTTTTTTTCTTCCTTTAATTCACCATTATGACACTTGAAAGTATTTCAATGAGGCCAAAATCAAGAGTGAACTACCTACACTGAGAAGACATAAATACAGAGAAGGCACACATATATTATACTGTGTAGCTCTACTTTTTTCCTTCTGTAGTTGCAAACAATAGAATTGTTCAATACTTCTGCAACAAGCCTTTTTTTTCACAAGTAGAAATAGGTTAGAACAGAGCAACACACAACTGTCACATTGTCCAACAGTTTCACTGCAAAGTGTGTGACTCTGGCAGGTTAGAAACTTGAATTCTCACCTGATCCAGAAAATGGATAGGTGTGTGGGAGTAACTCAGGGAGAGGAGAGATTTTCTGATACACTATAATTTATTTATGACTATTTTGGTGAGAAAGCCTTCATTTTATGGCAGCAACGGTTTAGAAGTGGCTCTCACCCACAAACCAAGATGGCCAATGGCGGTTCAGTTTTATATTTGTTTCTATTCTCCTTCATTATAGCTTGAGTCGGCATAATTCATGTTAAAATCACTGCACACAAAATGTAAAGTTTGTATTGACCAAAAAATTCCTATTCTGAATATAAATATTACCTTACGTGTATTCAAATACATGAATATGCAGATACCTTCCTTATCAATTTTAACAGTTAATTTTAGCTTTGAAAGCAATACACTTCTCAGGAACTCTTAACAGCGTTATGCAATTCTGGATCATTAAGTTCCTCATGTGTTTACCTGACTCAATTGACCTCAGTCCTCACTGTACCAGTAAAGCTAAATAATCCACACTCCTCTGTAACAGTGGCGATGGGGACGAAGCGTTCTCAGCTGCTGAGCTGTGATGAGGGTCTGACTGCTACTCGTGAGTTTTGAAGGGGACAACGTTCATCTTCTCACCGTCTAACCCATTAATTCAAGTTTGAGAAAAAAAAACTGAAACGAAAAAAAACGGAGAGACCCAGATGTGTGTCTGCGCACTTTTGGCCATGATGTGTTTACAGCATTTGCTGAATCCGCAATAAGTCACCCCTCTTATTTTCCCTTGTCACTATGGCGATGACTTCCTGATCCACTCTGGGCTGAGTTAATAGTCCTGGGGGATCTCTAAACACACGCCATGGATGCTCTCTGGGCTCGGCTCAACAGGCTTAGGCTGCTGTAAATTCAATCAGCTGTTGTTCAGAGCACCTGTGTGCGCTGCATGCTTGTCCGTGTGTTTATGTGCTGTCGTATGAAAGAAACTCAGGAAGAAACTGAAGTAATTGAATGAAGCATCAGGGACGTTTCGTTTCATTTTGATTTCGTTGGGAATCTTATTTCATCCTTTAACTGAAATATTAGAAAATATAATTCACTTTCAAGCTGATTTAGCTTGTCCATGTCACGTTTGAGCTGTGGTGAAGGTAAATGAGTGAAACATGAGACCAACATGCTAAAAGTGACATGTGCCCGTACCTGGAAGATGGCCAAGTCAACCCTGTGAGAAGAGGACGAGATAAAACTGGGGATACTTTTCACTTGTTAGCTTAACCATTTGCATTTCATTGAGTATTTTCACACATTACATCTCATTTTGTTCCATTGCCTTTTAAAAGCAACATTTGTTGTAATACAGAGGATTCCAAATTGTAGGAGTGTGAGCCTCACTTGATTCAAATGCAATTCAACTAAATGAAATCCTTCATTGCAAGTGAGTAGTTCTTATAAAGGTGTAGATGTTGTGTCTGAGATGCAGCTTCGAATGGCATTGTGTGACAGTTTATTGAGTTTAGCTTCGTAGTATCACCATTGACACAAATACCTTCTGCATCAGGAAGGTGAAAGTAATCACAAACTTGTGGGGTTAGTCACCTTTGCCACTTGTTATGAACGTTGCCTCAGTTGTTTCTTCAAGTCCCACAGATTTTTCTTTTTGACTGTAGCTCCTTTTGCTTCCAAAAGATGAATTTGCTACCTCTTGTTTGTAAAATCATGCACCGGGAGTGAATCAAAAAGTTCCGTTCTGAAATGTTCAAGTTATGGTTGTTATAGTGCTGCTTTGATTTGTCTGTTGTTCAAGATTCCTCAGATCCCATGATAAGTCACATGTAAATGTTCATGTAAACGTTATTTCATTTTGTTTGGATGGTCATCAATTTAAGAAAAGTAAGTGAAAATCATATAAATATAGTAAATTTCATTTGACAATTTCCTCCATAAACATAATATATAGTAATTAATTTAGTGCTATGTCTGTCTCTTTATAGATGAACCATTTTTTTTAACCTTGATACTGACAGAATAGATTACAAAGCAAAGTAAATTTAAGGTTTGCTATAAATTATTGTGATTCATGACTGTAAGTTACTGTTTAATCATGTATATTACGGTAATAACAATTCCAGCCACACATATTACAGTCCTAATGCACTCTACCAATACTACCCTGTTGTTGCCATCTTGTGTTTATAATGCTACATTTACCTTAGGAATGTTTATTGGAGTCAATTAGGCTTTATAGTTTTCAATATCAATTACATTAGGAGGGCCGTTACATGTAATGGTTCTGCATCTGTTGATTGAAAGTGGGAACTTTCCACCTCCAGGTGCCGTGGAGGACCGGGGTTGGGCATCCCTGGTCTAGGGTCTATTTTCATCAGTCACAAAAGTGGTTGGGACATGAAACAATATCACAATACATGTGGAATCTGGCAATTATTGGCAAATAATTCCTTTGATTTGCTTTCAGGTTTTTGCGTCAGAAAGCAAAAATAGATCGCCTTGAAGCTAATGTGAAATTGTGGCAAGGACGTAAAAAGGACGTGCAAATATGTGGGGATATTCTTCTTCTTGTTAACCTTTCTCGCTTTCACCTCCAGACCATGTTCAGGAGACACAGCGATTCTTTGTTTTCCTCTATAGGTTTGAAAATGACTTGAGCTACAAGCAACTCAGTAGCCCTTTTGTAGCCTCTTGATATTTATGTATTTGTATACGCTTGAGTGTAGCTGCTTCACGTCTTCCCTCCCAGAACACATTTTAAGTGCACCTTTTTAAGTTGAGAATTTTATTGTGAAAATGAAAAGTACTCATTCGTAAATGAAACATTTCATGACAATCTCACTTAGTAGTAGTGGCCATATATTGCACATTATGGCCAGCATGTCTATATAGCCGGGCATGATTCCGTTGAAAAAGTACCACAAGCTTTTAGTTTTTGATGTTCAATGGCAAATGTGCCTCACTTAGTTTTCCTTTATTGTCCACACATTATGACTGCGGTGACGGTGCCCTGCTCTTTGAAATGAATTGCATATAATATGAACTGCATATGAGCACAGCTCAATTAGTGGCTTTCTCGAAACCATTGGTTCGCTTGTCATTAATGTTGAGTGGCATGTTTTAAGTGAAATGGTGTACATATTTTCTGAAAGGTTAGAGAAGTAAATGTTGAATTGTATTAGTCATTCAAAAGAGTGGTGAACGGTTTGTCTCAGAATTAGTCAGAAAATGGAATTTCTAAGTTGTGCCAAACATGCATTGTATGATTGAAGTTCGATTGAGGCCTTTTGCTAATGCTGGTGCTTCTTCAGAACTGCTGTAGAGAGTTGGGGTTTTCACACTTGTTCTTGAAGAGCAAATGTAATTTGGTACATTCTAGTTAGTTTGATCTGTGTTTACACTGTGCTGAGTTTCTCAAGGATCTGTTGTGTAGTTGTTTACTTTTGGGTGTAAGATGGTGTGTCATTGCACACTTGGACAGTGACTGAAGTGTTTGTGATTTGGGTGTGATTCACGACAAAGCACAGGGTTTGCATCATCACGGCGTTGATCTGACACTTTACCATAAGTCAGCCTTTGCTCTTTCTCTCCCCTAAAAACATTCTTGTTAATATTTGGCCAGTACATTGATTCAGAGCGGTACTCTCAAGGTGGAATAAATACTAAACACTGAATGCATTGCATTGCATGGAAGGATGAAGGCAGTGGAGTTTACAGCATTTGAAGCATGTGTTTTTTTTTGTGCAAAGTTGTATTGGCTTTTTTGATGGACGCATTTTCATGATGTTATTGAACAAAATATCAATAACGCATGTGATCTCAGTTTGGCTCCAGGTTTTGTTATGTTTGTTTGCTTGTTGGTATTTCCTTCACCATGTTCAAACACGTGTGATATGCTCTTGAAATAAGACACCACGCTTGCTCATCGCACCGCATGAGCATTTAACGTCAAACTTGTGAGCATGAGCGGCTGCTAGTGTGTACCCGGGAGCGTTTGCTCTTGCACTGAGACCACCTCTTCAAGTTAGTCAGTGCAGCTGTTTTGGTCTGTGAGCATCGCGCTCGCACAAACTCTGCTGTACTGCATTCCATCCCAAGACGCAACTGAGCCGACCTAAAAACGCTTGGTGTCGAAGAACAAAGGCTATTATTCAGCTCCCTCAGAACAGTCATATCATTGTTTCTCATACAAATAAATGGCAGTTTGATGAATCATTTCAGTGTCGTTGTATGGTGATATGTCTTGCCGACCTGGCTGCTATTTCCGCCTCTCATCATTTCTTTGCGGTTGTTGCAACTTCAGGTCTCCTTCTTTGTGTTTTACCGTAAATTCAGCATGATATATTAACTGTACACTCTCACTCTCACTCTTCTAACAAGTGAAAGCTAACGTCTTGCTTTTCACCCACGAACTCCGTCGTCATCATCATCATCGTCATCGTCATAGACTTTTGCGTCACAAAGATTGAAATGTACTGACCATTGTGTTTTGCGAGTTACTTTTCAATTCATTTAGGTCATAGGGGAAGCTTTGACTCAATTTAGAACAACAAAGTGTTTTCTGATCCAAGACTTGTCGCTCCATGCTGCATCTACCCTCTCCATGTGTTGAGCTGCCCTTGGGCAAACCACTAAACCACAAGCTGTTTCCAGTGGTGTGCCGGCGGCCTGCATGGTCACCGTAGATGTGTGTGAATGATTGTGTGTGCAAATAGGGGAATATGTCTGAGCATGGAAAGCACATTCATGAGTAAAACCCATTTAGCATGGTTTTTCTAACCAGAGCCAAGGGGTTTCTTTTTCTAGGAAAAAAAAACAAAACAACAACCCTGTGCTGGGGTCTGTTCAACGTAGTGCAGGAGGACTTGTGAGTAAGAACATCAGCTGCCGTGGAGTAGAAACCTGCAGACGGTGAGCTCTCTGTAGCACATGGCTGGCTTTGTTTTGTTTTCTTGTGAGTCTGTTGGAAAATCTTGAGCCGTGAGATCGTTGTTTGTTGATTAAACTAGGCCAAGTTAGACCTTACTTTTCCTGATCTTTTTCAAACTTCACTCAGATTGCAGGAAGATCCAGGAAGATGGCTGTCATTGTCATGCGCGCATATTTAGTTTTCTGCATTTGGAATGTTTGGGATTTTCTCGGAACTTGTATTGACACCGTAGTGTTTACCATGTTCTGGATGATTGCATATTCTAGAGTCTGAGAAAGCTGAATATGCTAGCAAAAAAAATTAATTGCTGGGTTTTAAGCACAGCATGTCAACTTGGATGAACAGCAATAGAAAAGCATTGAGAGAAAGTGAGGTTTCTTCATTCAACAGGTGCTTTTAGATCTAATTGGAAAGTGCAGGAATATGTTATGAAGATTTTGTGACTGTGTTGGGAAACTCATTACTCATTATTGGGTCATTTTGCTCTTGTCTGATGTACACAATCTCTTCAACTCTTCAACTTTCCTCATAGAAAATATCGACTTTGAGCAGAAGCTCACCTTTGGCTGCAGTTTGGTTGTTTTATGCAGAGCACAGCAAGCTTATAGTCACTTTAAAATGCTGCTATAAACCCCGCATCTCAACCTCACTTATTTCAGATTTATTAGTCATGGCACTCATAACAGTGTCATGTTAACTCATTGTAATACACTTAATTTGCACTCTCTTTTTTACAGTTTGATCCTGCATAACATCCAGAATAGCAGCTTATATTGATCAAAGCAACTATAATTTTTACCAATATGTGTTAACAGCCAAAACTATCAATGTATGAATGGACTGATTTGAATGTACTTTTATGAATTAATCAAAACCTGTCCAATTCTGTGGGTTTTAACAGCTGTTAGCAGGGGCCACAAAAAAAAACAACCTTGTGTACGATAAATTGGTCTGCATATTGCCTCAGCTGGACTTTCCTTCAGTAGCTACACTCTAAAGCTCATTGAACAATGTTTTTTCTATTCTGCGAAATTGCTTCTCGTTTCATTAAGTGCTCTTTTATAAACTTTCCATGAGAAGTTGTCTATATACTGCATAATACATTTCTGTTCTTATCAGTTGTTAATCGTTGGGAGTATATAAATCATTGGGCAAAATATATCAGTCGATGATTATGACTTCAGCGCCAGGTTTGGCCGGGGCTGCTTGTATTTTGCTTCATGTTTTTTGACCAGGTCCTACAATACATATCTCAAAGTGTGACACGCACCGACCCAAAATGTTTCTAAACTCTTCTGTTTTGTTCCGACCCATCCGGATCTCTCATCTGGATCAAACCTCTCTTTGTTCCTAGAAGCAGAAGCCGCTTTTTGTTTTGACGCAATATATTATTTGGAAGAAACTCCCTGAAAATTGCATGAAGGCCCCAACTGTGAAGTCCTTCTAAATGACCCTGATATGATTTCTGTCTTCAACCCTTGTATTTTTAGGCTCTGCTTTTATTACAGTTTTCATTTGCCTTTCTCATTTATTTTGGTCTTGCTAATGATATATGTTTGTTACAGTAAAGCACGTTGAGTTGCACTGTTGCTGATATGTGCCTTACAACAAGAGTTGTACTGAGACCAACTGCTCAAGCCAGTTTCACTGAAGCTGTTTTGCTCCACCACAAACTGCAGAATGTACATTTAGGGGACTGTACACTGACAAGAGCGTGTGTGTGTATGTCTGTGTGCATGTGCTTGTTCAGAATTATTTATTAGTTATCATTTACATATAGTGATTGTATCAATTTTAGCTATGTTTCACACCCTTTGACTGTTGCTCTGATTTGCTGGCACTTAAAATTGTATTGTGAAACTAACAATGACAAAGATTCTCTTCTATTCTATTCTATTCTATTCTATTCTAAACATGGATGATTTAAAAGCAGGAGGTTTGAGTGTGCCCTGAGCTAATTAGGAAAAACTGAAATATCCCCCAAAATTAAACAAAATCTTAAGAAAATTAAAACTTAACAACAATGAATATAAATCAGACAACTAATAGTTTTATTGAGCACTTTATTGGAATTGAAATGTCCATTGAGCGAGAGTCATATCTATATGAAGTCTCTATGAGAATTATCCTAAAAAAAGGTACATTCAGCTTTATATAGAGGGGAGCTTTCATGTTTATACTTTCTAACAGGAGCTGTTTGTGGAATTAGGTCTATGGTTGTCATGGAAACCACTTAATTCATGCCGAATGATGTATGACTGTTTCCTGTCAGCTATCCCTCTGGACACTTCAGCTTAATCGCCTGGATACGGGCCAATATGAAAATATTATGTCGTGTTCAGCCACGCGGACTGTAAAATGGCGCGATGTTTGCAGCATGTATGCTTGTTTCCTTCCGGGGCTTTGATGAGCGTCCGCAATGGATATGGATGGATGAGATTTAGAGTACAGTAACACTCACTCCGCTTGTTTCTCTCGGCATTTTTAGCTCACTCACTGTCTTTTATGGCGGTAGACATGATGTCTTCCCCTCTGCTCACAGTATCTGACCAGCAGCTGTCAGCTCATAATTCTGAAGGTGAGGATCTGTCCGCCTGAGCTCTTAGCCATCGGCCCCGGGCCAGCGCATCAAGCTTGGGGAAGTGGCGAGAAATGCCTTTGACCCTCTCATCAGGCCTCTATGAGCAGCGACGAGTGCGACTCCTCCAGCGAGAATCTGAAAACGCGCTTCCTATACTTTTAATACTTTTACCTTTTTTTGTTTTTATCTTTATATTTGTGTTCATATATGTTGAATTTCTTTATACATTGTATGATGGCAATTAAACTATTGTAATTCAGATGCTGGAGGTGTTATTCACTGTTTACCATTGTGACACTCTCAAAACAAACAAATCACTTTTCAACTCATACCGCAGCAGCACAATAACAATACGACTGGCACAACAGGAATGAGTTTGTAAAATAAAATAAAAAAAAACACTTTACAACGAAATGGAATATGGTGGTGATGAGAGACAAGATATAATATTGAACACATGAAACCCCGAAAAACCAGACATTAGTTTTTTATATTTAATACAATGTGAATATTCATGATTAATCAACCAATCAATATTTGTTTAAATAGCACCATTCAAGCTGTAATTATAACTCAAAGTGCTTTACAGGCAATTGCACTAAAAAAATACCCCAACATTATTTCATACGTAAAGCTGCACACACATAAAATTGAGTAAAGCTCAGCTGAATCAGTTGTATAGAATGAATAAAAGATGAGTAAATTACATAAATAAACAATCTCTATACCGCTATGGCTTATGCATTTTTTTTAACTTTATGAACTGAAACGAAGCCTTTTTGTGTTATTGTTTTTCATTACAGATGATAAACCAATCCATTGGAAATGACAGTATATCAAAATATTTGAATATTTTAGTGTTTATTGTCATGGAAAGTGTTGCAGCAACCAATAACTTAATAATGGGCAATAATGTAATACTTTTTACCATTCTGAAAGTTCGTCCAAAAGCAAAAACTTGTTCATAAAGTATTAAAGTATTACATATAAGATTTAAAACCATTATTGGGGAAAATGGTGCATGTATATATGAGTATTAGCATGTATCCTCAATGAATGAATATGAAGATGACCCCCATACACTACGCCTGTTTTTGATCAGCAAAACTTGAACACATCAGGCAGATAAACATCCATGTGCGTTGTGGATAGCTGTGCATATATTCAAATAATCTGCGTTCCCCATCCAACTGCAGGATCCCTTTCAGCTCAACCTTGTGACATATTTGGTCCACAGCCGACTGCGACTGCTTTCACTTCACATTCAGGTGGTGCCACTTTGTTTAGTGTCAATCGTCAAGGAAATGTGACGCTTCACCCTGTGTTGGTGCGGAAGCAGCAGCACCAAAATGCAGCTCATTTACAACTCTGTACTTACCACATGTGCACTCTAGTAATAGTAACTAACTTGGGTGAAGGCGTTTTAAGTTTTTAACTCAAAAATTGTATCGAATTGTATTCATGAATCTTTGTTGACGTTTCCAAAATGTGTGTGTGCACACATAATTGTACAGAATTATCTGTACTTCTACTTACATGCAAACTTGAAATAGGAAAAGAAAATACAGAAATGACGGGAACCAACGTAGTCGTAGTTAATGTTGTTTTCATAAATCAAGCAATTAAGCTTAATTTGAAAACGTGTGAACAGAATTGAAGGCATCGGTGGCCTTCTACTATGACGTATTGCCTCTGGTCTGTGACATCTGACCTTTTCCCATGAGTCTGCACTCCAATCACAGAAAAACAGGATGAACATTGCCTCTGACAGTAGGTGTTACGAGTGGCCTCATGGGAAATGTAGTGTTGGCTATCTAAAGTGGGGGATGAGTCACCATCTGTCTTCCTCACTCAGTCATTACAGGAACGCTGCACATGCATGACCTGCTGTGTGTGTGAGTGTGTGTGTGTGTGTGTGTGTGTGTGTGTGTGTGTGTGTGTGTGTGTGAGAACATAAACCGTGACTGTTCAGCAGTTATTCAATGTGGTTTGTCCTACAGTTTGAATCTATTACATTTTTGATGACTAGGAAGTTGTAAGTTGACCTTAACAAACTGAGCGAGTCTGAGATGTCACTGCCATCTTGTGCGAACACAGGTGATTTCTGAGTTGGGGGGGGGGGGGGGGGGGGGGGATAGGAGGGGGGGATTCACACTACGAGAACAGCCACACACACAAACATAACACCTCCAGGCTGAGGCTGTCCGACAGGGTCTCTGCTTGGCAGCACGTTTAGGTATTCCAGGCAGTGTTCACAGGGTGTATTGACATTCCTGTCTCATTGCTTGCGCCATTGTGCATTCTGTGAGAGCCAGCCCTTCATCCCTCCCTCTCCCTCACTCTTGAGCACATCAGACTTATTATCCCCACTCACTCTCCACTTTGGTACACGGCGAGGCGATGCATAAAATAGGCACGCAAAACACATACACAGAAAAGTAATTACCTTGCATGGACAACGTTTGAAAGATTTGCTGATTTAATGACCCTTTTTATGTGGCCAGTTGCCTGATTTGTCTGTTTGTCAGGCAGCTCTTCAGCAACACTAATCCCAGGGCTTTATGTCAGTCCTTTTGAGCGAGGTACCAAATATTTTGTTTCTGATTTAACTAACACGCCCTCACATTAAGAAGCTAGTATACAAACATTTCCACTCGTTTCCATTGATCCATCCATGCACTCCTCTCAAAGTTATGATAACAGGGGATGGATTGAATCCCAGTTTAACCCTGCATGTGCCACTCCTTTTGTGAATATACAGTATTATCACCTGAAGAAAGCCCACCCAGAAAAAACATACAAACTCCAGAATCATACACTGCTGTTTTTGTTGTGATATGACCTTTCCTTTACATTGCCTTTTGTTTCTCTTTTAGAAACCAAGGAAATGTTTTTTTCTCAGTTCTCACCTCGGATTGAGGTGGCATGTAGGTTTAGTACAAGACTCATGATTGCCATGGGAAATGTCCTGTGGTTCATCTGCCCATCCTCCATCTTCGTTGTGACGTAGATTGTCTTGTTTCCCATAGCCTACATTTTGGGTTTTCCTTTCCTGTAATAGTTAGTGTTTTTTATAAATTACATTGTTTCTGTAGATTCTATGATTAACCTATTCTTTTATTTATCAGATGACAATATGATGGCAGTAATGCAGTGTTATGGTGGCTTGTACTATTGACAAATTCAATAAGAAAAATGATTATACTATATATATATATATATATATATATATATATATATATATATATATATATATATATATATATATATATATATATATATAGAGAGAGAGAGAGAGAGAGAGAGAGAGAGAGAGCGAGAGAGAGAGAGAGCGAGAGAGAGAGAGAGGGATGGAGGGATGGATGGATGGATGGATGGATAGATAGATATGGGGGTATGAATAACGGATGTTTGAGGTGAATAATGGGTAGGAGTAAATACGTTTTGCCAGACCATTTTTTATTTAGGTATCTATTACTTAGTTTTTTTGCTTTTGTTTTATTTTTTGTTTTGTTGTGTTTTGTTTCAAAATACTTCCCATTAGAAGATTATAGCGTTCAAAAATGTGTGTTCGTGTTATGAGTTTAGAGTCAAGTATGCTCCTAAAGATGACTTACACAATAAACCTCACACCCACGATAAGGGGATACAGTTAGAATTAGGGCCATTCGGGGGGGGGGGGGGGAATCCCTCAACATAGCATTGATAATTTACACACAAATGGAGCGTATAATATGACTCATATAGACTAAAACAGTTGAAAATATGAATGAGAAAGACTTAAATAGAAGATAAGACACATACACAACACACACATGCACATTTGCACACCTTCAGGAGCTCGAAGCAGTGCTGCTTGCTTGTATCACACTGGCCTGCGATGTTGGTTTGTTTATGTGTGCTGAGGAAGTGATAACCAGCTACCGTTGGTAAGATTTCTAAACAGCTCCAGTGGCTGCTGACACTGAATAAAAAAAAAAAAAAAGAAAAAGAAATGAATGGACAGATATCACCTCAGCCCGGCTGTTTGGCAGGAAGTTGTCTTTTCGGCAGCTGCTTTCTTTGCCTGCTAAAAAAAAACTAAACAAAAAAAACACACCCAGGGGTTTATTTTTCTGGACCATGCTGCGTGTTTATGCTCTTCTCATGCACATCATACCTCTCACCATCTCACCATTGTCAAAGTGTCTTTTTGCCAGCAGTGTTGAGAAGAGGTAGTTTATTTTTAATTTACTGATCTAGAAACAAGGTAAAAGGGTAACAGCACAAGTCCCCGGCTGCCATAGCTCTGGATGCCAGAGCCAAACATTTGGATGAGAAGAGAAAGGGATAGTGGCAATAATTCAGAGAGTCAATTGTGCGGAAAGCCTTGGAAAAGAAGGGCCACCCATAAATGATTTGATGACTAAAAATAATGAAGCCATCAGCTGCAATAAGCCCAGCCACTGCCAAAAAGTCAGAAGCTCCTGTGTCAATTTAAGTGTAAACTATAATTTGACCATGTGGATTAAATTAAGGCCCGTGCTTGTGGTTCATTTCCACAGCGCTCTCCTGTGGTTTCAGTCATTATGACAGCAGGAACCATGTTGATTTTGTTTTTATTTCCAAGTTTAATTTGCCATTTTTCAAGGAAAATTACACCCTGGAAAGTTCATCCCAGGGCATATATATATATATATAGACAATCTCACACACTCACATCTCTAATGTATCTGCAGAAAACCCATGGATACATCGTGAGAACATGCAAACTCTCCATGGAAAGAACTCAAACTGATAAATGCTTTTTTTTTTACCACTGTTTACTAGACCAGAAAATGTGAATCAGAGGAATATTGGGAAGTTGAATGATTCATGTTATTGCAGGAAACCTTTAGAACTTGCTGGACGCTGTACTGACTGTGCTTACGGGTAAAATGTGGTGATATTTTCCCCATTAATGTTTTCAAACGCGTGGTTCTTTGAAAAGTAGTCGAGCAGCTTTCCGGCTTTCCAATACTGAATGGCACATAGTTGTACAAGTGTATTAGCTGTATTAGTGTAATATTGCTGTGACACATTAGCTGAGCCGTCGGCCCTGTGTGGGTCAGTCTAATAACTGATTCACTCATTAAATTCAGCTGAAGTTGCATCAGTTTCAAGTTGTTTTAAAGTAGTGCACAATATTTTGATATATTTCAGTTCATTAATCACAATTATAATCATGTCATTTTAATTGCAACACCTCTTTGTGAAAGAAACCAATTTAAAAACGAGTGACTACAAGGACACAGCTGAGCTGGTCTAAAAACCTGCAAAGAGCAGCAAATACATCTTTTTGGTCAATCGTGTTTGACTGGACTACTATCGGAAGAACACATCGTTGGTAGGGTAAAACGAACCTGTCTCACGACGGTCTGAACCCAGCTCACGTTCCCTATTAGTGGGTGAGCAATCCGATGCTTTGCAGGCTCTGTGGATGCAGGTTACATTACGTACTGTTGGACATCTTTCATGTTTCTGTCAGGAATAATGAGGGGGATTCTTCAGAAAACTGCATTTTAATGTAATGAAATGCAGAGCCAGCCACTTCACTTCTAACCTTAACGATTTCCATGTTCAACACAAACAAGAAATTCTGCCGTACAGAATCATAATGTGGTGGGTAGAAATCCTTGAAGGGCTTTTCTGTGTAGAATTTGCGTGTTATTCCCATATGTGAGTGTTGTTTTTCCCCCCCCAGGTCTCATTTCCCCCTGGTGATGCCAAATTGCACCTAGGTATGAATGTGAGTGAGAGTGGTTGTTTGTCTCTCTGTGTTTGCCCTGTGATGGACAGGGAACCAGCATTATAGAAGATGGATAGATATAGAAACAATTACATGCTGCATGCTGCACTACAACAACATAAAAAACGTATACAATAACTAATATACCTCTGAAACCCATGAGCACTCAGGGTCAGGGAACTCAGTGTCAAGGACTGCTGGAGCCAAATCCATCTGACTATACACAAAGGCAGTCACACTCCAGACACGTTGACAGTCCATCACAGCGCAAACACAGAGAGACAGACACTCACTCACTGACTAACAGCTTTGGGCAACGTTAGAGTCACCAATTATCATCACCAAATGTATTTAGAGTGGGAGTAAATCCATGCAAATGCAGAGTGAACATTCAAATTCAGCACGGAAAGATTCCCAGGCCGGGATTCGAACTGGGGATATTCTTTCTATAAGGTGAGAGTGCTAACTATCAAACCTGTCATTTGTATGTGGTTATTGAAGAGTTTATATCAGACATGGACATAGCCTATACACACTACACATGCGTGCACATGCTGTCGACCTGCTGAACTGTGTAAAGCGATACAGCATTGATCAGAGCCCCGGGGAGTGCGTCTCATAGCGTTTTATTAATAAGTGATACAGGCCAGCACTGGGGCACTCATCTTTACTTAGCATATTAAGGCAGGAACCTTTTCCTTGAAGGCTTAGAGGCAGAAGCCACTTATGGGAGGTTTGTGGCTACTGCATTGGCATGCTGATGACATTTAGCTAAGCAGGGAGTCAGGGGGCCTTATTTAGAGGATGGAGACATTAAGACATGACTGTAAGCCTGCAGACCAAACACCAGCTGAATATGTGGAGAAGTACAGTGAATCCCCAAGAGAGTGCTTGTTACCTCTACTCTTGTACATATTTATCATCACAGTAACAGAGAGCAGGGGGAAAAAATGCCCCAGTTCCTAATTTATTTGTTCATTTACTTTTTATAATGTGCTTGGGGTGTTTTTTTACTGTCTTTTTCATTGGTAAATAGTGTGCATTGCTCCAGTGTGTGTTTCGTCAGACAGGCGGAGCTGAAATAGACAGAATCTGGACGTTATCACTCTTTACAGGACGCTTTTTAAAAGAATAGTCAATGTTGAAAAATAATTTCACATCATTTAGGTAATTTAAGTGACTGAGTTTGCAATTCTGAAAACTTTGTTCTCTATTAGTTTAAAAAAAATCTAATGTCATACCTTCTATTTAGGTTTCTGTATCTTGCGTCCCTTCTCTTTACACTCATATTTCTTTTAGTTGACTTTTTGTTTGTTTTTGCATCTCCTTTGACCTCTATTTATATTTTTGACAATTTCACTTTTAAGTTTTCACACACTTGGCATGCACCAAAACAGCTGTAGCTTTTCTTTTTTTTTATTTTAGTGTAGACATGTTGAGGAAGTTAGCTTTGTCAGTTATATAATGACTACAATCAAACAATAATATCACATATTGAAATCAATTTGTATTTAAACAGCCATGTACACCATTATGCTCATAATAAAGTCAACAAATGATAAAATAAAATAAAATACAACCTGAAATTGTACATTTCTTCATTTGTAATGTACTGGATGCATTCAACATATTCTTAAAATAGATTTGCACTAACCCAACAGTAGTATTTTCATGTGTGTGGCTGTTGTTTCATGTATTTCTTTTTTTAACAAACTCCTGATTTTTTTTTTTTTTTTTTTTTTTAAACAATATTTTGTAATACCATTTAATCACGTATTTCTGTCAGTGTCATCAGTTTATTATTGTTAGTTTGGGAAATGGACTTCTGTCTCATGTGGTGTTTGCTGCATTTGTTGATGTAGAGCAGACATACATATATAATGCATTGTCTGTTTCAGCCCTTTGCTGTGCTAAAACATGCTGTGATTTCAAGGGTTTTGCAGTTATATGATAAGACAAGCGAAGCTTTCAGCATACTGCTCAGAGGGCTGCGTGGCTGATGCTGCCAGGTAGGCAGACAGTGGTGTTGGAGGGATCCAGTCACATAGAGATGACACAATCTGCCGCTATGATGCCACTAAGCTGGCAAGCTGGTAATACACATCCAGACATTGCTGGGTTATGTAACTGCCTCGACACTGTGGGACATTTAAGGCCACATTGCACCTGAGGCAGCAGATGCACACGCTTGCAGAAGATTTTCAGTGTCCCAAGGAGCAATGAAATAATTATGTCACGTGCTATGTGCAGGCTTATATGCATTTAAGCATTTATTGATTCATTAATCTGTCCATTCACTCGGCTGGTGTTAGGGGGATATGTTTATTCCACAGGATTTGATAATATAGCCATATTTGTCTTCAAACAAGAGATTAGAACTCACATGTACAGTAAATAAGTACACATACTTTATTACTGGTTCTGCTGAAAATAATAAAACTTGTTTCAATGATAAAAGACAGAATAATTTGGGGATGAGTCATACATTACTGATGATTAAAAAAAAACTGTAGCTGTCAGTAGTTTACTTTTTGTTTTGTTTGATTTTGTTTCTTCCAGACAGCATAACAGTGTTATGTAAAAATGAAGGGGGTTCCTTCCATTTTGGGGGGGGGGGGTTCCTCACACAACATGATGAGGCATTTCTGGGAATTGTTAAGTCCCCAGTAATAACAGGAGGAATCATCCGTCCACTCTTATTCAACTGTGTTTGGTCTGTTTGTGTTCATGTATGTGCGTGTGCACACACGTGCCTATACACCCCCTTGTGCATATATGTGGGAGAGGAAGAGGAGGTGTCAAGCACACAGTGATATCCAGGAAAAGATCGTTCTGTTCTTGTAGATGTGTGTGGGAGGGTGCTGTGGAGTGAGGGGGCTGGGGTTGGGGAGGGGGGTCAACTGGGACTGTGGATACTGAGGGAATTAAAGAATTACTTGTTCTGTTTTTCGATTCAGATGCATGTTTGTTGGGGGGGATGTGAGCAGGCCGAGGTATGCACAGATTGCAGAGAAATGTGAGCTTTGTATGTATGTGGAAGGATGTTTACACACATCAGTGTAATGCCCATTATAGACTGTTGTTAGGAGGATCTCCAATGGCAGAACCTCACAAGGATCATTACATCTGCGAGACAATGACCCGGAGGAAGTCCAGCATTATGTTTGCACTAGCAAGACCATGTGCAGCTTTATTATTACTTGGTTGTCCATTCATGGTAACTCTATTATACTGTAAACTTCACATCCAGCCTCTGTGGAGGTTACAGCACATGCCCAGACTTTAGAAATCCTCAATATTTCATAAAGTCTTACCAGTAATTCTAAGAGACTCAGTCACATAGTGAAATAGAGGAGACTCATTGGGGATTATAACTATGCAAAATTATGCTTCAAATGTTCAGTTTTATAAAACACATTGTTGTAGCTGAACAAGCCACATCTCCATACTCAGTTAGGATCTATCATACCATCATATCATATCATTGGCTTTTAATAGGAGAACTGAATGGAGTAACAAATGAGAGGAGCAAAAGAAACACTGGAGAACATGAAGCAAAGCACATTTGGTGAGATAAGGCGAACTGGAATTTGGAATGAGTCGGTCATAGTGATAGTCAAGGACGGAGCAAAAAGACACTCATGGCTAAGTGAACCTCAGGACAATAAGATAAATATGCAATTGCAGGTGAATTTCACGTGGACACTGTATTGGTCAAATATGTCAAATAGCAGAGTGATGTAATATGTGAGTGACCGCCACTAAGAGCCAGATGAAGAAAATCCATTGTGATGTTCAGCATCATTCATCAGTTGGATGTCTTTTTTTTTTTTTTACATTTTATCCTCACATTGGGACGAGACATAATTGCAGCTGAGTCCTGTTTATCTTAAAGTGCACACATCCTGTTTTCTTGGTCTCTTCTATTCTGTCTCCACTCATGGCTAAGTTGTTTGGCTCTGAGTCTTTGTGTGACACTGACAGTTGCATAACTTCTACAGGGAGCTCTTCCATGGAGATGATCAATCTTTCAACCATGCAAAGAAATTTGAGACAACATACGTATCTACTTGGTTCATGGACATGCAACTCACCATGGGTTCAAAATAAACATTGTGATATGGTTTTGAATTGTGCCGTCTGTTGCCGATCAATGCACCTGAGGACATGAATACATGAATGTATTTCATGTCATTCTTCTGGCTTTGACGCAAGTTTTCCTGGTTTCCATACAGTCTTAAATGTTTATGTCCTCAAATGAATGGTCTTATAGCTGAGAGCAATCTTTGAATTGCATTCTTCGACAATATCGCCAGTTTTGTCCTTTAAAGCAAAGATAAATCTGAAGTGAATTTGGTCATATGGGTGAAGCTGTAACTCTGCTACAGCTGAGCTCAAACCCATTACACGATTTATGTGAAAGGGCCCTGAGCTGTAATGTCTAGCTGAGCAGACCCCGAACTTCAGTGAGATATAGGCTATCAATTATTGAAGTGAGATATGGGTTATCTATTATTGCTGTGCACAGAAAAGTGTTGTACTTTCATCACTGCAGACAGCTCGTAAGAATGTTCTTCATTAAGCCGCTCCTCCATGAGTGGCTGACTGATTAATGCTGAAGAGAACACATGCACTTGATGAGGCTGAAGTGTAGTATTAACTTTGGTTACATGGAGCATGTGGCTGGAAGTAGAGCGGAGTGCACAATGAGTGCCTGTGTTCTCTCCTCACAATGGAGGCGACAGAGTGGAAAATCTCTGGATTATGACGAGCCTGACCCAGGGACATGAGCACATGCACACAAGCACACACTACTAAACGTATGCTCCACCCACCCCATTTATGTAAAATGCTGCTGTGACCTGTGTACCTGCATTATACACACACAACACAGCGATCATTTCAGGTATTGCAGTGTTACTATTATGGGAAGCTGCAGCTGCCCCTTAGGTGCTCTCCTCCCTTCTGCTCTAGTCTCATCCTCTCATATATCAACTCCCCTAAGTGGTGGTGAGCCGAGCCCTGAGGATGGCTCTTTTTCTAGCCAATGATGCCATTAGATGGTCTATTTTGTCACCACAGCCCAGCAGAATAACAGTCATGTTCCGATTCATATTGATATTTGTGTATGTGCCGCCTCGGAGTGAGAAGGTCTGGGTTGAAATTCTGGGTGGGCCTTTCTGTGTGGAGTTTGCATGTTCTCCCAGTGAGTGTGTTTCCTTCCCACGGTCCAAACACATGCCTGTGAGAGGCTAATTAGTGACCCTAAATTGCCCCCAGGTGTGAATGCGAGTGTGTGTCTCTCTGTGTCTTTGCCCTATGATGGACTATGCTTCCCTTGCTTATAGTTAGCCGGGATTGGCTTCAACGCCCCGCAACCCTGCACAGAATTAAGCGGCACAGAAGATGAATCGATGGATGGATGGATGGATGGAAGTGAATAAGAATGCTATGAAAGAACACAGCTCTCCCGGTCACACTATCACAGTATATCTGATTTTTCCTCCCTCGTTTAACCCCCTATATGCAAGGAAGGAACACATGCCGTATTGCATGAGATGCCACAGCCCAGATTGAATGTGTAAAATGACAGGCAAGGTGTTTGAGTGGGCCCTTGAGTTGTAATAAGCCAGCATGTACTGCGACACAGCCATGCTGATACACAGCCTGTTGTAATGGGATGTGCTGCGCGGGTGAAGATTAATGGGCCCGTCATCGCTCGATGCAAACATGAAGTGCAAATTCAAAAAGGCGACTTACACAAAGAATTGAGTGAAACTGTTTATTAAACTGTGCATCAGGAAATTCACATTTCACTAACTGCCCAAATGGTACAAGTGGAGCTATAGTCACAACAGAACTGGTGGATCCCATGAAGAAGAAAAAAATATTTACTGGTTAAGTGCTTTCTAAAAGCTTTGTTTCCATGGATAAAAATTTACTGATAGATTAAAAAAAATGTGTTTCATACCAACAAAACTACTGCATGATACAATATTCACCTTCTTTCCTACTAAATAATGAAAGCCTATCTTTTCTGATGAATAGACGTGTGAAATGTCAACAGGTGTTTGGAAATACTCGGCAGCCACGGCTTGGCGATCAGCGTCAACATGTTAGGATCTTTTAAAAGAGAAAGCCTTGCTCCCCTGCAAGGTTCTGTCGTTTTATTTTTTTACACGGCACAGCAAACCGGGTTTAAAGGTACAAAAAGCCAGAACACACTGCAGTGAATTCCAATCCCAAAAGTCAGTTCGACAACAAACTAAAAAGTTCGACAGAAACTTGTTGTCTTTTATTCTCAGATAATAGTCATCACTTCACTTCAGAAAAGACTCTGGAGGCAACCATAACCCTTTCAAAGATAAACAAGTGACTGCAAATGATACAGGGAATCTGGACTCATCCATTCTTACAAGACTGATCAATAACTTGCAATTCTTCGAGATTTTATTATCTCTTTTTCTTACTCTTACAACTGTTGGAGACATCAAACTGTATTTTGCCCACATTACTGAAACTTAGTTGCTTGTTTATTTTTATAACGCTGATATTTAGAAATCACACTCTGAAAGTTTTAGTGAACTGAAAGTTTGCTTTTCTTCTTGTTT